>NC_088917.1:30228750-30881875 GCF_963576675.1 Euphorbia lathyris
GATTTGAACACCATAACACATATTTTATACCATGTATACTTTGTGACCAAGATATGGAAAAAAGACAATCTCACTTTTTTCCTAGTGTGAGACTCTTCGTGAAAATTATGTTTTTCTTGAGACGTTATCCTTGATACCCTTCACTAGTTCAAGAAATGTAATTCTTTTCAGCTACTTAAGAAGGATGCTCTCAAGATCTAGGTGCTAATTCAGTTTAGAAAGGGGGCGACTAGGCAAGTAAAATGAATTATTATGGAAAGAACGTAGTAAGAGGGAAAGACTTTATCAAGTTCACATCTTGTAGTTCTATGTTTCGCGGATCCGGATAGTTGTGCATGTGTGCACGCTTGTGAAAATAGATAAACTGTTAAGATGATAATGATTACAATGGATGTGATATAAAGTCTATGATAAAGCATACTATTTCTTAATTACACACATAATTTGAGAGGTTGTATGAGTATACATTGTTTGAGTTCTTGATTGTATGTCGGTCGCACGAACTATTTGCGAGTATGAACGAGACAGAGTAATGGAGTATGTTTTCGTTACATGCAAGTGGGAGATGTAGATAAATGGAGTAAATGGGTTTGGCTCATTTACCAATCCATTTATGGCCCGACCATAACCTGATCAATTAGGGTTAGGGTTAGGCCTTTAGGTTTAGCCTAGTTATAAATAGATAGCTACGAAAGGCTAAACCTAAGACCCTAGTGATAACACAAGATACAGTGAATATTGCACAAGGCAATTCTCTCTCCTACGCCCATAATCAACGCCCCTCTTCTATTCCTCGGTGTACGTTCTTAGTTCGTGGAATAACGGTGATTGCTCAAGTGGTGTAGTAATCTCCTAGATTAGTGATACGGAGGCAAGGTTAATTTCTTCAGCTGTTATTCAATGGATTTGCACTATAAGAGGTAAGCTTAAATCTATTGTTTGTTTATTGATTGTTCCGAGTTCATTACCCGTCCCTTTGAAATTAGAAATAATATGTATTGGATGTATTAGAGCCTTCACCATTATTGGGATGGGAGAAGAGTAAAAAATATATAATACCTAAGAAAAGTAAACCAATATAAAATTACATATAACTAAATGAAAACAACATAATTATAATAATCACACAAAATATTTGTGGTTATTAAATAATTATAATAATCACACAAAATATTTGTGGTTATTAAATAAAACCCTTTCAGCTAAGAAACTACCTAAGCATACTTTTTCGAATGAGTGAAATTTGTGGTTGTTTATATTTGATGTTTCCTCTTTGGCGTGCCTACTGTTAGAGATAATAATTCATATTATCTCTAATCATTATCTTCAGGATAATTATCTCTTCACACAAATAGAATCATACTTGTATTGATATTCTAGGTAGTGTGATAGGTTTATACTTACTCTCTACAGTAGTATACTAGGGTTTTACATCTGTACTATATATACGGCTTATTAAGTAAAACCCTAATCAAGGGAATTATCACAATCACTATTTCTCTCTCTCTCTATTTCGGCTACTCTCTCTCTTCTTCCTAAGCTTCGGCTTCTTAAACCTTGTTCATTAATCCTCACTGTTTCGGTTATTCAACACCTACAAATTAAACCAAAATGATAAGTTTAAAATTAAACAATAATTATCCTCTAATTTTTCAGTAAAACAGCCAGGACTTTGTGACTGCCACAAAACAAACTTTTATATAATTTAGCCAGTTATGTTCATATATCAAACCCTATTTTTAACCCATATAAAAATCCAAATAAATAATTTATGTGGTTTATATTACATATATTTTAGAATAATATAGAAAAAAAAAATGATTTATATATTTGCAAAGTTATAAAGGTGCAAAAATACCCGTAACGTTGACAGTCAGGAGCAATTTTACTTCTAATGTCTAAAATGGTGCAATTTTACCCCTAATATTGGCAGCCAAGAGCAATTTTACCCTTAACGTTGATAAGTTGGGTCAATTTCAGATATCATTATAAAATGCAGATATTTTGCTACTTATTCTGCACTAGTTACGTAACGGTTAGTTCTAAAAAAACGTTTTCACATTTATTTGTGATTCAGTAATAGAATTGGAGATTAATATTTTTAAATTCGACGAAATATTTGAATTTTTTTGTCCAATTTGTACAAAATACAGTATAATTTTTTTTTTTATTTTTTTTTTCACGTGTATTCATGTGTTTGTGATCTGTTACTAATGAGTAATAAAATAACACACATGTCAAGCGTATATGATAAAATTTATGACTGAGAAGACAGTTATATGTATTATTTCTCAAATTGACTCAATTTGCCAATGTCAAGGGTAAAATTGCTCTTGGTTGCCAACGTTAGATGCAAAATTGCACTATTTTAAACGTTAGATGTAAAATTGCTCCTCGTTGTTAACCTTAGGGATATTTTTGCACCTTATCCCATTTGCAAACGCATACATCCATGTAATTTAAAAGTTTATAAATAAAACTTTGTTTTATTAGTAAACAATAGTTTTTCAAATGGACACATCATTAGTTACAAACGATGTTATTTTAAAAAATTTATTATTTCCTAATGAAATATATTTCATATACCCCTATGAAAAAGGGGCAAGTTTCGTGTGGTTCGTGATTGGATGTAACTCTTAAGATTTTCTCTCGGATAAATCTTTCTTCTTCTTCCTCAATCTTGGAAGAATGCGGCAGCGTATTAGTGTTGTCAGATTTCCTTAGGATTATTTCCTATGCTTCTCTTTTTTTTACTAGGAATCATGTGCAATCCAATCATTATGAGGCTATAAAGGTCAATTAATGAGTACTCTCAAACGTCGGGGGCTAAGAGTGGACGTTATACGAGTGATTCTATGAATCATTGCAACATGAGAAGCTTCAAAGAATCATAGATGCAACCTGGGAAATTCACGAGAACAAATATAGAAAGGATGTGCGGTTGTTTATCAGCAGACCGGGAGATAGGGGTGTTAGAGTTCCTCGAAATCATACACACACACACACACACATATATATATATATATATATATATATATATTATATGCTGAAATTGATGAGTTTTCGGTAGAGTGATAATAATATGACGATAAGTATGTGCTAGGGTTATGGATATGATCTTTCTAAGTGTTTTAACTCTACTGGACGCAACTACGTAGGGGCAAGTGTACCCCGTCGTATCAAGTAATAATCCGGTTAAGACCGGATATCGAATCCACGGGATTTATATCTACAAGTATTAAACTACTCGGTTTTACACGTTGTCTAAGTGGTGAATACTTTAGCTTGGGTTTGGTGACAACTATAAACTACTCCTAAACTATGGGTGAGACAATTTTCATGTATTTCAAGCCCTTTTAGAGTGATACGGATAATGATGAGATATAACACATGACAAACAACACGAAACATATATGATTAATAATTTACTCTTGTAAAGACGACTATTTATAGACCGAACAACTCCGTGAGGTTCTAGGGTCGTGATTTCCCCTTAAGGCGACTCTAATTCTTAGGATCAGAAACTAGGGCCCGTAAGTTCCGTGGCTCGTCAATTCCTACGGTTTCCGGATTGTCAACTCCGGTAAGGCAACACCTATGTGAAGGAAAATAGGCAAACGTTTGGCAGCGGAAATATAAAATTTTTAACCTTTTTCCATTAACCCAAGATCCGTTAATCGTTATTTCATATAAAGAGGGATAGAAGGAAATACCTTTTGATGTTCTATCTACCGTTGCAATCGAAGTGCCCACAACTCGTACTTCGAGTTCCCGAGCACAAGATAAAAACACAATTCAAAAGCAAGTTAGAATTCAACCGTATGAAAAGCAATCAAGAATAGATTGCCTCTAATTAATCAACATAAGATCAAGGAATAGAGAAAGAGATTAATCAATCGAAACAGAAGGAAGCGGTGAATGATCTCATCCTCAACAAGGGGTCGAAATTTCTCTCTCTTCGGTAGACAATAGCCTTGGCCGAAATTTCCATGTGAGGGGGTATTTAAACTCTCTTGTATCTAAACCCTAGTTAGATAGAATTAGGTTACTGAATAAGAATTTAATTCGGAATAAAACTCTTATTTATTATCTATAATTATATCTAACTATAAAGATAATAATAATAATAATAATAACCTTTTAGGATAATAATAGGAGCAATTTAATCTCATTAAACCTCCTAACTTATTTATCCTTTAATTAATTTAATTCACAATCATAATCTAATTAGGATTGCTTTAAAATCAAATTAATTTCTTTATGTATTTTACATACATAAAATCGCCCCCCCCCCCCCCTTAAGTACTGGGCCTTAGTGGACTCAGTTGGGCTTCCGTCAATCAATTAACATCTGTTTCTCTTTTGGGCTCCAAGTCTTATGTGTGACCCATTAGGTTCTTATTGCTTCTAGTCGTATGCAACTATTAAATTAATTTTCTCAGAATTATATTTAATCTTTGCATAACGAAATAAGTACGCAAAATGTGATTAGCAAATCCGAAACATTCCCCCAGAGCTATAAGAAGACGGGCTGATTCTGTCGTTGACCTTTCCCTATTAGTTACAGTATAATTCGATCCTTTATCAACTACATCCTTGAACTGAATCTTATGACTATGGATAATGTCAAGTCACATATAGCGAGACGTTCGTTTTACTTGTACAGGCCGAGTTAACTCCAATTAGATAGGTTAAGTGAAATCTGCATTTCAAGTCTTAAGCTATCACCTTGCAAGGATTTAGAGTCAAGTCTTCCACAAGCGATCCTTGGACGTATCTCCCATTTATCGGGAGTGACAAATGCTCAATCCAATGTTTAACTATCCTGCAATTACTTCCTGTGATACCCAACGTCTGCCGTTCACACCCCAGAGTCATCTCTGTTATGGATCGTGTTACAACAGGATCAAAGCATCACATTCCATAATCCAGAATCACTAATTAACATTCCTTTGAGTCTGAGGATTACTTATACCTATTAATACCGATGAGATGAACAGGTGACAAGGATAAATCTACCCATCCTGTTATCTCAAGTCGGGTCCCCAATCCTAATGAACTCCTTTTTATTGGATCCATGTAACTGTCCAGATATCTGCATATCTGAAGCTTGTGAGATCAGCTCTCTGTCTCGACAGAAGACATTGTTACATGCAAGTCTCAACAGTGATATGTCAATCCTATTTCTAAACATGTTACTTGACTTGGGGTGGTTTTAAGTTTATTAGTTTATTATAAAGTTTCGTCTCACATCATACTTGTATGAACACTTTATAATCACTTTAAACAAACTTAGGGATTTCCTTTTATTAGACTTATTTAGTTCTTAAAAGAGGTTGCCTTTATATAGTTTATGAAACCATATCTATTTAAAACAAATGATGTAAAGAACACTTCATTTACATTAAGTTTATATCCTAGAACAATTGTCTATAGGACACTAAACCCCAACACTATGTGATTCCTAATAGATTTCGGAGCTCGTAAACGACCTACACAACAATCAATTATAAGTATCAAAGCAAGCAATAAACAATAACACGTATAGTGAAAACGGAATTGTAAATCATGTATTATAAATATGGATTACGAAAATACGGAATACAACCAAGCCTAGTACATAGAAAGAGTACAAGCTAATTAACAAGTAGAAAGGGAAGAAGAATCGGCCTTTTGGACTAGCTAACCGGACTCAAAGTCGTCTCTTAGGACTTTAGAGGTGGAACTTTCGAGCTTGGTGAATATGGATGGAACGGAACTTCGGCGGAGTAATGGGAGGATTATACAAGCTCTCAAGGTGTGGGGAACTTTAGTACATGGAAAATTGAATGAGGAAATGAGTGCTAATCACTCTTATTTATACATCAAGCTCGGGGGTAGAATCATAAATACACAAGTTACATTATTTCTGCAGTTTTCTCATGGCACGCCCGTGTATGCCCATTCCGTTAATAATTTCTGGCATGTGGATCAGATTCAGTCTTGTTATTTGAACCACGCCCCGCGTGTTTTCCCATTCCGTTGATAATTGCCTGCGTGTGGATCAGATTCAGACCTGTTGTCATAACTACGCCCTGCGTAGGTTGGCGTACGCCCCGCGTGGTTGAGCCTCTGAAGTTCAATAGCTTGAATCATGCCTTTGACGCCCCGTGTGGCTTGGAAAACGCCCCACGTACCTAAGCTCCTGAAACTTTAGATTGAAGAATTACTCTTGTACGCCACACGTATAAGTGGAGACGCCCCGTGTGGTGTCTGTTGACTTTTGTGATTAAGAGGGCATTGTTTTACGCCCCGCGTGTGCGTTTTACTCCTTAACTTGTACCTGCGAAATACAATTCTCGAGAGCCGAGTTAGCTTGATGTTTATTTTTCTGAAATTAATCAAAAACAAAGAAATTAACCAAAAGCATAAAATTTATTTTTATTTGTTATTTTATTAAAAACATATATTTTTGTAATTAAACTTACTTATTTAGTCCAAAATTAAACCGAAAATCACCCTAAAAGATAGGGACAAAACGTCCCTACCAACCTCCTCGGACTTTAAAGTTTTACTTGTCCTCAAGTAAATAAAATCAAAAGACAAGGGATTGAGACAATTGAGAAACAAACCTCCGGTTGGTTTTACCAAGTGCGTGATTTCGAAACGACGGTTTTACAAAAAGTTTTCGACAAGTACTTACGCAAGCGAATGAGTAACCAAAACTTATTTGAAACCTCCATGATCAAACTTAATAGGCAATATTAACGGGTATTTATTATGTTTTGAGAACTTGATTGTACCTCACCAAGGGATTTCACTCTTACGCTCAAACTTTGGTGGGTCGGTGTTTTTGCGCTCTTCTTTGTACTTACTCAAAGTCACTTTGAGTTTGCATTTTCATCCGAGTTTTTCCTCCTATATTATGGTTTAGGCAATATTAAAAATGAACCCGGAGGGGGGTTGTAATGTGGGAGGCTTTTTTAGCGGTTAACTTTTAGAAACTCGAGTCCAAATACCATTTTGATTATCGCATCGCTTTTTCATTTTGGCTTTTAGCAAGCTTGTAAAATATAACTTGAAATTGCTCGGGTGGAGCTTGAGAATGCCTTTTTGCTTTTTATTTCTGTTTTTTTTTCTTTTTTCTTTTTATTTGAGAGCGGCACAAAAACGATTTCGAAGATTTATTGTGCTTACTTGTTAAGGTCGTTTCGGGTGGTTCCGATGCGATTGATTTTATTGGTATTTGAACAAGAGGAAAAAGGGTTAAATGTTAAAAGGATGTTAGCAAACAAGTCGGTTAATAGACTCGAGGGGGCTTCCTAAAGGTTTATGAAAACGAGAAAAATAATTAAGAAAGGAATTAGCCTAAGTGGGTTCGTTTTATCATCTATTGCCTTTCTTACCAAAATAAGTGTACTTAACCCGGTATTAGATGCAAACTCTATGAGTTGAGTGAAGTCAAAGCTCTCGAAATGTTGTGAAAGAAGTAGAGTTCTCGTACGAACTCTTTTAGGCTCAAAAATACCTCACATGAATTTCGGGTTAAATTGTGTACTTTCAAGTTCTCGTAAAATTTTCAAAAATCCCGTTTTTATTGCCTTTTTAAATTTCATTATAGAGATAACTTGTGGGTTAGGACTCAATGCTTTTGTTTAGTACGATCTTGGCTTTGCATACATTCCATAACTTCGAAATCAAGACTTAAATTTCTTAATTAAACCGATCCTTTATGTTTCGATGTATTTACCTTTGACGATAAATAACGGAACTTTTAATTATTGTCTGTAGAAGGTAGTGTGTTGGGTAATTTATGAGCCAATAAATGAGTTCAATTATGTTTGTTTATTTTATTTTTATTTTTATTTTTGGTAGTGCAAAACAAACTGTAAGTGCGGGGTTGCAGGGCCCTCCACGTGATTAAAACGACGTGTATTCCAAAGACGTCGCAAAAGAAATGAAAACAAAAATAAAATGAAAAATAAAAATGGAATTAAAGAGAAACAAGGACCTTAGAGGTTTGTTCTTACGCGAGGCGTACCCAAGGGGGTGCTCCACGTAAGAGGTGTATTTTGTGTGATTTTTGGGCAGAGACTCGGATATGCGGGGCGTAGACAAGGGTACGCTCCACGTAGACCTAGTGGAAAGCCGTTATTTAATGGAGAAGGTGGTTCACGCGGGGCATAGAAAGGGGTACGCTCCGCGTAAACCTTATTAATGCATGCATAAACAGGAAAAGCGAACACGTAAACAATGAGTTAGGGCAAATAAACGAACAAAACACAAATATAGACCGAAGGAAAGTGAAATATATATTAAGATAAAAGAAAGAAAATAAAATACAATAAAAACACGAAAAACAAAACAAGAAACGGAAGACATAAAAACGGAAATGTAAAAACACAGAAATTACAAAAAATGAAAACATAAGGACAGAAAATCATAAAAACATAAAAACTGAAAACAAAAACATAAAGAAATTATGGCGAAGGCGAAGGAGGTAGTTTGGTAGGTGATCGCCTCCCCTTCAGTGAGAATGTGAAAGGGGGCGCGGTATTGGCGGGTGAGAGGTGGTGTCTCCTCTCATTCAGGTGGGGGAGGTGATTGTGTTTGGTTGGAACGGGAAGAGCGGGCACGAGTGGACCGCGGGGGACGGATATCGGTGGGTCACTTACTTCGGGTCATGGTGAGAGTTAAGTGGGGAGAGTAGATGGAAAGATGGAGTGGATGTGAGGGAGAAAGGGGAAAGAAATATGGGGTTTAAATAGGGAGGGGGCTAGGAATCCAAGCGTTTTTCGGATTCCCAGGGGGGTACGCGGGGCGTGAAGGGGCCACGCCACGCGTATCCCACCTCCTGACCAATTTTGGTCCAATATGGCCAAGACACGCGGGGCGTGCATGGGACCATGCCACGCGTACTTTGGTCCAATTGGAAGGATGGACAGTACGCGGGGCGTGCATGGGGGTACGCCCCGCATGGAAGACGGTAGTGGAAGCATTTTTTCCGTTTTTAAAGATGTTTTTAATTTTTATGGGTTTATTGGTTTTTAATTTTTTTATGGGTTTTGATGAGTAATTAAGGTGGTGGTTAAATGAGGAATTAATGATGGAGGAAGGTTAATTTATTTTTGAATTTGAAATTAAAGGAAGTGATTGGGGGGAGAATAGGTGGAGTGGGAAAATGGAGAAAGAAATGGGGAAATGGGGAAAGTGATGTGAGTGGTGGAAGAGAGAGGTGGAGTGTTAGAGTAGTGAATAGGGGGGTAGGGTGTCATGGGGAGTTGATTTTCGCAACTCCCAAAGGATATGTGGGGCGTAGCATGGGGCACGCCCCGCGTAACCATTTATTTTCGCTATGGATGAAGGGACCTAAAAACACGCGAGGCGTGGTCTGGGATACGCCCCGCGTAACGTGCTTTTTAGCACCAAAACAGAGCAGAAGCTTGTTAGGCATGAAATTGACTAAGTTTAACATGATATTTATAAGGGAATTTGGGTGTTATTTATGCTATATTGCAAAGAATAAGGACTGATTAGCGTCTTTATGCAGATTAGTAAAGATAAATGCTAAACACGCTGGAAACAGCTTGTTTCGCTACTGCCAAAGAGGAGTGGAGCCTTTCTTAAGTCCAACAGTCAAACGCCGGATTATTCAATGACGGACAGCGACAGATCAGAGGTGGCAGAGGCAGAGATAGAGCAGCAGGTGGAGAAGTGTAGAGGTGGCATTACTCAAAGAAGCATGATGACATGAAGTATCGACCCTTGAGTGTTCAAGGGTCAAAAAGGATCTTTAATCATTTCAGTTTATTTTGTTTTAGTTTTTAGTTGACTTAATTTCTGAAAGGGTACTCGGGTTGTACCAATTTTGTCCCTGTCTTTCTCCTTTAAGTAGGCGTAGCAAAGGAAAGATAGCGAGTTGGGGAACATTTGTAGTTTTAAAGATAGAATAGTTATTTTAGAAAGAAAGAAAAAGAGAGCTCGAATGGAGTCTCTGAAGGTTTCAAGAACGACCGATTACTCACTGCTCGATATGAGTGAGTAGTCCATTTTGAATGGGCACGGCCAGGCCGAGCCGGTAATGTAAGTTTTATATCATTTTTAATGAATATTTAGTATTTTGCCAATGCTGTGATTAATGAGGATTTAACTTTCATGTCTCGGCATTTATGCATGTGTTAGATGGATGTTAGGACACTGCTTACATCTTCACTGATATCTCTATTAATCTCCCAACCTCGAAGCTGACCAGTTAGATGGTTGTGTCAAGGGTTTTCTTAATCAGAAATGCAGTTTCGTTCTTAATGCAAGAAAGAACGTACCTTTAGGACGCTAAAGGTTCTAGTAAATCTTAGGAACTTAAGAACACACGAAAGTTGACTTAAGCTCGCATTAAAACTGATACTTTGGCTTCATTGGCATTATCTTGTATTCATTGGAATGTTGTAAGACTTAGCACAACCTGTTCGGCAGTGTCGAGCCTGTTCTATCTTCTAAATCATTACCAAGTTATTATATTTCTTACACCATTAGATCTCTTTTATCTTACGTAACCAACATCACACAATCAAATTAAAAGGGAGAAACATATTTGACCCACACACTGTTTAGCAACAATTTCTGATATAGATTTGAATCTCAATCCCTGTGGAGACGATACTTAACTTATCACTTTATTACTTGTATCTAGTGCACTTGCTAGAGTCTCATTTGAGGACAACAAGTTTTTGGCGCCGTTGCCAGGGATTAAAAGCAACAAAATTTATCTGAAATTTCTGTGAAACATGGTGTTTTTAATCTGTTTGCTAAGGCGTGCAGGAAACAAAGAAGTTCTTAACCTGTTTATGCGTAGAGCTGGGCCTCCTATTTTTCCTATCGATCTCGAGTTAGAGAGAACGTGTAGATGAAACAGAGCGGGAGCTCGACGTGCTAGACAGAGAGAAAGACAAAGAGAGAGAAGAATGGCTGGAAGGGTACCACCCGAACAACCAGTTCAACCAAACCAAGAAGAAGAAGGAGAGAATAACAACCCTCCTGTTATGTGAATCAGAGATTATTCGAGGCCAACCACAGAGGGACATTCATCATGTATTGTGTTACCCAACGAGGGAAACAACATGTTCGAAGTAAAGGGGTCCATGATGCAGATGATCCAGGCCTCCGTACAATTTAATGGGTTTCAATCTGAAGATCCAAATGGGCATATTCAAGAATTCATCACGTTGTGTAACACATTCAGATCAAACAGAGGTGTTTCTGACGATGTAATCAGATTGAAGCTGTTTCCTTTTTCCCTGAGGGATAAAGTGAAGAACTGGCTAAGAAATTTACAGCCAGGAACAATCACAAGTTGGGAGAGATGGCGCGAGCTTTTCTGATGAAATATTTCCCACCACGACAAGCCATAAAACTGAGAAATGAAGTGTCTCGGTTCATACAAGAAGAGGATGAGTCGCTGGCAGAAGCCTGGGAGAGATATAAAGAGTTGTTGAGAAGGGTGCCAAATCATGGTATCCCTATGTGGATGCAAGTGCAAAATTTCTACAATGGTGTGACCAACATTTACAAAATTCAAATCGAATCCATTGCTAACGGTAATCCAGAAGATCTTGAGCCACAGGCTTTGTATGACCTTATTGAGAAGGTAGTCAGCACAAGTTACAACTGGCACTCAGCCATAAGTGAAGGGAATAAGATGGGAAATGATGATGTTGTGTCAAAACTGACAAGCCAGGTAGAACAGCTTGCTCGACAGCTGGGAAAGATAAATGTGTCGTCAATCCACAATGAACCACTATTCAATGACATTTGTGATTTTTGCGGAGGAGCTCATTTCAACATAAATTGTCCCGGAGTTAAGCAAGGAAAGGGCACTCAGGCTGAATGTGACTACGCAGGGTATAATCAAAGGAACCAGCCTAACCGTTATTCTAACACATACAACTCTGAAACCAGGAACCATCCAAATTTTGGATGGACGGGCCAACCAGACCAGCTGGGACAACCACGGTATCAAGACCAGCCAAGGTATCAATAACAGCAAGGAGGACAGTACCAACGACAACCTCAACAGCAATACAAGCAACCTGTGCCACCAAAGGAAGACGTAGAGCCAGATATGAAAACAATGATGGTGCAGTTCATGAAATAGACACAGGCGTCGATCAAGAATCTGGAGACACAAGTTCACCAGATAGCTGCATCCACGTCAAAAGGAAAGGGAATAATGCCAAGCAACACAGTGCCAAATCCTAAAGGCGACGTCATGGCAATCACCCTAAGGTCTGGTAAGGAAACTCAACCAATTGTTTTGACTGATAAGAATGCTGAGTGTGCAGGAATGTTCAAGGAAGCTGAAAGGGAGCAGGAACAGGCTGTCCCTAGTAATGAAGAAACAAGGAAGGCAAACTGCACAGGTAAGCCGGATCAAGAGGAGGGCGAAAGAACGTATAAACCACCACCACCATATGTTCCACCTGTGCCATATCCAACGCGTCTAATCAATAAGAAGCTGGAAGAGCAGAATTCGAAGGTGTTGGATACCTTAAGGAAGTTACACATCAACATTCCTTTCGTAGAAGCATTGGCCCAGATGCCGACATACGCCAAATTCCTCAAAGACATCCTGTCGAATAAAAAGAAGCTGGAAAACATTTCCATGATACAACTCAACAGAGATTGTTCGTCAATACTCCAAAACAAGCAGCAGCTACCCAAGAAGCTAAAAGATCCAGGGAGTTTTTCGATTCCTTGTTCAATTGGAAAGCTAAATATTGAAAATGCACTATGTGATCTAGGGGCTAACATAAACCTCATGTCGTATTCTGTATATGCAAAACTTGGATTAGGAGAACCCCAACCTACTCGTATGTCTATTCAATTAGCTGATCGTTCAGTATGCTATCCTAGGGGGGTTGTGGAAGACGTGCTAGTCAAAGTAGGGAAATTTATTTTGCCCGTTGATTTCATTATAATGGACATTGATGAAGACTTGCATGTTCCTATCATCCTAGGTAGACCATTCTTAGCCACAGGGAAGGCATTGATAGACGTATGCGAGGGACAATTATTTTTAAGGATTAATGGGGAAGAAGTCATCTTTAAGATGAACGAGGCAATGAGATGTGCAAATAATAATGATGACACATGTTGTTTCTTGGATGATTTTCAAAGTCTTTCTACTTTGCAGGAACAGGACACTTTAGAAACTTTATTGGGAGAAGAGGTGAACATATGCGAAGGAACAGGCTGTTCCATTGAATCCAGCCTACCGGCACCTCCTTTCGATCCTACTGTTCCTACTCATCAAGAACCACCGGAGATACCAACTGTGCCGGTGACTAAACCAGAATTGAAACCGTTGCCTGCACACCTCAAGTATGCGTTCCTTGAACCACCCAGTGGAAGTCTGGTCATCATATCCTCAAAGTTAACTCCTGATCAAAAGGCGCAACTCATGGCGGTGTTGCGAAGAAACAAGGATGCAATCGCATGGAAAATTGATGACATAAAAGGAATTAGTCCTGCAGTCTGTGTGTTGGGGTTTTGTGTCCTATAGTCAATTGTTGCAGGATACAAACTTATTGTAAATGAATTGTTCTTTATATCATTTGTTTTAATGAGATATATGTTTTATAACTATACAAAGGCAATCCCTTTTAAGCACTAAATAAAGTCTAATAAAAGGAAATCCGTAAGTTTGTTTAAAGTGATTATAAAGTGTTCATACAAGCATGAAGTGAGACAAAACTTTATAATAAACTAATAAACTTAAAACCACCCCAAGTCGAGTGATATGTTTAGGATTGATATATCACTGTTGAGACTTGTATGTAACAATGTCTTCTGTCCGACAGAAAGCTGATCTCACAAGCTTCATATATATAGATATCTGGATAGTTACATAGATCCGGTGAAACGTTGTTCATTAGGATTGGGGATCCGACTTGAGATAACAGGATGGGTAGATTCATCCTTGTCAACTGTTCATCTCATTGGTATTAATAGGTATAACTAATCCTCAGACTCAAAGGAATGTTAATTAGTCATCCTGAATTACTGAATGTGAGACTTTGATCCTGTGGTCCCACGATCCTTAACAGAGATGACTCTGGGGTGTGAACTGCAAAGGTTGGGTGTCATAGGAAGTAATTTCAGGGTAGTTATACATTGGATTGAGCATTTATCACTCCCGATTAATGGGAGATACATCCAAGGATCGCTTGTGGAAGACTTGACTCTAAACCCTTGCAAGGTGATAGCTTAAGAGTAGAAATACAGATTTCACTTAACCTATCTTTTTGAGTTGACTCGGCCAATAACAAGTAAAACGAACGTCTCGCTATATGTGACTTGACATTACCCATAGTCATAAGATTCAGTTCAAGGATGTAGTTGATAAAGGATCGTATTATACCGTAACTAATACGGAAGGGTTAACGGCAGAATCAACCTGTCTTCTTAACGGACTCTGGGGGAATGATTACGGACTTGCCAATAACATACTTTGTACATCATTCCGTTATGCAAGGGATTAAATATAATTCTTGAAGAAATTAATTTAATAGGTTGCATACGGCCAGAAGTAGTAAGGACCTAATGGATCACACATAAGACTTGGAACCAAAAGAGAGATGGATATGATTAATAGATGGAAGCCCAATTAAGCCCAGTAAGGCCCAAATACTAGGAGGGGGCCGAAATTTATATATG
The DNA here is from genome assembly GCF_963576675.1 of Euphorbia lathyris. NCBI lineage: Eukaryota > Viridiplantae > Streptophyta > Magnoliopsida > Malpighiales > Euphorbiaceae > Euphorbia > Euphorbia lathyris. Next base: position 30,243,442 of record NC_088917.1, read on the forward strand.
TTAGGAAGGAATTAATTTTATTCCATTAATCCTAATTAGATTAGGATTGTGAATTAAATTAATTAAGAGATAATTTAATTAGGAGTTTTAATTAGATTAATATACTCCTATTATTATCCAATTAGGTTATTTATTATTATCCTAAATGTATTTGATATATTATAAGATAATAATTAGGAATCCTATTCCGAATGGAATTCCTATTAAGTAACCTATTCCTATCTAACTAGGGTTTAGATACAAGCTAATATATATACCCCCCTATAGTGAATTTCGACCAAGCTAATATCCCTCCCCTTAAGTGATTTTCGAAATTGCTTAAGAGAGAGAAAAAGAATTCTATTCCCAAGTTCGTGAACAAGAATTCATACGGCATTCCATCGATTGATTAATCTTATTCATCCCTCTTTCTCTTTGATCTTGTGTTGGTTTATTAGAGGCAATCTATTTTGGTTGTATCTCATAAGGGTTGATTTCATCTTAGCCTCACCGTATTAAACTTTGTGGTTGGAATCTCGGAGAAGAATTGTGGGCGCTTCTTTAACAACGGTAGATTGTTCATCGAAAGGTATTCCTTCTTATCCCTCTTTATATGAAATAACGATTAACGGATCCTATGGTTAAAAGGAAGTAGGCTAAAAATTTTATATTTCCGCTGCTATACCTTAGCCTTAATTTCCTTCAGTGGTATCAGAGCCATCGTTAAATCCGTTATTTCACATATGAAAATATAGAAGTTTTCAATAGGATTGAATAAATATTTATGGTTAGGATTAATTGACAAATAGTATTGATTGATTAATTCTAAAGATAAATAAAGTTTTGATTAATTGTTAATTAAAACTGATTATGCTTATGTTCCTAATTATTTGGGTTGATAATCATTATAACAAAATCTATTAGTTTTATAGTTAGATTGATAAAATTAGTTTTATTAATTCTAAATGATAAAACGGAAATCTATTGTAGTTTTTCCTATTTCTAAAAATCGTTTTAAAATTTTTTTAGAACTAATATATGTATATATATTTAATATTAAAAAAAATATGACAGCAGCCCGAGTCGCGCCTCACGGCGCGACTGGCCCCTGTCACGCGGCTGCTGCCTCGCGCCAGCGGCCGCGTGCGACGCAGGCGCCGCTGCGGCAGCGCCCCGCGTGGCCAAAGGGGCTGCTGCCAATCGGCAGCAGCCCGCCCTCGGGCCCGGCCCGATACCCACTTGTTTTTAAATATGTTTAAAATCGTTTTATGTTAAATGTAAATATATGTTTCATAAATTAATAGTTTTCTGTTTTGATTATCGAATGAATAATTCGTTTAAATGTTTGTTTTTACCAATATGTAAATCAAAGTGTTAAATGAATTAAAATCAAAATAAATGGGACGAGCATAATCAACGTTTTATATGGTTATATTAATCTAAGGATTAATATAAAGATACAAAACGATTAGAAGTAAAATTGGATGAAAGTTAATTTGACGAGTTAATGTGATTAACCTAAATATTACATAAGCCGGTTATGTAATCAACCAATTAAATTTATTTAATTGAGTCTATGCATGTTTGGAGTTATGGACATATTTGGACCCTCTTTTAGTCTTTTGGTATTTTTGAAATAGGGCCTGCGCGTCCTGCCTTTTTACTATCTATTGTAATTTCTCCTCTCATCTAATTCCCTTCAATTCAGTTGAAGTTTTCTTATAGTAGTATAGAAATTAATATGTAATTTCAAGGCGCCAAGGAGAAGACGGAGGACCTAAAGAGAAATATGTAATAGTTAGTATTTCCTTAGGTTTGGCCTTTTATTCCGTCTCTGGCTCGATGGAATAATTTAGATGATATGTCCATAACGCCAATGTATGTGAATGTATGTATGTCTGATGTATGCTAAAGCAAATCAAGACTAAGTTAGATTATGAGACTTAAATAAAATCCCTCATTAAAAGTTAAGTAAATAAGTAAGTTATTAAAATCGGTTGCCCCTCCCTAATATTATAATTCAGCCGGCAGTACTGGGGGCCTTTGGGTTGTTGAGTAAACTCAAGCTCGGGGTCTTATGGTAACACCTGAATTATCGAAAATCATTTTTCATGAATATGGGGTAATACTTAAATTAGATTATGATAATTGGATGAGTAAACTCATGTTGTCATAAACTAATGGGCAAAACGATTGGGATTAATATGAATAGCATATTAGTTACTAATGTGGTTAGTAACCCAATAACCTAGGAATCACATTAAAGATGTGATTGATTGTATGAATCTACCTAATGAATGAGATTAGCTTGTTGAGTAAACTCAAGGCGAAATCTCAGGAGTTAGGATCCTAGCTCACTAAAGGATTTGTGAAATTCTTCGAATTAATATGGAGGGTTATTAATTTGGCAAAATAGTGGGAGCAATCTGAAATAAATTAAAAGGCCTATAATTTTAGATTGTTAAACTTTAAAGCAAATGAATGACATACGTTTACTCTTTCTCACTCTCAGGTTTTGTTTAAACACACACTCTTAAAATCGTGACTAAAACCAATCTGCAAAACATCCTTACCGATAACAAATTGAATGGTTCAAACTTCACCGACCGGTTTCGTAACCTCAAAATTGTTTTGAAGTTCGAGAAAATTGGGTATGTACTTGATACATCGATACCCCCTGTCCCTGAAGATGATGCTCCCATCGAGGAAATTGATGCTTATCAGAAGCACAAGGATGATGATGATCATGCCGCTTGCATCATACTTGCATCGATGACATCGGAATTACAAAGGCAATATGAGGAGATGAATGCCTATTCCATAATCATGCACCTAAAGGAATTGTTTGGGAAACAAATCAGGTGCGAACGCTACGAGATATCAAAACTGTTATATCGTTGCAGGATGCAAGAGGGCACATCTGTCATGACACATTGTGTCAAGATGATAGGCTATATTACCAAACTTTCTAGTATTGGATTTGTGATGGACAACGAATTAAGTACCGACTTGGTTCTGCAGTCCCTCCCAGAGAGTTATTCACAGTTCATCATGAACTACCAAATGAATGACTTGCAAACCTCTCTTGAAGAGCTTGCAAACATGCTCAAATCAGTTGAGCCCAATATGAAGAAAGACAAGGCCATACCGGCTCTTGTAATCGAGGGATCGAGGAAAAGAAAAGGGAAATTTCCCAATTCTAAACATCCCAAGAAAGGTAAGAAAGATGTGTCCAATGGAAAGGAAGTTAAGAAGCCCAAAGGAGAGTGCCACTTCTGTGGTAAAGACGGGCATTGGAAGAGAACCTGCAAGGAGTATCTAGCCACCTTCAAGAAGGGAAAAGGCGGTGCTTCTTCATCTGGTATGTTCTATATTGAAATAAATACAGTTTCATTGTCTGAATCTTGGGTACTTGATACCAGATGTGGATCTCATATTTGTACAAATATGCAGGAGCTAAAACAGACTAAGGAACTAAAGAAAGGAAGCATAAACTTGCGAGTGGGAAATGGAGCAAGAGTTGCCGCCCTCGCAATTGGAGATTATGTTTTACTTTTGCCCTCTGGGCTTGTAATAGAATTAAGGAATTGTTTATACGTTCCTGAGATGTCTCGTAACATTATTTCTATTAGCCGTCTCGTTGACGACGGTTTTCATATTTCAATAAAGAACAATAGTTGCAATTTTTATAAAGATTCGATCTTTTATTTTTCAGGAATATCACAAAATGGGATTTATGTGTTAGATGATAAAACTCTTGTTTTTGCAATTGATACCAAAAGACATAAGCTAGATAATTCAACTTACTTGTGGCATTGTCGTTTAGGCCATATAAACAAGAGACGCATGCTAAAGCTACATTCAGATGGGCTTATAGATCCAATCGATTCTGAATCATTGGAAACATGCGAATCATGTTTAAAAGGTAAAATGACAAAGACACCCTTTAGCAATAAAGGTGAGCGTGTATCAGACACTCTAGGACTCATTCATTCAGATGTATGTGGCCCTATGTCAGTCCAAGCAAGAGGAGGATTCAGATACTTCATTAGCTTCATAGATGACCATACTCGCTATGGTTATATCTACTTGATGAGGCACAAATCAGAAGCTTTTGACAAGTTCAAATGCTTCAAGAATGAAGTGGAAAATCAATTAGGAAAGAAAATAAAGACACTTCGATCTGATCGAGGTGGAGAATATCTTTCTGATAATTTTCTGAATTATCTAACTGAATGTGGGATATGCTCACAATGGACACCTCCCTATACACCACAACACAATGGTGTATCCGAGAGGAGAAACCGTACCCTATTAGATATGGTACGATCCATGATGAGCATGGCCTTACTTCCAAAGACGTTCTGGGGCTATGCCTTAGAAACTGCCCTCTTCACCCTGAACCGAGTACCAACTAAATCCGCTAGTTCCACGCCATATGAATTATTCGTTGGTAGGAAACCCGTGTTCTCTTTCATGAGAGTATGGGGTTGTTCAGCATATGTCAAACGCGTTGCGTCCGACAAATTAGATTCTAAATCTGATAAATGTTTCTTCATTGGATACCCTAAGGAAACTATGGGATATTACTTCTATCATCCAGATGATCAGAAAGTAATCGTATCCAAACACGCAACCTTCTTAGAGAAAGAGTTTCTCGAAGAAACACAAAAGGGAAGCGTGATTGAACTCGACGAAGTTCAAGAGGAAGAAACACCGACTGAAACAACAGAGGCGGTCGAGGTACCCGAAGAAGTCCCATTAGATGAGACTCTAGTGGCACCTATTCATAGATCACGAAGAGTTCGTGAACTCCCAGTTAGATATGGTTTTTTAGTGGGAGATGATGACGAGGTTCCCGTGTTAGACGACGAACCCGAAAACTACGAAGAGGCTCTTACTAGTCCAGATTCTAAAGCATGGCTTGAGGCCATGGATTCTAAAATGGATTCCATGTATACTAACCAAGTTTGGACTTTGGTTGATCCACCCGAAGGGATAAAACCCATTGGGTGCAGATGGATCTTCAAAAAGAAGACTGGCATGGATGGAAAGGTTAGCACCTACAAGGCTAGGTTGGTAGCGAAAGGATATCGTCAAAAACAAGGTGTTGATTATGACGAAACCTTCTCTCCCGTTGCTATGTCCAAATCAATCAGAATCATGCTTGCAATTGCCGCTCACTTTGATTATGAGATTTGGCAAATGGATGTGAAAACAGCTTTCCTAAACGGAAACCTGCTTGAGGATGTATACATGATGCAACCTGAAGGTTTCATATCAAAGGATGCAAATAAAGTTTGCAAACTTCAGAGATCCATTTATGGACTCAAGCAAGCATCTAGAAGCTGGAACAAGCGTTTTGACGAAACCATAAAACAATTTGGTTTCGAACAAAATTGCGAAGAAGCTTGCATTTACAAGAAAGCAAGTGGGAGCTCTATAGCATTTCTCATACTATATGTGGACGATATACTGTTAATGGGAAATGACATTGCTCTATTACAGTCAGTGAAAATATGGTTATCCGGTAACTTCTCAATGAAAGACCTCGGTGAAGCAGCCTATATTCTTGGTATAAAGATCTACAGGGATAGATCACGTAGACTGCTTGGTCTTTCACAGGCTACATACATTGAAAAGGTGCTAAATCGGTTTAGCATGCTTGAATCGAAACGAGGTAACTTACCCATGGTACATGGAGTAAAGTTAAACAATCATCACTGTCCTAAAACTGATGATGACAAACGACGCATGGCTGTAGTCCCGTACACCAGCGCAATCGGTTCGATTATGTATGCTATGCTATGCACTAGACCCGACGTAGCGTTCGCGTTATCTGTAACGAGTCGTTACTAAGGGAATCCGGGAGACGAGCATCGGATTGCCGTCAAGAACATTCTTAAGTACTTGAGAAGAACTAAAGATATGTTTCTAGTGTACGGAGAAGGAGATCTGAAAATACAAGGATTTTCAGACGCTAGTCATCTCACAGATGAGAATGATTTTAAATCCCAATCAGGATACCTGTTTATCCTAAATGGGGGCGCGGTCAGTTGGAAAAGTTCCAAGCAGGGAAGCGTAGCTTTCTCTACGACCGAGTCAGAGTACATCGCTGCTGCGGAAGCAGCAAAGGAAGCAGTTTGGATTAGAAAGTTCATTATAGAACTAGGTGTGGTGCCTGACATTGTCAATCCCATTACTCTGTACTGTGATAACAATGGAGCCATTGCGCAAGCAAAGGAACCACGGTCTCATAATGCATCCAAGCACTACCTAAAGCGATACCACATCATAAGAGAGATTGTGGCTAGAGGAGATGTGAGAATAGAAAGAGTACCTACAGAGGACAACGTTGCAGATCCGTTGACAAAGCCTTTAACCCAGAAAGTACATGATCGTCATTTAACTTCTACTGGGATAAGTTTTAGAAACAATTGGCTTTAGTCCAGGTGGGAGTATGTTGGGGTTTTGTGTCCTATAGTCAATTGTTGCAGGATACAAACTTATTGTAAATGAATTGTTCTTTATATCATTTGTTTTAATGAGATATATGTTTTATAACTATATAAAGGCAATCCCTTTTAAGCACTAAATAAAGTCTAATAAAAGGAAATCCGTAAGTTTGTTTAAAGTGATTATAAAGTGTTCATACAAGCATGAAGTGAGACAAAACTTTATAATAAACTAATAAACTTAAAACCACCCCAAGTCGAGTGATATGTTTAGGATTGATATATCACTGTTGAGACTTGTATGTAACAATGTCTTCTGTCCGACAGAAAGCTGATCTCACAAGCTTCATATATATAGATATCTGGACAGTTACATAGATCCGGTGAAACGTTGTTCATTAGGATTGGGGATCCGACTTGAGATAACAGGATGGGTAGATTCATCCTTGTCAACTGTTCATCTCATTGGTATTAATAGGTATAATTAATCCTCAGACTCAAAGGAATGTTAATTGGTCATCCTGAATTACTGAATGTGAGACTTTGATCCTGTGGTCCCACGATCCTTAACAGAGATGACTCTGGGGTGTGAACTGCAAAGGTTGGGTGTCACAGGAAGTAATTTCAGGGTAGTTATACATTGGATTGAGCATTTATCACTCCCGATTAATGGGTGATACATCCAAGGATCGCTTGTGGAAGACTTGACTCTAAACCCTTGCAAGGTGATAGCTTAAGAGTAGAAATACAGATTTCACTTAACCTATCTTTTTGAGTTGACTCGGCCAATAACAAGTAAAATGAACGTCTCGCTATATGTGACTTGACATTACCCATAGTCATAAGATTCAGTTCAAGGATGTAGTTGATAAAGGATCGTATTATACCGTAACTAATACGGAAGGGTTAACGACAGAATCAACCTGTCTTCTTAACGGACTCTGGGGGAATGATTACGGACTTGCCAATAACATACTCTGTATATCATTCCGTTATGCAAAGGATTAAATATAATTCTTGAAGAAATTAATTTAATAGGTTGCATACGGCCAGAAGTAGTAAGGACCTAATGGATCACACATAAGACTTGGAACCAAAAGAGAGATGGATATGATTAATAGATGGAAGCCCAATTAAGCCCAGTAAGGCCCAAATACTAGGAGGGGGGCGAAATTTATATATGTTAGGAAGGAATTAATTTTATTCCATTAATCCTAATTAGATTAGGATTGTGAATTAAATTAATTAAGAGATAATTTAATTAGGAGTTTTAATTAGATTAATATACTCCTATTATTATCTAATTAGGTTATTTATTATTATCCTAAATGTATTTGATATATTATAAGATAATAATTAGGAATCCTATTCCGAATGGAATTCCTATTAAGTAACCTATTCCTATCTAACTAGGGTTTAGATACAAGCTAATATATATACCCCCCTATAGTGAATTTCGACCAAGCTAATATCCCTCCCCTTAAGTGATTTTTGAAATTGCTTAAGAGAGAGAAAAAGAATTCTATTCCCAAGTTCGTGAACAAGAATTCATACGGCATTCCATCGATTGATTAATCTTATTCATCCCTCTTTCTCTTTGATCTTGTGTTGGTTTATTAGAGGCAATCTATTTTGGTTGCATCTCATAAGGGTTGATTTCATCTTAGCCTCACCGTATTAAACTTTGTGGTTGGAATCTCGGACAAGAATTGTGGGCGCTTCTTTAACAACGGTAGATTGTTCATCGAAAGGTATTCCTTCTTATCCCTCTTTATATGAAATAACGATTAACGGATCATATGGTTAAAAGGAAGTAGGCTAAAATTTTTATATTTCCGCTGCTATACCTTAGCCTTAATTTCCTTCACTGTGTTCACAGAATCTTGATGGAAAAGGAGCACAAACCAATTGTCCAACCGCAACGCAGACTAAATCCCCACATGAAGGAGGTTGTGCGAAAAGAAGTGATCAAGCTTCTCGATGCTGGCATTATTTACCCAATATCTGATAGTGTGTGGACAAGCCCTGTTCACGTTGTGCCAAAGAAGGGAGGAACAACAGTAGTCCTCAACGAGAAAGACGAGTTGGTGCCCACAAGAACGATTACAGGATGGAGAGTTTGTGTTGATTACAGAAAGCTCAATGAAGCCACAAGGAAGGATCATTTCCCTTTTCCCTTCATTGATCAGATGCTGGAGCGGTTAGCAGGATATGCTTTCTATTGTTTTCTCGACGGGTATTCAGGATACAACCAAATCGCAATTCATAGTGAGGACCAAGAAAAGACAACGTTCACATGTCCGTATGGGACTTATGCTTACAGAAGAAAGCCGTTCGGTTTGTGCAACGCTCCAGCCACTTTCCAGCGATGTATGATGTCCATTTTTCATGACATGGTGGAGCAGACCGTAGAAATATTCATGGACGACTTCTCGGTTTATGGAAACTCATTTGATAGCTGTCTAAACAACCTCGAAGTTGTGCTTGTGCGATGCAAGAAGACTCACTTGGTCTTAAATTGGGAGAAGTGCCACTTCATGGTCACGGGAGGAATTCTCCTCGGGCATAAAATTTTAGAGAAAGGGATGGAAGTGGACAAAGCAAAGGTAGAGGTGATAGAAAAGCTAGATGTGCCTGCCAATGTAAAAGATGTGCGAAGTTTTCTGGGGCACGCAGGGTTTTATCGCAGGTTTATCAAAGATTTTTCAAAGATCGCGCTTCCCTTGTCGGCTTTACTTCATAAGGAAGCTGAATTCTCTTTCAATGCAAACTGTTTGAAGGCGTTTGAGCTCTTAAAGACCAAGCTGATCAACTCGCCTATACTGGCAGGACCGGACTGGGAGCAACCTTTTGAAATGATGTGCGACGCAAGCGATACTTATGTGGGAGCTGTTCTTGGACAAAGGGTTGAGAAGAAGTTCCAGCCTATTTACTATGCAAGCAAGACATTAAACGAGGCCCAGCAGAATTACACAACTACTGAGAAGGAACTTCTTGCGGTTGTGTATGCCTTCGACAAATTCAGACCCTACTTGGTGCTATCCAAGGTTGTTGTTCACACAGACCACGCTGCGTTGTGATACTTGTTCGCGAAAAAGGATTCTAAGCCGAGGCTGGTCCGATGGTTATTGTTGCTCCAAGAGTTTGATTTAGAAATAAAGGATAAAAAGGGAACGGAAAATGTCGCAGCTGATTATTTGTCAAGGATTGATCACCAAGGCAGTCAGGAACAACCAGAGATTGTTGAAAGGTTTCCAGACGAACATCTGTACACTGCACAGTCTGCGCCGTGGTTTGCCGATATTGCTAATTACTTAGCAAGTTCGCTCAAGCCTCACAAACTGTCCACTAACCAGAGAAGAAATTTTTTTGCTGAAATTAAATATTATTTTTGGGATGACCCTTATCTTTTCAGGTTGTGCGCTGATCAAATTATTCGAAGATGTATATCACAAGAAGAGGGACAGGATGTTCTAAGCCACTGTCATGATCGTGAAGCTGGAGGACACCATAGCGCTAGCAGAACTGCAGCTAAGGTTCTTCAATCAGTTTTTTTCTGGCCAACACTTTTCAAAGATGCTCATCTGTTCGTTAGCACTTGCAATGAGTGCCAGCGAACAGGCAACATCTCGGCTAGGAATGCTATGCCCCTCAACAACATAGTTGTTTGCGAAATTTTTGACATCTGGGGCATAGATTTTATGGGTCCATTCCCTACATCTTTAGGAAATAAATATATCTTAGTAGCTGTAGATTATGTGAGCAAGTGGGTTGAAGCAATGGCTAGTCCCACCAATGACGCCTGTGTGGTAGTAAAATTCTTGAAAAGGCTGTTTGCCAGATTTGGTGTCCCACGAGCGATCATTAGTGATCAAGGAACCCACTTTTGCAATGCCAAATTCGAGAAGTTGATGGGAAAGCTTGGAGTCTCTCACAGAATTGCCACACCTTACCATCCACAAACAAGTGGACAGGTAGAGATTTCCAATCGTGAAATCAAAAGAATTTTAGAAAAAACTGTTGGCAATTCTAGGAGAGACTGGGCAAACAAGCTTGATGATGCTCTTTGGGCATATAGGACTGCCTACAAAACACCAATTAGAATGTCTCCGTTTAGATTGTTATACGGAAAATCTTGTCACCTTCCTGTTGAAATGGAACACAGGGCCTTTTGGGCATTAACTTTCTTAAATTTTGAGCAACAGGCTGTTGGAGATCAGAGAAGACTTCAACTCTGCGACATGGAAGAGTTCAGGTTGTTCTCATATGAGAATGCCGTGAATTACAAAAATAAGACGAAGTTGTGGCATGATAAAAAAAATCCAGACAAAAACATTCCACGAAGGTCAGAGAGTCCTCCTGTATAATTCAAGACTCAGGTTGTTTCTTGGGAAGCTAAAGTCAAGATGGACGGGACCTTATATGGTACACAAGGTGTTTGGTCATGGAGCAGTTGAGATTGGCAGGGAAGGTCAAGAACCTTTCAAAGTGAACGGGCAGAGATTAAAACCATATTTAGAGAACGATCACACAAGGAAGATTGATACTGTTCATTTCCAGGACCCCCCAAGCCAGTAAAAGCACAAAAAGGGTGTTCGCTACAAACACCAATTGTAGCACAAATAACTTTTGCATTTTAATTATTTTAATTTGGTTAAATAGTGTCAATTGTAATAGATTCATTTAACGTAGAACTGTGATTCGTAATGAGTATCTCATGAACAGGCACAGTGGTAAAACTCAAACCTTTTACTAAAGGTGTAGTTTTACAAATGTACCTGTTCAGTAGGGGAGCAGTACCTTGGGAAATTGGGCGGCAAAAGTATAAGTCAGAAAAAGTAGAAACGTCCAATCCTATCCCCATAGGCACTCATCTCGCATGTCTTCCTCGATGAAATCAAACGAATAGGGAGCAATAAATTCGAAATTTAAATCGTGACCGTTCGTCACCCCTGCTCCTATTTCGAATGAACACGCCGTTTTGCCAATCTGTCCAGGTGGCATCCTCTGAATCGACCTCATAATGACAGATTGGCAACGGGACGTATCTGTTCTCCCTACTTAAGAGCTCTATTTCATTACGGTCATTCACTCACTGTATTTTTTCTTTCTTTTCTTTTTCTTTTCTTCGTTCGTTCTTTTCATTTAGACATTCCATGCTCTGTGCCCTTTACCACTGGGAAACATTATTTAAACTAGAGCACAGCATGAGACCCCGTGGTTCAGGAAAACACGTAAAAGTTGAGGGCTCATCCAAGAAAGAAAAGCGAAAGGGAAGATGACGGAGCCTAATACTGTAGCTTTTGTTCCAGACAAAAAACTGGTGAAGAAACTTTCCCAGTTCAAAGACGCAACCGTACAGGCTTACTACGAAGAGCTGGCTAAGCTTGAATTCGGACCCATCCAAATAGTTTGTTGGGAAACCCTAAGGCGGCTAAGGCTTGATGCTCGTGTGCGCGCACTCATGGAGGCAGGCCACTTTGGATGCTTCTTTGAGATGAAGGAACCTGCCTATTGGGAACTGACACTCGAGTTCTTGGCAAATTTTAAGCACAACGTGGAGATAACCGATCCTGAGGAAGAGGGAAAGTTCAGCTTCTGACTCATGGGTCACTCCCAGAGGCCTTCGCTCAACTTATTCAACCAGATGTTAGGTGATGCCGATGATGATGACCTTGAATCTGAAAGCTACAAAGAAGCATTCACCAAGACGCCAGATGTCTTTGACCCTACGGCTTTCTGGGAGTCGATTTCGGGACAGAAATACTATGACGGTAGCATGTCCAAGGCTTCCAATGTTGATGACTATGCAATCCGCTATTTGCACAAGCTAATTTCCGGCACAATATTTGCCCGAGAAAATCAAGCCACCATGCCACATGCAGATCTCACCGCTTTGTGGAGTATGGTAGTTGGGCCAATAATGAATCTAGGCTACTGGTTCGGAGAATACATCAGCGCTTTCTGCAAGAAGAACTCTTCACTCATCTGTTGTGGGAGCATCGTCACCAGGATTGCTGAATCTATCGGAGTTTTTAAACTCGAAGACCACTCTCGTCTCACGATTGTGAACCACCCGGACCAAATTGACCTCCGGAGCCTACAGAAGATGCTGTTCGGAAAAATGGTAAATGGGAAGTGGGTGTGGATGTCGGACTTTGTTACATCAAGGCGAACAGAAAGCTGTAAAAGGAAAAGCGAACCAACAGTGTCGATCTCATCGGATTCTGAACAGGTCGAGAAACCAAAGGACTTGGCCTTCTATCAGAAGTGTGCAAAGCTTTCCAGTGAGGATATAATGGATCGATTCAATACCCTGTTTGCCCAAAATTAGGAAAACCGCGAAATGATATTCGCCCTGGAGCAAAAATATGAGTCATAACAGGGGTCGATCGACATGCTCAAAACCATTTGTATTGAGGAGCATGGCAAGGAAAGTCCTTCTGGTTTTTCTGAAAAGAGTCCGGTAAGAAAAATGCCTGAAACACCTGCTAGTGCTAATGTTAATGCTAATGCTGGTACGTCCTCGAAAGAGGAGGGCATTCCTGCCACTGTGGATATAGAGGTTAACTCCTCTCTCTCCCAACCTGCCTGATCTGTCCAGATAGTCGCTGTCCTAGCATCTGGTAACCTCTAACACCCTTACTCTATCATGTTATTCTCTGCCTGTATTATTATTTATCTACAATCTGCTGCCATGTTAATAACATTGAGGACAATGTTTTGTTTTCATTTGGGGGTGGGGATTGTGTATCACAATTTATGCGGGCATGACATGATAAATGCTTTAAATTCTGTTTGTTTAAATTAGTGATTTGATGTAGAACAAATATCCCTTGAGAATCTCTGTTGCATATGTCCTTGGTAATTATTGTGATGTTCATTTTCATTTTCTCTCCCTGTTTATTCACCATCTAGTGAAGTGTTTTGTGTTCAGTGGGAATCAAAGAACAGAATGTGCATGTTTTGATGTAGTGGTTTAGTGTTACTTGCTTGTTTGCATTTCGTGTCCCCAAATCAGGAAGTTCCAAAAAATTTCAAATTTTTAATTCCTCTTTCAAAATTAGTAACCCTTGCCTTACTGCATTTCCCCAAATATAGTGAGAACTTGAGCCTAAGAATGCATCTATGGTATGCATTGATTCTTTTCTGAGTGGGCCAGCGCTCACTATCTTTAGGGAGAATTTGCCTTGGTGCCCTATTGAAATGGTGATTGGTTCTGACTTTCATAAGAGGAAAAAGGCATTTAGTTACCCCCTCCACTACACAAAAAGACACATGTGCTTTGCACTCTAATGATTAGGATAACCAAGTCGAGCCATGACCTGCTCTTTCTGAAAAACCACGAATGATAACCCTCTCCCTTCACTTATAGCTCTAAAACACCCTGAGTTCTATCTTGTGCTTCGAAAAGCCAATTGTTTAAAATAGAATCACGTGCTTAAGTTATGCAAATATAAGAGGTTGAGCAAATATTGCTTAGGAAAAGACTGGAAGGACTTGGGAATATAATGTGGGGAGGAAGGAACCTTAATGGCCGTTCAAAAATAATAAAAAGAGTACTGGGTTATGAGGAAACAGGTTGTGTAGATAAGCAAAAAGGGTGAATAACAGTAATCATTGTAGGCTGTGTAGGTTAAATAAATTGCAAAAAGACAGAGTTCATACACTGAAATAGCCTTTCACTGTCAAACCAGAACCTAAGCCTAACATTACAACCTTTATAAAGTCCTTTGGACTATGTCTGGAGGAACTTTGACCCTTAGATTCGGGACCAATAGGCAAACTCGCACCCTAAGGGTGTGGTGTCTGAGCTGAGGAGTGAAATCACATTTTTTTCCTATGGTAAGTAAATGCCATGCGAGAGTGAGTGAATTATTCCATTCCTTAGTGAGGCATGTTTGGCAAGTAGGTAACTCCTTGTGAAACAGGAAGTCTAAATTTTAAGATTTAAGGAAGTTCTCGAGCAAAAAAAAGGACACAATGTTTAAGACAAGCTTTAACTCTTTGATGAAATCTTAGCATGCATCTGTTCATTTCCTCATTGTGCCAAACAATCTTTGTTCCCCTTTCTCATTCTCTGAAACAAATTTCATTCCTAACTCTTTTTCTGATTCTTTCTTACAATTTGTTGCTTGAGGACAAGCAAAGGTTCAATTTGGGGGTATTTGTTAGGCATAACATGATATTTATAAGGGAATTTGGGTGTTATTTATGCTATATTGCAAAGAATAAGGACTGATTAGCATCTTTATGCAGATTAGTAAAGATAAATGCTAAACACACTGGAAACAGCTTGTTTCGCTACTGCCAAAGAGGAGTGGAGCCTTTCTTAAGTCCAGCGGTCAAACGCCGGATTATTCAATGACGGACAACGACAGATCAGAGGTGGCAGAGGCAGAGACAGAGTAGCAGGTGGAGAAGTGTAGAGGTGGCATTACTCAAAGAAGCATGATGACATGAAGTATCGACCCTTGAGTGTTCAAGGGTCAAAAAGGATCTTTAATCATTTCAGTTTATTTTGTTTTAGTTTTTAGTTGAGTTAATTTCTGAAAGGGTACTCGGGTTGTACCAATTTTGTCCCTGTCTTTCTCCTTTAAGTAGGCGTAGCAAAGGAAAGATAGCGAGTTGAGGAACATTTGTAGTTTTAGAGATAGAATAGTTATTTTAGAAAGAAAGAAAAAGAGAGCTCGAATGGAGTCTCTGAAGGTTTCAAGAACGACCGATTACTCACTGCTCGATATGAGTGAGTAGTCCATTTTGAATGGCCACGGCCAGGCCGAGCCGGTAATGTAAGTTTTATATCATTTTTAATGAATATTTAGTATTTTGCCAATGCTGTGATTGATGAGGATTTAACTTTCATGCCTCGGCATTTATGCATGTGTTAGATGGATGTTAGGACACTGCTTACATCTTCACTGATATCTCTATTAATCTCCCAACCTCGAAGCTGACCAGTTAGATGGTTGTGTCAAGGGTTTTCTTAATCAGAAATGCAGTTTCGTTCTTAATGCAAGAAAGAACGTACCTTTAGGACGCTAAAGGTTCTAGTAAATCTTAGGAACTTAAGAACACACGAAAGTTGACTTAAGCTCGAATTAAAACTGATACTTTGGCTTCATTGGCATTATCTTGTATTCATTGGAATGTTGTAAGACTTAGCACAACCTGTTCGACAGTGTCGAGCCTGTTTTATCTTCTAAATCATTACCAAGTTATTATATTTCTTACACCATTAGATCTCTTTTATCTTACGTAACCAACATCACATAATCAAATTAAAAGGGAGAAACATGTTTGACCCACACGCTGTTTAGCAACAATTTCTGATATAGATTTGAATCTCAATCCCTGTGGAGACGATACTTAACTTATCACTTTATTACTTGTATCTAGTGCACTTGCTAGAGTCTCATTTGAGGACAACAAAGCTCATCTACGTGGGGCGTACCAGTGTGTACGCTCCGTGCAGATATTTGGAAAAAATGGGATTAGTTTTTCATATTGTGGGTTTTGTATTAAAAATGGACGAAACAATCTCGAAAGAAAGGAATGCGTTAAGTTTGTTTAAAAACCGAAAGAAAACGAAAACACGAAAGAAAAATTTAGAAGACGATGAAAATACACACGAAGAAAAATAAAAGTAATCTGAAAAATGTATATGATACATATAGACAAAAGGTTTGGGAAATGCAAACCGGGGCTACGTTTATAGTCGGAGTAGCTCGACTTTCTCGGTGGGTGTGCTTATTGCAAGATATCCGAATCGGAACCCAATGGATCCGAGCTGTGACTGTTAAGAAGAGTTATTGCTTGCCCGGATTCTATATTCTTAGCCCGCGGGTTTTGCTCGGTATTAAATCCCTGCAAAACACTTCATTGTCGGCAAGACGGGTTAGAATGTCCTTTAACAAGGAAGTTACTGATTGGCCTTGCACGTTGTTGGGAGGTTGGGCATTCTGACCGCCGGGGGCGCTTTGGGATTGCCCTAGCCTGTGCTCCCTATATTCTTGGTGGAACTCGGGTGGGGGCCTCAATACGTTATTGTTATTACCGTATGACAGATTAGGATGTTGGTATCGAGGTCTCCACCCGTTATCGTTATTATTGTGGTGGTTAGGATAGGAGTTTGAGTTAAAGTTGTACCTTTGGTTACCTCCTACGTAACTTACGTTCTCGGTATCACCGACAAAAGGGGTGCCGGTGTTGCAATTTCTTCCGTCGTGATCACCACCACAATGGTTGCACATCAGTACCTGTGCATCTTTGTTGAGGCTCAATTATGCTATTAAGGCATCTAGTTTCTTGTTCATCTCAACCATGGAACCCTTTGGAGCCTCCTTTTCCATGGCGAACGCTTGATGTCTCGGGGGTCCGACAAGCCGATCTTCTTGCCATTGAACGCTTTTTCTTGCGAGCTCATTGATGAGCTTATATGCTTCGCTTGCTGATTTCCTGAATAGGTCCCCACCTGCTGCGGAATCCATGGTAGCACGATTAGTAGGCGTTAAACCATGATAAAAAGTACTTACAAGATCGTGCTTGGGGATGTCGTGGTGTGGGCAACTTCGAAGCAATTTTCGAAACCTCGCCCAAGCCGCATGAAGGGCTTCGTACTCGAGTTGTCGAAAGGAAGTGATATCATTGCGCAACTTCACCGTCTTGGAATGTGGGAAGTAATAGGAGAGGAACTCCTTTTCAATCTCGACCCATGACATAATTGATCCCGCCTCCAACGAGTGCAACCATTCCAATGCTTGACCTGTCAAGGAGAAAGGAAAAAGCTTTAGACGTACGGCTTCAACCGGAACACCATTTTGCCGAGAAGTATCGGCACACATAAGAAATTTATCAAGATGTTCGTTAGGTTTCTCATGAAGTTCTCAACCAAATTGACCGAGTTGTTGAATCAATTGGATCATGCTTGTCTTAATCTCATAGGTGTTGGCCGGGATGGTGGGAGCGACGATTCCGTTGCGATTTTGGGGCCTATGTGGAGCAAGGATTTCCATCATCATTCTTGTGTCATTGCCCCCTCCATTTCGGATGTTGTTCACGGGTTGGACGGGCGGTCTTTGGTTTACCTCGGGTTGGTTGGCTTCATTGTTGAGGTTGGCCATCTTTTCTCTCCAGATCCTACAAAGAGTACGTTCAATTTCAAGATCAATAGGAACGAGAGTACCACTTCGAGATCGGGTGTACATAAACTACAGAAATGAATAAAGAAAATTTAAGTACACGAAGAATGTTGTTAGTAGAAGTTGATATAAACAATTTATACAAAAAGAATGCTTAGACTAACAATAAAACGTTTTTGTCTAATATTGCAAGAAATTATAAATCCCCGGCAACGGCGCCAAAAACTTAATGAGTTTCCGGTAGAGTGATAATAATATGACGATAAGTACGTGCTAGGGTTATGGATATGATCTTTCTAAGTGCTTTAACTCTACTGAACGCTACTACGTAGGGGCAAGTGTACCCCGTCGTATCAAGTAATAATCCGGTTAAGACCAGGTATCGAATCCACGGGATTTATATCTACAAGTATTAAACTACTCGGTTTTACACGTTATCTAAGCGGTGAATACTTTAGCTTGGGTTTGGTGACAACTATAAACTACTCCTAAACTATGGGTGAGACAATTTTCATGTATTTCAAGCCCTTTTAGAGTGATACGGATAATGATGAGATATAACACATGAAAAACAACACGAAACATATACGATTAATAATTTACTCTTGCAAAGACGACTATTTATAGACCGAACAACTCCGTGAGGTTCTAGAGTCGTGATTTTCCCTTAAGGCGACTCTAATTCTTAGGATCAGAAACTAGGGCTCGTAAGTTCTGTGGCTCGTCAATTCCTATGGTTTCCGGATTGTCAACTCTGGTAAGGCAACACCTATGTGATTCCTAATAGATTTCGGAGCTCGTAAACGACCTACACAACAATCAATTATAAGTATCAAAGCAAGCAATAAACAATAACACGTATAGTGAAAACGGAATTGTAAATCATGTATTATAAATATGGATTACGAAAATACAGAATACAACCAAGCCTAGTACATAGAAAGAGTACAAGCTAATTAACGAGTAGAAAGGGAAGAAGAATCGGCCCTTAGGACTAGCTAACCGGACTCAAAGTCGTCTCTTAGGACTTTGGAGGTGGAACTTTCGAGCTTGGTGAATACGGATGGAACGGAACTTCGGCGGAGTAACGGGAGGATTATACAAGCTCTCAAGGTGTGGGGAACTTTAGTACATGGAAAATTGAATGAGGAAATGAGTGCTAATCACTCTTATTTATACATCAAGCTCGGGGGTAGAATCGTAAATACACAAGTTACATTATTTCTGCAGTTTTCCCATGGCACGCCCCACGTGGACAGGCAGACGCCCCGCGTGTATGCCCATTCCGTTGATAATTTCTGGCATGTGGATCAGATTCAGTCTTGTTATTTGAACCACGCCCCACGTGGATAGGTAGACGCCCCGCGTGTTTGCCCATTCCGTTGATAATTGCCTGCGTGTGGATCAGATTCAGACCTGTTGTCATAACTACGCCCCGCGTAGGTTGGCGTACGCCCCACGTGGTTGAGCCTCTGAAGTTCAATAGCTTGAATCATGCCTTTGACGCCCCGCGTGGCTTGGAAAACGCCCCGCGTACCTAAGCTCCTGAAACTTTAGATTGAAGAATTACTCATGTACGCCCCGCGTGGTGTCTGTTGACTTCTGTGATTGAGAGGGCATTGTTTTAAGCCCCGCGTGGTTGCTTCTGCGCCCCGCGTGTGCGTTTTACTCCTTAACTTGTACATGCGAAATACAATTCTCGAGAGCCGAGTTAGCTTGACGTTTATTTTTCTGAAATTAATCAAAAACAAAGGAAATTAACCAAAAGCATAAAATTTGTTTTTATTTTGTTATTTTATTAAAAACACATTATTTTTGTAATTAAACTTACTTATTTAGTCCAAATTAAACCGTAAATCACGCTAAAAGATAGGGACAAAACGTCCCTATCAGAAATGTGCATGCAAATACACATATAAATACTTGAACTTAAGTTTTAAAGTCATGTTAAAAACTAAATCATAAAAACCCTAATTAATAAAATGCATGGCAAAAAACCCCAATAAAAAACTAATTTCTAGAAAATACTGAGTTATATATAGATATATATGCATAAAAACTCAAAAGGGTAGTTGATAGTTACTTTTGCAAAGAAAAGAAGAATAACACAAATAGGACTCAATTTCTTGCCCATAATCTTCCTAGCTTTGACCTATGCTAGAGTGCTCCAAATCAAAATCTCATCGTTCATAATATGCATTAGGGTGTCTAGCACCTACTGTATAAAAAATTAGCTCGATCAAATTGTTCAATCGTTGGATATCATAACAACATTACAGCTGGGTAGTTTAGGATGAAAGAAGATGAAGATGGAGAAGATGAAGATGAAATGTTTGGGGGAAAACAATGTAGCTGATGTGCACAAAATGCATGCCTTGAAATGTGATATTTAGAGTCCTATAAGGGAAAATATCTCTTTTGATCCCCTAAAATCTAAATTCTTTTAAAACTTGCCCTAAACGTTTAATTTATACTTAAAGCATGAAATTAGCCTCCAAACTTAGGGATATCAATATGGGTCACGACACGATAACACGATTCGCGTAACACGGAAATTAAACGAATTAGGGTTGAGATAAATGGTTTTTGGTCATAAATGGGTCGACACGCCTAACCCATAAAATAAATGGGTCGGGTCACAGGTTGACTCGCGAATTCGTTGTAACCCATATAATTTAGACGAGTCTATGGGTCGTGTCAACCCAACTCGCGAACCCACCTAACCCGACACATATAACCCATATAACCCATATATCATGTAAATATAAAAAAAGTTTTATGGATATTAAAGTAATTTTAAATTTTAACCCTAATATATATATATATATATATATACATATTAGTAGATTACAAAACACGTTAGGTTTTTAACTTTCTTTCTCTAACAATTTGTGATGTCTGCCTCTCTTCATTGACATCCGGTGAACACTTCAGTCTCTAGCCACAAGTAAGTCTTTTGTTGAGTCAACTTCTAGTAGGATATGTCTAACTTCTGATTGTTGGTATTCTATTATAACAGATGGGTGACATTTTATTGATAAAGATTGGAATATCCAAATGAGAATTTTAAACTTTTGTTATTTGACTCCTCCACATAATGGTGTAGCTTTGTGTGAAAAAATTCACAATTTCTTGTATTGTTGGAAAATTGATGGTAAGATTTTTTCACTCACTTTGGATAATGCAAGTTTAAATGATACATATGTGGACTTGTTGAAAAAATTATTGAATAGCAAGGGTGGTCTATTAAACCGTGTAGATTTTTTCATATGAAATGCTCTGCTCACATTCTAAATTTAATAGTTCAGGATGGGTTGAAAGAAATTGATGACTTAATTGGAATGCATTGAATCAAAAACTAATGAATAAGATACTAATTCTGTTGTTGTTTAAGTTGAATTGAATGTTTTAGTTTATTTGTTATTTGGAATTGAAATTTTTTATTTTGTTTGTAAGTTTTGGATTTTAAACTTGTTATCTTGTTGAATTTGTTTTGTTAGTTTTATTAGATTTTATTTTTTTATATACAATTATGCATGTTCTTATTTTCTTTTTCATTTGGTTTAGTTGAATATTTTTTTTAGTATGGAGTTGCAAAATTAAATGGGTTAGCCAGGTTGACACGTTCAACCCGCTTCTTACACGAATCGTGCCGAGTCGATCCATTTATTAAATGGGTTGGGTCATGGTTGGGATAAATAGGTCACCTGAGTAAGTCGACACGACACGTTTACAACCCGCGAACCCATATTGACACCCCTATCCAAACTATATCCATGATATCCAATTTATTCATTAATTATCTACAAGCTATGATATAATTTAATATTGGAGTATAACGACTAAAAATTAAGGATGCGTACATTATAAAATTAATATATTGCAATTATAAGTTCATATATGCTCTTTTAAGAAAAAAAAAAGTTCATATATGCTTAAATATGCAAAAAAAAAAAAAAAAATTGCTTTCAAAAAAATTTGATAAAAATAAATGAAGAAAGTATTTCCTTTGAAATACTATACAATTAAGTACTAGTATAAAAAAGAATTAAAGACACAAGCACATTAATTTAGAAAGAGAAAAAAACGTTGGAAATGAAAAGGTAAAACATAGCATTAATTACTTTTAGAATGCTATACATATTTTAAGTATAAGGTTATTCTATCTTTAAAATTTCTATACAAATAGCAAAGTCCAAAACGCAAACCCCATCAAGATTTAACAGTTGAAAGAAACTTACTTGATATAAAACTCATACTTCCATCGATAAACTTAAAAAAAACGCAATAATATCCTTTTAACTCTCTTTTTTCTTTTTAATCTAATTTAATCATTCAGTACAATACATATAGAATATATCTATAATTATATCTGATATAATCATAGACAAACATGACTCACTTTTTTATAGATTTGCTTTCAACTTGACTAACATTAGTAGCAACAAGAAGAAATCATCTAACAACATAAACTAACACAATTTATTACTTTATTTTTCTTTTATTCTGATGTAAGAAATTAGGGCAAGATCAAAATAGGGATACTGAGAAATTGGGCATTGGAACAAAGTTTGGAGGAGTAGCCAATTTTGGTCATCTTGCCACAAATTTTCTAGCTCAAACATGTTTTACATTGACGTTGAACTTGGATTTCTCCTTCCGATTAAGAATCATATGAATAATAGCGACGGATTTAAACAGAATCCTCGCAAATAATGCTTGTTCACGCATCTACACTTCTTGCATATGAATAGACTCAATGCAATATTCTCCAAAACTCCTTATAAAGAACTCTTTTAATTCCCATTCACTCACATGATACCCTTTCGAGAACATGACGAACATGGTCCTATCTTCCGAGAGAAGAAGAACATGGTCATCTCTATTAACCAACAATACAACATTCTCATGATCGTGTCTCATATTTTCATAGTTGAGTGATGTTTTCTGGTTATGTAGGGTTTGTTGCATTATATCAATGAATGCTTGAATACACACGTACCGAATAGCTTTTCGTGACGCATTCAGTTGCATGCCCTCTATGATCAATGAAAATTTTGAGAGAGATTGCTTTATCCATCGAACTTTGCATCAAAGGGATATCCATGTGCTGGTACATGAATTCGTCGATGTTAATGCACTTAAGACATAGGATTGCCTCTTCGGAGATTTGGTTTATGAGAGTGAATGGTAAGGATAAGATTTTCACGACAACTTTGTTGAAACCTAGCTTTTCCAACCACAACCATAATGCTACCACTTGCATTGATTCCACCGGATCTCTTTATAGATTCAGCATTAAGAAGCTATAAAGCTCTTTATCAATCCTATGAAACGCCTTCAATTCCTCCATCGAAGTCATCTCGTAAACCCTACAAATAAATTTTCTCAGTAGCTTAGATGTACACTAACCTTGTGAGTTTGAGTTTCCAACTCAATTTATAGGCAATGGAAGCAAATTGGAAAACAAAGATGCTCAAGTAATTTGAGAAGTTGTGCCTAATTAGTCTTTAGGTGTGTTATTGGAAATTTGTTGGACACGCATTTTTAAATTTGAGAAATTGATTTGTTTATGGAAATAATTAATAAGTCAACTCTCTTTCTAAAGCAACAAAAGATGGCCATTCAAATCCGAGCATAAAAAATCTGGCATATACGAAATTTTTACAAATGGTCAATAAAAAATCTGGCACAAGTAATTATTAGTTAACTGAATGTGCTTCGTTAGAGAAATCAATCTTATCTCTTTAACAAACAACCAAAAAGTAATATTATAATAGGTCTAAACCCGAAATCAAATATTTCCCCTAAATTAATTTGTAGTGGTATATATTCCGATCATAAAATTAACATATGTCAGAAGAACGACTAAAATCACGACTAAATATGTTGTTCAGTAGCCGAAATCAAAATATAGATTCGGAATAAATATGTTACCTAAATTAGTTTATAACGATATATATGTTACGCAGAAGAAATCACGACTAAATATAATAAGTCTGTAGTTGAAATCAAATAGATTCGAAATAAAGAAATTTATGAAATTACTTTATAACGTTATATGTTCCAATCATGTAGAACTGACATATGTAAAAAAGAACGATTTACTTAAGAGTAAATATTTTGTTTGATACAAATTCCAAAGCTATCATTGATTGTTTGAAAATAATAAATTATCATTTGATACAAATTCCAATATTCCTTAAATCACTCTTATAAAAAAAAATATTACTTAAATCACGAGTAAATATTTATATAAAAAAATTTAAAAATATTATTATTGATAATGTACAATCTATATGTAATATGAAATTATAATAATGATATAGCTAAAATGTCACTTTCCCTTTTTTTAGTGATAAAAAATATAATATAATATATTAATTTTAATTATATTATTATATTTATCTATAAAAAAACTATTTAAAGGAAACATAAAAATAAAATAATAAAATTTAATTTAGACAATATCTTTATATCATTAATTTTAATTATTAAATTAAATTATTTTTTAATATTTATATGTCAAGATGAACCAAAAACTAGTTAATATATACCCTTTCTAAATAGTTGAAATTAATTTTACTTTTTCTTACACCAAAAAAAAAAGTAAAACAAAAAAAACATATAGGACAAAATTCATATTTTTTTTAATACATAAATGTAGACTACTCATGATAAATCAGCACTAAAAAATAAGCAATAATATAAAAAAAAAATAACAAAAAATTAACAAAATATGAGAAATATGATGGACTCTATAAAAGGCCCAATATAAACTTGTGCTTATTTCATGGGCTTATAGGAAGAATCTCATTGATATGAATGTGCTAAAAAAACAAGCAATTTTATTTACCCTCTGCTTCAGAATCCCACATGTCTCCTGCCTTTCTTTGCACCCAGCAGCCATTAGTTCTTGGATCATTACTATGCCTTTATCCTTTGCTAAAATATAAGATATTAAGCACTGAGCAGGCTCCACCACCGCATACAGGGTAGAGTCTGTGAGGACACAGTGCCGAAACAACTCCAGCCATCCAGCCATCGGAGCTGGAGGGACAAAAACGCAGATAATATCCCCGACGAATTCAAAACCCAAATTGCTCAACTAAATTTTCCCTTGCATGGTTTATAATTTTGTTTATCCTAATTTAATGGAGATTTTTTTTAACGGAGTGCAGCCGTAGAAATTTGCACCCCGCTTCTAAGGACTGGCTCCGTCCCTGTATTTATATATAGGGTGAAACATACATACATAAATGCACACAGAGAAAAGAGAGACTTGTTATAATAAGACAGTGAAACATTATGTCAATCACTTTAAACCATAGTACACAACACAAAAAGAAGAGTGATGCTGCATTTATTATATAATCATAGGAACATGCCAAGGTAATGGCATATCTATAGCTATAAATGCAAAGGGAGAAGAACCCAAATGAGAGCAATCTTCGATCTTCATAACCATAACTCTTCCTGACTTCCACATTTTTAGACCTAAACCTATATATGTCAGCCTAGCATACCGTCAATACCTTCCCCACGAATTGCACATTAGTCATTACAATTTCCAGCAGCACTCTGTAGATCAGAAAACGAGAAGGATCGCCAAGGCGAGTTCCTTCGAGGAGGAGATGAACATGATCCGTAGACATGTGTTGGTTTTGCTCGTGGATGCAAGGGCGGACGGGAAGAGGAAGGTGAAGATGACCTCGACTCAGATTCCTCCATTATATTACTGCTTTTCGAGTAGTTTATAGGACACCTGTGATTTAATGCACTTTGATTAGAGATTGATGGCTTCTTTGATGTGCAACTTGCATCATTTTTGGAGGGCAAAGCGCGACTCTGATCGTCCCACACGTTACCCCGAGCTAATAGATTCTTGCGTTTTTTGGTATAGGGATTTTCGGGCTTTGCAAGATCTCGAACAGAGGAAGCAGAAGAGGCGTCTGCTAGACTTGTGAACGACTTTGACTTGCCACTGTAAAACTTTGACATGCCTCTCCTGAATTATTAAGAAACCAAAACATTCAGCATCTTACACCAGAAACACATGCCTCTATATCAATATAGCAAGTGAAAAATGGAGACAAGAAGCAACAACAGTAAATTACACATATGACCACTCAACTTTGTCTTATTAACATTATGGTCACTCAATGTCAAAACTTGATATGACAAAGTCACTCAACTTTGACATTTATTAACATTATGACGCTTTATGAAAAGGGTTTCAAAATAATTTCACAACATCAAAATGAAAAGGTCTAAGTTTCAAAGTTGTTTAGAAACACGTCTTCCATGTTAATCACCATTTTCAGAGCATTTTCTCTCTCAACAGTCACTTTCGCTCTCACAACCAAACAAATTAAATGACATCAAAATCAAAAAGCTCAAGCTAGAATAGAGGGTTACCAAAAGGGCAAAATTGAGTGATTTTTATGTCAAATTTTGAATTTGAGTGGCCATAGCGTTAGTAAGTGCAAAGTTTGGTGGCCATGCATGTTATTTCCTAATTGAACTGAAAGCTTAAACTTATAATTAAAGATCTAATTTATATTACCATGTATTGCAATTTAATCCACAAATAAGGTTACTAGAATTCAAACCCTTTTCACCAAAAGATCGTTGATACCATGTCATGAAATTAATTGAACCAAAAGCTTAAACCAATAGTTAAAGTCACAATGCTTAAACCATAGATGAACATATTTATGAAAGCAGCCTCTGAAACAGGTGAAGATCATGTCGAAAACTGAAGGACAGTTCCTCATGATCAAGCGCTTAGACAGCTAACACTATGACTTTAGTACCAGAATCAATCATCCCACACTTATTAATTTGTATTAGTAAAACATATCTCATTTTCCCAATACCAAAACTTCTTCTCCCCAAAACTCAAAAGCCCCAATTTGATAGTATAAATTAAGCAAACAAGGTACCTTCCGCCCTATCCCCATCCAGTAAATACCAAATCATCTTTCAAATATCCTAGACAAGCCATTTTGCAATTTTCCAGTTAATGTAAAAAAAGAAAAAAAAAACAGTGACAGGTTTGAAGAATTGATAAACCCCAAACAAATTACTCTTGAAATCACATATAAAACTCAAACCACATCAAATTTAATGAAAGACCCATCAGATTTAACAGTTGTAAGAAACTTACTTGATAGGCAAAACCTCCTCCAATGCAGCCATAGTATCCAAAGGTCCCTTATACAAGCTCTGAACCTCAGATACTTCAAATTCCTCGCCGGAATCTTCCCCATCCGACGACAAATCACTATTTCTCCCAATCGAAGAAGAGCTGGAAGAATCATCATCATCCTCCGCCACCGGAAAACGGCGATCTCCCTGAAAAGCCCCTAAAAACGAAGGCATATCGTGAACAATAAAAGCAGAGCGCTGGACGGAATTCCCAGAGCTCCTGTGAAAAGCAATAGACATAGGGAAACGATACGAATAGTGTGAAGAAGAGAGAGAGAGAGGCCAATGAAGCAATGAACAGATGTAAGAAGAAGAAATGGGGTAAGCTACGGAAGGAAACGGCACATGGGTTTACGCCACTGGTGAAATCATAACCCACAAAAACAGAATAAATTAAACCCCAAGAGGCAACTTTACACACGTACCTAGAAAACTGAAAATTATGGTGGGAATTGATGAACAAAGAAAGGGAAAAAAAAATGCTAGTACAGGTGATAGAAAGCTTATCCTGAAATGAATTGGGGAAAGTAAAGAAGATTATCAGCTGCAGTGGTGGGGTATGTTTTATCGGTCTACTATAATTGAATTTATAAATAGTTAAATACTAAATACAAACCGTGTCCTTCCGATGTTTCGAGTCTGGACCAGGTTTATCCACTGCTCACTCCACCAATCAAGTGGATATTTCCAAGTTTTTGTGACTTTTTCTTTCTAATTTTGGGTAAATTAAATTTCAGATATCAATTTAATTCTCAAGTTGTCATATTTTGATAAATTAATTTAATTTTACAAAACTAATTACTATATTAATTGTCAAAATTCAAACTTATTTTCACCCTTAACTCATTTCTTTTTGTTATTATTAGTTTAATTATTGTATTTGAAAGTTAAAAAGAAATAAATCTTTTCATATTTAAAAATAATTTGTGATGTAGAATTCATAAATCAAATTAAAAATAGTCTTATGAATTCAATTAAATATAATTTATTCAATTAGCATATGAATTGTGTTGTATTAAAATATTTTCTAATGTAAAAAACACATCTAAATGAATTAAATTAAATTTTAATGACAAAATTTAATTTATTCCGCACGATATTCGTTACAAACGAAGTGTTTTTTTATACAATTTGTCTGATCTCTCTATTCGGAGGTTCATCAGGTACTATTTAGATGACTCTCTCCCAATTAAAGCTTTCTATTTACTCAAAATCTAGTTTAAGCGATTAGTGTTAGTTTAATGCATACATAGTGGATAGTTATTTCTAGTATTTGGGTAACAAAATATAAAAGTTTAATATTAAGGGGACGTTTGATTCACAAGGGTAAGGAAAAATGAATCAAGAAATGAAAATTAAAGAAAAGGAAATGAATAAGCATTAATTGCCCTATGTTTAGGAAATTGAATGGAGTAAATGGAATCCAATTCCCTACAAGGCTGGGGTAATGGGCTTAACCTAAAGTGGGGTAAATCTATAATTTAAAATGGGTAAAGGGAATGTTTTTTTTAAACAAACACGAACAAATGGAATGAAACTCTCACATTCTCATTCCTAAAGACCCCGAACCAAACGCCCCCTAAAACCTCAAAAGAAAAATGTAAAATCATTACAGTAAGAGTGTAAAAACATCCAAGGTAAATTAAACACGAACCCAAACTCAACCAACACATATCAAAGCTTATTTTGTTTTTAATTTTCTAATAAAATTCATTTTAGTTTTGCAGATAAACATTTATTTACTTTTTTGTATGTATAGTAAACATGAAAGAATTGATATAAGAATGAGCAGCCAGAAAAATCCAGTTATTATTGAAATGAGACAGGGAAAACCAATCCTCTGAAATGCCTGAAAAAGAAAAGAAAAGAATAGGCATATTCTGCAATTGCAAATAAAACATGGTTCGTACAAAAAGCTCATAATCTCTATCCTTTTTTAATGTTTTATTCTGTTTTTTGAATGGACATTATTGTTGTTCTTAAATTCCCCCACCTTTTTTACATGCATTATTGGATGATAATGGATTATTCTTTCCCTTTAAAATTATCAAATTCAAGTAAAAAAAAAAAAAAGATAAAAAAAAAAAAGAAGAAAAGAAGAATTGTGTCTTTGACTTTACAGCTAATTAAAGCTATAATAGCTGCTACTAGTTTTGAAGCATTCACAATGAGTTAGTTTCATTTTCATTATAATCTCTCAATAATATTCACACACTATGCACAACATTACTTGGCTATGGCTTAATTATTCTTAACCACAAGGTTCAGTCAAATGAATATGCCTTAATTCAACACATTATTATTGAAGACTATTATATATTGACAAAAAAACCACAGGAATGTCCATATTGAAAGGGAATTTGGCCAACACATGTGTAGCTTTGGATAACTACAAAATAACTCCTCAATCTGTACTCTCTCATCAAATTAATCCAAACTTTTTCTTTCTTCTACCAAATTAGCACTTGAACTATGCCACCCAAAATGAAAAAAAAAAAAAAAAAAAAAAGTACATTGTACGCTAAAAGCACTATTTAGCATTATTTTGTGACAGTAACCCTAGCAATCAATCATAATTGATCCAATTTAAACAGAAATTAACATGTACATAAGGAGATCTTGTTAAATGTTAATGTATGCTAATCACAATACAACTGATATAATATTTCACTAATCTGTTCGGTTGTCTTAATTTTCATATAATATTTCACTCCTGACAACCAATTGTTTCTTTGCTTCTACAATCTTGAAGAACATCAATCCTTCTCCACCCGATTAGCAATGATCTTACGTGCGGTTAACGGGTCTCCTTACATCCGCGTTAATTTTCATCTATTGTTATACGTCAGAACCAAATGTAATGGATTGCTATATGTTTGTGGATCAGTGTCACAAAATAATAGTAGATCAGCAGGCAATTGCAAACATTTTTTTATATGTCAAGGTCAAATAATAATAGTTTAGGCTCAATTCTTTAGGCTCATTGTTCAAGTATAAAAGGGTTGCTTTTTCGGGTAAAATCATATGTAATCTTAAATGTGGAGCATCACCCAAAGTACTCAATCTAAAGCCTTAGCAGAATAAAATCAAATGCTATCACACCAGGTTGCAAATCCAAAGAAAAAACATTGTACAACTCTTACAATGCCAACCCAGCTACGGTCTTGAATAGGAGCACCGCAACTTCATGAAAGTAGAAAAATTGAAGGACTCGTCAATATTTTAACTTAAAACTTACAAGATATATCTTAGGACTTGATTGGCAAAATTAACAAAGAAAACCATCACTTAAATCTTAACTTACCTGCACCAAACGTGAAAAGAGGGATATAAATCAGCAAAAACAGATGAAAAACTCAGCTATATTAAGGACATTGAAATTGTTGATCCATCAGTTACTGTCCTGCAGGATTTGGAGTGCTATTTTATGGGGTTTGGGTTAGAATTTGAGTTACATCCTTGTCTTGGATCTAGAAGAACCTCGAAACAGTAAACCCAAATGGTTTTTTGTGTTCTTTCTAGTATTTCCTCTAATTTTCCCTTGCTCCATTTTTTGTACTTTAAGTGGTGCTCCTACAGCTCTAGCTTTTGCTATTATGAAATTATCCTATAATGTGAGAAACCACTAGATAATCTATGTAAAGCTGAATAGGGACATTGCCATGAACGAAAGGAAGACAATAACAAATCGTTAAACCTATTAGCTATCAGCATCTCAGCCAAATATGCATGCCTAAGAGTTATCAAATTGCATGAATTTATCATTCTCAAGAATCAAACACATGCAATTGCTCTCAATCAACCAAGGCTTCAACTATGAATTGACCTTAACTATTATGAGGGCTATCCTTTTGTGAGAAGGGAAGTAGGAATTGAATTTATATTTCATGTAGTTTCTTCATCAGAATGTATCTTCATATTAACTGGTGGATTAAACTAATCACTCTAGGGAAGGATGCATCGAACATATAAAAGGTCACACTAAAATTGCTCCCTGATTTTCTCAAACCAAATATAAGTTAGTGCTGAAGTTTTGAAATTAATCATCAAGGACAATGCTCCACAAGGGGCTGCAGACAATTTTATTTCTTACGAACAGTAGCAGTCACAAATATTAAGTTTATAACAATTCACTTAATAATTTCATACTCTATGCATGAAAAGCAGCTCACATTAGCCAGATTGATCAAGTACCTGAGCTATCCTCCCATTGTTAGACAGCCCAATTTGCTTACAGTTGAAGAATCTGCACATGTGCTTGTGGGTTTTAGCTGAGAAACAGAACAACGGCTGATTTGATTAATATATAGTGACTGCAATCTAACATTTGTCTTACATATATCAATGACATACATACATTACATTCTCACTATGTTTAAGTTGTCAGAAAACATTGCTCCTGGTATTTACTTTGCCATCTGAACTTAATGCTACACAAGATATCAGAGACCGTTCATCACATGTAAAAAAATAGGATGAACTAGCAACATCAAGTTTAGTACATCACATGCTAAAGAATATTTAGAGTCACTTTGTCCCTAGACATGCAAAAGTCATAAATGTACCACTAACACATTACCCATAGATGTAGCCATCGTGAAAATAAAAAACATTATATAGATAATCAAGAGGCCAATTCCTAACTTCCTATTAGGGCGCATGTCATTTCGTGGTAAGATGATGAGAGACCAAACAAGTCCTAACACAAGAAATCCTATTGTATAAAACAAACTGCTGTCTTCCGGAACTTTATATGGATTAGGTCTCCTGGCCCAGGCTCCAAGCAGCATTGAAAGTCCCAACCCAACAAGTGTGTTGAAGATAGGACCTGCAAAGCAACCTGACATTGCTATCTGTAAGCTGTCCCCACCGTGCGTTGCGAGTGCAATATTAGACATTAGATCACCCATTGAGTTTCCCCATGCCAATACTGTTACACCAAGGAGTGCTGGATTAATTCCAAATACCACACCTAATCCTACAAGCAAAGCAACAAGCTCATTGGCAATGATGTAGAACCAGACAATACTCATAGCAAACCCCCCAAAAGCCCATGGAAATAGAAATTTTTGGGGTGGCTCGTCAACTCTAGTGTATAGATATGCAAGAACACCAAGCACGCCACCAGATGAAACACCAATGAAATATGAAATTTCTCTGTTCAATATACCCAAATCATCTTGGGTATTCCATAAAAGTGCTAGAAGAACGGGTGCTAATGTACCACTGGCAACAGCAAACCCTTTCGACCATCGTTCCTCCTCAATTATAGGAATTGTTGATCTTCTTACGATAGTAAAAGGCATCCCAAGCACCCAAAAAATATTGGAACAGGTACAAGAAATGTGGCCTTTCACTGTCTCCTCCTCATTCCAGCCCCACTCTTGTTTGGCACTTTCTTGATTCCCCTTCAAAACCTCATCCGAATAAATTGCCACATTTGAAGCCCACATCCAATGTGGCAACTTATTCTGCAGATGTGGTACATCATTTACGGAATCTGAACCAAGCAGAGAGGCATAAACAGATTTATCTTCTTCACCTCCATGAGAAAATACACTTCCCTTAATAGGCACCATTGGTGTTAGAGCACCAAATCTCAGTCTCCAAGCATTTTTCCTCAGTATTTCATTTGCAGCAACTGCAAATGCATAAATCACATAAATAGAAACAAATGCTATTGCAACCCCAACTGTCACCTTGCCAACAATCAAAACTACACCCAGTGACAAAAGAGTAAACAAAAAGAAGCATATATCTCTAATAAAACATATTCTATCAATCTGAATTCTCTTCTCTGATGAACAAATAGAGACAACACCCACAACTACACATGTAACGAAGACAGCTCCACCCAACACACTATTGAGGCCCACTGCACCCGTATCGTTACCAACAAAAGCAGCAATACTAGCAAACACATCAGGAGCTCCATTTCCTAATGGAAGCAAACAAACACCGGCAACAGTTGGTGGTAATTTCAGAAGGTTAGATAACTTCTCTAAGGAACAACAGAAATAATCTGATGCAGTATTTCCCAACAGATAAAACAGAGCAAGCAGCCATATCCCCAACACCAGGTACCCAACAAAGGGAAACTTCTGGCAATCACAATACAAAAATCTAATGTAGTTGAAAAGTCCACCTGAAGTACATTCTGGATGGTGAATCAAATATTCACACTGACTACTAAAACCCCTGTGCTTCAACAAGCCAGAACATAATTTTGGATCAATGCGTGGAATAATAGTGGTGTCATTAAGCAAATCGGTATCACTAATTTCAGGAAGTCCCCTTCCTCTCAAGTTCCATTGCTGATTACGAGATGAAGACAAATTCACATGAAACGGATTCTGAAGAGAATCCCTCTGATTGTAGAGCAAGAAAAGAAACACCAAAAAAGAAATTCCTCTGAAAATACGATGAAATTGGAAACTCCCAATTGCACAAAAGCATTTCGTTTCAACCATATTTGACTCCTACTCTCAAAACTAATAAATGCGTCTCGTACAGCGAGACCGCAAAACTCTAATTTCGCTAATGGGAAGATAAACAGAAGAAAGAAGATATATGTGCAATTGCAAGAAAGAAAGAGACAGGGGAACGCGTAAAAGGGGAAGCGTGTACCATCGAAAGAGGGAGATTCGAGGTGGCTTCTTGGTGAAATAAGGGAGGGAAGGACGAAAGATGAGCATGTCACGGCGGGTGAGCAACGCAGCTTGTCACGGCGTCGCCGCCATGAACCAAAATTATGGTAATTCGGCGGTTAGATATGTGCCGGTTTCTGTGCTTTTCCCTTCCAAAGGACTCCACATAAATCTAAAAGAATAGGACGTTATTTCAGGTAGTTGGGGAATGGGGTCTCTACCTAGTGAAAAAAATTATCCTGCTTAGTCCACCCCGCCATTTTGCATTTCCTTAATCTTTCTTCAAGTTGATTTTCTCTTCTTTTTTTTATTTGTTACGTTAATTAAAAAAAATCGACCTTTTCTATATCTTAATCTGCTTTCTTGTTCGAGATCAACAAAAACAGCAAATAAATAAGATCAATTAGAGGATTTCCGACATTCTCACGCTTCACTCCCCTAACGATATTATAAACAACCCCAATTATAAATCTAGATCAATTGCTTAGGGGAGGGATGGCAACGGCTAGGGTACCCATGGGTAGTGCCAATCTTAAATCATTATCCGTTTATTTTTTAATTACCCGTATCCGTTCCATTATTCTAATGGGTATATTT
The DNA here is from genome assembly GCF_963576675.1 of Euphorbia lathyris. Classification (NCBI taxonomy): domain Eukaryota; kingdom Viridiplantae; phylum Streptophyta; class Magnoliopsida; order Malpighiales; family Euphorbiaceae; genus Euphorbia; species Euphorbia lathyris. The sequence goes on from NC_088917.1 coordinate 30,277,471, forward strand.
TTGCATCCCATACTCTTCTCATTTAATTCGCGGGTACCCACGGGTACCCTTACCCGTTAAGAATCTATAAATAAAATAAAAAATATTACAAATTTAACAAAGTACAAATTTAATAAATCATTTATATAAAAATTGAACAAATTGAACCTTAATCAATAAGAATAAGCAGCTTAGTGGTATGACTCAATGGTTGAAAAATAAAAGGTTGGGGTTTAAAATCTCAAATATTACATCTAAAAAACAATAATTTTTCTAATATATAAAAGAGTTATGACGGATAACGGGTACCGGGTACCCTAGGGGGTATTTCCATACCCGTCCCATTACCCTAACGGGTAATTATTTTGATCCCATACCTTTTATACAGAGTACGGGTAGTCTCATTAGGGTCGGGTAGTGCCGGGTTAAAGATGGCAATGGGTACTCTACCCGCGGGTACCTGGCACTACCCGACCCTAATGGAACTACTCGTACCCTGTATAAAAGGGTATGGGACGGGTATGGGATCAAAACTATTACCCGTTAGGGTAATAGGACGGGTATGGGAAGACCCTCCAGGGTACCCGGTACCTGTTACCCGTCTTAAATTTTTTATATATTAAAAATTATTATTGTGTTTCGGACGTAAGATGTGAGATTTGAATACTAAACTTTTGTTCTTTAACTATTAAGTGATACCACTAAACTATTTTATTTTTATTGATTAAGGTTCAATTTGTTCAATTTTTAAATCGACGATTTATTAAATTTATACTTTGTTAAATTTGTAATATTTTGTATTTTATTTATTGATTCTTAACGGGTAAGGGTACCCACGGGTACCCGTGAATTAAATGGGAAATGTATGGGATGCAAAACATATACATGTTAGAGTAATGGGAAGGGTACGGGTAATTAAAAAATAAAAGGGTAAGGGTTTGGGATTGGCACTACCCGCGGGTACCCTACCCGCGGATAAGGGTACCCACGGGTACCCGTGAATTAAATGGGAAAGGTATGGGATGCAAAACATATACATGTTAGGGTAATGGAAAGGGTACGGATAATTAAAAAATAAAAGGGTAAGGGTTTGGGATTGGCACTACCCGCGGGTACCCTACCCGTTGCCATCCCTATATCGGGTACCCGCGGGTACACTACCCGTTGCCATCCCTAGCTTAGGGAGGGCAACAGATAATTATCTGTCGCATTATACTAATGTGTATACTTTTTACATCTAATATCCGTCCCATTTAATTCGCGAGTAACCGCATGTATCCTTACTCATTAAAAATTGATAAATAAAACAAATAATATTACAAATTTAATAAAGTATAAATTTAATAAATCATCCATCTAAAAATTGAATAAATTGAACCTTAATCAATAAGAATAAAGTAGTTTAGTGGTATCACTCAATCATACCTAACATCTTAAATCTAAAAAGTAAAAAAAAAATCAGTATATAAAAGAGTTATAACGGGTAACGGATACCGGGTACTCTAGGGGGTATTTTCATACCCGTCCCATTACCCTAACGGGTAATAGTTTTGATCTCATACCCTTTTATATAGGGTATGGGTAGTCTCATTAGGGTCGGGTTGTGCCAAATACTCATGGATATAGTACCCATTGTCATCCGTACAATTGATGGGTCCATTAACATATTTGATATACTTTCCTTTCATTTTATCAAATTAGACACTTCCATCCATTCTGGACAAAAATACCCTTAGTTCTATATAATCTAACCGGGTAAATTACACCAATAGTACCGAAACTTTACCTATTTCACACTTTGGTACCTAGATTATATTTTGTCCCAAAAATATACCCGAAGTAACGATGACCGGACAATTTAGTAAATTTTACCGGTAAATGACCGGTCAATGTAAGTTTGTCTGAGTAAATTACATCAATGGTACCTGAACTTTTTCTAATTCACACTTTGGTACCTGGATTTTTTGTCATAAAAATATAACTCAAGTGAAGGTGGCCGGATAATTTAGTACATCTCATCGGTTAGTGACCAATCAACGAGAGTTTGACCATTTCGAATTAAAAATTAATTAGGACCTACAATACACTAAATCAACATAAAATTATAATATGATAACATTGTGATATTATCCCAAGGATCAAAAGGGATATTCGCCTAAAGAACGCCACGTGTTGGTCACCTAAAACGGGAATACCTCGGCGAATGGAAACAAAGAGATCCGGCGGGCGGATCTCCAAGGACTCACCAAAAGAGACTCGCAGGCGAACCTATGAGGCGAATCTCCATAAACACTCAATCCGCCATTAGAACGGCTGGACCGATCTAGCAATAAAAACCATTAATGAGCTATCAATTAGCTAACCGCCAACTTAAGGGTAACCTGTAACCGCCATTAATAGGACATTAATGGAGACTTTCTAGTTGCTAGAAGTTACAACTTCATGACTATATATAGCCTATGTCTCAGGCTATCAAGGTACACATTCACTTACCCCCTGTCAATTCAGTTTGTTCTCTTGTTCTTCCTTACTGACTTTGGCATCGGAGCTTCCCCCCGTCGAACCCAACGACGCCCCCACAGGGACGGAAGTTGATCAGAATTTCTCCACAAGTCATCAATTGGTGCGGTGATCGTGGAATCCTTAATCAAATAAAGGGTTTTTCGTTAACTTTTAAAGGGCATGACAAATGGGGAACTGAACCCCACATCGGGGGAAGAAACACCATTAGTAACACCATCAAGCCAACCTGTAACTAGTGCTGGTCGTGCTGATTCAAGTGCTCCCATAACACAAGCTGAAGGTAGTGTGCCACCAGACGCATTCATCAACATGTGTGCAGAAGCAATAGGAAGGGAGTTTGGCCCTGAGATGGGTAATCGCCTACGGTCATTCATGATTATTCCTCCGTTTTGGAGCATGACGCCCACGTCTACGGTATCTTCATGGCCCCAGGCGACTATAGGATCAAACGCCCTCAATTCTTCATTTCTCCAAGCTCATAATACAGAATCCATGGTAACTTCCACAGTAGCGCTTGGGGATCGACCGCTCAATCGGGAATTATTCCCTGCTGGCGCAGGAGGAAGTCAAAGGAACGATCAAACTCTTCCTGGCGGGTCTGTAAGCCAGGGGATAAACCTAGGCGGATCAAGTGTCCCAAGGCGGCCACGGTCGAATCTCTCCTTGGGTGGATCAGAAGGGCGAAGGAACAAAAAGCATAGAAAAGAGAAAAGTAGGCGGTCCGAATCACCTTCGCCTCGGAGACCGAGATCCTCCCGCAAGGGTAGATCACCCCCATCTACTGGACGTAGACAGAGCAAAAGGCCAGTCGAGATGCCACGTTCGGATAGGCCACCGCCACCGCCACACCAAGGTGATGATAGGCACCTTCCTTCAGGAGGCCATGGAGGGGGTAACGGTCAAGCTCCTCCGGGCGGACAGGGAGGAGGAGGTGGAGGTGGAGGAGGGGGCGGACGTGGAAGCGGAGGCGGACGTTCACCATCGGATCCGTCTTCCGGATCCAGCTCTTCATCTTCTCCAAGTAGATCTCCACGGAGAGGACGCCCAAGGTCAGGTCCGGAGAATTTTGATGATAGAGTTTGAGTTGCGGTGCTCCGCATGAATGAGGAGAATGCCAGGCATAATCCATTCGCCAATAGAGATTCGCCCTTCACGGCTTGGATCGAAGCGGAGGAAACGGATAGGCATTTTAAAATAGCTAATCTCCCAATATACACGAGTGCTGACAACCCAAAGGCCCATGCCAGAAAATATCGAATACTGCTTCGCCTTAACCGTGCAACGGAACCGGTGCTATGCAAGATGTTTATCACCACGTTAGGAGGTCCCGCTTATGACTGGTTCCAATCTTTATCTCCTGGAATGATAGACAGTTGGGATCAACTAAGCAGAGAGTTTTGTGCTAAATTCGTCGGATGTATCCCTCTAGTGGTCAAGTCACGGAAGCTTTTTGAATTAAAACAAAAGGCGAACGAATCCCTTCGAGAGTATGTAAACAATTTTAACAAATTGTGTATACAAATTGTTGATGTGGATATCTCCATGGCAGTGGAATCTCTGGTAAAGAACACAACATGTAAGAGTTTACAGGAGGATCTAATTCGAAAGAAGCCCAACAGCATGGCAGAATTGATGGAACGTTGCAAAGACTTTATGGAGGTGGATGATATCCGCCGAGAATCAGTTTCTCCGCTCAAAAAGGATAAATGCGAATCTCGCCGTCAAGAGAAGGAGAAAGATAAATACCAAGATTCATCCTCTAGAGGTCGGCGAAGAGGCTTTAAGAACAAATCGACATTTGTTTCATCATTTACGCCACTCAATGCTTCTAAAAGTGAAGTGCTCATGTGGATCGAGAACAGTCAGCATAAACGGAGCATTTCATACCCCGAACCAAAAGGGGGGGAGTACACCAACACTGGTAAAAATCCCAAAAATTATTGCAAATATCAAAGGAAAAATGGCCATGACACAGACGCATGTTGGGAGTTAGCCAGAGAAATAGAACGTCTCATCGAGAGAGGCAAATTGTATCAGTTCGTCCAAAATGATGGCAAGAAGGGAGATGGTGATAGATCCAGAGATGACCCGAAGAAGAAAGGAAAATGGACCATCAATGTCATAGCAGGCGGACCTGGGTACCAACCTATATTGAAAAAGGCAAAGACCACTACTCTTGACAGGGCATCACTTAATCGCCCTTTTGCAGATGTTGGCCCAGAGATCTCTCCTCATGCGGATGCCTTGGTCATTACTATGATGGTGGAAGGCTGGGAGATGAAAAGAGTGATGATCGATACCGGGAGTTCGTGCAATGTCATCACAAGAGGAGCATTTTCTAAGCTTATGGTCGACCCAATCCAAGTGGAAACCACTATAGTGGATATCCTATGAGTCACAGGACACACCATTCAAACAAAGGGCCAGGTAACATTAGACTGTGAATTAGCTGATGAAGATCAAGTCTGGAAGGGCGATCTGGAATTCTCCATCCTGGATGGCCAGTTAGCCTACAATATCATCCTTGGGCGGCCCTTTATTTCTGAGGTGGCAGCTCTTATTTCTATACGCCACCTAACTCTTTACATCCCCACAGCCAAGGGAGGTGTAATGATCAGAGGAAGTCAAAAAGTGGCTCAGGAGACGTATTCAGCATCACTAATGATTCGCCCACAGTCTAAGGATGAGGACGAGGAAGAACTGGTCACAATGGCCTTGGGCGAAACGGAGATGTACCTCATGGTGGATGAAAAACAGGTACGAATGGCTAAAGGGCTCAAGGGAGAAATTAAAGAAGCAATCACCAAGGTTCTCCATGAGGCAGAAGATGTCTTCGCATGGAAAGATGAGATCCTCCCCGGGATTAGTCCAGATGTGATCACTCACAAACTCAACATCGACAAAGATGCAATTCCGGTTGCCCAAAAACGGAGAAACCATGGCCTTGAAAGGCAGAAAGTGATAGAGGAAGAAATCACCAAGCTCCAGCGGGCGGATGCCATTGAAGAGGTACTTTATACACAATGGCTGGCGAATGTAGTGCTAGTCAAGAAAGCGGGCGGATCATACTGCATGTGTATTGACTTTACAGATCTCAACAAAGCCTGTCCCAAAGACAACTACCCTTTGCCATGTATTGACATCCTCGTAGATGGAACCGCAGGACACGCTATGTACTCCTTCACAAACGTAAAGTCGAGTTATCACCAAATCCCAATGGAGCCTTCAGATAGAATCAAGACCTCGTTCGTGACTCACCAAGCCACTTATTGCTTCAAAGTCATGCCCTTTGGGCTTAAGAACGCAGGTGCAACCTACCAACGGATGATGAACAAAATATTCGCGGAAAGCAAAGGTGATAATTACTCTGTCTATGTAGATGACATGATCATCAAGAGTACCACTGTGGAAAAACATGCAGATGATGTAAGGGAGGTACTGGGCGTACTCCGATGTCACAATATTAAACTGAACCCGAAAAAATGTACCTTTGGTGCAACGTATGGAAAGTTCTTGGGATTCATGATTAGCCAGAAAGGAGTGAGCCCAAATCCTGACAAGATTAAGGCCGTTCTGGAGATGCAAGCACCACGGAATATCAGGGAAGTGCAACGCCTTAACGGGCGGATCGTAGCCTTGGGCAGGTTTATCACTTGTTCGGCCCGCAGATGTCAACCCTTCTATGAGGTCATCAAGAAACAAAAGGCGTTCGAGTGGAATGAGGATTGTGAAAAGGCTTTCGAAGGAATCAAACAGTTTCTCACAGAACCGCCCTTGATGAGTCGGCCCTTGAAAGGTGAGAATCTTTATATGTATGTCTCGGTTACAGATAAAGCTGTTTGCACGGTCATGATAAGGGAAGAGGATGGCCAGCAGTATCCAATCTATTACGTGAGCAAAGTATTAAAGGATGCTGAAACCAGATATTCCAAGCTTGATAAAATGGCGTTGGCTGTTGTCACCACGGCAATCCGCCTTAGGCCTTACTTCCAGGCTCATACTGTTATAGGTCGAACAAATATACCAATGAGGAAGGTATTGCAAAAGCCAGAGACTTCAGGGAGATTGATGGAGTGGGCAATCCGCCTTGGAGAATTTGATGTACGATACGAGAGCAGGTCAGCCTTAAAGAGTCAAGTTTTGGCAGACTTTGTGAATGAATTCACTAAAGAAGGGGTGAATCACCCTAAATCTCAAGTCGAAGAATGGACGATGTATACAGATGGAGCCTCCTCAGCGGATGGAGCTGGTATAGGCATCGTAATCACAGGTCCTCAATATATAAAACTACGATACGCAACTGTAGACACCGGGGTCGGAGGACCGATGAAGAAAAATGATAAAAAGGGATCCAAATCAGTCGATTAAAATAAATGATGAGTCAATAAAAATAATAAATAAAAAACGTTGTTCAAAGGAACCGTGCAGACCGGTTTGATCGAATTCGAAAATCGAATCGAGATGACGGGCGAATCGGTTCCGCGAATGAAATATTAAATCATTTTGCCAAATTCGGAGTATTTCATTATTAATAAAATCTCGGGTCGATAGGGGTTTTGTTTTAGAATTCGAACAATAAAAAATAGTTTTGTAAAAAGATCGATTTTATAAAAGCTAATTTTATAAAATCAGTTTTGACAAAAATCTTTTTTAATAAAAATCATTTTTTAGATTTTGGTTAATTTTAGGGGTTTTTTTAAAATATTTTTATATACAAACGCGGTCCCGTCGGGGGCCGCTATGTTCGTCACGGGCCGTTAGACGGCCGTGATAGGGGCAGTCCAATTGCACTTGGCTTTGGCCAAGTGCAATTTCGCTGCACTTGGCCAAAAGCCAAGTGCTTTACTTTTTTTTATTTGTTTTTTAGTTTATTTTTTTTATTTTTATTTTTTTTGTTGTTTTATTATTTTATTAAAAAGAAAAAATATAAAAGTAAATAAAGAGGAAATGAGGAGAGAGTTTCCTTGGCTAATTTAGTTAATCTTTGGCTCCAAGTTTGCTTGGAGCCAAGGATAAAGAAAATTTGGGAGCTCCATGCCTATAAATAGGATGGAGCTCAATGCACAAAAGGGGAGAAAAATTTAGACCCGAACCCCTGGCAAATTCGACCGAGACCCGAATTCTCTCAAAAACCCACAAAAACGACTCTAAAACACTAATCAATCGACTTGATTTGGAATCCGTTACCAATTAAGAGGTAATAATCCGAGGAACTAGACCCATTTAATTCTTTATTGCATTTTTGTTGTTTAGATCTATTTATTTATTTGTTTTTTACACTTTTATTGTTTAGATTTGTTAAGTTAATTTTTGGTTTTGCATTTGAACAAGTATTTGGTTTTGGTTTTGAAATAAAAACTTCGTTTGGATCCCAATACGAACCGTGACCCGATTTAAGGGTAGTTCGGGATCCAAATGTCGTAGATCCGTGTGTTTACAAATGTTTTGAACCATTATTTTCAATAAAACGTCGTGTTAGAATCCTCCGTTACAAACCATGACCCGATTTGGGGTAGTTTGGGGGCTAAAATGATAGTATATAGTAGATCTAATGTTTTGCATCAAATCTGGAATGTTGAGGGACTGTTCTGTGATTTTCCGTTTTTTTGCCCTAAAAGCATATTGCTGACGGATTTTCCGTCAGTAAATCCATTAGCATTTCCAAAAACCCGTTTGAGCCGTTGCTGTTCCATTTTTCCAGAATTAAATATGTTAGGGTCATGGATCTTAATATAAGTAATATTATTTTATAAAAGCAGGGACTCATCTGATATTTTCCGTTTCTGTTATTTCATATACATATATATAATATACATTTTACTATTATTTATATATATATATATATATATATATATATATATATATAATATATTTTCCTATTTTGCTAGTTAAAGTATACACTTATATCTTCCCGTTTATTTATATAGGATCATATTATATAACTTATATATTTTTACTCTTTTTCATTATTTATGATATATAGTTACAATAATTATTTTCATTATCTATATATTTAGTAGTTACCTTTATTAAATTGAATATATGTATATATACTTAGCTATTTTAGGATAAATGATTTTTGAGTCTTTTTTATTCTAATCATTTTTGGGGTTTATTAATATTTAAGGAATATTTGGTTGATTATTTTAGCACATTTAATAGGAAAAACTATTTTGGAGGTTATTTTCTATGAATCCATTATGTAAAAACTATTTGGAGTTAAAGGTTATTTTCTTATCTATGAACCTTGTTCATTGTTTTTACATTTTTTTAATTAAAATAAAAGTGTATTATATCTAGTATTATTTTCATTACTATTTTTACCTATTAATAATCATAATATATATATATTCTCTTTACCTCATTTTTAATCTATAGGTATAATTACCATTTCTACTAAAAATGTATATATATGTATATATTTCTTCTTTTCCTTTTGAATTTCCTATATATATATATGTTTTAAAAGTGTTTTGGTTGGGTGAATTTGGGTTTTTTTTTTTTTTTTTTTTTTTTTTTTGGTAGAAAAGGAAAAGAAAAACGAAAAACAACAAACTACCCAGGAATTAGCCTAGGGAAGCTAACCCCAATCCTATCTTCTAAGAGAAGATGAGAGATGAAACTAGGGGAAACAGGAAGGGTAGTAACGCCTAACGTCCCTTCATGGCCCGCCGCCGCCAAGCGATCAGCAACACGATTCTGCTCTCTAAAAATGTGTCTGAACTCTACGAACTCAAAGGAGGAGCAAAGCCTTATAATAGCTTTGATGAGGTTGCGACTGTTAAGACCCATAGAATGATTCTCAGAAATCATTTTGATTGCTTCCAAATTATCAGACTCCACAGAGAGCCTCTTAACACCCAGCCTTTTAGCAAGATTGATTCCAGTAAGAATAGCCCAGAGCTCCGCAGAAAAGGAAGAACCCAACCCTAAATTCTGGGAGAACCCAGAAAGCCAGACGCCCCCTACATCTCTAAGCACACCTCCAGTCGCAATCTTACCGTTACTGAGGCAGGAACCATCAGTATTCAGCTTCACAACCCCCTCTCTTGGCCTGCTCCATCCCACGAGATGGACATCACAACACTGAGAGGCTCTGGCAAGGGACTCTCCTTTGAAACTATCGATAATAGAGAAAAGTTTTTTCGAGAAGAAATCAGCTAAGTTTGTCATAAAAACAGTTTTATCTCCAAAAATCTCCTCGTTTCTCCATTTCCAAACTTGGTGACAGATAATAGCAAAGAAAATGTCACCATGCTCCATGTATGGAAGCAACTTTCCTCTAACACCATCAGAGAACCAGTCGACCTCAGAATGTGCCATGAAGGAAGAGAAAATATGGTGTGGGAGAATTTTCCTCCAAACCTCTTTACTATTAGAGCAATCTCTAAGAGCATGGCACAAAGTCTCAACATGGCCTCTGCATCTACTGCAAGCTCCAGAATCAGCCAAGTGCCTTCTGTGCCTATCCGAATTAGTAAGAAGCCTGTCCTTAACGCCCAGCCACAGGAAACTCCTAATACGGAAAGGAACTTTAAGGGTCCAAATCGACTTCCACACATCCGAGGGAGGATCAGATCTAAAGAGAGAGAAAGCTTCAAAGGCCGATTTGCAAGAATAAACTCCATTGTTAGTCAGCGCCCAACAGTGCCTATCCAAGTCTTCCTCTTGATTACTCACCTTCACTCCCCGCATTCTAAGGAGAGTCTCAAGGCTAAAGAAAGTATCAAACTTTGACCAGATCCAGTCCCCTTCCGAGTCAACCATATCGGCAATCCTCCAGTTGCGTATATCACTAGGCGGGGGGGAAGAACACACCTCAATTAACGGTTTATCCCCAATCCAGTTATCAAACCAGAAACTAATGGACTTACCATTCCCCACCTCCAGGCCAACTCCCAAGCAGAACTCATCAAACACAGCACTAAGTCCTTTCCAGAGGAAGGAACAATTAGCAACTCTCTCTTTCGGGCCCCCGAAGATTTTGTCTTTCCGATACTTACCACAAAGGAGGCGAACCCAAAGAGAGGAAGGGTTTTGCCACATACGCCAAAGGAGTTTCATTAATAAAACTTTATTATTGTCCTTTGCTTTCCTAATACCCAGACCCCCAGAATCTTTAGGCTGGCAAACCTCACTCCAAGGCACAAGATGGATCTTCCTGCCCTCCGCAGCTTCCCCCCACAGGAACCTACGGTTAATCTTGTCAAGATCATTAAGCACAGGATCCGGAAGCTTACAAGCCTGCATGATGTGATTGGGAGCAGCACAATTAACAGATTGAATTAACGTGAGGCGGCCAGCGAGAGACAGAGTCTTGGCTTTCCAAATGGCACACTTCGAATTAGCTTTATCCAAAGTCTCTTTGAAGGAGCCTTTAGACACACGCTCACTATGGAGGGGAACGCCCAGATACTTCCCAAGAGAATCAGTAAGAGGAATACCTGAGAGATCACTTAATCTCTTACAGACTCTCTGATTCATATTCTTAGAGCACATCATCCTAGATTTCTAGATATTAAGCTTCTGCCCAGAGGCCGAACAAAAACAATCCAGAATATCCATAATGACTCTCAACTGCTCCTCATTACCCTCAAGAAAGATAAGGACATCATCTGCAAAGAATAAGTGAGTCACCTGGGGACAGAAGCTGTTGATCGCCACAGGGTGGAAACTCCCATTATCAATCGCATCCTGAATCAGGTGAGAGAGCCTCTCCATAGCAATAACAAAAAGGAAAGGGCTCATAGGATCCCCCTGACGGATTCCTCTGCCCGGGGAAAATTCCTCCGACATATCCCCATTGACCATAACTTGAAACACAGGAGAAGAAATACATACCTTAATTAAACTTCTCCAACTGTCCGGGATTCTAGCTCTCTCAAGGCTCTCCATCAAGAAATCCCAATTAATTCGATCATAGGCCTTCTCTAAATCCAGCTTCAGAGCCACAATGCCTTTCCTCCCCTTGTTGTAATTATGTTCAAATGAAGGTTAATTGAGTGAAAAGGGGAAAATAAAACACAAAAAGAGAGTTCAATTTGCTTATTTAAATTAAAAGCTTTTCTAGATATTCCCAAAGTGTAAATAACGTTTTTTTGTCATTTTAAAACCGTTTCCAAAATATCACGTGTTGAAACCTTAATCCGTTCCAACGACGGATTGAGCGAACCTTGTAATTAAAATCGTTTTCTATTTGTAAATAATAGAGTTTTGAATCGTTTTCTTGTCTAAGTGATTTTGTACAAAAATAAATGGACTTGTATGCTTAACCACGTTTTTTTGTTAAAACTTCTTATCTCACGTTTTCAAACGCTCGAGTCGTTCCAACGGCGATTCAAGTCGATATCATGTAAATTAACGGGGTTTTGAAACGTACCTAAATCGTTCCAACGGCGATTAAGGTACGAACCATGTAAATAAACTCGTTTTCGGGGAATGAGATTAGCTTAGAGTTAGTGTATAGTCTAAAGCATAAAATCACACTGTGAATAAATCAATTCTTTCTTCTCCCCCTCTCTCTCCTGTATACTTTAAAATTATGCAAAATGGGTGATTCTTTACTAAAATGACTTTCAAATAACATGCTCAAAACGGTTTTCAAAGCGAGAAAGAAAAGGTTTCAAATGAATTTTAAACTTAAAGAAATATGTGATTAGTCCGTTATCGTCTAACACGCTAAGTAGGAGGCCGGTGGTTCATAACCGGGCGATGTCGGGGTGCCTAGTAGCCTTTCTTTGGAAAGGAGATAGCCTTCTCGGCTCGTACCTAAGTTTCCCGAACCCACACCGGTCTCCCGCAAGGGATCGGTGTTCATTTTCCCATTCGTGGGTGGCGACTCTTCCATACTCCGAGCTCCGGCCCTGCCGAGCAGCTTGATTCCGCGATTTGTTGCTTTCGGCGCCAATCACAGCATCTGTCGTCAACGGTGTCCACCCCCCGGTCCGCTCGGGCGAGGCCGCGACACCTACAGCAGCAAAATTGGATTTTATTGCAACCAACAATGCAGCGGAGTACGAGGCCTTAATATTGGGACTGCGTCTGCTGAAAGAAATCACTCCCGAGCGGATCGTGATCTATAGTGACTCCAAGTTGATGGTCAACCAGGTGATCAAAAATTACGAAATAAAAGATGACGTTTTGGCCAAATACGTTGCTGAAGTTAAAAGATTGCTGGATCACCTTGAAGCCAAAGAAACTAAATGGGAGTTGATCCATGTACCTCGCGGATCAAACACAGAAGCGGAGCATCTAGCTAAAATGGCTTCCAGCAAGGAGAACTGGGTGGATCCACAATGTCCATTCGAAGTTAAAGCAGCTCCAGCCTTCGCCACGGAGGAAGTATCCCTACTCACGACAGTAGAAGGTGATTGGAGGTCGGCCATCCGCCAGTATCTGTTAGATGGAGCACTACCTACGGACAAGGAGGAAGCTCGGCGGATAGTCAGGAAAGCGGCTTATTTCTCCATGATAAATGATTGCCTCTACAGAAAATCTTTTAGCCACCCTTGGTTAAAATGCATTTTGCCAGAAGAGGGACAACAGGTTCTCAAGGAGCTGCACGAGGGAATATGTGGAGCCCATGAGGCATCCGCTTCCATCTTGAAGAAGTCTAGGCTAGTAGGATTTTATTGGCCCACAGCGGAACTTGATGCACAGAAACTGGTGGAATCTTGCCATAGTTGTCAGATTCATGCGAATGAATCTCATACTGCCAAACATCTCTAGAGGCACATCATCGAAGGTAGACCCTTTGCTGTCTGGGGAATTGATATTGTTGGACCATTTCCCCCAACTCGCAGACAGAGGAAGTACGTGGTAGTGGCAGTAGATCATTTCACTAAATGGGAAGAGGCTGAAGCTGTCTCCTCCATCAATGCTGAACGAATGGTTGAGTTCGTCAAAGATAATATTACGGGAAGATACGGAGTTCCACACACGATCATCACTGATAATGGAACGCAGTTCAACTGTGGTGAGTTCAAAGCTTTCTGTGAAAAATTGGGCATTCTAAACAGATTCGCCTCCGTATATTACCCACAATCCAACGGTATGACCGAAGTCACGAATCGGACAATCGTAAAAGGAATAAAGAAAAGACTGGGTGAGCATGATAAGAAATGGGCGGATCAATTAACAAGCGTCTTATGGGCGTATCGTACTACTCCTCGCACGACCACAGACGAAACCCCATTCGCCCTTTCTCATGGCGTGGAGGCTGTAATCCCAGTCGAGATATTGGTTCCGAGTGACAGAGTTGCATTCTATTGCGAGGATGAAAACAGTCAGAGATTGAAAGAAAGTCTTGATCAAGTGGAGGATAGGAGAGACAAGGCATATGTATGTATGGCGGCATACAAGCAGCGGATCGCGGCTTATCATGACAAAAATGCCAAACTTGTAGACCTGAATGTGGGAGATCTCGTGCTCCGTAAGGCCGACAAAATCCAATCTAGAGAAGGGAAGGGCAAGCTAGGGCTCACCTAGACAGGTCCATATCGAATAGTGGACAAAATTGGGTTCGCCACATTTAAGATTCAAGACATGGAAGGAAATACATTGCCGCGCACTTGGAATCTCCAAAATCTCCGCAAATACTTCGCCAGAAAATAGAATGTAAACAAAGGTCTTGAGTACTCTTTTTCCTTTAATAAGCTTTTTTCCCATGAGGTTTTTCTTATTAAAGGTTTTAATGAGGCTCGCATATGAGACCCGCTTGCTGTAATAAAGCGTATCTTCTATCAATAAAAAAGCAATTGTTCTATTGTCCATATTCTTTTTAAGTATTTTCTTGCAGCAATATAAATATTCCAGTCTCAAAAAGAAGGGGGGTATCAATGCTTCCCACATTAAAAAGTATTGCTATCTTATAGCTACTTTTTTCTCCTCAAAGATAGGAGAACAATCTCATGGGCGGATCCATCTGTAGATGATCACCATTCGAGATAGAGTTAAAACATTCCTTGGACGCAAGGTCTTTACACTCTCCTGCACCCTTCCCAAAGATGGGTTCACAAGTCCTAAAGGCGGATCACTTCACCTCAAAGATAGGTAGCAAGTTGATCCCTAAAGGCAGCTTTACTTCCTCTAAAGGAATAAAACAGCTTCAAACCTTCACAAAGGTTCGCACAATGGAGTATGGCTGGCCACCTACTCCAAAATAACTCCTAAAAGCTTATATATTTACTTACGCAAATGTAAAAGTAAAATAAATAGCAACCATAATGATTAAAAAATTGTACTTAAGTTTTACAAACAACAAAACTAAACATTAACAGGAGCATTCTCCTTAACATTCTTCTCGCCTGAGGCACCTGCTTGGGAAGCTTCCTTCTCAACAGCTCCACATACGCCCACCAAGGAGACTTCCTTTTCCACAGAAGGTGTACCCTCAGAAAGAAGGGTGCCATCGGTTATCAGCTCCTCACCCGCCTTTGGAGATACTTCCTCGAGATCCACTAGTTTGACATTGGCAGAAGGCTTGCTTTCTTCGATGGGTCCCTTCATCCATTTTCGAACATAGTCACGGAGGTAGTCCTTGATGTCCAGGATTTTGTTATATTTGAGAACATCATCTGGGTCCGGAACGACGAACTACGGATCTGTAAAATCGATCTCGGGATGCGCCAGCTGGAAATACGCCATGATTAGTTCGCCGTAAAAGAAAGCTTACTCTCCAGCCATGTACTCTGCCTCTCCTAAAGCGTTCTCATGCTCCTTGGCATCTGCCTCAATCTTCTCCTTTAGCTTTTTAATTTCGGCATCCTTGAGGGCAATGGCGGACGCGGCGGATGCAATATTCGCGTTGGCATCAGCGATTTCTTTCTCCAACCTTTCTATGGTAGCCTTGTCCGCCACACCTTGAAGGAGCTCAG
Organism: Euphorbia lathyris; assembly: GCF_963576675.1. NCBI lineage: Eukaryota > Viridiplantae > Streptophyta > Magnoliopsida > Malpighiales > Euphorbiaceae > Euphorbia > Euphorbia lathyris. The sequence goes on from NC_088917.1 coordinate 30,292,848, forward strand.
CTTCCATAGCGCGTATGCGAGTATACATCTGTTAAAGGCAAACAGTTTTATCAAAATGAAAGAACAAAGGTACAACTTTTTCTAAAAAGAGATCCTTTCTAGCAAGGGGACTTACCGTAAGAAGCTCCATCTTTCCCCTTTGAGCATGGGTTGATCCTGGAATCTGGTTCTGATTCCTCTGTACCTCACCCAACTGACCCAGAGCCTCGTCTAGGTCATTGATAACAGACTCATTCTCCAATGATCCCTGGACACCATACTTGGCGAACCAGTATCCGCCTAGGTCAGGTTTCGCCATCTGCACAAAGATGTAAGGATCAAAACTTAGATTCCAAACATAGCGAACAGATAAAAGATAAAGACAACCTACTTGTTCCATCTCCACCACGGGCATGGCGGATTTCATGGCATCCGCCATAAACTTTGGACCGCCAGAGGATGCAGACTTCCTCCTTTTCAGAGGCGGATCGGCCGTTGTATCAGCCAGACGTTTCCCTGCACCCTTTTGGGGATTCGCCACCTGATCTTTCTTGCGAGACTCATCCTCCATCAACTTCCTATGCTTCTCTACAAGAGCGTGATTGGCCTTAGATAAACCCCTGCCAAAGAGAACAATAAAGCGATCAAGGTTCAAAGAAAGAAAACACAAAGTTACCTTGATCAAACTGGGCAATCTTTGAGTAAATAAACTTGTCCCCTTCCCGGCGAATCAGGGGAATATCATTCATCATGAAGTCTAAGGCGTCAGCGTATGTCCAGGCCTCCGCCTTGACACTCTTCATGAGCTCCGCCACTATCTCATCACTATTCGTCAGTATACGCATATCTCCCGCCATATGCAAAGGTTTGGGATTCCAGTATGTTGGGAAGCCTAGAGATTCGCCCTCGTTTATCTTTACGTAGAAGAATTTTTCGTCCCAATAATGGACGTTGGACATTTTGCCACTAAACGGTGAATACACTCCAAATTTTGCAAAAGTAAGGAAAGACTCAGACTTTCGCTTCAACGGTTTATGAAAAGCTCTAAAGATACGGGGAGTGTACACTACTCCTAAGTTCGAGGCCAGATAGCAATCTAAAGCTATGTCTAACCAGCCATTAGGATGTAATTGGCTGACAGTGATATCAAAGTAAGAAAGGATGTCCGCCATCATCTTTGGAAGAGGAAGTCAGAACCCTCTCTCTACGTGACTATAGTACACAGATAAGAATCCGCTTGGCGGACAGGCGGGTCGTTGATGAGCCTCCGCCAATTGGGTCTCGTAGTTATTTATCCATGGGAATCTACTCGCTAGATCTGCTAGATCCGCGGTACTCATGCGAGAGGAGGTAGACTCCGCACGAGGTGCCTTTTTCCTGGGCGGAGCGGAAGAACCTGGAACTGACAGGTTTGGTGGAATATTCTATAAATCCTTCTGGGATGTGGTTTCCTCTAATGTTTGTGTTGTGGTAAAACAATTTTTCAACACGAGTTTTATGCATCCTGGTATGAATTCCAATTTGTTGGTCCTGATTCCCAAAATTCTCGATGTGAGTGCTATTGATCATTACTGACCCATCATTTTGGGGCAATTCTGTATTCAAGATAATTATTAAAATTCTTGCAGACAGACTTGCTTCCATTGCCACTAGAATCACCTCGAAAAATCAGTTTGGTTTCATTCGAAACTGTAATATACATCATTGTATTACGACAACATTGGAAGGGGTTAACGTCCTAAATAAGCCTTGCTTCGGGGGTAACATGGCTCTTAAAATCGATGTTAAAAAAACTTTTGGCACTATAAATTGGAATTTCATTCTGGGGGTGCTTGAAGCATTCATATTTTCTTTTCTTTTTCGTGACTGGATTTTGAAAATTTCTTCCTCTACAAGAATTTCAATCATGACCAATGGGAAGGCTCGTGGTTATTTTCGTTACTCTTGAGGGGTTAAACAAGGAGACCCCCCCCCCCCCCTCCTCGATCTTCTTCTGTTTGGCAGAAGACTTCCTTAGCAGGAAAATTGAGCGGATGGTGGACTCTAGGATTTTTGAGCCTATGCGTTATATCTGAAATATTACTGATCCTTGTCATCTACTTTATGCGGATGACATTTTAATGTTCTGCAAAGCCACGAATCAGAACATAAGGTTATTTCTGATATTTTTCTTATCTTTGAACCTTGTTCATTGTTTTTACATGTTTTTAATTAAAATAAAAGTGTATTATATCTAGTATTATTTTCATTACTATTTTTACCTATTAATAATCATAATATATATATATATATTCTCTTTACCTCATTTTTAATCTATAGGTATAATTACCATTTCTACTAAAAATGTATATATATGTATATATTTCTTCTTTTCCTTTTAAATTTCCTATATATATATGTTTTAAAAGTGTTTTGATTGGGTGAATTTGGGTTTAATTCATTAATTGTTGTAATTATGTTCAAATGAAGGTTAATTGAGTGAAAAGGGGAAAATAAAACACAAAAAGAGAGTTCAATTTGCTTATTTAAATTAAAAGCTTTTCAAGATATTCCCAAAGTGTAAATAACGTTTTTTTGTCATTTTAAAACCGTTTCCAAAATATCACATGTTGAAACCTTAATCCGTTCCAACGACGGATTGAGCGAACCTTGTAATTAAAATCGTTTTCTATTTGTAAATAATAGAGTTTTGAATCGTTTTCTTGTCTAAGTGATTTTGTACAAAAATAAATGGACTTGTATGCTTAACCACGTTTTTTTGTTAAAACTTCTTATCTCACGTTTTCAAACGCTCGAGTCGTTCCAACGGCGATTCAAGTCAATATCATGTAAATTAACGGGGTTTTGAAACATACCTAAATCGTTCCAATGGCGATTAAGGTACGAACCATGTAAATAAACTCATTTTCGGGGAATGAGATTAGCTTAGAGTTAGTGTATAGTCTAAAGCATAAAATCACACTGTGAATAAATCAATTCTTTCTTCTCCCCCTCTCTCTCCTGTATACTTTAAAATTATGCAAAATGGGTGATTCTTTACTGAAATGACTTTCAAATAACATGCTCAAAACGGTTTTCAAAGCGAGAAAGAAAAGGTTTCAAATGAATTTTAAACTTAAAGAAATATGCGATTAGTCCGTTATCGCCTAACACGCTAAGTAGGAGGCCGGTGGTTCATAACCGGGCGATGTCGGGGTGCCTAGTAGCATTTCTCCGGAAAGGAGCTAGCCTTCTCGGCTCGTACCTAAGTTTTCCGAACCCACACCGGTCTCCCGCAAGGGATCGGTGTTCATTTTCCCATTCGTGGGTGGCGACTCTTCCATACTCCGAGCTCCAGCCCTGCCGAGCAGCTTGATTCCACGATTTGTTGCTTTCGGCGCCAATCACAACATCTGTCATCAACGGTGTCCACCCCCCGGTCCGCCCGGGCGAGGCCGCGACACCTACAACAGCAAAATTGGATTTTATTGCAACCAACAATGCAGCGGAGTACGAGGCCTTAATATTGGGACTGCGTCTGCTGAAAGAAATTACTCCTGAACGGATCGTGATCTATAGTGACTCCAAGTTGATGGTCAACCAGGTGATCAAAAATTACGAAGTAAAAGATGACGTTTTGGCCAAATACGTTGCAGAAGTTAAAAGATTGCTGGATCACCTTGAAGCCAAAGAAACTAAATGGGAGTTGATCCATGTACCTCGCGCATCAAACACAGAAGCGGATCATCTAGCTAAAATGGCTTCCAGCAAGGAGAACTGGGCGAATCCACAATGTCCATTCGAAGTTAAAGCAGCTCCGGCCTTCGCCACGGAGGAAGTATCCCTACTCACGACAGTAGAAGGTGATTGGAGGTCGGCCATCCGCCAGTATCTGTTAGATGGAGCACTACCTACGGACAAGGAGGAAGCTTGGTGGATAGTTAGGAAAGCGGCTTATTTCTCCATGATAAATTATTGCCTCTACAGAAAATCTTTTAGCCACCCTTGGTTAAAATGCATTTTGCCAGAAGAGGGACAACAGGTTCTCAAGGAGCTGCACGAGGGAATATGTGGAGCCCATGAGGCATCCGCTTCCATCTTGAAGAAGTCTAGGCTAGCAGGATTTTATTGGCCCACAGCGGAACTTGATGCACAGAAACTGGTGGAATCTTGCCATAGTTGTCAGATTCATGCGAATGAATCTCATACTGCCAAACATCTCTAGAGGCCCATCATCAAAGGTAGACCCTTTGCTGTCTGGGGAATTGACATTGTTGGACCATTTCCCCCAACTCGTAGACAGAGGAAGTACGTGGTAGTGGCAGTAGATCATTTCACTAAATGGGTAGAGGCTGAAGCTGTCTCCTCCATCAATGCTGAACGAATGGTTGAGTTCGTCAAAGATAATATTGTGGGAAGATACGGAGTTCCACACATGATCATCACTGATAATGGAACGCAGTTCAACTGTGGTGAGTTCAAAGCTTTCTGTGAAAAATTGGGCATTCTAAACAGATTCGCCTCCGTATATTACCCACAATCCAACGGTATGACCGAAGTCACGAATCGGACAATCGTAAAAGGAATAAAGAAAAGACTGGGTGAGCATGATAAGAAATGGGCGGATCAATTAACAAGTGTCTTATGGGCGTATCGTACTACTCCTCGCACGACCACAGGCGAAACCCCATTCGCCCTTTCTCATGGCGTAGAGGTTGTAATCCCAGTCGAGATATTGGTTCCAAGTGACAGAGTTGCATTCTATTGCGAGGATGAAAACAGTCAGAGATTGAAAGAAAGTCTTGATCAAGTGGAGGATAGGAGAGACAATGCATATGTATGTATGGCAGCATACAAGCAACGGATCGCGACTTATCATGATAAAAATGCCAAACTTGTAGACCTGAATGTGGGAGATCTCGTGCTCCGTAAGGCCGACAAAATCCAATCTAGAGAAGGGAAGGGCAAGCTAGGGCTCACCTGGACAGGTCCATATCGAATAGTGGACAAAATTGGGTTCGCCACATTTAAGATTCAAGTCCTAAAGGCGGATCACTTCACCTCAAAGATAGGTAGCAAGTTGATCCCTAAAGGCAGCTTTACTTCCTCTAAAGGAATAAAATAGCTTCAAACCTTCACAAAGGTTCGCACAATGGAGTATGGCTGGCCACCTACTCCAAAATAACTCCTAAAAGCTTATATATTTACTTACGCAAACGTAAAAGTAAAATAAATAGCAACCATAAGGATTAAAAAATTGTACTTAAGTTTTACAAACAACAAAACTAAACATTAACAGGAGCATTCTCCTTAACATTCTTCTCGCCTGAGGCACCTGCTTGGGAAGCTTCCTTCTCAACAGCTCCAGATACGCCCACCAAGGAGACTTCCTTTTCCACAGAAGGTGTACCCTCAGAAAGAAGGGTGCCATCGGTTATCAGCTCCTCACCCGCCTTTGGAGATACTTCCTCGAGATCCACTAGTTTGACATTGGCGGAAGGCTTGCTTTCTTCGACGGGTCCCTTCATCCATTTCCGAACATATTCACAGAGGTAGTCCTTGATGTTCGGGATTTTGTTATATTTGAGAACATCATCTGGGTCCGGAACGACGAACTGCGGATCTGTGAAATCGATCTCGGGATGCGCCAGCTGGAAATACGCCATGATCAGTTCGCCGTAAAATAAAGCTTGCTCTCTAGCCATGTACTCTGCCTCTCCTAAAGCATTCTCATGCTCCTTGGCATCTGCCTCAATCTTCTCCTTTAGCTTTTTAATTTCGGCATCCTTGAGGGCAATGGCGGACGCGGCGGATGCGACATTCACGTTGGCATTAACGATTTCTTTCTCCAACCTTTCTATGGTAGCCTTGTCCGCCACACTTTGAAGGAGCTCAGCTTCCATGGCGCGTATGCGAGTATACATCTGTTAAAGGCAAACAGTTTTGTCAAAATGAAAGAACAAAGGTACAACTTTTTCTAAAAAGAGATCCTTTCTAGCAATGGGACTTACCGTAAGAAGCTCCGTCTTTCCCCTTTGAGCATGGGTTGATCCTGGAATCTGGTTCTGATTCCTATGTACCTCACCCAACTGACCCAGAGCCTCGTCTAGGTCATTGATAACAGACTCATTCTCCAAGGATCCCTGGACACCATACATGGCGAACCAGTATCCGCCTAGGTTAGGCTTCGCCATCTGCACAAAGATGTAAGGATCAAAACTTAGATTCCAAACATAGCGAACAGATAAAAGATAAAGACAACCTACTTGTTCCATCTCCACCACGGGCATGGCGGATTTCATGGCATCCGCCATAAACTTTGGATCGCCAGAGGCTGCAGACTTCCTCCTTTTCAGAGGCGGATCGGCCGCTGTATCAGCCAGACGTTTCCCTGCACCCTTTTGGGGATTCGCCACCTGATCTTTCTTGCGAGCCTCATCCTCCATCAACTTCCTACGCTTCTCTGCAAGAGTGTGATTGGCCTTAGATAAACCCCTGCCAAAGAGAACAATAAAGCGATCAAGGTTCAAAGAAAGAAAACACAAAGTTACCTTGATCAAACTGGGCAATCTTTGAGTAAATAAACTTGTCCCCTTCCCGGCGAATCAGGGGAATATCATTCATCATGAAGTCTAAGGCGTCAGCGTATGTCCAGGCCTCCGCCTTGACACTCTTCATGAGCTCCGCCACTATCTCATCACTATTCATCAGTATACGCATATCTCCCGCCATATGCAAAGGTTTGGGATTCCAGTATGTTGGGAAGCCTAGAGATTCGCCCTCGTTTATCTTTACGTAGAAGAATTTTTCGTCCCAATAATGGACGTTGGGCATTTTGCCACTAAACGGCGAATACACTCCAAATTTTGCAAAAGTAAGGAAAGACTCAGACTTTCGCTTCGACGGTTTATGAAAAGCTCTAAAGATACGGGGAGTGTACACTACTCCTAAGTTCGAGGCCAGATAGCAATCTAAAGCTATGTCTAACCAGCCATTAGGATGTAATTGGCTGACAGTGATATCAAAGTAAGAAAGGATGTCCGCCATCATCTTTGGAAGAGGAAGTCGGAACCCTCTCTCTACGTGACTATAGTACACAGATAAGAATCTGCTTGGCGGACAGGCGGGTCGTTGATGAGCCTCCGCCAATTGGGTCTCGTAGTTATTTATCCATGGGAATCTACTCGCCAGATCTGCTAGATCCGCGGCACTCATGCGAGAGGAGGTAGACTCCGCACGAGGTGCCTTTTTCCTGGGCGGAGCGGAAGAAGAGGCCACCATCCCGGAAAATCCCCTAGAATCTATGGTCGGAGCAATACCAGTGATAGGAACAGAAAGGTTTTGACTACTACTACCTAAACGAGTTCTACCGCGATTACACGCCGAGTCAAGCAACTCAGCTAAATCGGAGTTAACCGTACCTTCGGAGGAAAGAGAATTTTCTAACGAAGAAGAGGTCCAACTAATTGCAATTTCAGAGGGAGAGGTCAAATTAAAAAGTTCAGAGGTTGATCTGGAGGATGAAGAAGAGCTTCTAAACATTCAAAAACACAATATATGGAACGAAAAGATGAACTTACATGGAAAATAAAGGCTTAAAGAATTCTGAAACTCCGAAGAAGCTCTGCAAAGAAGACGCAAAAGAAAATGGAGAGGAAGAACGAATGAGGAAGAAAGAGAAAAGGAAAAAGGAAGAAGGCGTCTTCTCTCTCCTCGGGCGGTGCGCCTGCTACACGTGTCACTCCATGATTGGCATCGAACAGAGTGCTCATTAATGCAGGTAATCATGACGGCGCGCAAAGAAGCTCAAAAGCCCTAAAGGACTTTAAAGGAACTTTGGGGGGGCTTCTGATAACATTGTGATATTATCCCAAGGATCAAAAGGGATATTCGCCTAAAGAACGCCACGTGTTGGTCACCTAAAATGGGAATACCTCGGCGAATGGAAACAAAGAGATCCGGCGGGCGGATCTCCAAGGACTCACCAAAAGAGACTCGCGGACGAACCTATGAGGCGAATCTCCATAAACACTCAATCCGCCATTAGAACGGCTGGGCCGATCTAGCAATAAAGACCATTAATGAGCTATCAATTAGCTAACCGCCAACTTAAGGGTAACCTGTAACCGCCATTAATAGGACATTAATGGAGACTTTCTAGTTGCTAGAAGTTACAACTTCATGACTATATATAGCCTATGTCTCAGGCTATCAAGGTACACATTCACTTACCCCCTGTCAATTCAGTTTGTTCTCTTGTTCTTCCTTACTGACTTTGGCATCGGAGCTTCCCCCCGTCGAACCTAACGACGCCCCCACAGGGACGGAAGTTGATCAGAATTTCTCCATAAGTCATCATAATACTACCCTTTAATATATACGTAGAGCTAAAGGGTAGTATTGTATATGTTAATTGAGTGTATGATGGATCTAAATTTCTAATTTAAAATGGTCAAATATACTAAATTATCGATTCATCTTTACTTGAAGTGTATTTTTTGGACAAAATGAAATTTAGGTACCAAAGTGTAAATTAGGGTAAAGTTTAGGTACCATTAGTGTAATTTACTCATCAAACCCGCATTGACCGGTAAAATATACTAAATTGTCCAGTCATCGTTAGTTCGGGTATATTTCCGGGACAAAATGTAATATAGGTACCAAAGTGTGAATTAGGATAAAGTTTAGGTACTATTGGTGTAATTTACTCTAACCTAACCTCCAACAACCTCTTTTTCCTTTTCAGTTATTTCAAATTCTTACAGCAAAATTCACCAATCCAACTCAAAATCTAAGCATATTCATATATCATTCAAGTTCATGTGAGTATTTTTTATTCATTTTACATATACATTATTCAAATCTGCAATTGGGTTAGTGAATGTTGTTGCGTTGAACCCGTCATTTCTGATTTCCCCATTTCTCTCGATGTGTCGCATTTAGTTGTTGTAAATACGACACATGTCGTTGCATTTTGCGACAACATTGCTTCTGTCGCATCTACGACAATAAGTATCAGCCTATTTAGATGTCACATCCAAGCGCAATTGCGACAACAAATACCAGCATATTTCGATGTCGCATCCAAGCGAATTTGCGACAACAAATACCAGCCAACTGATGTCGCATCCAAGTGGATTTTTAGTAATTGCTTCTTGTAGCATTTGTTTGTTCCTTATCGTATTTGCGACAACATTGTTTTGATTATGTGTTTGTTTCATAAATGCAGAAGTATGTCAACCAAAGAGAAGTGTACCTGTTTTTTTTTGTCTTGAAACGGCCAATGCAACACAGTGAGAGATATGATGATATATGTCGGTGGTAAATCGAAGTTGTTGGTTTTGTCAATAGAAATTGATTTGCAAAAGTTAAAAAGAAAGTTTATACTACCATGTGTGTTGATTCAACCTCATACGACCTACAATTGTCCATACAAGCAACATACAGTCCAAATAAAATGCAGAAGAGTAGCACCTATTGATGACGATGATGATGTTATGGGATTCATAGAGTATTGCCGAATGGAATCCGGTCGGTTTGATTTCACTGTATGTTGCTCTAAGTCTGCGAACAATAGATGTAGAAGTACTGCGATGTCATGAGGATGGGCATGTCGATCTGAGCAAACCACCAAAAGTAAGTTATGATCCCACTATCGAAATTGAGACTCGTAGGCATGTTAATGATGATAATGATGGTGAAAATGACGATGATGATTATCAAAATTACGATAATGATTATCAGAATTACGATAATGATTATCAGAATTATGATAATCATGATCAATATGATAAGCATTATGATAATGATTATTGTTACGAGCAAGGTGATAATGTGGAAAATGAGGTAGATTTTCCTCGGAATCAAAATCTCATAAAAGGTGTTCATGAAACATCCAAACAATCTGATCAGGTCCAAGACAGTGTATACGAGAGTGATGATGAAGCTAAAAGGAAAAGGATGATTGATCCATTTCGATGGCTTCCAAATGTATGTTCGGAGCCAGTGATTCCGATTGCATCAAAGCAATCAAGCAGAGAGTCTACTTTGAGGCCGAATGATATATTCTCAAACATAATAGAATTGCAAGATTCACTAGGGACATATGCAACAAAAAATTCCTTCGATTAGAATGTGTACAAATCAAATAAGTCTTTATTTGAAGTGAAATGTAAAGTTGTTGAAATATGTAACTGGCGGGCTAACGTTATTGTCATTCCGAGTTCCAATATGTTCAGGCTTGCAAGAATTGATAGTGTAGACCTATACATTTGTGGGAGAGATCAAATATGTCCGCATTTTAGGCAAGTGGGAAAACGAGTTGCAGGGATACTACTTCGAAATAGGTTTGATTTGGAGAATCGAGTGTATCAACCAAAGGACATCGTTTTCGATTTTGAACGAGATTTCTCAGTTAATCTCTCTTACTCGAGGCCTCGTCAAGATAGCCAAATTTTTGGCTCCAAGTTTATCGTTTACATTGCAAATTTTTATTTCATTATTGTTATTATAATTATGCATTTCAATTTCTAATTTATATTATTGATTTGTTTACACTTAATTTTGCGATTGGTTTAGGTATATATTGGTGCATAGATCATTTCAATTGTAATTATTTGTCTTTGTTGAACATATCTATTCAGACTATTTTTATATCAATAAAGTAGACCATTTTTCTTCAAGCTTCTTGTTAATTTCATATTTACCTTCCCATTATTTAATTTGCAATAACTATAAATTATATAGCAAAGCTTCTATAACAGTACTAAAAATATAAAAGAGATTTTTTCATCATTGTATCTGTCGCCAATCATTTCGATTAGATTTTAAGTTTTCACATGCAGAATCCATAAATATAATTGTCTACATTAATTGAGAATTAACTTTTCTGGCACGCCCGCACCTAAACCACACGTGACAATATTGAAATTCGCATTATTCACAAAATATCGCTAACAATAGTTAATAACAATTTATATTTAACGTCATAAAGACTATAATTTTAACCTAATATTTGCCGGTTGGACCAATTTTATCCTTAACGTGTGAAAGTTTGGTCAATTTTTCAGTCATTATTAATAAATCACTCTACGCAGTCTTGAATCTTGTTATCTCTAGTCATCTTATACGTTATTTTATCACTCTTCAATAATAATAGATATTAGATATGTATTCACACGTGGAATTTTTTTTATATTTTTGTTTTATTTCATGTTCTAAACTAGATCAAAGATATGTGTATACACGATCCTTTTTTATTATTATTTTATACACATATTTGATTTGTTACTGGCGAGTGATAACATAATACATAAGTGAAGTGAAAACAATAAAATTTATAACCGTCGTAGATCATAATTGATCAAAATTGCAAAAAGTAATTGTATTGTTTACAATGTTAGCAGTTTTTTTTTCTTTTGGAACCTTTTCTAAATAATAAATTAAAGTTTAGGTACTACAATGTGAAAAAGTTTAAATATCATGAAGCAAAGGGTTAAATTTACCTAAAATCCTCTTAAACCCTTCTCCTATCTGTCCTTCCCCTAGACTCGCACACACACTCCCTCTCTCTCCCTCCCCAACTGCGAGAAACTCGGTGGCGACATTTCATCAGTGTACTGGCAAAGATGCCCGCCACTGGTACAAAAATTGAAAACTATGAGGACTTCGTCAAAGTTCACGGTCTGCTTCTGGCTGCGTCGGGTCTCCCTCGATCGCTTCATCGCAAACTGTTCGATAAACTAGTTTCAGAGACCTTCGACGGTGGCGCCTACTTCCATATCGAGCCCTGTCAGGAAGGACGGCAGAGGCGACTTCTTCTTACCTCTGATTCTATGCCCAATGAATCCAACGTTTTCCTTGTCGACCATGCCTGGACATTTCGTCTTTCCGATGCTTACAAGCAGGTAAATAGTTTTTCGCCTTCGATGCTTCCTTTACATAAGAATCTACTTTTGAGCTGTGGAACTGCAATTACTAGCTTAGTCTTAATCTAGGTAGGGACATTTTACTTGTTCGTTCAATTTATGGTTTTTGCTGGCTACAGAGCGTAGAATACTTAAAACTTACAACCTTTGCAGCTTCAAGAAGTGCCAGGGTTGGTACAGAGAATGGCTTCTTTGATGTGTGTAGATATCGACTTCAATTCTGATGCCGATGATGAGGATGGAGTTTCTCAAGATCACAATTCGAAATTGAATGTCGTGGATGTGGTTCAGAACGAGATTAATGATGCAAAAGCTAAAGGCTATGATACTGTTAGATGGTTGGAGCTTGAGGAACTTGACATTGACGATGATATGCTTCTCTCTCTTGATTTACCGGGCAAGTTTCCGGTCAGTTTTATCATTACCGCCAAGTTATTTTCATAGCATAAAGCATGAGACAAGATTCTTTCGTTATTTGTTTATATTAGTCTAAAATCCGAATTTCTCGTCAATGTTGATAGCCCATATATATATTTTTATTACAGTTGGAGTTGCTCTCGTAACTAATATCATACTCAGGAGGTGCCATTAGTAGCTTTAGGGATTTCTTTCGATTTGATGTTAATAATGTTTGTCTTAATTTTTGTTTTAGGATCTACTAGCGCTTAGCCTGTGTGGAAACAAGCTTGACAGCGTAGAAACAATAGTGCAAGAAGTTACCAAATTCAAATATTTAAGGGCTCTGTGGCTGAATAACAATCCAGTCCTAAAACACGGGTATCTTTGCTGATAAGTTGAAAGTATGGACTGGTTTACAGTTTCTATTATTGATTATTCTTGAGAAAGAAGTTTTCTATTACTCCAGTGATGATCATATGGTGGATACAATTATCCAAAGATGTCCAACATTGCAAATCTACAACTCGCGTTTCACTGATAACTTTGGTGAGTGGGCCTTGGGATTTTCTGAAGGAGTGTATGAGAAGGATAATCCTGGCTGCGTCCATGAAGGAGAGTCTGACTTGCAGTGTGTCACTTCCCTTGATCTTTCAAATAGATTTGTTCATTCTCTTATGAATAAGGTCAGAACAATTTATGTTTTGCTAAATCTTCATTTCATGCTTTACTTTTTGGGTATGACAAACTCTACCTTTCCACGTGCTTTCCTTATTCAGAGAAAGAATTCATATTTTGTGAAGTTCTCCTATTTTCTGGACAAAGTTTCCTGCATAACTCATGTGTTATTATTTTGGACATCACATAAACTTGGATTAATTTCATTGATGGTTTAATGTGGTCCTGTTTTTCTTCAGGCATTTTCTCCTGTCAAAATGCCAGCTCTTTCACACTTGAATATTCGGGGAAACCCATTGGAGCAGAATTCAATTAATGAATTATTGGAAGTATTGAAAGGATTTCCTCATTTACAAGCTTTAGAGGTACTTATTTAAAATGGTGGCATTTGTTAATGCTTGAAAAGAAGTTTGATATTCTTATCAAATTGTTATGATTTTCAGTAGTTTAATTGTCCTTTTTTTTTTGTCATTTTGGAAGGTGGATATTCCTGGCCCCCTTGGTGGAAGTGCTATAGAAATTCTTGAATCTTTTCCCAGTCTTTCTTTGCTGAATGGTGTCCATGCATCAAAAATATTAGAAACTGGAAACCCTGTGATTGATGCAAAATTGGAGCCTCGTCTTCCCAAATGGACAGCTGACGAACCTCTTGCTGATCGCATTATTTCTGCAATGTGGTTATATATCATGTCATATAGACTTGCAGATGAGGAAAAGATCGATGAAACCTCAGTGTGGTATGCATTAGCAAGTTGATTGGTCAAGCAAAAAAAAAAAAAATCTTCGGGTTCTTTTTTGCTGGGTGGTTATTATCATTAACTAGTTAAATTCATTACACATCTAAACTTTTAGAACACATGTTTTGAAGTCCATTTTCTGTTTAAAAGTGTTGCGTAGAAGAACAGAACATTTGGATAGAACTAATAACTAAATGTAACTTTTGTAAAGTTTTGCTAATATGATCCGTGCCTGATGGTTTTCTATGAAATTGGAACACTGTTTTTTTTGTATAATGAATAGGTTGAGAAAATTAATGGCCAACTTATGCTCTTCTCCTGGAATGTAGATATGAGCTTGCAAAATATTATCCAGATACTAGTTGATGCATAGTAAATGTCTAAAGGGCGGCCCGGTGCACTACGCGTCCCCGCTGAGCGAGGGTCCGGGGAGGGGTCCCACCACAAGGGTGTACTGGGGGCAAGCCTTCCCCTGCCAATTTATTTGGCAAGAGGCGGCTCCTAAGACTCGAACCCGTGACCTCTAGGCCACACGACAACAATGTTTACCGTTGCGCCAAGGCTCGCCCTCTATGCATAGTAAATGTCTAAATGAAGAAAATAATTTCAAAACAAGGATAAGGAAATCACATGAAACTATTGCAGTTTTAGAAAAGTTATAATACATAAATAATATTATATGTGAAATGGTAAGTTATACCTCAGTTTGTCTCTATTTTAGTGATTGGAAGAATCCTCAACAAAGAAAGGTATTAAGGGCTATATGATTTCTCTAAAGAATTGGAACTTATAATGCGATAGGTGATATGAGCATTCATCAGTCTAATAGTTGAGTAGAATGGTTTTGTATGGTAGTAAAATGTCCTGGATTTGTCCATTTCCTTTCTGCATCAAATTTTGCGTTGCCATTCCTTTTAGTGCAAATTGTGCCTAATTTTCAAGAATGGAAAAGCTTAATCCAAGTGAATTGTGCATGTTGTTTTGGTTTACCGTTGCTTGATTGAACAAGTCTGCTTGTGAGGTCACTGGGTAGTGCCATTATGATCTTGCTTCTCCCTCATAATTAGATGTATTCATGTGAATCTAACACGCATATGGAAGCACATATGTGCCTAATGATGTGGCCTAAATTGCTTGTTCCCTGCAGGTATGTGATGGATGAACTAGGTTCTGCTTTACGGCACAGTGATGAGCCGAATTTCAGGGTGGCTCCTTTCCTGTTTATGCCAGAGGGGAAGCTTGAATCAGCTGTGAGGTTGCCTCTGGTTATTTTACTCATGCGTTTGTCAATTTGTGCATATTTCCTGAACTTTGCAATCCTTTAGGGTGCATATAAAATGTGAATGTCTTATGAAGCTCAATTGAAAAATGACATGCTCAGACATCTGTGCTTTGAAATAGTTGACAGGTCCTCCAAGTTGCAGTTAAAACAGTTGCAATTTTGAATTAAGTACTTATTTTTCTTTTTGTTTCCAGCTATTCCATATTATGGCCCGTTCAGAATGTCAAAAATGGAGATGAATGCACTCGTGATTTCCTTTTTGGAATTGGGGAAGACAAACACCGTTCTGCCAGGCTGACTGCATATTTCCATACACCACATAATTTTTTTATTCAAGTATTAACTCTGTGGATCCACTGCTCTGCTACTTTTAAATTTAATGTGGATTGGCTCTTGGCTCAGTGCTAATTAGGGAAATTTTTATTCAGGAGTACAAGAAATTCTGTCAGAACTTGCAATCAACAAATCTAAACTCTTTGCCTGTGAAGTCTCCTTCAACTAAACGCTTGTGTCGTGGCGATGGATTTCCTTTGCATGTCTACACTGATATACCACAAGTGGAAGAACTTTTAACACGTCCAGAATTTGTAATCAGTACGTATTATAGCCATTTCCCTGTTGTTTAAGTCTGTAATATGTCCCAACTGATGCATTTGTGAATCTATACATCCTATGAGATCTGTTGGGGTAAGCTAGTAATGAATGCAGCATAAGCTTACCATACTTTTGTTCAAGATTATTATTTGATTAAAATTTGTTCACTACATTTTTTTTGGAATTGTTTGTTTATTAGATGGTTCCTATTCCCACTTGATTTCAGTCTGGATAAACAAGGCCACCTAATTGTCAGTCTACTACGTAGGCAACTTTTTTTATCTTTATTTTCTTCTTTCAAATGTTTTTGCTCATACAATTGCTTGCAACTTATGTTGTCTATTGGTGGACCAATATTTCCTTGACCCAGTCTTACAGGTTCTCATTACTCTTTTTCTTGCAGCATCGGAGTCCAAGGATGCAGATATTATATGGACAAGTATGCAGGTGGATGATGAAACAAAAAAAGCTACTGGAATAACGGACCAGCAATACATTAACCAATTTCCTTTTGAGGCTTGTCTTGTCATGAAACATCATCTGGCAGAGACTGTTCAGAGGGTAAAGAGAGAAACTTTGATTATATGTCAATACTTCATTTTGCTTACAATCCGTGATGCATAGCATAGTATTGATCTTTAAGAGAGCTGTTAATTTTATCTCTGCTTTATTTATTAGCAGTTTTTGAAACCGTTCACCCAAGTTGGTTAGATTTATGAGATTCTTCTTCCTAACAGGCTCATGGAAGTCCTGAATGGTTGCAACCAACTTACAATCTGGAAACACATCTATCTCCACTTATTGGTGACTGTTATTTGCGTGAAAGAGATGGAATGGACAACCTATGGATCTTAAAGCCATGGAACATGGCCCGAACTATTGATACAACTGTAACTGATAATTTGGCTGCAATTATCCGACTGATGGAGACTGGTCCTAAAATATGCCAGAAATATATTGAGCACCCTGCCTTGTTCCAAGGGAAGAAATTCGATCTCCGTTATATTGTACTTGTTCGCAGTATGAACCCCTTGGAACTTTTTCTCGCAGATATTTTCTGGGTATGCATTCTGTGCAATGTTGATTAATCCAGTATGGCAATAAGTGGAAACAGTGCCTTTTGAGTATTCATAATGGAATATCAAGGTCCTTTTGTATTTGAATGTATGCTTTGCCCATAATCAAGTAAGCATCTGCATTCTTATTTTCAGGTTAGATTGGCAAACAACCAATATACTCTAAACAAGAACAGCTTCTTTGAGTATGAGACTCACTTTACTGTCATGGTACGTGTTGAATTTTTTTCGTTAAATCAATCTTCGGGAGAGCCATTTATTTCTTAATTTATGGACTTGTTTCTTGATTTTAATATAATGTGTTAACTTGAATGACTTGCAGAACTATCGTGGAATATTGAATCACAAAAACACACCAGAGTTTGTTGCAGAATTTGAACAAGAGCATCAAGGTAACCACATCTCTTCTTCCATAGTAAGGATGGTGATTTGCAATTGTATAACAAACAAGGTATATCTATATTCTTCTGATATGGATTCTTATTTATGTAACAGTTAAATGGATGGATATCCATCAAAGAGTAAGAAACATGATTAGATCTGTTTTCGAGGCAGCTGCACTAGTACATCCTGAAATGCATAGCCCAACATCTAGGGCAATGTATGGTGTCGATGTAATGCTTGATAGCTCTTTTCAACCAAAATTATTGGAGGTTTGTAGCTCGAAATAATTCCGTTCCTACCTCGTTTTTACACGTTAGATCAGAGAGATAAGACAGGACTAGAATCTATTTGTATAGTTGTTGATTAACTATATAAGATTTGATGGAAATTATTATTCTGCAAGGGGATGACAATGACAAATATTATTACGTTTTGTGTTTATGCAGGTAACTTACTGCCCAGACTGCACAAGAGCATGCCAGTATGATATGCAATCTCTATCTGGAAGCGGAGAAGTAATAAAAGCTAAAGAGTTCTTCAATTATGTGTTTGGTTGTTTATTTTTGGATGAAATCACTCATGTAAAGCCACTGTAATTGATTTACAGTTGTGTTGTGCAACATTGTCTCTTTGGTAGAGTTTGTTTTGTTTAACCAACATTGACAACAATCAGTTGATTTATAAGGTTCTTTCTGTTAATTTTAGTTGAGACCGAGAAAGATTTTAACAAGGTAAAAAACATCATAGGTTCTTAATCATTCTAATTTTTCTATTGTTTATTTCACACGGGATCTAAATAGGGCATTGCTTATTCTATTTTGTATTTTTTACATTTTAAAATAAGTTTTTCTTTTAGTCTCTCCCCAATCACATCACAATGAAAAGCAAATGAAATGAATAATATTTTGTCGACTGAAATTAATGTTCAAAACTGATTTTTAATAATCAACAGTTTAATTTGACTAAAAAAAAAAATAGTAGCTTCAAGAGCATAGCTCAGTTGGTATTCGGGGTTCAAACCCATCCACTTTTTAAATCAAAATGATTCTCAGGATGCTTCTTTACCAACTGTTAAAACATTTAAGCCACATTCTTCAAGCGATTTAAGCGTTTTATATTTACAGCTCGCATGACAGACCCAAATCAGGAGTGGAGTGGGCTTCTTTTCTTGGCTGAAAAGAATACACGCAAAAAATGGAGAAATTGGAAATAAAAGTAACTATTCTAATTTCAGAGGTGGCAAAATTAAGAAAGAAAGTTATAAGTGCGATGCAACAACTGCTATGCTACAATTACTTAGTACCTCAACTAGTTTCCTTGATGAACTTTTATGTACATTCAGTTATCTATTCCTTGATATGTTCCACGCTTCTTGTCCTAATATTCCAGCAAAGATGAAGGAGCTAGAATTTTGTATAGAAATGACAAGTAATCTAAAAAATTCATGGCAGCTATACAGACCGCCCCTCACTTGGTTCAGTTGATACATTCGTTTGATTTCTTGATATGGAGAGCTTCTTATGCAGTTCATGGTTCGACATCCGCTCAATCTCCAATGCTCGCTCAAGCTTTAACAGCATCATAAGTTGCACCAACAATTACAAGGTTAGATCAAGTCGAAGCACTCTTGTTCAGGTAATCCTAGAATGGGATAGATGAAATTAAGATATGGTAAAGGAATAAATGGAAGCGGTACCTTAGCTGCTCGTGTGCTCCATTCCCCTAAAATAGCTCTCAGTCTTTCATTCTCTTCCACATACTGTTCCAGTATTTCATCAATGAATTATAGAAACTTGAAATGGCAGCAGATTTATTAACATAAATTTGTAGAAATTATATATGATATTGCTTAAGCATATGAACAAAGATGGGCTATAGCATCAGGGTTGCAAATACTGCAAAATCGGCTATGACTATTTAGAGTGCATTTTTTCAGAATCACTAGTCTCAATAATATCAGAGAACCATGTTTTTGTAGGCTTACTCATTTCAAGCAAAGGAGTTAAGAAAAGGGAAATAAGTCAGTTGCAAGAAACATCATATAAACAATAACAGAAAAGTTAGCCTAACAATTCATAGATAGAAAAAAAGGGAAAAAAATTCTGATGCAAAACATCATAAGACCGAGAAAGTGGGAGAATGCTATAACAAAGGAAGGCATGCATGACTATTTGAGCACAGCCAAAAAAAAAAGATCAACTCTATCATCATATTAAAGCTCCATTCATTTACGATTACTGTAGCATACTTAAAATAAATGGTGCAAATTAAACCTACTGGAGGTACCTGATCATTTGTAGTCCGCACTTGCTGTATCTCAGAGTCCCTCTCAGCTATCAAAGACCGAGCAAGTCTTAGCTCTGTTTGCAGTTGATTCATCTGTACCATAAGCAAGACGTTACTATACTAAGTAGAAAAATTCATTAGAATATGAAAGTCAAACACAAGGGAGAAGGTGTCGACAACTAAGAATAAGCAGCAACTACAGAAATCACAATGAGCAGCAAGATGATGAGATATGACATATATATTATGTATTATATATTATCTTCATACAATTGTGAGTGTTCATGCGAAACATATATTCAATGCTAAAGCAAGAACATCATCACTAAACAAGTTTTACCTCAGCAGAAAGCGTTCGAAGTTCTTGTTCACGGGCTGCTAACATATGAGCAAGATCAACCTGAAGAAGTACAGATAAAAAATCATTATCTCAAGCATTCCTCACAAGCTCCATGTTAGTGCAAACAGAAGGGACATTCCTCCCAGTGTACTCATAGAAAGCAGATATTGTAATAGAAAATAAGTTATTGTCCTTGTCTAGGAGAGAGACACATCACAGCTAAGCTAACCAAAAAGATAATCACTTGTTGCATCCTAACTCCCAACTCAAAGTGAAATTGTTCTTTCTTGTATGCCCTCTAGTTTCTTTTCGCTCCATTGTTTTATTTCTTAAGTGGTGCTGCTTGAGTTGTAGAGCCTTATATGAAGATATTCCCCCAGTTCTCAGGAAGCACCAGATAATTTATGTAAAGTTGAGCAGAGGCATACTAATGAATCAAAGGCAAACAGGTATTCCTAGAAAGAGAGATCTAGCTTGCAAATGTTGACATTTTAGTATAATAATGTCTTTCTGAAGACTTAAAACACAAGCATCTGCTCCCACTTGACCAAGATCTCAACCATAAAATAAGAGAATTATCCAGTAAAAATGAATGAAGGTTATGTTTTAAGAAAGAAAAACAAAAAAATAGGATGAAGTTTTATCTGGCCAATAATGAGTTATCAACACCAAATACGGCATACAAAGTCATCACTCAGGATGAGACTTAATCTGATACTGATCACAATTCTATTCCATATGAACAATGATAAGGATGCAAACACCAACAATTTCCAAAGCCCTAAAAGTTTGAAAATTGGATGCGAAGTCAACATAAACCTTGCATCTGTAGCTTATACTTCCAGTCATTAACAAATTTAACCAGCAGTGTAGTCTATGCAAATACAATAGACCATCTATTGCAACACCCTTATTTGGAAAAATGAAGGAAAACCACCAAAAAATCAATTTGGATCTTCTTGGAGAAGCCAAATTACTAATTTTAAGCAACAGATATGGTTGTTAACCTCAATACTTACAGTTATAACTACTATATTTATGACTATTCCCTAGCACGAGGAATTTCCATCAATAGGGATGAAGAATAGATTTAATTTGCTTTGATTGTGTTTAAGAATAATTCGTTGTAAATATGTTTCTGATATTTATTGTACGTATTTTCAATTTTATATAATTGTGTATATATGTTCCAATATTAATAATCTCATCTATTTTATGAATTTTAGATTAAGGAAAGCCCTTAAGGCTAACCTTTTATTTAATTTTTAGTTTTGTTTTTAAGTTTGAAAATTGGATGCGAAGTCAACATAAACCTTGCATCTGTAGCTTATATTTCCAGTCATTAACAAATTTAACCAGCAGTGTAGTCTATGCAAATACAATAGACCATCTACTGCAACACCCTTATTTGGAAAAATGAAGGAAAACCACCATAAAATCAATTTGGATCTTCTTGGAGAAGCCAAATTACTAATTTTAAGCAACAGATATGGTTGTTAACCTCAATACTTACAGTTATAACTACTATATTTATGACTATTCCCTTCACGATTTCATATTCTGCAAATATAAGTTCATGTTTGCCAGTATGATCAATACCTGAGGCGTGCTCCCATCATCGGACCGCTCATATTTGCTTAAGCACTCTTGCAAACGAAGAATCTGCATGAGAATGTTTTTATGGGCATTTACTGAAAAAGAAGCACAATTACTATAAAGGAAATATATATGAAGATTTAATGTTACTCGTTGGCCACACCATACAAGTGATGAAACCATCAGCCATTTGTTAAAATGTGAAAAGAAGCAAAGTCATATTTTTAGTTCTAGCAGCCAAATACCTCCTCACTCATAAAATGAAGGTTTTCTCGCTGATATTGAAGCAAAGCCATTTGCTGATCAGAAAGTCGACCACCATCATGGTACCTGTTCCACAAAAGGGTTCTCAATGTAGCATCACAGTTTTTTCATGGATAACAAAATTATTTACTTGATAATTAAATCAATAATAGTCCATAGAATGTTTTACTAGAATGCTATAACTGAGAAAACAGCCATCGATCATGCTATACAAAAAAACATGTCTAATTCTATTTCACTCCAAAAAGGATGGAAAGCATTGATAAGTGGTTGGAGATGAAAAGGTATAAATACCTCAAACCTTCCAAAGAAGTTGATTGTTGGAGTGGAGAATATAGTGACTTCAAAATATCAGGCTGAGAATCTAATGAATTGTACTGATGCAAATAACCTGCAAGAAAAAGGAGAGGAACAGTAAGATGAAAAATAGCAAAATGACGAATCCTGTCTAACAGATTGATTTATGAACTTACATACTGTAAGCAGGTACACATGGTATAATTCTCCAGTTAGATAAAATGAGCCTAACAGTTGTCAACATTTCTATAAATGACTTCAGCAAAATAAGTTATCCCAAAGTGGAAACTTCATTTAGCATAACAAATGTTCTCTGAAAATTAAGAATTACCAAAGACGCTACAATAAGTTTCAGTAACAGCCATTAGCATAAAAAATGCCCAGCAGAGTAGAAGTAAACAGTTACAGTTGCATAATGAAGAAACACTCATCTAGACCACCTATGAGATTATATGATTATCAATGGAACCTTTTCGTGCATAAATGATGTAAGGTAGCATTAGACATCAAGATATGTAAACTTACCAATATAGACACTCATAAAGGATATTGCACATATAACCTCAGCCAACACAATGATCCTGCAGATTTATAAGCTAAGAAATGTTCAGTACATATTTCAGAAGGTAAATCTAAACAAGCAAAATGTGATTCATTGTCACCGTGTTGCGAAACAGATAACAAAGACAGAATGCCAAATATAAATAAAGATCCACTCTTCAGAGCACAAATTGAAATGGCTAATATTAAAAGTTGGTACTACATGTACCTCAGTAGTGCAGAGATCGAAAGAAAGCTGATATGGGGTTTCCATACAATGATAAGCAGCATAGCAGCAGTTCCTACAGTTTCCAAAAGCATTGAATATATTTTGACAGTAAAAAAGTTCAAAGGCATAGAACAGAAAGATACAGAATCAGAAATTTCTTATTGTGTAGGTGCGCTTTATTAGCATCACAGACACACAAAAAAAAAAGCGGTTCTTCTAACATTGATACATCAAGCTTATATGCAATATTCGTTAACCAACCATTCTTCCCATACATTGGGCATAAAGTTGCATATTTGCAACTTAGCAGCTCAACAGAAGTTATATCAGTGTGTTTGTAAGAAAGAAGGACAAAGGAAGAATACCATATGCAGTAATGGCAAATGGTAACCGTACAATATGCTTCAACTTCTGGCTGAAACTATAATAACCCTACAAAAGAAATGAGCATGTAAAAAAAAATCCACAGTAGATAAAAGGTTAACTGAGAAGCATAAGTTTTTTGACAATCCAATAGCATTGAAAAAAAGGGCAATAAAAGATAGCTCTAGGATAACTTCTATGGCAATTTCTACACTTCTTATAGAAGTGAGATGTACAAGTCATGAGAGTTCACATAAACACATGTCAAGGGATACAGAGCCATCAATTTGAGGGAAAAAAATTCCAGCAAGTGCAGACCACTTATTTTGGGAGGAGAAAACACAAGCTGAACTATCCAAAGACTATAAATTAGCGTTTTAGTGCATTCTGAAAGAAAAGTACCTGCAAACGTATTTTTTGGACTTGAGAAACGAAATACTGTTGGAAGATGCCTGAAAGAGTGAAATGAATTCATTAAAACTGTCGTAAATGGAGGGGGAAAAGGCTCCAGTAAAACTCACCAGTAACTACTAGAAGAGCAACATCACAACTACAAAGCAAAGAGGGGACATATCTGTGAGGAAACACCAGAGGAGCTGCAGCTCCCAAAACAGAATAACCTGCCTAAAATTGCAGGACAATCAATCAATACCACATTTATAAAATTCCAAAATCATTCAATAAAGAATAAGAGAAACATTAGACTTGCCAGTAAAACACAGTAGAGAACAGCTCCAAAAACACTCCTCCGTTTCCGATGACCACATAACGGAGCCTCGTGGAGTATATCGACAAAACTAGAAAATAGCAGAAGAAAACCCAAAGCGATCAAAATTGAGGCACAGTAATCGAAAAACAAACGAGAAAATGTGGTTTCAAAGAATGCAAGGAAGGAAAAGAAATTCTCACAGAGCGTTTTCTTCACGAGATGCAGATGGCGAATTGCCATGCCTGTCTGTAGACATCTTCTTCATTCACCTTGTAGGGGCTACTACTTTTTGTTGAATTTATCTTTTCTCAAAGATGCATTAGGTGACGATTTAGATCATTATTTTGTGGAGTTTTCTGGTTGAGAGTTGAGAGTGATGGTTTCGCAGGTTGCAGAAAGCGAGTCGTTTATCAGAATTTGGAAATGTTTTATTCGAGATTGACGATTGTCAAGTAAATGAGAATTGGGAATATCATCAAAAGTCAAGGACGAGTTGGTGGGCCGGACCTAGCCCATGTAACTTTCTTCAAGAGTCTAAGGTTCGTATATAAATATCATAATTAAATATAAAATTACAACTAAATTAGATTATCAAACTTAATTTTGAATATATCATATATAACAAATAAAGTATATTTTTACTCTTTAATTTAAAACTTCTAAACTCAAATTCATAAATTGACCATATATTCTAGATCTCTAATTTAGATTAAAAATAAAAATTTTATTAGTTTGATATAATTCAAAATTATAACTTAACATTAATTATAGATAATTTTTTAAAAGTGAATTTGTATGTAAGTTTTCTTTTTAAATTTTAATAATGTTGCCTCTTTTACAGATTAAATTTTCATCTGCTTTTTGCACTATTCTTTTCTTATTTTCTGTGCAAATTACATCATCTGAAGTTTCAAATTGTTATCTTTTGAAGATCTACTTTGAGTAGGAAGAAGGAATGAAGTTTGTCTTCCTTCTTCCTATTCCATCGGGTTATATTTGATGTGTTTTCCTTTGTTATTTTTTTCTTTTTAGTCAGTTTCCATATATTTTATCAGATATCTTCATCCGTTTAAATTGTATTTGCTCTTTAATATTCTTTCATTTATATCATTTACGAATTTAGAAAGTGCGGAAGCGGTTTATCTTGTTCGTGGATCAATAGATCTACGTGGTTGCATCAAAAGAAATGACTTAGATCCGAATATTCGGAATGACCTAAATGCTGAAGCTTGGATTGCATCTACTTTTCTGCATATTTCGATTTAAGATAATTATATGTTTTATTATTGTTTTATGTTTTTGTATGCCTTTATGGCATTTTTTGCTCTTTGTAGTCATTTTAGTCTCTATGTAGATCTTGTAAGGCTGATTTGTCACGTCCGTGACTACATTTCTAGAATTTATATTAATATATATTATAATTATTGGGTGTGTGAAGTTAATTTGGTACTATAGGAAAAGTTTGGAGTTAATTTGAGGGTTTTATATATAAATTAAAAGTTATGATAATTTTTAAAAGATTATATAAAAATGGAGGATCAAAAGGGATATTTACCGAATTTGGAATATAAATCCCAGACATTCGAGCATCTTCCTTATTCTTCTTTTCTTACTTTTCTATTTCATTTGCTTTCATTTTTATCAAATCGTTCTTCGACCGTTTTTTCACCGTTTCTTCGATTTACGGAGATTCGACCGTCCGAATCACTCGAAATTGGAACTATAGCATCCTTATGCATAGATCTAAGACCTAACCGAAGAGTTTTTGAGTTTCGGCAGTATTTGGAGGGAAACGGCTTAGACAGGATTTAGAGGCGAATTGAACGGGTGTATTTCCCTCAATTAGTGACCAAGGTAAATAACTATCAACTATATTTTGAGTTTTATGTATACAGATATATATATATAATCAAAGAAGTTTTAGAAATTGATATTTTAGGGTTATGCAGGAATTTTATAAAATTGGGGTTTTTCCTAATTTTGCTTTTTATTGTGAAATTACGGTTCAAATGAAGCTATTGATTATGCTTTTATGTGAATTTCAGATTTTACTTAATTATGTTGATTTAAGGCTTAATTTGGTTGATTTACATATATACATATATGTTTTTGGTTTCAATATATATCTATATTGAACAAAATGAATTTGATGATTTCTTACGAATTGTTTTTGGATTGAGAAATCTGTTGCGGTTATTGTTGTTATTATTTTGGATTGAAGTCCAAATATGATTTTTATGATACAAAAGGGCTAATTGAAGCCAAATGATTTATGGTTATGAAATAGTTTGGAATTTGATTGTGAAAGGATATTTGAGCACATTATGATTTTATGATTTTATATCCATCGAGAGTTATCCAGATCGGTGGTTTTATATTTGAAGACCATGTTCAGTGAGGGACATGGCCTGTGTACACAGTGTGAAAGACCTATTGGGTATGGCAAAGAAGTGTCGGGTAAGACCATATGGGATATGCAATGTTAAGAGACGTCTCGACTATATATGTGGTTATGGATTGATACTTACGGGGAGAAACTCGAGGATGGATACAATGTTTTAAGTTCATTTGGATTATGTTTTCGGTTATGATTGATTTTGATGTAAGGTTTTACGATTTGGTTTGATAAAACATTTATTTGATTACAAGTTGGTTTGATAAAACATTTATTTGATTATGACTTGGTTTGATGAAACGTTTATTTGTTTTGATTCGTTTTGATAAGATGCATTATAAAAGGTTTTGATTAAATCCCTTTATAAATGTATATATACAACTATGTTAAGTAAAGTTGGTTTTTATAGCTGATAGTTTCTTACTGAGATTTTTGTCTCACGTTTTTAAATGTTTAAATGTTTTTAGGTGAGAAAGTACAGGATATAGAGGAAGTTACCGGCCGTTTAGGCGAGGTTTGGAAGTTGGCTACTTATTGTGGGAATTATGGTTAGAACTTTGGTAGTTCAATTGTAATATAATGGCGTTGGATAATTTGGAGACTCTTAAGTATTGATTATGATCTTTCTGTTTCACGCCCGATGCCGATTGAGGTCGTTTAGGGTCGGGTGTGACAGTTTGGTATCAGAGCTCTAGGTTAAATTATTCGGACCTAAGGTTGATAGTAATTGAGGAATATCGATATTTGGTAATATCTAATGGAGGAATATGGATATTTGGTGATAGCTAAGAAATAATCGATAGTAATTGAGGAATATGGATATTTGGTGAAAGCTAAGAAATAATTTGAAATTTTTCGAGGATTGAGTAACGAGCTAATGAGGGGTAGCAATGGAATTTGATGGTTAGTAAAATATTGGGTGTATGAAAATTTGCAAATTATTTGATATTTGGTGATATGGGTTACATACTTGATATTAAGTATGACTTGGAGTTGATATTCGAGAGTTTAAGAGTTAGCTTACAACCATATATATATATATGAGATATGAGTAAATTATACCTTTTGAGCTAGAGCTAATAGAGAATTGTCTATATAGGTGCTGTGGGAGAATCAGATTCGTATCTGAATCTTATGATGTATTTTTTGACCAGATAGAGGTCGAATTTGTCATGGAGTCCTAAATGAAAGTTCTTTATTATTAACTTACGTTTCCAGAGGTTTTTTGATCGCCTTAATCGGACTCCGTATGAAAAAGTTATGCTGAAAACGGCATATGTTGGTCATTTTAGCGTTAAACCAGAATTTGGTTTTTGCTTCGATTTTTCTCCTTGTTTGAGAGACATTGCTACTGGTTTACATGATAAGTTGGTCTTCTTAGGAATATAGGAAATTGAGGAAATGATAAAGTGATAAATTGAAGATAATAGATATGGGATTGAGAAAGATAAAATATGGAGGTTTCATTTAATGGGTTTGAAAGTTGATTCATGATTGGGAGATTCTAACATGAATTTAGTGTATTATAGAATCTTAAGTTGAATAAATGAGATCTGAAATTTAAATTACTGTTTTGTTGGTGAACTTCATTGGGTTGAGGTTTAGAATTATTGAGAGTTATATCAATGATGTTTAGAGAGATACCGATGTTAGTGATCAATGAGAAGTAATGTGAGAGAATATATTAGAGTTCATGACTTGATGGTAAGCTTAAATAGTTTTTGAGGAAATAATTAAGATATGAATTTTGAGGACAAATTTTTCTGATCTTAAGCACAGTTTGAGGTAGGAAATTAAGAGATAAATATGATATAAGAGGATATATATGTTGCTAATTGAAATTTTATAGTACATATATCGTTAATATAAGTTCTTTTTAGTTGAAGTTTGTGTGATTATGGTTTGAGTTTCTATAAGGATCAAATTGAGTGTTTATAGATCAAATAAGAAAATCGAATGATATTATAGATTCATTGACTTTTATTGTTGTAAATATATTATTTGGAGTTTGGAGAAGACAAAAAAACATTGATTGTCGTAATTTAGGTACTCTATATTTCTTGATTATATAGTTTGGAGAAACGATTGAAGTTTGTTTGGTTAGATTGATGGTATACATAGTAGTGAAAAAAAAATAGCATGTTAGCTTAATTGATTTGGAGGAGTTAAATGGAGAATTATAAGAATGATATTGATATTAAGATTTTATGGAAATGAGTCTTATTGATAGGAAATTGTATCATCATAATGAGGTTTATATTGGTGATGTTGATGTTTATGAAATGACTCTTATAAGAGTGATGGTGATGCTAATGATTGAAGATTATAATATAAATAGTTATTGGAGTGAACAATTATAGATTTAAGTATTATTATGATGAAATATGATTATAGGTGTATGATGTTTATTGATTCGAAATATGATATCATACATATTAGCGGTTCAAAAGTGATATTTTTGAAGTCTGTAGAACTTGGAGATAGGTAAAATATATTTGATATATATGCAATTGATGGAATCAATTGTGATTTAAATCTATTAAAGTGAGATTTGGTTTAATGATAGGAAGATATGAATAGTAAGTATATCATATGATATAAAATTGAATATATATGATATTTGAAGTTTTATTGTGGATTATTGGTGACAGAATTGACTAAGTTGAAGTTTAGAGTTACTAAGAGTTATGTATAAATAATTGTTACAGTGATGTGGATATGGATAAATGATGGAGTTAATAGAATGAAATATTAGAATATGTGGTCTTATGATGATTATGAGGAATCATGGTTTCGGAAGGAAATTAAGATAGATTAGAGAATATGAATTTCGTGGACGAAATTTCTTAAGGTGGGGAGAATTGTCACGTCCGTGACTAAATTTCTAGAATTTATATTAATATATATTATAATTATTGGGTGTGTGAAGTTAATTTGGTACTATAGGAAAAGTTTGGAGTTAATTTGAGGGTTTTATATGTAAATTAAAAGTTATGATAATTTTTAAAAGATTATATAAAAATGGAGGATCAAAAGGGATATTTGCCGAATTTGGAATATAAATCCCAGACATTCGAGCATCTTCCTTATTCTTCTTTTCTTACTTTTCTGTTTCATTTGCTTTCATTTTTATCAAATCGTTCTTCGACCGTTTCTTCACCGTTTCTTCGATTTACGGAGATTCGACCGTCCGAATCACTCGAAATTGGAACTATAGCATCCTTATGCATAGATCTAAGTCCTAACCGAAGAGTTTTTGAGTTTCGGCAGTATTTGGAGGGAAATGGCTTAGACAGGATTTAGAGGCGAATTGAACGAGTGTATTTCCCTCAATTAGTGACAAAGGTAAGTAACTATCAACTATATTTTGAGTTTTATGTATACAGATATATATATAATCAAAGAAGTTTCAGAAATTGATATTTTAGGGTTATGCAGGAATTTTATAAAATTGGGGTTTTTCCTAATTTTGCTTTTTATTGTGAAATTACGGTTCAAATGAAGCTATTGATTATGCTTCTATGTGAATTTCAGATTTTACTTGATTATGTTGATTTAAGGCTTAATTTGGTTGATTTACATATATACATATATGTTTGTGGTTTCAATATATATCTATATTGAACAAAATGAATTTGATGATTTCTTACGAATTGTTTTTGGATTGAGAAATCTGTTGCGGTTATTGTTGTTATTATTTTGGATTGAAGTCCAAATATGATTTTTATGATACAAAAGGGCTAATTGAAGCCAAATGATTTATGGTTATGAAATAGTTTGGAATTTGATTGTGAAAGGATATTTGAGCACGTTATGATTTTATGATTTTATATCCATTGAGAGTTATCCGGATCGGTGGTTTTATATTTGAAGACCATGTTCAGTGAGAGACATGGCCTGTGTACACAATGTGAAAGACCTATTGGGTATGGCAAAGAAGTGTCGGGTAAGACCATATGGGATAGGCAATGTTAAGAGACGTCTCGACTATATATGTGGTTTTGGATTGATACTTACGGGGAGAAACTCGAGGATGGATACAATGTTTTAAGTTCATTTGGATTATGTTTTCGGTTATGATTGATTTTGATGTAAGGTTTTACGATTTGGTTTGATAAAACATTTATTTGATTACAAGTTGGTTTGATAAATCATTTATTTGATTATGACTTGGTTTGATGAAACGTTTATTTGTTTTGATTCGTTTTGATAAGATGCATTATAAAAGGTTTTGATTAAATCCCTTTATAAATGTATATATACAACTATGTTAAGTAAAGTTGGTTTTTATAGCTGATAGTTTCTTACTGAGATTTTTGTCTCACGTTTTTAAATGTTTAAATGTTTTTAGGTGAGAAAGTACAGGATATAGAGGAAGTTACCGACCGTTTAGGCGAGGTTTGGAAGTTGGCTACTTATTGTGGGAATTATGTTAGAACTTTGGTAGTTCAATTGTAATATAATGGCGTTGGATAATTTGGAGACTCTTAAGTATTGATTATGATCTTTCTATTTCACGCCCGATGCCGATTGAGGTCGTTTAGGGTCGGGTGTGACAGTTTGGTATCAGAGCTCTAGGTTAAATTCTTCGGACCTAAGGTTGATATAATTGAGGAATATCGATATTTGGTAATACCTAATGGAGGAATATGGATATTTGGTGATAGCTAAGAAATAATCGATAGTAATTGAGGAATATGGATATTTGGTGAAAGCTAAGAAATAATTTGAAATTTTTCGAGGATTGAGTAACGAGCTAATGAGGGGTAGCAATGGAATTTGATGGTTAGTAAAATATTGGGTGTATGAAAATTTGCAAATTATTTGATATTTGATGATATGGGTTACATACTTGATATTAAGTATGACTTGGAGTTGATATTCGAGAGTTTAAGAGTTAGCTTACAACCATATATATATGAGGTATGAGTAAATTATACCTTTTGAGCTAGAGCTAATAGAGAATTGTCTATATAGGTGCTGTGGGAGAATCAGATTCGTATCTGAATCTTATGATGTGTTTTTTGACCAGATAGAGGTCGAATTTGTCATGAAGTCCTAAATGAAAGTTCTTTATTATTAACTTACGTTTCCAGAGGTTTTTGAATCGCCTTAATCGGACTCCGTATGAAAAAGTTATGCTGAAAACGGCATATGTTGGTCATTTTAGCGTTAAACCAGAATTTGGTTTTTGCTTCGATTTTTCTCCTTGTTTGAGAGACATTGCTACTGGTTTACATGATAAGTTGGTCTTCTTAGGAATATAGGAAATTGAGGAAATGATAAAGTGATAAATTGAAGATAATAGATATGGGATTGAGAAAGATAAAATATGGAGGTTTCATTTAATGGGTTTGGAAGTTGATTCATGATTGGGAGATTATAACATGAATTTAGTGTATTATAGAATCTTAAGTTGAATAAATGAGATCTGAAATTTAAATTACTGTTTTATTGGTGAACTTCATTGGGTTGAGGTTTAGAATTATTGAGAGTTATATCAATGATGTTTAGAGAGATACCGATGTTAGTGATCAATGAGAAGTAATGTGGGAGAATATATTAGAGTTCATGACTTGATGGTAAGCTTAAATAGTTTTTGAGGAAATAATTAAGATATGAATTTTGAGGACAAATTTTTCTGATCTTAAGCACAGTTTGAGGTAGGAAATTAAGAGATAAATATGATATAAGAGGATATATAACCTAATACAATATATAACTAAAGGCAATACAATATCCACGAAGGAATAAAAATGACACTAGTAAATTTATGGTGTTATTATAAAGTCTTTTAAGTTTTATTTTAATTGATTTTTTAGTCTTTCTATTTATTTTTTTATATTAAAGTATAGGACCATATTTAGTTATATAAATAAAAAAAATTATTTTTAGTTTTTAATATCAAAATAGTTTTAATGAAGTTTATATATATATATATATATATATATATATATTAAAGTATATTTATTTATGTGTATTTTTTTTTTTTGGTAGAAATTTATTTATTTATTTATGTGTATTAATTATGAAAAATATATATTATTTAGTTTCTAAAATTTTGTTATCACTTTTTTTATTTTTTAATATAATATCTTTAAATTAATATTAATTTTTTTATTTTTCTATTTTGATAATTTTTTCAAAAAAATCATATTTTCTTATTCATTTCATCCATAAAATTTATTAGAGATAAAAAAAATTCATTTTTACAATTTTATATAATTTTATTCCTATTTTGGTAAATTTATAAAATATTTTACATTCATTTTTTAATAAGTTATGCAATGCAAACTTTAAGTTATATTATCAAGATTTGGGATCATCTCACCTTACAACATCCACTTCTTTAATATATATTATGTATTTCCCTTCTAATAAGGAACTAGACATGTTGATGGTAAATTATATAAATTCGAGGAGATGTGCTTTAGGCAATTAGATATAGCATTTTCTTTTGTCTCATGTAATTAACTTTGATAATAAAAAAAAGTATTTGTTTATGGTCATTATCAAAGTTAATTACATCAAACACGCCTACAGGATTTAATTATGAAAGGTTAGGTTGTTGATTAATGTTTGATGCTTTGTTCATGGTATCTTCAAGGGGTGAAAACTTCCAATTACCCATAAAGAAATTTGGACCGTGTTGATAATGTTGAAAAGTAAATGTTCTCATTTGAAGGACGGATATTAGGTAAAATAGGAAGTACAAATCTTGATGATATGACATTTTCCCAAATACATTGTTACGTGTTGCTTCATTATGATCAAATATGTACGTATAGGATGTTTGTTTTATTTTATTTCATTTGAATTCTTTTTAATTCAAATTATTTTTTAGTGGTTTTTGAATTGAGTAGTAAACTTTTTATTAATAAACTAAGAAATATCATCCACATTGATTTATACAACACATTTAGTAGAAGTTGCTTCTAAACAAGTTTCCAACGTGTCTTGTAAACCAAGTAATTTATTTTGAAATGTTGATAATTTTATATTAGGTCAATATATTTATATCAAATATTAAATTTAAATAATTTCTGCACTTTAGTGTGAGGTCAATATATTGATCATAATTACCGGCTATACACTTTAGTGTGAAGTCGCCAAAAGGTTGTACAATTTTGTATATAAAATTGAAGATTCTACACCAAAGTGTGAAAAATGACAAAACTTGTACACCACGTATGTAATTTACCCTTATTCACACCTAACCTAAAATTCATAAATTATTTAAATTTAAGATTTGACATTCATATATCGACCTAATATAAAATTATCAACATTTCAAAGTAAATTACTTAGTTTACAAACCACTTTGGAAACTTTTTTAGAAGCCACTTATATTCAATGTGTTATGTAAATCAATGTGAACGATATTTCTTGGTTTATTAATAAAAAGTTCACTCCTCAGTTCAAAAGCCACTAAAAATAATTTGAATTAAAAAAGGAGCAATTTAAAATAAATTAAAAGTCCTATATTTAAATTGAAGTAAATTAAAGCAATGAATAACATCTGTCACTCTTTCTCACTCTCGGGTTATATTAGTTATACTCTTAAAATCATATCTAAAACCGATATGCGCAATATACTTACCGATAACAAATTGAATGGTTCAAACTTCACCGACTGGTTTCGCAACCTCAAAATCATTTTGAAGTTCGAAAAGATAGGGTATGTATTAGATACACCGATACCCATTGTTCCGGCTGATGGTGCTCCCATTGAAGAGATCGATGTTTATCAAAAGCATCAGTCTGATGATGATCATGCAGGATGCATCATACTTGCATCTATGACACCAAAACTTCAGAGGCAACATAAGGAGGTGGATGCCTATTCTATTGTCATGCACTTAAAGGAGTTGTTCGAAAAACAAACTCGATGCGGACGCTATGAGATAGCAAATTTTTTGTTTGGCTGCAAGATGCAAAAGGGTACATCTGTTGTGACACATTATGTCAAGATGAGTGGTTACATAACCAAGCTTTCCAACATTGGATTTGTGATGGACCATGAACTAAGTGTTGACTTACTTCTGATCTCCCTCCCAGAGAGTTATTCACAGTTTATTATGAACTACCAGATGAATGACTTAAAGACCTCTCTTGAAGAGCTCATGAACATGCTCAAGTCTGTTGAGCCCAATGTAAAGAAAGATAAGGTTGTGTCTGCTCTTATTATTGAGGGATCCAAGAAGAGGAAAGGGAAGTTTCCCAATCCCAGAAATCCCAAGAAGAACAAGGGATCGAAACCAATCCAAGCCAAGGGAAAGCAAGTGAAGAAGCCCAAAGGGAAATGCCACTTCAGTGGTAAAGAAGGGCATTGGAATAGGAACTGCAAGGAGTACTTAGCTTCCTTCAAGAAGGGAAAGGATGATGTTTCTGTTGGTCCCTAGTAATTAGTTCCAAGGGGGGGGGGGGATAGGAACTAATGTAACTTTTTCGCTTTTAATTATGCTGACTTAATGTTATTTTAAGAGTTTGTTAACTCAGCGTGTTGGTCAGCACGGCTGATTGATTAGTCAGACAGTTTTAGTTCTATGCTGACTAAGACTGCTTGACTTGAGAGTTGGGAATTGACTCTTGAGAGGTCAGCTTCTAACACAACACTCAGATTTACTCAGTTTCAGTTTTAACAATTTATATTCTGAGTAAATATCACAAGCAACACATGCACATATATATATATTGAGAGAAAGAGTTTAGAAGTTACTCAGCACGACTTATCCTGGTTCGGCCTCTCTGCCTACGTCCAGTCCCCAGTTCCTCCTGGGATTTTCAATCCAATACTGAGCTCTTTCAAGGTAGAGCACAAACCCTTTACAAGGCAGTGAGTATGCAAGAGTACGTCCTCTATTCGTCTACTCAGCTCCTACTAAGTACTACAACCCAGCACTTAGATTTTTCTACCACTGAATGCTTACAACCAAGCACTCAGCATACACTCTCAATATTTCAATTGATAAACACTTGTTCTCTTTTCAGTAAAGAACACTTTAGAAGATTACACAGAATCACTCTAGCATTTACACAAAGAATAGAAGATTTGGTGTAAGATCTTTGTATTTGAGTGCTTTGAAGATTTCTCTCTTGGATTTTTCTTCTTTGTAATTCGGCAAATGTCCAAGTGAAATCCTTGTCCATTTTATAGATGAATTCTGGAGATTAGACCGTTTGAATTTGGTGTGTCCGTTGATTCTAAAACGACTCTTTTAGTAGACAGCTTCTGGTCAGCTTCAGTTTTGCAGGCCAATCCTGTCATCTGTTTTCTTCAGGTGTCAGCCCTGTCTTCTTCCTACAGACTTGTCTTTTTATAGCAGTTGTCTTTTACCAATAATCCATTGAACCATGTTTCTTGGAATTAGTCTTCTGTGTGTTTTCGAGGCTTCAATTATTGGTGCAGAAGATTGGCAGACTTTGTCCTTTAGTGAACGGATCCTTCATGCTATCTTGACTGTCACTCAGCTTCATTCGTTATCTTCGAATGTTCAACTTCCATGCTGAGTTCCTTCTTAGTCAGCTCCGTTCTGTTTATACAATTCTGAAGGAGTCTTCTAATTTAGTCAGCTTCGTTTTGGCAACTTTGAAGGAGACTTCTGATACTGAGTTCTACTCCACTCAGCTTCTATTCTTTCATACTGAGTTCCGTTCCACTCAGCTTGGCTTATGCTGACTTTTGTCCTGTCTAACTTTATAAATATATTTTTGCACTCAATATTGAACAAACACATTAGTACAATTAAATCAAAGCATTTAAATTTAATTGCCTCTTAATCATGGATGATTTTGTCAAATCAAAATCTTGTGGAAAGGTGTTTCAACAAACTCCCCCATTTTGATGTTGGCAAAATACATAATTATGGAACTCAGTTATAAGTTACCCCATGATTGATTTATTTTTGAAATAACTCCCCCGTAAGGGTTGCACATATTGTCTTAACTTAATTCTAAACCTTCCAAGATTTAATTGAATTAACCTTAAGACATTTGTGTATACTGACTTAGTTTAATGTTAGATTTTTCAAGATCTGAGCTAATTGGATTTAAGTCAGTTTTCAAAAATATTAGAAGTATGTTGTTACTCAGTTTATAAGTATTTTAGTGTTAATGTATACTGAGTATGTTTTACTTCTTAATTTGTTTGTTCAATTTTATCAGCCAGGTTGAGAAAATGGTACTTGTCATAGATTAAGCAAAAACATATGAGGAAAGATTCTATGCTAAGTTCTAAACATTGACTAAGCTATATCTAGTTCTTCTTCTTTTCCTTCATATTGACCTGAGCTTGATGGTCAGCTTGATATACTCCTTTGCCTTTATCTTTACTTCCTGAGGCATTACCTGCAAGCTGAGTTCCGTCTTGGCTTTTCTCCCCCGTTTTGCCATCATCGGGTATATAAAGGAAGGTTTCGTTTCTAGCTGCAGTGGAGAGGAAATGTGAGTAACGCTGGAGCCTCTTTGTGCTTTCACTCAAGCCATCAATTACAGGGACACTGTCATCTTGGACATGGCGAGGAACCCGAAGAGAGTTGCTAATCATGCTGAGTAG
Source organism: Euphorbia lathyris (assembly GCF_963576675.1). NCBI lineage: Eukaryota > Viridiplantae > Streptophyta > Magnoliopsida > Malpighiales > Euphorbiaceae > Euphorbia > Euphorbia lathyris. Next base: position 30,329,454 of record NC_088917.1, read on the forward strand.
GCATTCATGTGATTTGCTAAGCCAGGTGTGCGCACTGGTGAGCTGAGCAAAAGATTGGTGGTACATCTTTAGTATGGCAGAGTCATAAAACATGCGCTGAGCATTATTGATGCGCATTGCCTTCATAATCGCTTGGGAAAAGCTCAAGAGTTGACCATTGGAGACTGGGTCAACATCCATCTGTGCTTTGTTGACGTTGAGTAGACTTGTTGAAACACCTTTCCACAAGATTTTGATTTGACAAAATCATCCATGATTAAGAGGCAATTAAATTTAAATGCTTTGATTTAATTGTACTAATGTGTTTGTTCAATATTGAGTGCAAAAATATATATAAAGTTAAACAGGTTAAAAGTCAGCATAAGCCAAAGCTGAGTGGAACGAAACTCAGCATGAAAGAACAGAAGCTGAGTGAAGTAGAACTCAGCATCAAGAGCTTCCTTCGAGGTTGTCAGAACGAAGCTGACTAAACTAGAAGACTCCTTTAGAATTATACAAACATAACGAAGCTGACTAAGAAGGAACTCAGCATGGAAGTTGAACATTCGAAGATAACGAATGAAGCTGAGTGACAGTCAGGACAGCATGAAGGATTCGTTTACTAAAGGACAAAGTCTGCAAATCTTCTGCACCAATAATTGAAGCCTCGAAAATACAAAGAAGACTAATTCCAAGAATCACGGGTCAATGGATTATTGGTAAAAGACAACTGGCACAAAAAGACAAGTCTGATGCAAGAAGACAAAACCTGACGCCTGAAGAAAACAGAGGAAGGGAATGGCGGAACAGACTGAAGCTGACCAGAAGATGTTCCCCAAAAGAGCCGTTTTGGTGTTAACGGCTAAAACAAATTCAAATGATCCATCTGCATATTTCCATCTATAAAAGGACAATCAAGAAGCCTTGGATCATTGCTCAAGCATCAAAAGAAAAATACAAGAGAGAAAATCTTGAAAGCACTCAAATACAAAAAGATCTTACACCAAATTTTCTATTCTCTGTGTAAATGCTAGATTGATTGTTTTGTAATCATCTAAGGTGTTCTTTAGTTGAAAAAAGAACAAGTGTGTGATCAATAGGAATATTGAGAGTATTGAGCTGAGTACTTGGTTGTAAGTATTCAGTGGTAGAAAAATCTAAGTGCTGGGTTGTAGTACTTAGTAGGAGCTGAGTAGACGAATAGAGGACGTACTCTTGCATACTCACTGCCTTGTAAAGGGTTTGTGCTCTACCTTGAAAGAGCTCAGTATTGGATTGAAAATCCCAGGAGGAACTGGGGACTGGACGTAGGCAGAGAGGCCGAACCAGGATAAGTCGTGCTGAGTAACTTCTAAACTCTTTCTCTCAATATATATATATGTGCATGTGTTGCTTGTTGTATTTACTCAGCTTATAAATTATTTAAACTGAAACTGAGTAAATCTGAGTGCTAAGTTGGAAGCTGACCTTTCAAGTGTCAGTTCCCAACTCTCAAATCAAGCAGTCTTAGTGAGCATAGAACTAAAACTGTCTGACTAATCAATCGCCCGTGCTGACCAACACACTGAGTTATCAAACTCTTAAAATAACATTAAGTCAGCATAATTAAAAGCGAAAAAGTTACATTAGTTCCTAACCCCCCCTTGGAACTAATTACTAGGGACCAACAAGTGGTATCAGAGCCTAAGCTCACTACTCAAAGATCTAACAATCTTGAGCTGATCCCTAAAAATGGGTGAGAATAGCACTCGTTTCCTCCCAGGAAACCAAACAACACAGATACTCCCTGAGGGATTATCAATCACTAGACCTCCCCTATTCTTTGGGTCAAATTATACATTCTGGAAGAATAGGATGAAGAACTTTATACAAGCCACAAACATGAGTGCATGGCTTGCAATTTTTCAAGGTCCACATGTGCCATACAAAACTGTTAACAATGAGAAAGTTGTTAAAAGTGAAGCTGAGTGGACAGAGGATGACCTCAGAAAATTACAAAATAATGCTTCGGCTATCAATATGCTTCACTGTGCTTTAGATGCTGCAGAATACAATAAGATTTCAGGTTGTGAGTCAGCATAGGAGATCTGGAAGAAGCTGGAAGTAACTTATGAAGGCACCAGCAAGGTCAAGGAATCCAAAGTGAACCAACACATGCGATTGTATGAGCTGTTCGAGATGACTGACAATGAGGACATCTCAACAATGAATGCCAGGTTCACCAACATAATAAATGAGCTTAAAAGACTCGGTAAGAATTTCACTGAAGAAGAACAAGTGAAGAAGATCTTACGAAGTCTTCCCAAAAGCTGGCAAGCCAAGAAGACAGCTGTAGAGGAAGCTCAGGACCTGACCACATACAAATATGATGAGCTGATCAGTTCCTTGCTGACTCATGAAATTTCAATGAAAAACTTTGAAGCTAAAGAAAAATCTGAGGACAAGAAACAGAAATCCCTAGTGATGAAAGCTTACTCCACAGAAGCTGAGTCAACTGATGATGAGGAAATGGCCATGTTTACTAGAAAAATGAAAAAGCTGTTCAGAAGAAATGAAAGAACTAGTAAGCGGCCATACAAGAGAGGAGACAGATATAAAGCTGAGTCCAGTGACACCAGATACAAAAAGGACAGCTCCAAGCCTGTCACGTGTTATGAGTGCCATCAAACTGGGCATATTAAGTCAAGTTGTCCTAATCTGAAGAAAGATAAGAATGGAAGCAAAAAGGCAATGGTGGCCACGTGGAGTGACAGTGATGAGTCGACATCATCTGAAGCTGAGCAAAATGAAACAGCCAACATATGTTTCATGGCAGATGATGGAGCTGACCAATCTCAATCTGAGCAAGCTGACCTCTCTGGAGACTCTGAACAGGAGGAAAACAACAATAAGGTCAGCTTGACATGCGTGGAGAAATCAAAACTTTAGTATATAGACAACACATGCTCAAGACACATGACAGGTGATGAAACTCAGTTCATCACACTAGAGCTTAAACGAGGAGGTAGTGTAAGCTTTAGAGACAACAAGAAAGACAAGATAGTTGGCTCAGGAACTATCGGAGGTAACCCTAAAATTGAGTCAGTCTCCTTAGTTAAAGGTCTCAAATATAATCTTCTAAGCGTAGCTCAGCTTTGCAAGAGTGGAAGAAAGGTTATATTTGATGATACTAAGTGCCAAATACTCGAGGGAAAAACAAATGATTTGATTTTAACAGCCCCTCGTGTAGAAAATGTTTACATGTTGAGTTTGGAAAAACAATTTTCAAAAAGTATTTGCTTAGTGTCTAAAGAGGACAACTCCTGGCTATGGCATAGGAGACTTGGGCATGTCAGCATGGACCTCCTTGCCAAACTAGCTAGAAAGCAATTAGTTGAGGGATTACCCAAATAAAGTACGAAAAATATCAACTTTGTAATGCTTGTCAGCAAGGTAAACAAACCAAAAAGTCTTTTCATAGCAAAAAGGTTGTCTCAACCAAAAGACCATTGGAATTACTACATTTGGATCTTTTCGGACCTATCCAGCCACTCAGCATGGGAGGTAAGAAATTTTCCTTAGTCATTGTGGATGATTTCTCTAGGTACACTTAGGTCATCTTGCTGAGTAGCAAAGATGAGACATTTGAGATGTTTACCACATTAGTCAAAAAGCTTGAAAATGACAAAGACCTAAGAGTAGCTCACATTAGAAGTGATAATGGTGGAGAATTCAAAAACCAATCATTTGATGAATTCTGTGAAACTAATGGTATTGACCACAATTTCTCTGCCCCTAGAACTCCTCAACAGAATGGAGTTGTTGAAAGGAAGAATAGGACAATAGTAGAAATTGCTAGGACAATGCTGAGTGAAAATAGGCTTCCAAAGTATTTTTGGGGAGAAGCTGTCAATACAGCATGTTACATATTGAATAGGGCCTTGGTAAGACCTATATTAAAGAAAACTCCTTATGAACTTTGGAAAGGACGAAAGCCCAATATTGGATACTTTCGTGCCTTTGGGTGTAAATGCTTTATACTCAATACTAAGGATAATTTGGCAAAGTTTGATGCCAAAGCTGACGAAGCAATCTTTTTAGGGTACTCAACAAACAGCAAAGCATATAGAATTTATAATAAAAGAACCCAAGTTGTAGAAGAGTCAGTCCATGTAGATTTCGATGAAATTGACCCTGCAGGTAAGACAACTCAACCCATGGAGGACGAGCTGAACTCAGCTTCTGCTGACCAGAATGGACATGCTGAGTCAGCAGCACAAGAACTGACCAAAGGTAAAATCGAAACTAAAATTACCTTTGCTGACCAATCTGTTCCTGCAGAGACTGTAGAAACACCTGTTCCAAACAGCTCAACATTACCCAAGGAGATAAAAATTCCAAGAGGACATTCAGAAAAGTCCATTGTTGATGATGCAAATAACAAAGTAATGACTAGAGATCAGCTTAGGAAGTTCCTTAGCAACGTTGCTTTCGTATCAGTTCATGAACCAAAGAACTTTGCTGATGCTGAGCATGATGAGTATTGGATCAATGCCATGCAAGAGGAGCTTGACCAATTCACGAGAAATGAGGTATGGGATTTAGTACCTAAACCTAGGAATAAAAAATCCATAGGAACTAAGTGGGTTTTTAGAAACAAACTAGATGAGCATGGAAATGTAATTAGGAACAAAGCTCGACTTGTAGCCCAAGGCTATAGTCAGCAAGAGGGCATTGATTATGGTGAAACCTTTGCACCAGTTGCTAGGTTAGAAGCTATACGTATATTGTGTGCATATGCCAGTTTCATGAACTTTAAATTGTATCAAATGGATGTTAAAAGTGCATTTCTTAATGGTTTTATAAACGAAGAGGTATATGTTAATCAACCTCCCGGTTTTGAAGATCCAAAATTTCCAAACCACGTTTATAAACTCAAGAAGGCCCTATATGGCTTGAAGCAAGCTCCAAGAGCTTGGTATGAAAGGTTGACCAACTTCCTGCTGACCAGGAATTATGTCAGAGGAAAAGCTGACACAACCTTGTTCATTAAGAAAAAGGGTAAACATACCCTACTTGCACAAATCTATGTAGATGACATAATATTTGGTGCTACTGACGAATCCTTGTGTCAAGAGTTTAGCAAACAGATGCAGACTGAGTTCGAAATGTCTATGATGGGAGAACTCAGCTTCTTCCTTGGACTTCAGATCAAGCAAGGTAAGAACGGCATCTTCATTAGTCAGTCCAAGTACACCAAAGAGATGTTAAAGAAATTTGATATGGAAGATTGTAAGCCCATATCAACCCCTATGGGTACTGATACTGTCATATGCAAAGATGAGAAAAGTAAGTCAATAGATAGTAAACTTTATCGAGGTATGATAGGTTCCTTACTCTATCTCACTACTAGTAGACCTGATATACAGTACTCAGTATGTTATTGTGCAAGATATCAAGCTGACCCAAGGGAATCTCACTTAATCGCTGTAAAAAGAATTTTTAGATATTTGCAGAGCTCAGTTGATGCAGGTCTGTGGTATCCAGCCTCAAATGACTTCACACTCGTAGGATACACTGATGCTGACTATAGACGGGATAAGCTAGAACGTAAGAGTACTTCAGGAGGATGCCATTTCCTTGGAAGCTGTCTAGTATCTTGGTTCAGCAAGAAGCAGTCATCAGTTGCTCTGTCTACAACTGAAGCTGAGTATGTTACTGCTGGAAGCTGTGTAGCTCAAGTCCTATGGATAAAGCAACAGCTTGAGGATTATGGAGTAAGAACTGAAACAATAGAGATCAAATGTGACAACAAAAGTGCCATTGATCTATCCAAGAATCCTATCCAACACAGCAGGATGAAGCATGTCAGCATAAGGCATCACTTCATCAGAGATCACGTACTAAAGAGTGAGATCAAGCTGACCTATGTGCCAACAAATGAACAGCTTGCAGATATCTTCACCAAGCCTTTGGCTCGTGAACAATTTAACATACTAAGGGAAGCTATCGGTATGTCTAATCCTCTTCAGTAATTCTAAGTATTTGAATAAATGTTGAGTGATTGTCATGCTGACTGATATCAATCTAGTAACTGCTGCACATTGAGTTTAATAGTCTATGCTGAGTAGATATAAATGCTGAGTAAATATTCTGTGCTGAGTAGATAGACATATTGAGTAATCACCTTATGCTGAGTGAATGTACATATTGTGTGATGAACGTATGTAGAGTTACTAAGAGATAGGAAATCCATCTACGTAGAATCAAATACTCAGTATCATAAACGACTCATATTCTGGCAAACTGAGTAAATGCCCACTTGCACCGATTAACAATGACACGTGTAACAAATCATACCTAGAAAAACGCAAGTAATAATGAATACCCATGCGCCAAACCTGTCATAAATGGTAGAATCTTTGTCGATTAAAGTCCCAAGATGAAAACGGCTAGTTCATTAATGACTCAAAACTCTATAAGTAGTGGAAGGATCCTCACTCATTACTCTTTACGCTTACGATCTTCTGAAATCGAATTCTCCTCTGTCCCTAAAACTTAAAAACCTTCCTCGGTAACAATGACTTCCGGCAAGAACGAAATCCCTAACATCTCCACTCAGCCTGGCCAAACCTCTGGCAAACCTACTCAAGCTGATCCCGCCGATTCTTCAAAGCAAGTAGAAAGGAATATGGTCAAGGTCCATAAAAAGGTCAACAATTTAGAGGTTCTGAAGTGCAGATGGTTTTCTCCAGGATTCGTCACTTCTGAGAAGCCATTCTGCGACTGGATCGAGAAGAACAAATGGACCGGTCTCTTCTCACTCGCCGGAAAAACATACCCCAGGCTGGTCAGAGAATTTTACTCTAACATGCTTGTTGATGAGGATGATGCTGACTATTTGGAGACTACAGTCAAAAGTCAGAAAATCACCATAACCCCTGCCTATCTAGCTACTTTCCTTGATTTACCAGACGAAGGAATAGAATTTAGGACAACAAAAGAGAAAGTACCAAAGGAGAAGATTGACAAGATCAAGGGGTTCTGTAAACCCAAGAACCACAAAGGTGAAATACCCAGCACGTGTATGGGGCAAGACCAGAAGATGGCTCACTACATGCTAACCAACTTCATCTTCCCCAAACTCAACTCAGCCTCATCTGCCTCTAATTTTGAACAGTGCTTCATATGGTACATGTTGACCTACACTCCACTCAACATGCCCGTCTTTTTGGTTGGGGCTCTTCAACGCAGTGGAAAGAAACTCAGGCTGGGTTCTCTGATCACTAAGATTATTGAGGATAAACAGATTGAGACAATCAATGAAACTGACACTTTGGGAAGTGAGATCACAGCAGCTCTGCTGGTTGGACTGTTGTACAATCAACCGTTGAAAGGATATGAAAAAGTTGTAGATGCTGAGGAAAATGATGAAGCTGAGCTAGAAATTGAGGCTGAAAATGAGCCTGAGAAAGAAGTGGAGGCTCCTGCTGAGTCACCTAAGGAAAAGAAGACGAAGAAGAGAAAGGCCATTGAAACATGCTCCAAAGACATCCATGCTGTCCCAAAGAAAGTGAGACTAGTGTCTCAAGAAAAGGTTAAAGCTGACAAGGCTAAGGAGAAAGCTGAGTCGGCAGAGAAGAGAAAGAGGCTAGAAGAGCCTGAGGATGAAGAAGAGGGAACTCCAAAATCCCCCTTGATGAAAAGGAAGAAGGTTAATTCCTTAAAGACAGTTGAAGCTGATCCCCTAGATTGGGTTGTATCGTCTAAAGGTCATGGAATTGACCTAGAAAAGGAAGCTGAGAAAGAAACTGAGCATCAAGCTGAGAAAACAAATGTTGAAGTAGAAAGGGAAGCTGACAAAGAAACTCATGTTGAGGAAGACATCCATACTAAGCAGGAAGAACCTGCTGATGTTGAGCAACCTCAGGGTGATGCTGAGCAAAGAGTTGAGGAAGAAGAAACTGTTGCTGATGAGGATCATGTTGAGCAACATGAGCATCCAACTATGGTAGAAGAGACAGTTGATACTGATGAAGAGAACATTGATGCTGACCTTTCTCCTCCCAAGGAACAAAAGTTCAAGCGGCTTAAGAAGAAAGCCCATAAAACTCAAGTTATTGATCTCCTTGCAGACTCTCCTCTTCCAGAACAATTTACTGGCATGTCTGAGCTACAGTTCGCATACTTTGCAAACGACCCTGAGTCTCCCTCAAAGGAAAAACAAGCCTCTGTTACTCAGGATGAGGAACAAGCCAAAACCCTTGAAGATCCAAATCCAACTGCTCAAGATGGAACAAACCCTGCTTCAACTTCACCCACTCAGGATGAGCAGGTCAACATGACTAACCAAACTCCACCTCCAACTCAGCATGTTGACAACTCAGCTCCTGAAGATCATCTGCATCAAAGTCCAGTCACTAATCAAGGTGATCAATCTGGCAAAGAGCCTACTCCCCCACCATCAAGCTCAATTCCAGCCTCTGAGACAAATGCTGGCAAGTTCCAATACTTGAATGCTACTGAGTCAGGAAGACGAATCATTGCCTCTGCTCAGTCCTTGCTTCAAGATTTGAACCCCTCTCAAGCTGATGCTACTAGATCGTCTCATGCTGAGTCCTCCCACCTATCTGGCATCACTCAGCTTCTCAATGAACTAAGAGGACTCAAGGATCTGGTAAGTATTATAACAACTGTTCAAATTCAGCAACCAAACCAAGATCAAATAGCAAAGCTGACTGAACTAGTTCTCTCCATGGTAAACCATCTGAACTCGATTGAAGGCAAAATCCAACAACCATCAGAAGTTAATCTAGGGTATGCCACTTCATCTGAACTTCAAGGATATTTTACTAAGTTAACTGCAGAACAAACTAAATCAAGTGCACCTGGCAATGCTGAGTTTGCCACCTATGCTGAACTTTAAGAATGCTTTACCAAGCTTAATGCTGAGCTGACCAGTACGCGTGACTTAGTATCTTCCTCCTCTCAGTGTACAATTGACCAACTGAGTGAAGCAGTCAGCCTACTCAACATCAACAAAGCACAGATGGATGTTGATCCAGTCTCCAACAGTGAACTCTTGAGCTTTTCCCAGGCGATTATGAAGGCAATGCGCATCAACAATGCCCAGCGCATATTTTATGACTCTGCCTTGCTCAAGATGTACCACCAATCTTTTGGTCAGCTCACCAGCTCACTCACTTGGCTTAGCAAATCTCATGAATGCCTGCTCAGCATGATTAGCAGTTCTCTTCGGGTTCCTCGCCATGTCCAAGATGACAGTGTTCCTATAATTGATGGCTTGCGAGAAAGTACTAAGAGGCTCCAGCGTTACTCAACTCACCTCTCCTCTCATGCTCGCACTGACACATTCATTTATAAACCCGATGATGGCAAAACGGGGGAGACAAGTCAAGGAGGAACTCAGCTAGCAGGTAATGCCTCAGGAAGTAAAGACAAAGGCAAAGGAATAGCTCAAGTTGACCACCAAGCTCAGAAGAAGAAGAACTAGATATAGTCTAGTAAATGTTTAGAACTTAGCATAGAAACCTTCATATATGTGTTTGCTTTATTTTTTTTGTTTAATCTATGTCAAGTACTATTTTCTCAATATAGTCGATAAAATTGAACAAACAAATTAAGAAGTAGAACATACTCAGTATACATTAACACTAAAATACTTAGGTAATAAACTGAGTAACAACATACTTCTAATATTTTTGAAAGCTGACTTAAATTCAAAAAGTTCAGATCTTGAAAAATCCAACATTAAACTAAGTCAGTATACACAAATGTCTTAAAGATAATTCAATTAAATCTTGGAAGGTTTAGAATTAAGTTAAGACAATATGTGCAACCCTTACGGGGGAGTCATTTCAAAAATATATCAATCATGGGGTAACTTATAACTGAGTTCCATAATTATGTATTTTGCCAACATCAAAATGGGGGAGTTTGTTGAAACACCTTTCCACAAGATTTTGATTTGACAAAATCATCCATGATTAAGAGGCAATTAAATTTAAATGCTTTGATTTAATTGTACTAATGTGTTTGTTCAATATTGAGTGCAAAAATATATATAAAGTTAAACAGGTTAAAAGTCAGCATAAGCCAAAGCTGAGTGGAACGGAACTCAGCATGAAAGAACAGAAGCTGAGTGAAGTAGAACTCAACATCAAGAGCTTCCTTCGAGGTTGTCAGAACGAAGCTGACTAAACTAGAAGACTCCTTTAGAATTATACAAACATAACGAAGCTGACTAAGAAGGAACTCAGCATGGAAGTTGAACATTCGAAGATAACGAATGAAGCTGAGTGACAGTCAGGACAGCATGAAGGATTCGTTTACTAAAGGACAAAGTCTGCAAATCTTCTGCACCAATAATTGAAGCCTCGAAAATACAAAGAAGACTAATTCCAAGAATCATGGGTCAATAGATTATTGGTAAAAGACAACTGGCACAAAAAGACAAGTCTGATGCAAGAAGACAAAACCTGACGCCTGAAGAAAACAGAGGAAGGGAATGGCGGAACAGACTGAAGCTGACCAGAAGATGTTCCCCAAAAGAGCCGTTTTGGTGTTAACGGCTAAAACAAATTCAAATGACCCATCTGCAGATTTCCATCTATAAAAGGACAATCAAGAAGCCTTGGATCATTGCTCAAGCATCAAAAGAAAAATACAAGAGAGAAAATCTTGAAAGCACTCAAATACAAAAAGATCTTACACCAAATTTTCTATTCTCTGTGTAAATGCTAGATTGATTGTTTTGTAATCATCTAAGGTGTTCTTTAGTTGAAAAAAGAACAAGTGTGTGATCAATAGGAATATTGAGAGTATTGAGCTGAGTACTTGGTTGTAAGTATTCAGTGGTAGAAAAATCTAAGTGCTGGGTTGTAGTACTTAGTAGGAGCTGAGTAGACGAATAGAGGACGTACTCTTGCATACTCACTGCCTTGTAAAGGGTTTGTGCTCTACCTTGAAAGAGCTCAGTATTGGATTGAAAATCCCAGGAGGAACTGGGGACTGGACGTAGGCAGAGAGGCCGAACCAGGATAAGTCGTGCTGAGTAACTTCTAAACTCTTTCTCTCAATATATATATATATATGTGCATGTGTTGCTTGTTGTATTTACTCAGCTTATAAATTATTTAAACTGAAACTGAGTAAATCTGAGTGCTAAGTTGGAAGCTGACCTTTCAAGTGTCAGTTCCCAACTCTCAAATCAAGCAGTCTTAGTCAGCATAGAACTAAAACTGTCTGGCTAATCAATCGCCCGTGCTGACCAACACGCTGAGTTAACAAACTCTTAAAATAACATTAAGTCAGCATAATTAAAAGCGAAAAAGTTACATTAGTTCCTAACCCCCCCTTGGAACTAATTACTAGGGACCAACAAGACTTACTGCTTCACTCAGTTGGTCAATGGTGCACTGAGAGGTAGAGGATACTAATTCACGCGTACTGGTCAGTTCAGCAGTTAGCTTGGGAAAGCAGTCTTGTAACTCAGCAGAGGTAGCATACTCAGGATTGCTAGTTGCACTTGATTTGGTCAGTTCTGCAGTTAGCTTAGCAAAATAGCCTTGAAGCTCAGTGGAAGTTGCATACCCTGGATTAACTTCCGTCAGTTGTTGGATTTTGCCTTCAAGCGAATTCAGATGGTGCACCATTGTGAGTACCAATTCAGTCAGCTTTGCTATTTGGTCTTGCCTGGGTTGCTGAGTTTGAATGGTGGTCATAATACTTACAAGATCCTTGAGTCCTCTTAGTTCATTGAGAAGCTGAGTGATACCAGACAATTGGGAGGATTCAGCATGAGAAGATCTAGTAGCATCAGCTTGAGGAGGGTTCAAATCTTGAAGCAAGGACTGAGCAGAGGCAATGATTCGTCGTCCTGACTCAGTAGCATTCAAGTATGTGAATTGAGCAGCATTTGTCTCAGAGGCTGGAATTGAGCTTGATGGTGGTGGAGTTGGCTGCTTTTCAGCTTGAGTTGAGTGGTCAGGAGTGGATCCTTTAGGGATCTCAGTACCAGGAGCTGAGTTCTCATGACTCTGTGGAAACTGAGTTTGGAGAGATGGACTTACGGAAGGATGGACCTGAGGAGGTGGAGTTGGATGTTTAATAGCTTGCTCGCCTTGTTGAGTAGCTGCGACTTCGAGCTCTTGCTCGCCAGTTTTTGGATTCTCTGGAGTCTTGGCTTATTCCTCAATATGAGTAACAGAGGCTTGGTTTTGTACAAGATTCGTTGGAGGAGACTCAGGCTCAGCATCATGGGAGAAATATTTGAACTGAATTTTGGAGAGTTCAGCATCAATATCTTGAGGAGGGGAATCATCCAGAAGATCAATGTGCTTTTGTGCCTTCTTCTTGAGTCGCTTGAACCTTGTTTCTTTAGGAGGAGATGGGTCAACATGAATATCCTCCTCATCAGTATCAACTGTCTCTTCTTCCACAATTGGATTCTCATGTTGCTCAACGTGATCCTCAACAGCAACATTTTCTTCTTCCTCAATTCTCCGCTCAGCATCATCCTGATGTTGCTCAACATCAGTAGGTTGTTCCTGCTCGGTATTGACTTCTTCCTCAACATGAGTTTCTTGCTCAGCATCCTTGACCGACTCAGCATGAGTTTGGTCTAGGTCAATTCCATGACCTTTTGGAGGTACAGCCCAATCCAAGGGATTAGCTTCAAATATTTTTAAACCAGAACTTCAACTCTTCTTCCTAAGAGGCAGTTCTGGAGATTCCTCATTTTCTTCTTCTGGCTTAGCTTGCCCTTTCCTTTTCTCTGCTGACCTAGGTGTACCTTGAGGTTGGTCAGCTTCAACATTCTTAGCTCTGTTCATAGCCCGCTTCTTCCTGGGCACTGCGTCAATATCTTTTGCACATGTTGCCAGCGCTTTTCTCTTCTTCTTTTCCTTAGGGGACTCAGCAGGAGCCTCCACTTCTTTCTTAGGCTCATGCTCAGGCACATTTTCCTGTTCAGCTTCATCATTTTCCTCAATATCTTCAATTTCTTCATATCCTTTCAATGGTTGATTGTATAATAATCCAACCAGTAGAGCTGCTGTGATCTCATTTCCCAAGGTATCAGTTTCATTTATGGTCTCGATTTGTTTATCTTCGAGGATCTTAGTGATTAAAGAACCTAACCGAAGTTTCTTACCTCCTCGCTGGAGCGCACCAACCAGAAATACCGGAAGGTTGAGAGGGGTGTAGGTCAGCATGTGCCATATGAAGCACTGCTCAAAGTTGGAGGCAGATGAGGCTGAATTGAGTTTGGGGAAGATGAAGTTGGTCAATATATAGTGTGCCATCTTTTGTTCTTGCCCCATACAGGTGCTGGGTATTTCACCTTTATGATTCTTGGGTTTGCAGAACCCCTTGATCTGGTCAAGCTTTTCCTTTGGTACCTTTTCTTTTGTTGTCCTAAATTCCATTCCTTCGTCAGGTAAGTTTAGCAGAGTAGCTAGATAGGCAGGGGTTATGGTGATTTTCTGTCCTTTGACCGTGGTCTCCAAATAGTCAGCATCTTCTTCATCAACAAACATGTTGGAATAGAACTCTCTGACCAGCCTAGGGTATGTTTTTCCGGTGAGTGAGAAGAGACCGGTCCATTTGTTCTTCTCGATCCAGTCACAAAACGGTTTCTTAGAAGTGATGAATCCTGGAGAGAACCATCTGCATTTTAGAACCTCCAAGTTGTTGACCTTCTTATGGACCTTGATCATGTTCCTTTCTACTGGCTTTGATGAACCGGCGGGGTCAGCTTGAGTGGGTTTGCCAGAGGTTTGGCCAAGCTGAGTGGTGAAGTTAGGGATTTCGTTTTTGCCGGAAGCCATTGTTACAGATGAAGGTTTTAAGGTTTAGGGAGAGAGAAGGATTCGATTTCAGAAGATTTTAAGCGTAAAGAGTAATGAGTGGGGATCCTTCCACTACTTATAGAGTCTTGAATCATTCCTAATTAATGAACTAGCCGTTTTCTTCTTGGGAGTTTAATCGACAAAGATTCTGCCATTTATGACAGGTTCGGCGCATGGGTATTCATTATTACCTGCGTTTTTCTAGGTATGATTTGTTACACGTGTCATTGTTCATTGGTACAAGTGGGCTTTTACTCAGTTTGCTAGAATATGAGTCGTTTATGATACTGAGTATTTAATTCTACGTAGATGGATTTTTTTATCTCTCAGTAACTCAACATACGTTAATCACTCAGCATGTACATCTACTCAGCATAAGGTGATTACTCAATATGTTTATCTACTCAGCACAGAATATTTACTCAACATTTGTATCTACTCAGCATGGACTATTAAGCTCAATGTGCAGTAGTTACTAGATTGATATTAGTCAGCATGACAATCACTCAACATTTATTCAAATATTTAAAATTATTGAAGAGGATTAGACATACCGATAGCTTCCCTTAGTATGTTAAATTTCTCATGAGCCAAAGGCTTGGTGAAGATATCTGCAAGCTGTTCATTTGTTGGCACATAGGTCAGCTTGATCTCACCCTTTAGTACGTGATCTCTGATGAAGTGATGCCTTATGCTGAATGCTTCATCCTGCTGTGTTGGATAGGATTCTTGGATAGATCGATGGCACTCTTGTTGTCACATTTGATCTCTATTGTCTCAGTTCTTACTCCATAATCCTCAAGCTGTTGCTTTATCCATAGGACTTGAGCTACACAGCTTCCAGCAGCAACGTACTCAGCTTCAGTTGTAGACAGAGCAACTGATGACTACTTCTTGTTGAACCAGGATACTAGACAGCTTCCAAGGAAATGACATCCTCCTGAAGTACTCTTACGTTCTAGCTTATCCCGTCCATAGTCAGCATCAGTGTATCCTATGAGTGTGAAGTCATTTGAAGTTGGATACCATAAACCTGCATCAACTGAGCTATGCAAATATCTAAAAATTCTTTTTACAGCAATTAAGTGAGATTCCCTTGGGTCAGCTTGATATCTTGCACAATAACATACTGAGTACTGTATATCAGGTCTACTAGCAGTGAGATAAAGTAAGGAGCCTATCATACCTCGATAAAGTTTACTATCTATTGACTTACTTTTCTCATCTTTGCATAGGACAGTATCAGTACCCATAGGGGTTGATATGGGCTTACAGTCTCCCATATCAAACTTCTTTAACATCTCCTTGGTGTACTTGGACTGACTAATGAAGATGCCATTCTTACCTTGCTTGATCTGAAGTCCAAGGAAGAAGCTGAGTTCCCCCATCATGGACATTTCGAACTCAGTCTGCATCTGTTTGCTAAACTCTTGACACAAGGATTCGTCAGTAGCACCAAATATTATATCATCTACATAGATTTGTGCAAGTAGGGTATGTTTGCCCTTTTTCTTAATGAACAAGGTTGTGTCAGCTTTTCCTCTGACATAGTTCCTGGTCAGCAGGAAGTTGGTCAACCTCTCATACCAGGCTCTTGGAGCTTGTTTCAGGCCATATAGGGCCTTCTTGAGTTTATAAACGTGGTTTGGGAATTTTGGGTCCTCAAAACCAGGAGGTTGATTAACATATACCTCTTCGTTTATAAAGCCATTAAGAAATGCACTTTTAACATCCATTTGATACAATTTGAAGTTCATGAAACTAGCATATGCACACAATATACGTATAGCTTCTAATCTAGCAACTGGTGCAAAGGTTTCACCATAATCAATGCCCTCTTGCTGACTATAGCATTGGGCTACAAGTCGAGCTTTGTTCCTAACAACATTTCCATGCTCATCTAGTTTGTTTCTAAAAACCCATTTAGTCCCTATGGACTTTTGATTTCTGGGCTTAGGTACTAAATCCCATACCTCATTTCTTGTGAATTGGTCAAGCTCTTCTTGCATAGCATTGATCCAATATTCATCATGCTCAGCATCAGCAAAGTTCTTCGGTTCATGTACTGATACAAAGGCAACGTTGCTGAGGAACTTCCTAAGCTGATCTCTTGTCATCAGCTTGTTGTCAGCAGCATCAAGAATAGACTTTTCTGAATGTCCTCTTGGAATTTTTATTTCCTTAGGCAATGTTGAGTCATTTGGAGCAGGTGTTTCTACAATCTCTACAGGAACAAATTGGTCAGCAAAGGTAATTTCTGTTTCGTTTTTACCTTTGGTCAGCTCTTGTGCTGATGACTCAGCATGTCTATTCTGGTCAGCAGAAGCTGAGTTTGGTTCTTCCTCTGTGTGTTGAGTTGTTTTTCCTGCAGGGTCAGTTTCATCGAAATCTACATGGACTGACTCTTCTACTACCTGAGTCCTTTTATTATAAATTCTATATGCTTTACTGTTTGTTGAGTACCCTAGAAAGATCGCTTCATCAGCTTTGGCATCAAACTTTGCCAGATTATCCTTAGTGTTGAGTATAAAACATTTACACCCAAAGGTACGAAAGTATCCAATATTGGGCTTTCGTCCTTTCCAAAGTTCATAAGGAGTTTTCTTTAATATAGGTCTTACCAAGGCCCTATTCAATATATAACATGCTGTATTGACAGCTTCTCCCCAAAAATACTTTGGAAGCCTATTTTCACTCAGCATTGTCCTAGCAATTTCTACTATTGTCCTATTCTTCCTTTCAACAACTCCATTCTGTTGAGGAGTTCTAGGGGCAGAGAAATTGTGGTCAATACCATTAGTTTCACAGAATTCATCAAACATTTGGTTTTTGAATTCTCCACCATTATCACTTCTAATGTGAGCTACTCTTAGGTCTTTGTCATTTTCAAGCTTTTTGACTAATGTAGTAAACATCTCAAATGTTTCATCTTTGCTACTCAGCAAGATGACCCAAGTATACCTAGAGAAATCATCTACAATAACTAAGGAAAATTTCTTACCTCCCATGCTGAGTGGCTGGATAGGTCCGAAAAGATCCAAATGTAGTAATTCCAATGGTCTTTTGGTTGAGACAGTATTTTTGCTATGAAATGACTTTTTGGTTTGTTTACCTTGCTGATAAGCATTACATAGTTGATCTTTTTCATATTTTAGTTTGGGTAATCCTTCAACTAGTTGCTTTCTAGCTAATTTGGCTAGGAGGTCCATGATGACATGCCCAAGTCTCCTATGCCATAGCCAGGAGTTGTCCTCTTTAGACACTAAGCATATATTTTTTGAAAATTGTTTTTCCAAACTCAACATGTAAACATTTTCTACACGAGGGGCTGTTAAAATCAAATCATTTATTTTTCCCTCGAGTATTTGACACTTAGTATCATCAAATATAACCTTTCTTCCACTCTTGCAAAGCTGAGCTACACTTAGAAGATTATATTTGAGACCTTTAACTAAGGAGACTGACTCAATTTTAGGGTTACCTCCGATAGTTCCTGAGCCAACTATCTTGCCCTTCTTGTTGTCTCCGAAGCTTACACTACCTCCTCGTTTAAGCTCTAGTGTGATGAACTGAGTTTCATCACCTGTCATGTGTCTTGAGCATGCGCTGTCTATATACCAAAGTTTTGATTTCTCCACGCATGTCAAGCTGACCTGCATTTTAAACTATTCGTTTTTAGGTACCCAATTCTTTTTGGGTCCTTTCTTGTTAGTGTAAACAGGTGCAAAGTCATATTTCAACTTGTGACGATATACTTTTATAGTGTGGCCAGACTTACCATAGAAGTCACAAAAAGGTACCCTTTGAGGGTTGTACTGAGTATAGTCAGCATTGTTGTGTTGAGCATGCCAGCATACTTTTGTGGAATGCCCTTTTCTTCCGCAGAAGTCACATTGGACAATCCGCTTGTTATGCCAACACACATCTTTTGTGTGCCCCCTTTTTCCACAACACTCACATTGAGTGAATTGCTTATGTTGGCTAGTACTTGCGTACTCAGCATGGGGTTTATTTCTTCTTGAGCCATTCACTTGACTCTGTAAGGTTGTGACATCCTTTCTAAGTTTCTTTGACTCAGATTGGACCTCCGTGACAAACTTATGTATAATTTGCATGTTGGTATGTAAATCTGAGTTGTCCTGGAGGAGATATCGGAGGTCACTCAGCTTGACCTCTTCAATCTCATCACATCGCCTGCTGAGTGATTTTATTTTGTTATTGCATTTTTTTTGTTAGCTTATGTAAATCACTCAGGGCATTTACCATCTCATTTCTAAATAAAAGTAAGGGTGTTACCTCATTGTTGTTTTCCTCCTGCTCAGAATCTCCAGAGAGATCAGCTTGTTCAGATTGAGATTGGTCAGCTCCATCATCTGCCATGAAACATATGTTGGCTGTTTCATTTTGTTCAGTTTCAGACGATGTTGACTCATCACTGTCAGTCCACGTGGCCACCATTGCCTTTTTGCTTCCATTCCTATCTTTCTTTAGATTAGGACAGCTTGACTTAATGTGCCCAGTTTGATGACATTCATAGCATGTGACAGGCTTGGAGCTGTCCTTTTTGTATCTGGTGTCACTGGACTCAGCTTTGTGTCTGTCTCCTCTCTTGTATGGTCGTTTGCTGTTTCTGTCATTTCTTCTGAACAGCTTCTTCATTTTTCTAGTAAACATGGCCATTTCTTCATCATCAGTTGACTCAGCTTCAGTGGAGTCAGCTTTCATCACTAATGATTTCTGCTTCTTATCTTCGGTTTTCTCCTTAGCTTCAAAATTTTTCATGGAGATTTCATGGGTCAGCAAGGAACCAATCAGCTCATCATATTTGTATGTGGTTAGGTCCTGAGCTTCCTCTACAGCTGTCTTCTTAGCTTTCCAGCTTTTGGGAAGACTTCGTAAGATCTTCTTCACTTGTTCTTCTTCAGTGAAATTCTTACTGAGTCTTTTAAGCTCATTTATTATGTTGGTGAACCTGACATTCATTGCTGAGATGTCCTCATTGTCAGTCATCTCGAACAGCTCATACAATCGCATGTGTTGGTTCACTTTGGATTCCTTGACCTTGCTGGTGCCTTCATAAGTCACTTCCAGCTTCTTCCAGATCTCCTGTGCTGACTCACAACCTGAAATCTTATTGTATTCTGCAGCATCTAGAGCACAATGAAGCATATTGATAGCCGAAGCATTATTTTGTAATTTTCTGAGGTCATCCTCTGTCCACTCAGCTTCACTTTTAACAACTTTCTCATTGTTAACAGTTTTGTATGGCACATGTGGACCTTGAACAATTGCAAGCCATGCAATCATGTTTGTGGCTTGAATAAAGTTCTTCATCCTATTCTTCCAGAATGTATAATTTGACCCAAAGAATAGGGGAGGTCTAGTGATTGATAATCCCTCAGGGAGTATCTGTGTTGTTTGGTTCCCGGGAAGGAAACGAGTGCTATTCTCACCCATTTTTCGGGATCAGCTCAAGATTGTTAGATCTTTGAGTAGTGAGCTTAGGCTCTGATACCACTTGTTGGTCCCTAGTAATTAGTTCCAAGGGGGGGGGGGATAGGAACTAATGTAACTTTTTCGCTTTTAATTATGCTGACTTAATGTTATTTTAAGAGTTTGTTAACTCAGCGTGTTGGTCAGCACGGTCGATTGATTAGTCAGACAGTTTTAGTTCTATGCTGACTAAGACTGCTTGACTTGAGAGTTGGGAATTGACTCTTGAGAGGTCAGCTTCCAACACAACACTCAGATTTACTCAGTTTCAGTTTTAACAATTTATATTCTGAGTAAATATCATAAGCAACACATGCACATATATATATATATATATATATATATATATATTGAGAGAAAGAGTTGAGAAGTTACTCAGCATGACTTATCCTGGTTCGGCCTCTCTGCCTACGTCCAGTCCCCAGTTCCTCCTGGGATTTTCAATCCAATACTGAGCTCTTTCAAGGTATAGCATAAACCCTTTACAAGGCAGTGAGTATGCAAGAGTACATCCTCTATTTGTCTACTCAGCTCCTACTAAGTAATACAACCCAGCACTTAGATTTTTCTACCACTGAATGCTTACAACCAAGCACTCAGCATACACTCTCAATATTTCAATTGATAAACACTTGTTCTCTTTTCAGTAAAGAACACTTTAGAAGATTACACAGAATCACTCTAGCATTTACACAAAGAATAGAAGATTTGGTGTAAGATCTTTGTATTTGAGTGCTTTGAAGATTTCTCTCTTGGATTTTTCTTCTTTATAATTCGGCAAATGTCCAAGTGAAATCCTTGTCCATTTTATAGATGAATTCTGGAGATTAGACCGTTTGAATTTGGTGTGTCCGTTGATTCCAAAACGGCTCTTTTAGTAGACAGCTTCTGGTCAGCTTCAGTTTTGCAGGCCAATCCTGTCATCTGTTTTCTTCAGGTGTCAGCCTTGTCTTCTTCCTACAGACTTGTCTTTTTTGTGGCAGTTGTCTTTTACCAATAATCCATTGACCCATGTTTCTTGGAATTAGTCTTCTGTGTGTTTTCGAGGCTTCAATTATTGGTGCAGAAGATTGGCAGACTTTGTCCTTTAGTGAACGGATCCTTCATGCTATCTTGACTGTCACTCAGCTTCATTCGTTATCTTCGAATGTTCAACTTCCATGTTGAGTTCCTTCTTAGTCAGCTACGTTCTGTTTATACAATTCTGAAGGAGTCTTCTAATTTAGTCAGCTTCGTTCTGGAAACTTTGAAGGAGACTTCTGATACTGAGTTCTACTCCACTCAGCTTCTATTCTTTCATGTTGAGTTCCGTTCCACTCAGCTTGGCTTATGCTGACTTTTGTCCTGTCTAACTTTATATATATATTTTTGCACTCAATATTGAACAAACACATTAGTACAATTAAATCAAAGCATTTAAATTTAATTGCCTCTTAATCATGGATGATTTTGTCAAATCAAAATCTTGTGGAAAGGTGTTTCAACAGTTTCTACCTCTGGTATGTTCTATATTGAAATCAATACAATTTCACAGTCTGAGTCTTGGGTATTAGATACCGGATGTGGATCTCATATTTGTACAAATATGCAGGAACTAAGACAGACTAGGGACTTGAAGAAAGGAGACATAAATTTGCGAGTAGGAAATGGAGTAAGAGTTTCTACAGTCGCAATTGGAGATTATGTTTTACATCTACCATCTAGACTTGTAACAAAATTAAGGAACTGTTTATATGTTCCTGAGATGTCTCGTAACATTATTTCTGTTAGCTGTCTCGTGAATGATGGTTTTAATGTTTAAATTAAGAACAATGGTTATGAATTCTATAGAAATGGCATTTTCTATTTTTCAAGAATATCATTAAATGGGATTTATGTTTTGAATGATAAAGTTTCTGCTTTCACAATTGATACCAAAAGGCATAAGCTAGATAATTCAACTTACTTGTGGCATTGTCGCCTAGGCCAAATAGAGAAATTTGGATAATATGAAATTAAATCAATGGAGCTGCATTTCACGGCAGACTCCATTGCTCTCCTCCTTCAACCTCCATCTTCTTCCTTTCAAAACAAATCATTGTTCTTCCTCATTCTCCCTCATTTCTTCACCGTTTTTCGCGAATTTTACACCGAAACGAAGCTCTCAACTCTAGCTACGCATGCATGTAAGTTTTATTGTGAGATTTTGAGTTTTTAAAAATCGTTTAGAGAGAGAAAATTCGCCACTTTTGCTATTCTCTCTATTTCTCGGTCCTATGTTCATTATTTTGCAATTCTAACACCAAAAATGGACTCAGGGGGTCGATTTACCTATGGATACACTAGATTTTGATGCATGCAATGAGTTTTGAGGGGTAATCGGAGCTACACCAGAAAAAGTAAGAAATCTAACCAAAGTTTAATTTTCCGGTCGATTTTGGGTGTTTTGAGAGTAATTCTAGACTCCTAGAATCATAAGGAACAAAGTGGTATAATTAGTTTCTCAAAACAATCAACTTTAATTTTTCCGATAGGCGGATCCCGAACACCGGTGATATTTTCCGGTGACATACGAAATAAGTGCAGAAAAATTATTTGGTTAACTTCAGAATGTTCTAAATATTATTTAGAGCAACATTAATTCTTGGACTTTGGCCAAATTCCTTACCGTTTAGTCTCTATAAATTACAAAAGTATATAGTTGGGTGAAATTAAAGAAAATAAATTAAGTTGAGTTAAAAATGATTTTTGGATCCTTATTTAAATAAATTTCAGAATATATAATTTTAAAAATAAAGGTTGAAGGGAGATTGGACTAAGCATAATTAATTAATTATGCTCTTAAGATCATTGGTTAGTTAATTTGGTTGATATAGGTATTATGAAAATGGAGTATAAGTATATATGTTTATATGTTGTTTGATGATGAGTAATTTTGAGAGTAAAGTATTGGAATTACTGACAGTTATGGAACTGTCGGATGATTGATGTCCAACCGGGTTGATAAATTGTAGTCTATGGAGTCCCGGTTTGGACTTTGAATATTTTTTAATATAGAAGTGTATTTTATTGCAGGATTGACCCTAGTTATTACTATGAGAATGTTCGTTTTATAGGGGATATTCTGCCGAATTTTCGGTAGACAGTCTGTAAAACGAGACAAAATAAATTTTAATATTTCCCTAAACATATATAAATTCTAAAAATAATATTATCTCTTTTAGATACTCAACTGGTAGGAGGAACAACAATACCTGAAAATTAGGACAGTTGGCTAGGAGCAATTTGTGAGTTAATTATATGTTATGCATTTTTAATTTAGCATTTGCATTCATAATAAATGATTTCATGATATTTCAAGTAAATTATTATTTTTACTTATAAAAGTGTTTTATTGTTTATAATAATTTATACGTAATTATTTGTGGATAAATACGTGTTATGGACATGCTTCCTGATGAGCGGCATCAGGACCTTGTGCGCACAGGTACTATCGGGTTATTGGATATTGATGATACTAGTATTGTGAATGTTGTGATATATGGATAAGCTCGGTTGAGATATTCTCGAGCTATATGATATGTGGATTTTGGATTTAAGTGAGACTGGGTACGGAATCGGTTGAGTTATTCTCGATCCTCCAGCTAACTGGGCGTGTAGTCGGTTGAGTTATTCTCGGTCCCCCAGTTATTGGATATGAGTGAAATGGTGATTATTGGTGGATTATTAGATTGAGTATTGAGGTTTAGGGTCCAACACACGTATTAAACCACCTATCCATTTATTTATAAGACAATTTTATGAAAAACATATTGTGTGATCACTTATATTATATATTATGATTATTATTATTGTGTGTGACATAAATGTTAAATTACTCATGCATTGCATATAATTAATTCACTATGGGAGGTTTGACTCCTTTAATTTTTCAGGTGACTAGAAGTCTGTTGCAGCCTAATTTCTTTCTTCGGGCAGCACATCTATCTTACTATGTATGACTATTTAAGAATTATGTTAAAAATTTATATTCTAGACCGCAGTATCAGTTTGAGGATTATGTGTGTGTTTCTTTTTGAAGGTTTTAATATTAAATTATGTTAAGACTATTGGTAAGGTTGATTTTATATTATATTAAGGCTTGCTACGGGTTCCGGTAGCTTCAACTTACCCGTTCCCTAGCGCCGGTCACGGTCTGTGGGATGGGTCATGACAACATGTGAGTCTTGTTAGAAGGAAATATGATAAAGACACCCTTTAGCAATAAAGGTGAGCGTGTATCAGACTCTTTAGCGTTAATACATTCGGATGTATGTGGTCCTATGTCAGTCCAAGCAAGAGGAGGATTCAGATACTTCATAAGATTCATAGATGACCATACTAAATATGGTTATATCTATTTGATGAAGCACAAGTCAGAAGCTTTTGAGAAATTCAAATGCTTCAAGAATGAAGTAGAAAATCAAACAGGAAAGACTATTGAGATACTACGATCAGATCGAGGTGGAGAATATCTGTCAGATGATTTTATGAATTATCTAACTAAATGTGGAATATGCTCACAATGGACACCTCCTTATACACCACAGCACAATGGTGTATCCGAAAGGAGAAACCATACCTTATTAGATATGATAGAGCTTGAGGAAGGTCAAGAAGAAACAACACTTGAAACTACAGAAGAGTTGGTTGAACCCGAGCTTGTCTCGTTAGATGAGACACAAGTGCCAAAACCTACTCATAAGTCTCAAAGGGTTTGTGAACTCCCAGTTAGATATGGTTTTCTAGTGGGAGACAATGAAGAGGTTCTCGTATTAGATGACGAACCCGAGACCTACGAAGAGGCTCTTACTAGTCTAGAATCCAAAGCTTGGCTTGAAGCCATGAATTCTGAAATGGACTCCATGTATACCAACCAAGTGTGGACTTTGGTTGATCCACCCTAAGGGGTAAAACCCATTGGGTGCAGGTGGATCTTCAAAAAGTAGACAGACATGGATGAAAAGGTTAGTACCTACAAAGCTAGGTTAGTAGCGAAAGGATATCGTCAAAGACAAGGCGTTGAGTATGACGAAAATTTCTCTCTAGTAGCCATATCCAAATCGATCAGAATTATGCTTGATATTGCCGCTCATTTTGATTATGAAATTTCACAAATGGATGTGAAAACAACTTTCCTAAATGGAAACCTACTTGAGGATGTGTATATGATGCAACCTCAATGTTTACTTATAATTATTATTATTATTATTATTATTATTATAAAAATCAGCAACTTAAAAAAAATGGAGTTGAATTGTTATGTACAATTCATGATAAATATACAATAACCCATCCAACCCACTATAACCCAACCCATCTAACCCACTTAAAAAATTCATACAACCCATCATAACTGGAAGGCTGCTCGCCACGACGGTTTGCTTTCTTCAACGGGTCCCTTCATCCATTTCCGAACATAGTCTCGGAGGTATTCCTTGATGTCAGGGATTTTGTTAAATTTAAGAACATCTTCTGGCTTTGGAACGGCGAACTGCGGATCTGTGAAATCGATCTCAGGATGCGCCAGCGAGACATACACCATGATCAGTTCGCCGTAAAAGAAAGCCTGCTCGCCATCCATGTACTCAGCTTCTCCTACAACATTCTCAAGCTCCTTGGCATCAGCCTCAATCTTCTCCTTCAGCTTCTTTATCTCGGCATCCTTAAGGGCCATAGCAGTCGTGGCTCACATGCAGATGCCTTGGTCATTACTGTGATGATGGAAGGCTGGGAGATGAAAAGGGTGATGATCGATACTGGGAGCTCATGCAATGTCATCACAAGAGGAGCTTTCGCCAAACTCATGGTCGATCCAGTCCAAGTAGAACCAACTGTAGTGGATATCCTGGGAGTAACAGGACATACCATTCAGACGAAAGGCCAAGTAACGTTGGATTGTGAGTTAGCAGATGAGGATCAAGTCTGGAGGGGTGATCTGGAATTTTCTATCTTGGATGGTCAGTTAGCCTATAATATTATCCTTGGACGGCCCTTTATCTCCGAGGCAGCTGCCCTCATCTCCATACGCCACTTAACTCTTTACATCCCTACGACCAAGGGGGGTGTAATGATCAGAGGGAGCCAAAAGGTGGCTCAAGAGACATATTCGGCATCACTGATGATCCGCCCCTAATCTAAGGACGAAGATGAAGAGGAACTCGTCACAATAGCCTTGGGCGAGACAGAAATGTACCTCATGGCGGACGAAAAGCAGGTCCGAATGGCTAAAGGGCTCAAAGGTGAAGTTAAAGAAGTGATCACCAAAGTTCTCCATAAAGCGGAGGACGTCTTTGCATGGAAAGATGAGATCCTCCCAGGGATCAGTCCAGACGTGATCACTCACAAACTTAACATCGACAAAGATGCAGTTCCCGTAGCTCAGAAACGGAGAAACCATGGCCTTGAAGGCAGAAGGTGATAGAGGAAGAGATCACCAAGCTCCAACGGGCGGACGCCATTGAAGAGGTCCTTTATACACAATGGTTGGCGAACGTCGTTTTGGTGAAGAAGGCAGGCGGATCCTACCGCATGTGCATTGACTTTACGGATCTCAACAAAGCTTGTCCCAAGGACAATTATCCTTTGCCGTGTATTGACATACTCGTAGATGGAACCGCTGGACATGCTATGTATTCCTTCACAGACGTGAAGTCGAGTTATCATCAAATCCCCATGGAGCCTTCGGATAGAATCAAGACCTCGTTCGTGACTCACTAAGCCACTTATTGCTTCAAGGTCATGCCCTTTGGGCTTAAGAACCCAGGTGCCACCTATCAGCGGATGATGAACAAAATATTCGCAGAAAGCAAAGGTGATAACTACTCTGTCTATGTAGATGACATGATCATCAAAAGCACCACTGTGGAGAAGCATGCGGATGATGTAAGGGAGGTACTGGCCGTACTCCGATGCCACAATATTAAGCTAAACCCGAAAAAATGTACTTTTGGTGCGACATATGGAAAGTTCCTGGGATTCATGATTAGTGAAAAAGGAGTAAGCCTAAATCCTGATAAGATTAAGGCTGTTCTGGAAATGCAGGCACCACGAAACATCAGGGAAGTGCAACGCCTCAACGGGCGGATCGTGGCCTTGGGCAGGTTTATCTCCTGTTCAGCTCGCAGATGTCAGCCCTTTTATGAGGTCATCAAGAAGCAAAAGGCATTCGAGTGGAATGAGGATTGCGAAAAGGCTTTCGAGGGGATCAAACGGTTTCTCACGGAACCACCTATGATGAGTCGACTCCTAAAAGGTGAGAATCTCTACATATATGTCTCGGTTACAAAAAAAGCTGTGTGCACAGTCATGATAAGAGAAGAGGATGGCCAACAGTACCCAATCTATTACGTGAGCAAAGTATTGAAGGATGCTGAAACCAGGTATTCTAAACTTGATAAAATGACTCTGGCCATTGTCACCACAGCAATCCGCCTTAGGCCATACTTCCAGGCCCACACTGTCATAGTTCGCATGAATATACCCATGAGAAAGGTATTGCAAAAGCCAGACACTTCTGGGAGATTGATGGAATGGGCAATTCGCCTCGGAGAATTTGATGTGCGATATGAGAGCAGGACCGCCTTGAAAAGTCAGGTCTTGGCAGACTTTGTGAATGAATTCACAGAAGAAGGGGTGAATCTCCCCAAATCTCAAGTAGAGGAGTGGACGATGTACACGGATGGGGCTTCCTCTGCAGATGGAGCTGGCATAGGTATCGTGATCAAGGGCCCCCAGTACATAAAATTACGGTACGCAGCAAAGTTGGATTTCCATGCCACCAACAATGCCGCCGAATATGAGGCTCTAATATTAGGGTTACGCCTGCTTAAAGAAATCACTCCCGAGCGGATCGTGATCTATAGTGACTCCAAGTTGATGGTCAATCAAGTGATAAAAAATTATGAGGTGAAGGATGACGTTCTGGCCAAATACGTTACCGAGGTCAAAAAGTTGCTGGACCACCTCGAAGCTAAAGAAACCAAATGGGAATTGGTCCACGTGCCCCAAGAATCAAACACTGAAGCCGATCACCTAGCAAAAATGGCTTCCAGTGAAGAGAGCTGGATAGATCCGCAATGTCCCTTCGAGGTTAAAGCAGCTCCGGCATTCGTCTCCGAAGAAGTATCCCTAGTCACAACAGTAGAGGATGATTGGCGGACAGCCCTTCGCCAGTATTTGTCAGATGGAGCTCTACCCATCGATAAGGAGGAGGCTCGGCGGATCTTTAGAAAAGTGGCCTATTTCTCCATGATCAACGATTGCCTCTATAGAAAGTCATTTAGCCATCCATGGTTAAAATGTATTCTGCCAGAAGAGGGACAACAGGTCCTCAAGGAGCTGCACGAGGGATCATGTGGGGCCCATGAGGCATCCGCCACTATCTTAAAAAAATCCAGGTTAGCAGGTTTTTATTGGCCCACTGCCGAGCTTGATGCACAAAAATTGGTGGAATCATGCCATAGTTGTCAGATTCATGCGAATGAATCACACACGGCCAAACATCTCCAGAGGCCTATCATTGAAGGGCGACCCTTTGCCATCTGGGGAATTGACATCGTTGGACCGTTTCCTCCTACTCGTAGACAGAGGAAATATGTGGTAGTGGCAGTAGATCACTTCACCAAGTGGGTAGAAGCCGAAGCTGTCTCCTCCATTACGGCCGAACGAATGGTGGAATTTATTAAAGACAATATCGTGGGAAGATATGGCGTACCCCACACCATCATCACTGATAACGGAACACAGTTCAACTGTGACGAATTCAAAGCTTTCTGTGAGAAATTGGGGCATTTTGAACAGATTCGCCTCCGTTTATTATCCTCAATCCAACGGTATGACTGAAGTTACGAATCGGACAATCGTAAAAGGAATAAAGAAGAGATTGGGGGAACATGATAAGAATTGGGCGGATCAGTTGACAAGCGTCTTATGGGCGTATCGCACCACTCCTAGAACGGCCACAGGAGAAACACCATTTTCCCTCTCTCATGGCGTGGAAGCTGTAATCCCGGTTGAAATACTGGTCCCAAGTGATAGAGTTGGATTCTATTACGAGGAGGCCAACAACCACAGATTAACAGAGAGTCTTGACCAAGTGGAGGAGCGAAGGGACAATGCTTATGTACGTATGGCGGCATACAAGCAGCGGATCGCCGCTTACCATGACAAAAATGCCAAACCTGTAGACCTAAATGTGGGAGACCTCGTCCTCCGCAAGGCGAACAAGATCCAGTCTCGAGAAGGGAAGGGCAAGCTAGGGCTCACCTGGACGGGACCATATCAAATAGTGGACAAGATTGGGTTCGCCACATTTAAGATTCAAGATATGGAGGGGAACACATTACCACGCACGTGGAACCTCCAAAATCTCCGCAAATACTTTGTCAGAAAATAAGATGTACATACGGTCTTGAGTACTCTTTTTCCTTTAGTAAGCTTTTTTCCCATGTGGTTTTTCTTATTAAAGGTTTTAGCGAGGCTCACATGTAAGACCTGCTTGCTGTAATAAGGCATTTCTCCTATCAATAAACATCAATGGTTCTATTGTCTATGTTATTTTTAAAATTTTTATCGCAGCAATATAAATATTCCAGTCTTAAAAAGAAGGGGGGCATCCAACGGTCTCCACATTGAGAAAGTACTGCTATCTTATAGCTACTTTTTCTCCTCCAAGATAAGAGGACAAGTCTCATGGGCGGATCCATCTCTAGAAGATCCCCATTCGAGATAGAGTTAAAACGATCATTGGACGCAAGGTCTTTACACTCTCTTACTCCCTTTCCAAAGAAGGGTCTACAAAGTCCTCTAGGCGAATCACTTCACCTCAAAGATAGGTCGCAAGATGATCCCTGAAGGCAGCTTTACTTCCTCTAAAGGAATAAAACAGCTTCAAACCTTCACAAAGGTTCGCACAATGGAGTATGCTGGCCACCTACTCCAAAATAAATCCTAGATGCTTATATATATTTACTTACGCAAATGTAAAGGTAAAACAAATAGCTACCATGAGGATTAAACAAATTGTACTTAACAAGTTTTACAAAACAAAAAAAGACATCAAGTAATCACAGGAGCATCCTCCTTAAAATTCTTCTCGCCAGAAGCACCCACTTGAGAAGCACCTGTTTGAGAGGCTTCCTTCTCGACAGCCTCGGATACGCTCGCCAAGGGGACTTCCTTTTCCACGGAAAGTGTTTCCCCAGGAAGAACGGTGCCATCGGTTATCAGCTCCTCGTCAGACTTAGGGGGCACTTCTTCGAGATCCACTAGCTGTACGGTGGCGGCAGGTTTGCTTTCTTCAACGGGTCCCTTCATCCATTTCCGAACATAGTCTCGGAGGTATTCCTTGATGTCAGGGATTTTGTTAAATTTAAGAACATCTTCTGGCTCTGGAACGGCGAACTGCGGATCTGTGAATCAATCTCAGGATGCGCCAGCGAGACATACGCCATGATCAGTTCACCGTAAAAGAAAGCCTGCTCGCCAGCCATATACTCAGCTTCTCCTACAGCATTCTCAAGCTCCTTGGCATCAGCCTCAATCTTCTCCTTCAGCTTCTTTATCTCGGCATCCTTAAGGGCCATAGCAGTCGTGGCGGATGCTATATTCGCCCTGGCATCGGCTGTTTCCTACTCCAGCCTATCTATGGTAGCCTTATCCGCCACACCTTGAAGGAGCTCCGCCCCCATAGCACGTATGCGAGTGTACATCTGTCAAAGGCAAACCTTTTTGTCAAGAATGAAAGAACAAAGGTATAGCTTTTTCTGAAAAAGTTCCTTTCTAGCAAGGGGACCTACGGTAAGAAGCTCAGTCTTCCCCCTTTGAGCATGAATTGATCCGGGAATCTGATTCTGATTCCTCTGCACCTCGCCCAACTGGCCCAGAGCCTCATCTAAGTCATTGATAACAGACTCATTCTCTAAGGACCCATCGGCCCCGTACTTAGCGGACCAATATTTGCCTAGGTTAGGCTTCACCGTCTGCACAAAGAAGTAAGGATCAAAACTTAAAATCTAAACATAACGAACAAGCGAGAGGTAAAGGCAACCTACTTGTTCCATCCCCCCCGCAAGCATGGCGGATCTCATGGCATCCGCCATAAACTTGGGACCACCAGAAGCTGCAGGCTTCCTCCTTTTCAGAGGCGGATCGACCATTGCGTCCGCCAGACGTTTCCTTGTGTCCTTTTGAGGATTCGCCACCTGAGCTTTCTTGCGAGCCTCATCCTCCAACAACTTCCTACGCTTCTCTGCAAGAGCATGATTGGCCTTAGATAAACCCCTGCCAAAGAAAACAATAAAGTAATCAAGGTTCAAGAAGAAAACAAAGTTACCTTGGTCAAATTATGTAATCTTTGATTAAATGAACTTGTCCCCATCTTTGCGAATCAAGGGAATATCGCTCATCATGAAGGCTAAAGCATCCGCATATGTCCAGGCATCCGCCTTGACACTCTTCATGAGCTCCGCCACTACCTCATCACTCGCCGTTAATATTCGCATATCACCCGCCATATGCAAAGGTTTCGGATTCCAGAATGTTGGAAAACCCAGTGATTCGCCCTCGTTTATCTTCACGTAGAAGAATTTCTCGTCCCAACAGTGGACATTGGACATTTTGCCACTGAATGGCGAATACACTCCAAATTTTGTAAAAGTGAGAAACGACTCCGACTTTCGCTTTGACGGTTTATGAAAAGCTCTAAAGATCCGCCCAGTGTATACTACCCCTAAATTCGAAGCTAGATAGCAATCTAAAGCAATATCTAACCAGCCATTGGGGTGTAGTTGGCTGGCTGTGATATCGAAGTAGGAAAGGATGTCCGCCATCATCTTGGGAAGAGGAAGTCGGAACCTTCTCTCCACGTGACTACAATACACAGTTAAAAAGCCACTTGGCGGACAGGAGGGACGTTGATGAGCCGCCGCTAATTGAGTCTCATAGTTATTGATCCACGGGAAGCGAATCGCCAGATCCGCTAGATCCGCGGCATTCATGCGAGACGAAGTGGACTCCGCTCGGGGATTCTTTTTCCTAGGTTGGGAAGAGGAAGAGGCCATTGTTCCCAAAAAACGCCTAAAATCTACGGCCGGCGCAACACCGGTGGCCAAAGTAGAAAGAATTTGACTCCTAGTGGAACGAGTTTGATAGCGATTACGCGCCGAGTTACGCAACTCAGCTAAATCGGAACAAGCTGTGTCTTCGGAGGAAGATGAATTTTCCGATGACGACGTAGTCCAACTAAAACTAACTACAATTTCAGGAGGAGAGGTCAAATTAAAAAGCTCAGAGGATGATCCGGAGGAGGACGAAGAACTCCTAAACATTCAGGAAAAATAGAATGAGAAAAGATGAACTTACATGTAAGAAAGCTTGGAAGGAACTCTGAAATTCCCAGGAAAAGCTTCGAGCAGTGAAAAGGCAAATGGAAACGAAATAGGGAAGAAAGAGAAAGAGAAGGAAGAAGAAGGCGTCTTCTCTTTCCTTGGACAGGGCGCTTGTTACACGTGTCACTCTACGATTGGCATCGAACAGAGTGCTCATTAATGCAGATAGTCATGACGGCGCGTAGAAGCTCAAAAGCCCTAAAGGACTTTAAGGGAACTTTAGGGGGGGCTTCTGATAACATTGAGATATTATCTTGAGGACCAAAAGGGATATTCACCTAAGAAACGCCGTGTATTGATCCGCCAAAGAGATCCGTCTGGCGGATCTCCAAGGTCCCATCAAAAGAGACCCGTCGGCGAACCTATGAGACGGATCTCCTTGAACACTCATTCGCCATTATAAACGGCTGGGCCGACCTGGCCATAAAGACCATTAATGAGCTATTAATTAGCTAACCGCCAGCTTAAAGATAACTTGTAACCACCATTAATGGAACATTAATGGAGACTTTCTAGTTATTGAAGGTTACAACTTTCTAGCTATATATAGCCTACGTCTCAGGCTATCCAGGTAAATATCCCCTTACCCTTTGTCAATTCAGTTTGCCCTCTTGTTCTTCCTTACTGACTTAAGCATCGGAGCTTCCCCCCGTCGAACCCAACGACGCCCCCACAGGGACGGAAGTTGATCAGAATTTCTCTACTTGTCATCAATAACCCACTATAATCCAACCCATCTTAAAAAAAAAAAAAAAATCCTTACATGGGTTGGGTTAAAATTATACTATAACCCACCCAATCCAAGTTTGAACACCTCTAATTTAAATATTTTCTTAATTAGCTACATCCATTAAAGTGATAGCAATACTTAATCTAGGATCACTAAAAGAAAAATGAGTATTATTATGCAAAATTTTATAAGTGTATAAAAACCATTTATTAAAAGTTATTTTTCATACATATAATAAGACTAAATTCTATTCCTACAAAAAAAAAAACTAAATTCTATTCTTATATTACTAATAAGCAAAACATTTTTTTTGTTAAATCATTTCCCCTTAAAGCATCTCTAATGGTTGGAAGGTTGCACACCCTCCAACTATTCCACATCATTCATCTCTAAGAGCAACATTAGTGGTTGTGACACCCTAAGTTACAAAGAGGTTCCACCTTATCACAAGAAACACACACATAAAACAACCCACTATACTAATTTGTTACTTCAATGTTTCATAGGACCAACTTGTCATAAAATTTCATTCATTCACTTTATTAGTATATAAATAATAATATTTTATCCAACAAAATTGTTATACTTAATATTATTAATAATTCCATATATATATAAAATATGTTTTAAAAAAATATTCAATAAAAATAGATTTAAAAAGTTAACATAAATTATTTAAGTATCCAAAAATGTAAATAAATTAAAAAAAACAAACAAATGACCTATTCTACAATATTTGGATGAAGTAAATTAAAAACAAATAAATAAAGTTTGCAATTTCTGTTACATAAATGAATAAAAACAAATACTAAAGAATAAAAAATATTTAAAACCCATTTATTTTACTTTAGGCGGCTGAAACTTGTATGAGTGACAGACAAAAGTTACAAATTTCAAAATTTGCTTTGGTAACTTTCATAAATTGGCAACAAGAAATGTACATGCACTCTAGTGGTTGGGTGTTGCTTGCAACACCCATTAGAGTTGCTCTAACATCTCTCACTTCAAAACAACTTTAACCAAAAATCTTCTCTAGTGGTTAGTCACTATCAACACTATTTAATAGGTCTACATGTCATATAATATTTTATTTTATTTTTAAACAATTAACCTATTTTTTATATAATATAATTGATAATAAATTAATATTAATTGAGAAAAAATATCTATTTTTTATAGTTTGTCCGATTTCTCGGTTCGCGACTCGTCAAACACTTTTTAGAACTCGAACTCGATATCTAGAAAAAATAATATTGAGAAAAAATATCTATTAAGTAGTATTTATTATTGATTGAATAAATGTTAATATTTTGATTAATTTACTTAATTGCATTTATATTAATAATTTGGTTATATTTATAAGAAAAAAATCCAATTGTTCACACTACAAAAAAATTGATTATTGGGGACCGGTAAAAGTGTCCCCAAAAATTAAAAAAATTGTTCCTATTCCATTAGGGGACAAAAAATTTTATCCCCTAGATTCGTCCCTTATGCGAGCGTACCCGATGCTATACGGGACACAATAGTTGATTTGTCCCTTTTTATGGGACGATTGTCGTCCCTTACAATAGGGACATATGTCGTCTCCATTTTAAATGACTATTATTGTCCCCGTGTCTAGAGACTATTATCGTCCTCATACAAAAGAGACGACTTTTGTCCCTAATTTTAGGAGACGATTTTTTGTGCCCAAAAGAAGGGACAATCGTTGTCCTTATACAAAAGAGACAAATGTAGTCCCTATTCTTAGGGGACGATTTTTTGTCTCCGAAAAAAGGGACAATTGTCGTTCCTATCTAAAGGAGACGAATTTTATCCCTATCCTTAGGGAATGATTCCTGTCTCTAAATAAAGGGACGATTCGTTCCCCAAAGAACGGGACAATTGTCACCTCTATGCAAAAGGGAAGGTTTTTGTCCTGATTATTTGTCCCAAAATAAAGGGACAACATATTCAAAAGCTAAAGCATCTGAAAGGTAACTCCCTGTCAGACCAGGTGCTCGCCGATCAATCTTCGCCTGTGAGTGATTCAATCCATTTGCCGGTAGTATTTAGAGGCTCAAAGACGACCACTGAACCATTTGTTAGTCCAACTGCAAACTGATTTGGCTTCTGGGGATGTGCAGCAATATCTATTGGATAGACATCAAAACTGCAACAAACACTGGCAAGTTAATGCATGAATAACAAAATATGTTTGTCATATTGATCATGAATAACTTGAGCTGAAACGAGTCGAAATTCAATGGCGTAAAGTGAATAGCTTACCTTGAACTAGGTGGAAGGTAGGCAATGGAAGTAACCCGACAATGTAACTCCAGATTTGAAGCATCAAATATAGAAACAGTTCCATCCATAAAGCAATCATACACCATCAGACCATCACAAGAGAAAGTTGCTCGTGAAATTGGTGCAGGATTGACTCGAACCCACTGGAACGATAAAGCAATAGATATTTCTGTTATGTTCTCGACAAAAGGATCGGTTAGTCGAGGGAAAACAATGGGTTAAAAACACTAAGCTCCTTCCGCATTCTTCTCACCCTTCGATGTTCCATGCCAAAATCTGCAGAAAATTAGAGCACATGATTAGACAACTATAAATTGAAGTTCAAGTGGATGTAATATATACTCATTGCTTAATCGAAACACTAACCTGAACATCTGCTCCCGAAGAAAAAGGCATATTTAAAGCCTTAGAAAAGGCAAG
Organism: Euphorbia lathyris; assembly: GCF_963576675.1. NCBI lineage: Eukaryota > Viridiplantae > Streptophyta > Magnoliopsida > Malpighiales > Euphorbiaceae > Euphorbia > Euphorbia lathyris. The sequence continues at coordinate 30,364,625 of NC_088917.1, forward strand.
GCTAGCCACTCTACCGCAATGACCTGTATAAATAAAGTACACAATATTCGTTACAATATTCTATCATATTCAGCATTGATACGAGTTAGGAGCTAGCCCGCACCTTGGCTGACCGAACATTATATATCGTAATTGTGGAGTCCTCCCTCCCTAGAGCAATTATGTTGTTATCTTGAGGAAGGAACGCGATACTAGTTGTTGCAGGTGGTGGAGGTATGATAGACACAAGTGTCTGCAGATGTTTGGCAAAAATCAAGAATTGACAGTCAGATACTTTCATGATTGAGAGCAAACATGGGAAATAGCACGAATACCATCTAAGCACATTCAGAAGAACGATTATAGTTAAATTTAAAGCAGATATACATTGACATGGAGAGACAACCCAATTGACCATGACGAACGAGAAAGCGTAGCTTCAAACGTCTTGATGTGATATTGGTTATGAAAGAGAGGTAATAACCAAATCAACAAGTTTTCCCGATTTATCTTAAGGAATTAATAGAATCAAATAACAAACATAAATTGGTGATAACAAACCAATCCCAAAGAATTAAAGACAATGAAAGGAGATCTAACCTTACACCTTCGAATAATTAAATTGGAACCTGAGTGTTTGGCGATTCACAAGTACCTTACCAAAATACTTGTTCACGATCAAGATAATATTAAAAGAATGATGACCCGGTCTCTTAAAACATGATCAACCTTTTTACATATCACTATTATGGGCTTCGGTTTGGATACAATACAAAAACACACCATCTTTAATGACTTCGCTAGAATCCATTCCTTGCTTAAAGAAACTCAAGATGAGTCCATTAAGCATTTGTTGGTCTTTCTTTGCACGATTCTTCGTCATAGGTCCAATTGACAGCTCCAATGGATCCCTCATGCTTCTACTGGACTCCTTAACTCCAAGCTCCTTTGTTCCATGCTCTTGTGCTTTTGATATCACATCACGTCCAGTATATTAGAAGATACTTGTCAGAAAAGAAAGATAATTTCAGATTATCTTGAACGTCAACACGTTGAATATGGATATTTTCCCTCCTGATGCTGACATTAGATATGAATCATTTTTAGTCAAAGCAAAACACGAAAGAGTTCCTTCTTGGTTGGTGTCCATGAGGTCATTTGTCATTGGCCTGGAACAGCTCTTCGGTTGCTATAATTGAGGGGGGACTTCAGTGGTTGCCTACATTGACAATGACATAAATGACCCATACTACTGAACAATTTTTCACAAAATGAATTCAAATGGAATAAATAAAAGATTCAAGTTGAGCTCTGATTTGCTTACCTTTCCACTTGAATTAATGTCATCGACTTGCCATTTCCATAATAGATGAATCGCATTTGATGCTAATGCCAGAATAGCATTACCTGCATTGTTATAAGTCAGGCCTGATATCTGCATTTGTCAGCAAGAAAACGAATAAGCAACTTCGTTTTTCTTTTTTTGGTATTTCAATGAGCTATTAATTCCCTGAATGTTTCAAAATCAAAATCTAAAGCTTTTGTTATTTCACCAAGTCATATCTTTAATCATCGTCAATTTACAAGATCGTGAGGCAAACTCACGAACATATGTATTAAGATATCTCAGTTTCTTGACATTCCAAACACGGACACACACAGACGAACAAATAAAATACTAACCAATTGGAAAGCAAAAGCAAATAGGAAGCTTAAACCAACTGTAGATTTACAAGGAGAAAAAAAATAATCTAGTTTTACGATTCTGTTTGAGCTTTGGACATATCTAGTCGATTTCCAACTAGTGGTCGAAGCAGGATGAGAAAGACTCAACCGATAGTTCATAAGGTAACCGAGTACCATAAGCTTTACAAAATTGAAAAAATAGTAGATTGACAAAAACATAGAGAAAGATATTACAAGTAAAATTCCAAGGAAAAACACTTGTTACTTGAGGTCATGACTAACAACAAGTATCGTTAATTCTTTCTTTAACTTTTTTAAATGCTTTATGACATCTTTTCCTGCTTTCCAATCTAGTCTTGAACAAAGCATTAACAATTAATCATAACACACTAATGGAAAAAAAATTGGAAAATATAATTCTACAATAATAAGTTTAGCAACAGAACAACACATCAAGGAACACCAGTACAAATAAAACAGTTCTTCCAAGATTTTTAAATTATAAACAACAATTAAATTAAGTATTAAAAAGTTACAAGTTACATGTGCAACTTAAACTATAAGTTAGTACTCTAAACTAAATATAATGAGGCAACTGCAATAAGCCAGCTAATTTCCCCCTCCCTAAATCAGATAACTAACGCTCAAACCCCTTGTATAGAGGATTTACCAAAGAGGATAGGGTCACAGTTCTGCAAGTTAGTATTTCCATTTCAAATGACTTGTAGTCTAGAAGAAGGTCCAATCGATAATATAATGATAAAAAAAAATTGATGATGCAAACTTTACAGGTATTTAGATTATGTTCTTAGATGCAGTCAAGAGCAATAATTAACACATCAAGGGGCAGATGTAATACAAATGTACAGAAAACTGCAAGGAGATCCCATTTAATCCAACTTGAGGTTACCAAATTAATTTACATATGCAGATGTATGCTAATCTAAGAGGCTTGTAGTTTCACAAAATAAAATATTACGACAACCAGGTTAATGAGAAAGTACAAATGTGAAGACACAAAATTGTCTTAAGAATCATGTTAAGTATCTACATGCATTGTAATTTGTAAATAACAAAACATTACACATAGTTCCAAAAAAGATCAATATCCTGACATTCCAGACCAACAACCTTTAATTGCAGCAGATGGGCTAATGCCCATAATGGTAGGATCCACATATGCAGCAAAAAAAGTTATGTATGACCAAAATAAGGGTTCTATCGAAAATAAAGGCAGAACAGAACAGAAAATTCAAAGCATGAATATTAGGGAAGCACAATTTAATAAATAAAAAAGAAACCACAGATGAATTTACATACCTTTCAGAGAACTTTGAACAGTGGCGAAGAAGGAACCAACTGCAAAATAACATATTACGACAACTAGGTTACCTACAGCTGCACAGAGAAGAGCCAATTAACTGTTATGAACTGTTATCTTTACCTTGGCAATATAAATTTTTTTATGTTTATCTTATTTGAAAATTCACCACATATCACTTTTAAGTAAATGATATAGTTAAAATGTACTTCAAAAATAGCAACACATCGAAACAAGAAAGAAATTCACAAAATTACATGGATTTAGACCATTAGGAACTCCGAAGTAAAAAACAATTTCCTTTTGTTTCAAAATAATGGTTCAAAAATGCGACAATCGGTACTCTAAGAGCTGCATAAGTATAAAAGAGTTATTGAATGGGCATCACAAGAACTTTGATTAAACAAATCCAAGAATGGTGAAAGGCACTAATGAGCAAAATATACATAAATTCCAAGAGATACACCCTGGAGCTGGGATATTAGCTTATAGAACTTTTCAATTTAATAGCTTGACCTGATAAGGTAAGCCTCCATTACTTTTACAGCTCCCTGCAACAGTATCTCAAGTCTTCTGTAGTGCTACACTACCCCATGAGATGCAAAATCATATCTATAAAGTCATGTCAAGTCTTCTATAGTGCTACATTACCCCATGCTTCACAGAAGTCACATAACTTTGACCTAGATCATCAATTGAACCCCATGTAATGAGCTTTCCACACACTGATCCAAAAAAGAAGCAAGGGTAAAAAAAATTCCACTTTCATAATGAGGACCACAAAAAGCAAATGACTAAAAGAGATATCAGTAACTGGACTAATTATAAAAGTGTGGCACATTGACACTAGGCGAATCAGGGAATATATCAATTTTAAGTTTGTTTTGCTTTGGAAATGGTGTGAGATTTGGGTTGATAGTTATATAGATGTGATGTAGGAATAGAACATCGACTTTGAAATCATGAATCTAGTATTCAGCTTGTTACTTGGGAAAGAGGCAGTGTTGTGCATCAATAGACATTTCTCTTCTTCTCATTTGTGTTGTTTTGTTTTCCCGCTTGTTTGTTGCATTTCAAGGTTGAGAAGAGCTATACTATCTTAATAATAATTCCATATTCCATATCTGATTTGTGTTTATTTAGATTATATTACCACATAGAATTTTCCGTTACACAATGTTTAAAATATTAATTGGTTATATCTAAAAAACAAAAAAAAATAAAGAGGGAGAAAGACACACTTGTAAACATAGTCCAGACTAAGCAGCCTATGATGTCAAACTCAACATTAAGTTTATCTTATGTCTTGATAGCATAAAAGCAACTGGGTATAACTAGCACCACATCTTTTCAAAGTTATATTGAGCAACATACTCCTAGCATCCAACAATTCTCCTCAAGAGCTCAAAGTCCTGAAGCAAGTGATTATAAAGTAAATAGGCCATGACTTTAAAATTATTTGAATACTTTGACTAAAATAGGATAGCAAACTTCAAACAATCTATTGAAAACCAATGTATGGATGCAATAAAAAGGAAAAAAATGTCAGATGACTATAATGCTTCCCATGTTATGCAAAATTTTGACTTGCCTGAATTAGATAATTAGAACTTAGTCTCTAGGATCACTTTCTTCCAGTCTCCTTTGGCACCACAAAAACATAAAGAGCTTTCTTCACCACTAGTCTAGGCTCCATTGGAACATCTTATCCATGGTCATGGCTTTCATCCACTTCATCATCATGCTCCATTGGAACATCTTGTTCATGGTCATGGTTTTTGTATCGACTTCATCATCACCTTCATCTAATATACCTTCTTCACTCTCAATTTCTTGCTATTCAACAGAACTATCTGACCCTATATCGTAACTGACATGCATTAGGGAACAGAAGCAAAATAAAAGAAATTGAAAATTGGCATGATAATCCCCAAGCTGATAAGGAGAATAAAACACCAACCTAATAAAAATAGACATTACAATCAAAACATTTAAAATCTTTCCTTACAACAGAATATACAAATCCTAACTTTGAACTTCCAACAACTATTATGAGGTAGCCGTAACTTCTCAGCAGGCAAAGGATTTGAAAAAAAAGGTAAGAATCCCCAAATTATATACTCTTGAATCTTAAGCAAAATTAATTGAAAATCCTAAATGTTAGTAATACAATAAAAGAAGTAAAGATTTCAAACAATAGAGCCTTCAATTTAATCTAACAATTGAAAGAAAACCCGAAGCAAATACCTCTATAATTAGACAAACCCACTGCTTCCCTGACCACCCTTCATCATTGTTGGAGATAGGTTTCGCTTCTGCCAACAATTCTTTCATCGATTTACAGGGGAAAAAATAGGAACTTTTGAAAGGGAATCTTAGAGAAGGGTGTCCGTATAAAGGAATAGGAAATAATGAGAGATTTGGACCGAGGGGGAGGTGACAGCCAGAGATTTGACGTAGGAGATGAAGGAAAAAGAGAAAAAAAAAGAATTAAACAAAAGATGGAGGCGTGATGGAGAGAGAAAGGGAAGAAAGTGGAGGACGGGAACAGAATAGGGAAAGGATAATATTTAAAATATCTTTTTTTTGTCTCCAATTGTAAGTTTAAAAAAGAAAGGAAGACAATTCATATATTAGTCCCTACTGTTGATTGGGAAAAAAAAACCCAGGACAATATAATCAAATTGTCTCCAATTTTTGTCCTTAATACTCCAATTTTTTTGTAGTGTCATGTATATATGATAGTTAAAATTTATATTTTATTGTCTGATATTTAAGTTAGAAATAGTTAATTATCAAGAAAAATATTATTATAGTTGGTAGGCCTTCATAAAACTGATTGATAAACTTAAATCTCCAAATAGACGCGCCTCACTAGCGTTTACAAGAAATGATTACAACCTTGTTCCTTCATATTCAACGCGTCATTCTCAAGCCTCTATCACTGCATGATGTCTTAATTTCGAAGAAAAAGTTCAAGCGACTCGCCAATTCTGGCGACTCGCTGCCTTTTAGCGACTTTCTTGAAGATACCTCTAGTGGTTAGTAACTGTTTTTTTTTGTAATTGCAAATTGATCATTTTTTAGACCATTAGAGTTGTTGTTATTAATTCACTCTGAATTAATAAATATATATATATATATATATATATATATATATATATTATTGTTTTAGAAAAATTGACTTCTTATTAAACTCCTTATTTTATGTCAGTAACAAATAAACTCATACTTAAATTTTTTTTGATAAAAAAGTACAAAATTGTTTAGATTAGTAACAGAGCATTTATTAAAAAAAATTACTTTAAAAACCAAGCACTGGTAGTTTCCCTCCTTAATTTTCGTTTCCCCCCACAACTGAAGCTTCAAAATTTCATTTCCCGCTAATAACTTTCCCCTTTTAAATATCCTTTGTAAAGGTTATACTCCAGTATATCAGGCCAAAAGCTTAAACTAAAATGGTAAGTTCACTGCCTTACGAAATCATTTCCTCTGCTCAATTATTTTGAATCTCTAAATTTACATGCAAGCTGCTCATCTAAACATCGATTACCACTCAACGTAGAACACTATGCTTCCTCTCACTTTGATTCTTGTAAGGTTTCTCTTGCTTTTGGGTTGATTAATGAACTTAGGGATTTTTAGCCGGACCATCATTGCAATTTCTGCAAAATGTTTTTGGGTTCGATTTCTAGGAATTGTTCTCTTTTTTTTATGTTCTCTATGGATGAATCTCTTGTCTGCATAATAAATTGTTAGAGTGACCTTGCACCATGAAGTTATGTAAAGGTTGCATATCACTATTTTTTTTATCTCATCTAACTTCAAATCTTTGGTTTGAACTACTAATAATGATTAACATACTTATGCTTATGTTCTTGCTGAAATTGTTCATTTTGTTGCTCTAAGTTCAGATTTTTTGTTGTAGCAAATGGGGATAATTGCTGGGAGTGATGTGTTGTGTGTATGCTTAGAGGAAGTGTGCTCTTTAGCCCTTATCTTGGGTTATTTTCTCCGAAGATCGGGTATGCTTTTGAACATTCTTTCTTTGGTTCATATCATATTTAATGGATTATAATAGAATCCTTATTGATTATGTCCATTTCATCCCTATAAAGTATCAATATTAAGTTTTATATATACATAGGAGAGACATGAACTAGAACTTGAGACTTCTCATGAATTTAGTTGTTCTAATAACTAAATGGGTGAATTTAGAAATTCTATAGTTGATTATGGTATCAACTTTAAAATATCATTTATTATCGATCAATTTTTATTAGAGCTTCTCTAGTGGTTGTAACTTGAGTGTTAGTTTGCACCATTTGGTTGTAACCAACCACTAGAGACGTTGTTACCAAATTTGGTTTGTTACCAAATTTGTTAACAAACTTTATTATACTCCCTAGAAATCCAAAAAGGCAACATATTTTGGAGTGTGAAAGTCACTACAAACATTATTTGGAGAGTGAAAGCAGTCCAGACTTTGGAGAGTGAAAACCACTCAAAACTTGGTATGAATGAGTTGATTTTTACAAAGAAAATTACATTTTTAGTTCCTTATTATTTAATTAATAATATTTGTTTTACCTTATAAATTATGAAGTAATAATGGTTCCTAGTTTGATGTAACTTTTCCTTCTTATTTTTCTATGTGGTACTCTTAAGTTGTTTCCTAACACTAGAGATGCTCTTAGATAGTAGCTTTTATGGTTAATTTGTGTTGAGACTCTTTAATTGTGAAAAATGATGATTTAACCATAACATTGTTTATTATTATTATTTTTGTGATAAAATGAGAGGAATTTTAATATGTTATTATTTTTATCATTATAAATATGTTTTAATAAAGGATTTGTTTATTATTAATAATATATTTTAATAAGAGTATTTAATCATTATAATTTTTTTATAGTATAGAGGCAAAAAGCCTTACAAAAGATCTCGAATCATTTTAGGAATACACGAACCACTAATATCAAAAAATAGTATTTAATCATTATAATTAGTTTGTAATAAGTGGCTTTTTAATCATCTAAACTAGGTTTTAATAAGTGTTTTTTTTGTGTTATTATAATTAGTTTTAATAAATGGACACTAAATTATTATAAACATTTATTAATAATGGTAGATTTCCCATTACTGCAAGTTTAATAATAAGGTGATTCATTTCCGTTATTAAAAATAATTAGCAAGGCAACATTTAACCAATGTTATTAAACTCGGATCGGACCGGCCGGTTCGACCAGTTAAACCAAAAACCGGCTAGCTTTCTAATCAGAATCAAACTGGTTTATTGCATATGTAATAAACCAGAAAGAACCAGAATCAAACCGAAAACTGGCGGTCTAATCGGTAACCGGTGTGACTCCGATTCTATAAAAAACTTTCACACATTATAATGTAATTGTGGGGCCAGAACTCCCATAACCCACTTTGGTTTTCTTATTCAGATGAGACTTTATTTATAATACCCACCTTCCATTGGATTGCCTCATAACCTCCGATGTGGGAAACAATTTTCATCTCAAACTAGTATGAAACCCCGTGCAATGCACGAGATATTCATCTTTTTTACAAACATATTTAAAATAATAATAAAATAATATATTTATAATTTGATGCTGTGAAACAAACAAATATCAAATGAAAATTTTAAAATGAAAAGAATCATATGAAAGTTAAACAGTAATATATTTAGCTAGCTATCTATACCAAACTACATTCATAATTTGAACAACTTAACTTTTAGGAACTGACTTAAAGATATACAATAAGTTATTTTTGGTTTAAATACTTGAGCTAAAATTCCAATGGCTCACTAAAGAAAATCAATGAAAATAAAGAGTAGATTTTCACTCCATAATACAAAACCACCGTCCAATGTTGATTGGGTTGCTCATCAAAATTAAGAAGTGAATATAGAATGATGAGTAAAAAATTTCAAAAACAACATAATATGTTATATCTAGTCCGATGCTCTTCACTTGTAAACTTCACCTAGAGCGTGTATTTGCATCTTTTAAGCCTTATTCTTGAGAGCCATTATTATGTGCTACCTTTTGTTGATGATTTTTATAATTCAACAATTATCTTTGAAATAATATCAGGATGCTTAAAGGATATCAAGTGCGAGTGAATTTACCTCACTTATAATATGCAACTTGAGAACATTACTTATGATAAAGATAAGTATTAAATCAACATACATAAAAATATAGGTAAATAAACATTGCCATTATATGTATTCTAAAAATGTGCATGAGAAAAGTAAAAATGAGCCAATGAGCCATGCCACAATATTGAAGACCATCTCACATTAATAAAATTAAAAAGTCATTATACTAAGATTTTGTTGAATTTATGAATTAATTAATCTTAAGAAATGAATGATAACTTTTTAAAAATTAGAATAGACACTTATACCCTGATAGTTTCAACTATTTATTGGCTTAACAAATATTGCTTATTAAGTTGATGCATTATGTCACGGTTACAATTACACCTAACTAAGATTAATATTTATTTTGACGCATAAGAACTTAAAAAGTATCAAGACCACATATTACCAACCATCGGCTATGTTTGATTCACCCAATTAAATTTAATACAAACAGAAATTTGTTCTTTAAAATTCATTTCAAAACTTCAAAATCAAAACCACACCCTTCTGGAGGAGCTACACAAAAGTAGAGTGCAACAATTTTGGGGAGCAAGATGCCAACGTTCCTTCTCTGAAATTTTTGTCAACTTCAAAAAATGGGAGATTGTTGAAACACAATTTTCCACAGTGTTTTTTAATGTGACAAAAATAAATTAGAACCCCAAAATAAGTAAACTAAAATTGATTTATTTACTAATCTTGTGTGTTAAGTGTATTGAACTAAGTTATAGCAAAGAAAAACATAAGGGGCTTGAGAAAATTTAAAGGCTTATCATTCAGTCGGAGGACTGCATCTTGTAATAAAGCCTGATCAATTATCCGGAAGACCATACTTGCATCCGGAGTCCGCAAGATAGAGGAGATAAACAGATGGCATGCTTATTCCCAAGGTTTGATCTAAAAGATAAGTGATACAGTGGGCACGTCAGATCAAAGTACCTATGCCATAGCAGCAGACAGAAAAGGTGGCAGAATCACATGGCCCAAGACTAAAGTTGTGGACGTGTGGTAGACCTTTTCACCTACCAGACAAAAAGATGTCAGGAGCGGACAAGACAACCTCCGTTCTATCAGAATGGTAACTTAAAGTTCAAACGGGTCTTTTGATTCCATGTGCCTATAAATAGAAGCTCACAAGCTTAACTTGAAGTTGACGAAATCCAAAAGCTCTCAAGAAAAATCAATCTTCAAAAGCAATATTCAAACATTCAAGCATTGTTCTCATTCAACTCGTCCAATGATATTGTTTAGATCTTCATTGTATTTTTTTGTAAAAGAAAAATCACTGTTCATAATATTTTCTATCGGAAGCCCTGTTGTTTGCTTCAGTCATAGGCAAGCAATAGAAGTATAGATAAGTTGAGAGATTGTAAAGGAAGGTACTTTACAGAGGCTCTATCTATTTGAAAAAGTTTTATGCTCTACCTCCGAAAGAGTGCTCTAGTGGATTAAAGCCCAGAAGAAGGTATTCTGGGGATTGGACGTAGGCTGGAGGTCGAACCAGGATAAGTCTGCTGAGTAACTATTTTCTAATCGTTGACCTGCTGCTTCTGATCATTTATATGTTATAACTAATCTTGCATAAAATCGTATTGCTACTTCTGTCTCATCATTTAGTTATTCAAGTAGTGAATTGTGTTCTGTCATTTAATAAGTTTATACATCAAAGCTCAGAAGGCAATAATCGTGATCAGATTTGTAAGGCTGAACTGCTCCTCTGTCTATCTTAAAGCCAGCCTTTGATCTCAATTATTATGCGTTCTAAGAATCTTGTGCTAACTAAGTGAGAATTTATTAAAGAGGTAAAATTACCTAATAGTTCCATTCACCCCCCCCCCCCCTTTTGGAACTAATACCATCTCACTAGGGACCAACATGAATGTCATAGTAATTCAAAACAGATTCCGTACGAAGACTTTGATCAACGACAGTAAGCTCTAAGAAGTTTGAAACAGTCAGAAATATCCACGAATCAAACCAGAAGTTCAAGTTCAAATTTATCCCAATCCACCAAGAAGAATTCTCCCAGACTAAATCGAAGCAACCCTTAATAGAGGACCAAATTTTTGAGGTAATGGGAGACGAGCGAGGAGCACTAATACCAGAAATGGATCGTTTTTCAACACATCTTGGACAGTGACAGAAGAAAATAAATCCCAGCAAAACTTTCCTAACATAGTTCGGTTCATGTCTGAAAAATCTCTAACGCCTAAACCTCATTCCTTAAGAGATTTACAACATATGGCCCAAGAAGGAGTAATAAGTTTTCGTTCATTTACCGAACCAGATCAAAGGAAGTTTGAAGTACAATATTGTAGAAATTTAATAAGATCAGGAGGCCAATAATAATATGATTATGATTATATAAATATATCTAATATAATAATATATACGAAATTATGCACTATTATTAAATAATGTTATGATTTATTTAAAAATAATAAATTAATCCAACTATTATCATTGAAGCGTGGTAAATACCAATATGATATTTTAAACAATTAATTATAAAATTAAATAAACGGTATTATATATCTCGCACAAAGCGCGTGTTTTCGACTAATATCATAATATTTATTATCTGATTTTTATCTCAATCAATTGAAATATAATCTCTTATCAGATAATACCCTTACAGATATAAATTACTGGGCTTGAGATGAACTAGGTTCTAATATAATTAAATTTTAGTTCACTCAAGCCCGATTCATCACTGATATATTTATGCTTGAATATATATGTAACTATTATATAAGTTCTAGGCAACCTTGCATGTACATTCCAACCAAGCTTTATAAGCATGTCATCTTGTAGGTCTATGGATTGATATCTAATCATGCCAGTGGGCGCGAAAGATACTTTCGTTTCACAAGCCATAACAAGTTATTATAATAATTGAAATTAGATACATATCTCATATTAGAAACTAAGAACCTAATAGTAATCTTAAGGTCATTCCTGCTAATTAATATCAAGTCCAGCATGATGCACAATATTGTCATCCTTGTCTAGTGCTCAGACCTTTCTTGATATCTAAGTGAACTGATAATATCAAATGTGATACAGATCGGTTTTGGGACGTGTTAGTTTTAATCGTAAACTAACAAAGATGTTCTTCTCTAGCTAAACTAGAAGGATTGAATCTCGGGTTTTATGGACTAAATCCATAGGAATAATAAAATCCCCATTGTTGAAGGTTAAGATCTTAACAAACTTCTTGAAGAAGATTTAATATTTGATTGATAAAAGTTAAAGATTATAATAGAAAAAGATGTATTTATATCATCTCAAAAACCTAGTTGCCAAATTACATAAAAGGGCAAATTACATAACTAATTAAAACATAAAGATAAGGGGTAAATTGGGTTAATGGTAAAGGGGTGGCATGATTGTAAATAGGGAGTGGCATGGGTTGTAAATAAGGGAGTGGCAAAACAGTAAATAGAGGATGGCATGATTTGTTTCTAACAGCCAGAACTTGGGGGAGAAGTATTCTCCGGGTTGGGCACGCCCTGCGTATAGTCTCTTACGCCCCGCATGAGTGAGCTTCTGGACTGGCAGACTTTCGTTGATGTCCTTCACACCCCGCGTATATGACCTCCTGGAACTGGTTCTCCTCGAAGGCTCGATCCACGCTCCACGCACTGGATAATATGCTCCGCGTGGAATGCTAGTGATCTCCCTTCCGTGGGTTTTCCCCCTTTCGTATTGGCTCCGGATTCACGCTCCGCGTGTTCTATCTCACGCTTCGCGTATGAGCAAGATGCCCTCATCATACACTCTCTCTTAAAAAGAACTTGACCCCAAGTTGCTTGCCATGCATTGAGGAGACGTGTTCGTTGTGAACGGACCCAAGCCTTCAAATCGAACCAAGGTGTTGTTCGTGATGAATTCAAGAAGTCCACTCCACATATTGTCGGACTCATCTTATCCTCACGAGCTTTTCCCCATATCGCCACAAGTGCCTCACCCCGGACTTCATCTTCCGTGGTACTCATCTCCCAATCTCCACCAATATCGAAGGCCCTACCAACATCGAATGGTATGTCTTGGCGAAGCTTGTCAAACCACTTCCCAATAAATGCTTGGATGGTCTTCCAATGCCCCTCATTTCGTTGAACGGGCCACCCATGGTTCCTCTTGATCTCCTCATCACGAACTTGAGGAATCAACACAATCTTCTTTCGCTCATGGCCTACCTCGAATGGAATGTCCCGACGACACGTATCAACCCAATTAGAATCAATCCCATAAATACTCTTTAAAACCCCAACATGACCTTGAGTCGAACATACCCGGACCTCAATATACCTCACACCATCAACCCGGATGCTAGGCTCAACCTCCATTTGCTCATAACCGACCTCAAAAGGCATGTATCGGCACCATATATCAACCCCGATTGGAGCGATCCTTTGAGTAATCTTCACAACCCAAACATGATTTTGAGTTGAGTATGCCCGGCCTTTGCTCTTATTCATTCCACTAACTCGGCTATCATGCTCAATCTCTCTTTGCCCATGGCCCACATCAAACGGAATATCCTGGCGACACTTGTCAACCCACATCATAGTGAACCCAAGCACACACATAGTAGCTCCATCCTCACCTTGGGTTAACAACCTCGGGACCTTAAGACTTGCCACTTTACTAACTTGGCCATTACTCCCCAAGTCTTGAATTTTGTCTACCTTCTCAACATCTCTCGAGCGGCTATCCTCATTCATCAAAGACTTCATAAACCCCACTCTCTTCATCATAAGATCGCTTCTCATTGACTCCTCATAAGGTTGATGCTTCCTCAACAAGCACAACATATACCCACACACACACATGTCAATAAGGCACACAATAGTGAATTCCGAATTTACCAAGTCTTGACTTCCTTCCATCTTCTCTATATTCCACGGGAAGCCATTCCCCTTCAATAAACAATCACCAAATCCCACAACAAGATCATCCCTCATGGTCCCATCATAGGGAAGGTTCTCCCTCAACATAAAGCTCACATTCCTCACAACAAGATCACCTCTCATGGGCTCATCATAGGGAAGGTCCTCCCTCAACATACACAACCAAGATTCCAACACATATATTTCAACAAAACACAAAAGAATAAGTTCAGATTTTACCAAGTAAGAGACTTGATTCTTTTTATGTGGTATGTGTTAGGTGTCTCGGTGCTATCACTAGGCTTCATAGAGCAACCTTCATCCTCCTCTCTAGAGCTCAATTCACCATATGTAGAGCTAGGTGCACTATCTCCCGAATCCCAAGCTATGTCTCGTGGTAGCTTCCTCAAAGGTGGAAGCCCTTTGAGAAGGCATTTAGATGGCTTGTTGGAAGACATGTACTTGTCACCCTCGGACATCGGCTCTACTTCCTCACTTCCAACTTTGCTACCCCTCTTCTCAACCTCATTCTCCTCTTTGGATTTGATTTCACTAGGAGAGTGGCTAGCTAACTCATCCATGGAACCCAAGTCAAGATGATTCAATGTCTCACCCGTTCCACCAATGCACCCATTCACATTCAACTCCCGAGTTGGACAATCTTCCAAAGTGGTCTCCATTTTCTTACTAGGAGAACTCTTCAAAGGTGTAAGGACATATCGGATTCCGCCTTTGCGTATGGTGTAGGTGTTGCTTCTTCCCGCATGTGAGGCATCACAATCAAATTGCCATGGCCTACCAAGTAGCACATCACAAGCACCCATCTCCACAACATCACACATAGCTTCATCCCCATAAGCTCCAATAGTGAAAGGAACTTTACACCAATGAGTAACTCGAAGTTTTTCCACCTCGTTGACCCAACCAAGGCGGTAAGGTTTAGGATGTGGCTCGGGAACCAACCCAAACTTACTCACAATGGACCGACTAATGATATTCACTTGGATTCCTCCGTCGATCACCATCTCACACTTTTTCCCAAGAACTAAGCATCGAGTTCTAAATAATTGATGACGTTGGCTAGGCTCCTCTTCACTAGGCATTGGCACCCTCGTCACCAAATACACATTGTGCTCATTGCCATCATCATCAACTTTATAGGTGTCTTCATCTTGGCTCCACTCAACACTTCCTGACTCATCCTTATCTTGGAACCAATTTTCTTCACCATCATAAGCATCTTCATTTCGGTTCCACCTAACATTTCCGAACTCATCTTCATGATGGAACCGTCCTCCATCATACTCATAGATATCTTCATTGTAGTTCCGTTCAACATCCTCCAATTCATCATCACAATAGAATCTACCTTCATTATCTTCATAAGGAGCCCCGTGTCGATCCCACTCAACACATCGACGCCCCCTCTCATCATAGTAGACCCCATCTTCGTCTTCCTCATAAGCGACCCCATATTGGTTCCACTCAATGCTTCGACGTTCATCCTCTCCATGGTAAACTCTACCATCTTCATCATAATCAAACTCATATGCACTATGACAAAGTTCACCATCCTCACATAGTTCATCTTCGGAAGCATGCTCTCTCTTTTCAACCTCATCCTCGAATTCGCCTTCATAATAATCATACTCCTCATGTCTTACTAGCTCATTCTCGGATTGGTTCTCCTCTTCGTCAATCTTCTCTTCTTCATGGTTGTATTCAAATTCATTTCCATCTTCATCCACGATCCGTCTTTTCCCATGACCTTTCGTTTCCTCCCACTCCTCTTCATAATTCGAACCGACTAATTCACGTGCCAAGTCGCCCGACTCAAAAGACATGCTACACCCCAACATGGTAGAACCACCAACATCTCTCCCATCACCATAGCCATCAATCTCCACACATAAACTAATTTCATTTTTCTCCTTAAAGAGATTAATAAGCCCAAACTCCTTCTCCCCCTTTTCAAGACAAATATCCTCAATGTCCTTAAGCATACATATGTGGCTATGCCTAAGGGGCATTTCATCAAACACTTGGGGAGCACTCTTCTCAACATGGGTTTCCTCAAAGTTTTCACATCTCAACCCCCATTCCTCCTCATTCACACATGCATTTAACTCCTCATCAACAATTTCATTAACAATAAATCCACAATGAGAACTTAAATCACTAACAACATCACACACCACCAAATCTTCACTAATAATAGGTATACCCACAACTTCCACATCAAGAATTGAAAGTTTTGGATTTACCTCTTTGTGGCATAATGGAGGACAAATTTGTGATGAACCTTTAGGAGACAAAATGGAAGTTGCTTCATCCTTTTTCCGTTGGGCTCGACGTTGTCGCCTCCGGCTACTTTGGGTTCCCCTTTAGAGTCTTTCTATTTCTTCTTGCTCCAAGTTCTCTCTTGTCTTTCTTATCATCTCGGCATATTGGAGCTCCATCTCCCTTGTCTCGGCTTCAAGACGTTCCTTTAAGGCTTGTGAATAACTCGGTTGAATGATTGTCGAAAGAAGTCTCCGTTATGATAACGATCGGCTCTGATACCAACTGATACAGATCGGTTTCGGGACGTGTTAGTTTTAATCGTAAACTAACAAAGATGTTCTTCTCTAGCTAAACTAGAAGGAGTGAATCCCGGGTTTTATCGACTAAATCCATAGGAATAATAAAATCCCCATTGTTGAAGGTTAAGACCTTAACAAGCTTCTTGAAGAAGATTTAATATTTGATTGATAAAAGTTAAAGATTACAATAGAAAGAGATGTATTTATATCATCTCAAAAACCTAGTTGCCAAATTACATAAAAGGGCAAATTACATAACTAATTAAAACATAAAGATAAGGGGTAAATTGGGTTAATAGTAAAGGGGTGGCATGATTGTAAATAGGGAGTGGCATGGGTTGTAAATAAGGGAGTGGCAAAATAGTAAATAGATGATGGCAGGATTTGTTTCTAACAGCCAGAACTTGGGGAAGAAGTATTCTCCGGGTTGGGCATGCCCCGCGTATACTCTCTTACGCCCCGCGTGAGTGAGCTTCTGGACTGGCTGACTTTCGTTGATGTCCTTCACGCCCCGCGCCCTTGAGAGTACGCCCCGCGTATATGACCTCCTGGAACTGGTTCTCCTCGAAGGCCCGATCCACGCTCCGCGCACTGGATAATACGCTCCGCGTGAAATGCTAGTGATCTCCCTTCCGCGGGTTTTCCCCCTTTCGTATTGGCTCCAGATTCACGCTCCGCGTGTCCTATCTCACGCTTCGCGTATGAGCAAGATGCCCTCATCAAAATGAGCAATACTCTTATTGCCTTATTAAGATGTGGCCACACACTTCTCAGCTTCATTAATCAAGTGGCTCACGATATCTCTTCTCCCGCAGGAGAATAGTGATCCTCATATTTCACTCATAGTTTCTAAGTATGATTCGGAGCATATCCAACCATCCCATATTTGGCATCCAGCCACAGCTTGTTAGATAAATAATTTAAGCATATTGTGTCTTATGTAGGTCCTACAGTGAAATCGATGAAATTTGGTGGTATTGAGATAAGGTAATAAGGGAGATGACGAGTAGATCAAAGATGCGATAATGCAATGATGAGTAACATGATAAGAAGAGTATGTGTCTTTTGTTTTTTGTTTTTGTTTTTTTTTTATAACTTTTATAATAATAAGGGATAAAGTGTAAAAATACTCATAATATTGGTGGTATGGTGCAATTTTACCCCTAACATTGGTTATCAAGAGTAAAATTACCCTTAACATTGACAAGTTGGGTTAATTTGAGAAATAATTTATCGAACTGTTTTTACAGTCATGAATCATGTCATCTACGCTTCACGTGTACGTTATTTTATCACTCATTAGTAACACATCACAACCATATCAATAGATGTGATTTTTTTTTTTAAAAAAGCTGTACTTTAATTTTAGACGAGTTAGACAAAAAAAAATTCAAATATTTTATCTAATTTTATTATTAAATTATAAAAAATGTGAAATCTTTTTTTTTAAACCAATTGTTAGGCAACTGGCCTAGAAAAAATGAACAAAATATTTGTCTTTTATAATGAATTTTGAAATTGATGCAACTTATCAACATTAGGGGGTAAAATTGCTTTTGGTTGTAAACATTAAGAGTAAAATTGTACAATTTTAAACATTAATAGTAAAATTGCTCCTGACCGTCAATGTTAGAGGTATTTTTGCATCTTATCTGCAATAATAATAAAGATTTTTTTTTTGATCTTAACAATAATAATAAAGATGAATTTATAAGAAAGTGTAATTTCAAATATCATTTAATGAGTTTTTTTATGTGGTTTCAAGCATCATGAAAACAATTCATTTTCGTTAATGAAACGTGAAATTGCACCATTTAAAGTTGAATTTTTCTTCATAGGAATAAATTTATATATTTTCTCAAATTTAATAATATGAACGAGCCAGTGTATGTAATTATGAGACGTCTACATCCCAAATTATTTTGTATGTAATCATCTTTGTTTTGTTTTTGGGCTTTAAATCCTCATTCTTATCAAAAAAGAATTTGCCATTTTAGTTTTAGTTCACACAGAAATTATTTTCAACACAAAAAAACAAGAAACTTTTTGAAACAGAAGAGGGGCCTCGCTGGCTGGCTATAATTGAAAGCAATCATACATATTAAAAGTAAATAAAATGCACTCATACATAGTTCTGAATGTTGGTTTTTTTTTTTTTTTTTTTTTTTTTTTTTTTTTTTTTGAGACTAATACTGAAGCGATTAGAGTTTCGGATGGTTAGGGTTTCTTGAAAAGTATAAATGTAACCTCTTTCTTTGTAAACCGTATCTCTCTCATTATAGTGAAATATCTTGCCTTGGTAGTGCTTGCAGACATAGTCATTCATATTGAGTGGCGAAATGGGTAAACAATTCTTGTGTGTTTGTTTGTTTTTCGTTTATCGTAATTGCATTTATTCCTAACACTGAAGATATAATTAAAAGTAACCTAGCTAGTGATAATATTAGTATATGATTTTATCATATATTTTGAGATTGAATTTATATATAATGAGTTGTTAGTCGTTTAGACATGACAGGAATGCATATTTTCCTATGTTTGATTGTTTGGCTCAAAATAATAAAATAAAAGAAGCAGATATTGAATCTGGAAAATAACGTGCCAATTCATGCATGGATTACCTAATCATAATCAGATAGAGAGAGAGGGCTGCTCTGATCTATATAAAAATAGGCAGAGAATTTTCCAAGTATAGGTTGGTGGGATTTTGTTCTTTTGCTATCAGTATAGTAATAGTGAATCCGCGTTTCTACATTTCAAACTTATTAGCTGTTACATTCCACTATCAATGTTGAAAATTCTCCATGTTTCTTGTTTTCTTCCCGATTGTACACCCTACACCTCATTTTATGCTTGGTAAATAAGAAACTAGAAAAGCATAATGAGCTATCATCATTTTGGATTTCGGTGGATAGAATTTTTAATTTTTTTTTATCACATTCAAATTAATTTAATTAATTTAGTTATGAATATGTAAGATAATTAATTAAAAAGCGTTAATTTAGTTAATTTTTTTATAGTTACATCACATGTGAAAAAATTGTTTTCGATTTGTTAAAAAGATAAATTTTAAACGTAGATAAAATGAATAATATTATAATTTCAATTTTATGTTTAAAGTTGACATTTTTTATCCATATAAGTAGGCCCGGTTTTGGCATTTTATGGGAGAGATAATGAGTTTTTAAATTAAAAAAAAAATTGTATTTAAAAGTTTAAAAAATAAATCTGGACCAATTTTAGGTCTAAAATATTAGAATATTTGATCCATTTTAGATGTGAATGAGTATAACTACATTTATAATTAAAAAAAAATACTATATACATATCCTTTTTACCATGGACTCTGCCGCACTCTTGGTCTATGCCCAGAACTACCCATGCATACGAGCTTAATATGGCCAAAGATAAAAGATAGTAACTTAATTAATTAAAATGAAAGATTAAAAGTCTAATCCATCGAAATCAGAATGATTAGAGTATGAGCTAATAACATGCAAAGAAATACATTTGACACGCAGACCAATGAAAACGTATTGTTCCTAATGTAGGCGTCATAATCACATGAACTAATGAGTGAAGAGTTCCAGACTTCCTAGGTATTAGTCCCTACTTCCAAGTCTAGAATCATGTGATGACAGTTTTGTCTAATAAAACTTATTGACCCTGCCAGTAGATATTCTGACACGTATCACCAAACTCTTTTAGGATACACAAACTTTTTTTATTACAATTTCTTTTTGTTACAAGGATACACATAAACTCTCAAACTATCAGAATTGTTCCTTACGTCTCGTAATAGAAAAGTCTATTATGCAGCAAAGGTATGCACACTTTACTAAAACCCTAATTCTTGATTTTACATCATCTTTTTTCTTCTTCAACTCTATTAACTTAAACATCAGAACGAGGTTACTGCAATCTTTAAGCTCTTCTTTAATCTATTTTCTATCTTATCTTAAATAATCCACTAACTAACCGATCATTCGAAGACTTACCGCAAAGATATGCTCACAATAGGAGCTAAGGATGCTTTTGCCAATAAAAAACTAACAAGTCAACAAATTGATAAAAAAAAATCACTAACAATATTAATTTTATTTTACTTATTTATTTTCAAAACTACTCTAAATGAAGAAAACAAACAAAAAAGAGTTCCAAATTTGTATATTCACGAAAAAAATAATCAATTAAAGAAAAAAAAAAAAAAGAACTCAAGTCTCTTCTGACTGGCAGAGATATCAACATTACACTTTGTATCCATGTCATACAACATCAAAGTCTCAATCGCAAACAAAAAATTTGAAAAAAAAAGTATGTATTTACACTGTGATTAACTCCATTCACTAATTACACTTAAATTAATTAATTAATTAATCTATACTCCCTTGGCTTTAGGGTGTAAGGGAGATTGCAGTCCATTCTTTTGATTTTGGCGTAGAACAATTTCCGAGTGAATCGTCGGGGAACTCCTTTCCGATGATCTCCGGCGATGTTGTTGATGTTGATGTTTATTATGGCCATGATGAAGTGGATGTTTATGATGATGTTGTCCATGTCCATGTCCATTCTCTTTT
Source organism: Euphorbia lathyris (assembly GCF_963576675.1). Classification (NCBI taxonomy): domain Eukaryota; kingdom Viridiplantae; phylum Streptophyta; class Magnoliopsida; order Malpighiales; family Euphorbiaceae; genus Euphorbia; species Euphorbia lathyris. The sequence goes on from NC_088917.1 coordinate 30,385,825, forward strand.
ACATCATCTTTTTTATTATCTGATTCGTTTGGAACTGTGTAGACAAAGGTTCCAATAGGAACATCACTAAAATCCAGCAGAGTTTCTAATGTTTTCACCACACTGCTCATTGTTGGTCTCTGCTTTGGCCTGTGGCTAAGGCATAGATAAGCCAATGTAGCTGCCTTTCTAGCCCCGGCTTCCGAGTACTGCCCTTCCAGCCTCGGGTCCATTATCCGCCCCAGTTTTCGGGGTTCGTTCAACATCGGTCTCGCCCATTCTGTTAGTTTCTGCTCTCGTTGCGGACGGTTCTTGTCTACTGACCGTCTTCCGCTCAAAAGCTCTAGTAATACTACTCCGAAACTATACACATCGCTCATCGACGTCAAATGCCCTGAAAATAATAATCATCCACTAATTAGAACTTCCATCACATTAAATAAAATAGTTTCAAATAGTAACACATCAGCATCTCGGTTAATTAAATTACCTGTCATGATATATTCAGGAGCAGCGTAGCCTTGGGTTCCCATTACTCTGGTGGAAACATGGGTATCAGATCCTTCGGGACCGTCTTTTGCTAACCCGAAATCTGATAATTTAGGTGTGTAATCCTGTATTCATTAAAGATAATTTAGTATTAGTCAAAAGGATCAGTACTGGTCTCGATTTACAGTAGAATTATTCTGAGTTAAATTAAATTACTTACCGAGTCTAACAAAATGTTAGAGGCTTTGAAATCTCTATAAATAACAGGTTTTTCTGATTCATGGAGGAAAGCAAGACCTTTTGCAGCACCAAGAGCAATTTTCATTCTTGTTGACCAAGGTAGTGATACAGAATATCCTGAATAAATTGAATTAATCAAATATAGTTAGGATTAGTTCAACTAATTATTAATTAAATTAAATTAATGTGGATTATTAACAAATTAAGTGAAAAGAAAAGAAATTACTTCTGAATAATTGATTCTCCAAGCTGCCACGTGGCATATACTCATAAACTAAAAGCCTATGTTCTTCTTCACAGCAATACCCAATCAATTTAACGAGATGTGGATGTCTTAATTGCCCAAGAAAGATCACTTCCGTCTGCCCAAACAAAGAATTAATTAAGATTAATTAGGTAAAGTTAAGATTAGGAAATAAACATGATTAATTAATTAATTAAGTTAATTGAAGAACACTCACCAACCACTCTCTATGACCTTGTAAACCATCCAAGTCCAAAAGCTTGACCGCGACAGGTTGAGCTTTTAAACCGGGTCGAAGTTTATCATCAATGAACCCTTTATGAACCGGACCGAACCCGCCTTCACCGATGAAATTACTCGACGAGAAGCTCTGCGTTATAACTTTGAGCTCGGCGAGCGTAAACACATGAAGATTTGAACCGGCGAGAGAAATTGAAAGATCTTCGGAGAGTGAACTCGGATTGCTGAAATCTGAAATCCTCTGAAATGAAGTTTGTTTCGTCACTTTCTTCGGTTTCGGCAGCGTTTTCTGATCGTGAAATGGCATGAAACAATTTGAAATCTTCGTTATCCATGTGATCTTCTCCATTTTCATTGTGACTGAATTGATAACACTGGTGTTGATATTGATGAAGAAACTACAAAATTGTGTATGTCAAAAGGGGGATTTTAGAAGAAGGATAAGGACAAGGAGGAGGAAAGAGAAGAAGAAGAAGGTTTGGTTGTAATGGAAGTAAAGGGGGTATTTAAGATATAAAAAGGGGGAGGAGGAAGGGGCTAAATAATAATATATAATACTCAAATATTCAAACGCGGAGGATATGGAGATAGAGAGAGGTTTCCAACTCCTTTCTACCAATACATATACACACACCCTCTTTGATTTTTTCTTTCTTTATCATTCTTTCTTTTTATTCTAAATTAATATATATAAAATGTAATTATATACTTCCACTGTTCCAAAAAATAGTTTAATATTATATTTCTTATAAATCTTTATATAAAAATTCTCACTGTTTTCTTCCGGTTTTTAGCGGGAAGATAAGTTCCTTTATTATTTCGTTTTGTTTTTTTTTTCTTATTGAATAAAACATCTTATAGACCGATTCTATATTAGATTTGATTGTTTCTCCTTTATTTCGAGTATATTTTGTTTTTTCTTTATATGGGATTATTTGTTCTTTTCCCTTTATAGATGTTATTTCATAGAAATACGTGAGATTTTTTTCTAATATCATATAGATTTGACTCATTGAAAAATTATAGAAATCATTCTTAGAGATAAAGATTCTGGAACTGATTCCAGATGTAGCGCGTTTCTTGCTAATGTGCAAAAAACAATTCAAGTATTGTCTAATAATATTCTTCTATCACGATCTATGAATTTTAAGATGCAAATTGAAGTTTTGATGTAGTTCTAGGCTGTAATTTAGGGGACTAAAGAAAAAAAATTTGTCTATGGAGTTTTAAAATTTTCACTTATGCCACAATAGATTGTCTATGTATAACACAAAATCAACCTCAATTACCTTTCTATCCAATTTAGGTTTGATATTACTAATTCGGATAGGTGAAGGGTACATAATTTTTACAACTTAAAATAGTTTGATCTATTCCTCAAAAAACAAAAGTTTGATCTATTTGTAAAAATTAACGCTGTGTAATTATTGTTTTTATTGATTTTTTAATTTTTTTTTTTTGAAGCTCACACAACAAAACAGACTCTAAAAAAGTTGGAAGAATAAAGAAAATAAACGGATTAGTATTGGAAAGGACATTCCTAACTAAAGTATGATTATTGGTCCAACACATAACATGATATATAATATTGATCCGGTACATAAATGATATAGCGCGACCGGACTTAAATAATCCAATTTTGAGGATTTATTTATTTATTTTTAAAAAATAGTTAATATAGTTTAAGAACAATTATTTTTCTTGTAAATTTCTACTTAAACTTGATGACTATTGGTTAATTTATAGTTTCAGTTTTCAAATATAAATGAATATTAAATATATTCCACAATATACATTGAGTAAGAATATAATGACCTCTTTCAAAAAAAAAAAAAAAATATAATGACAAACTAAAAACTGATTAAATCTAAAAAATAGAAATGAAGTATAATTTGAGACCAACTAAAATAAAAATATACATATCCATATTTTTAAAATGTTTATTGAAGATTTAATGTATCCTTTAAAATAATTGATTAATAGGTAAGAGTCCAAAGTCTACGCAGTTGGTTCATAGAAAATGACATGGTTACCCCTTCTTGACTTCTACTATATTATATATGTATATTTAATTCAAATTACTTGTTTTCTTTTAATCTAGGACCTTTTCACATGAAAATTGCTCCTCAAGCAATTAAAACTGACTATTCCTTGTTTTTATTAAATGAACAGCTAGCTAGCAAACGAGGCATCTAATTAACTTACCAAAATGTCAACTTAACACGAGTTAAATAATATCTTTAGTGGGAGGAGGGTAATTTCGTCAATTAGGTCATGTATGTGTGTTCTTTTGACATTGTTGCGAATAAAAACAAGTAGGTGAGTTTTTTGTAAAATATTTCATGACCTTCTAGAGAGAATGTCCTAGAAACTAGAATTTGTATTGTATCCTCACCAAATGACAGAACTACCCTTTATTCAATGAACCTGAGAAAGGTCTGCAGATCCGATGGTTAGGAATCTCCCATGCAGTTGACCAAATGGATAAAGTATGTGGGGCCAGTAGATTAGTGGTTGAGGGGTCATCTCAACATTTTGTTGAATTGTGCCTATATGATAAACACTTGCATTATATAAATTCCATAACCTAATGGAAGGTTTTTTTTAAAAGAAGGGGAAATGAATTTAGTGATGCTAAAATCTTCTAATATTTTTTTTTTATTTACAAAATTTAGGAGGAATTAGCAAATAGAATCATGAAGGGTATTTTTGGAAATAATGGAGTAGGTAAATGGGACCCGTTTTGCGCTGGCCTTTTCTTAATAAAATGTCAATGGACGTTATTCTCTTAATAAAATGTTAGTAATAAAGTTAATAACTAATAATCGCTGCGGTCAACACGAAAGTCTCTTTTGGACTCGATCTCGTTTCTCCAGGGGTATAATAGTAAAATCGGAATTACAATTTCAAGATAATAAAATCCGAATCGACACTTCCATCACATATACACAAGGTGGCAGTAAAAGTGAAGATGTTATCTTATTTTTTCTTTATGCGATTTACAACTTACACCTTATGGTGATTTTTATTGTTAAACTTTTGTTTTTTTTATATACATCTCAAGTATTTATTTGTTTTTTTATATACATCTCAAGTTTTTTTATATACATCTCAAGGATTTCTTTGTTTCTTCATAAAAAAAAAAGTATTTATTTAATCTTTTCCTTGTTTTTTTTTTTTTGAAAAAATGCATTTGACCTTATTATTCAATTTGAAGTTGAACTATCATTTTCATCATATTAAGCCATTCCGTCATAATAGAATTTATGGTGTTATATAACATATTTTAAGCTTATCATCTTTATTAATTTGAGGAAATTACCAAAACTATTCCTTTTCTTTGGCTAAAAAAAAAAAATACTATTTCCATTTTGTTTGTTTTTTTTTTTTTTTATCAATACCAGTTTGGTTTTATTGTAAATACATTTTTTATTCTCATTTTTAGGGAAATGCAGATTTATTAATAACGTACGGAATAATACAATTTTAACATTGTTAAAAAACAGAATAATTTGATAATTATTCCACATCAGAACTTTCAAACAACTTTGTCGATAAACTTAAATAGTTTTATGCATTTTGGAAGATATTTATAGCTGTTTTTAATAATATAATAAACATTTTATCCATTTTTTGTGATTAACTTGTATCTTAAAGACTTAAATATTGAATTTTTGGTAGATTGTATGATGATAGTATCAAGTCGATCGAATGTGTGAAAACGTGTAATGGAAGAAATCGAGCCAAATGGACTATACACCGAGGGGAAAAGATGGCAAAAACGTGTGGAAATAAAGCCCAGGGCCTGCCTTGGGCCTTGATTTTTGGGGTGCAGGCCCAGGGCCCATAGATATAAGAGGCCCCAAAAAATTATTTTTAGTACAATATATATTTAAAAAATATATTAAACTTATAACCTACATGTGTGTTGCGCCGCTGCTGTTGTGCTGTGCGATCTATCAGCAGCCTTCTTCTTCTGTTTTCTACTTCATTCTTCCTTGAATTGAATCATTTTTCTTTTGTTTGCCTGTTTGCATTTTCTTCCTTCTGTTTTGCCGATGTTCCTGCTTGCTGCGTCTGTCTTCTGTTTTTCCGCTGTTTTCGTTTGTTGCGTTTCTACGGTGAGTTGTGAATTCATAATTATTAGGATTGTTGATTTTACTACCTTATTTTCATATGATATGATTTAAAATCATTGATTTTGCTGCTTTTATAAAACAATATTTCGAATTGGGATGAATATTGATTTTTTTTGTTCCTTTTTATATACCAAAATGCATAGATCAAAAAAATAAGAATTGATTTTTTTGTTGCATACCCATTATCCATTTACAGTAAAACCTCTATAAATTAATACTCGATAAATTAATAAACTCTTTAAAATAATAATTTCTTCTGGTCCCGACTTGGGTCAGTTCAAAAAATGATCAATTTTAATAAATTAATAAGATAATAATTTTCTGGAACAACCCTTTATAAATACATTGTATTATTACCTCTATAAATTAATACTTTCTCAAATACATATGCGAAATATATATAGATATACATACTTAGGATAATTTAGCAAAATATGAATCTATAGTATTTTGTTTTTTCTTGAAATTTAAATCTAGTTGAATTTCATCTCTAACTATTCTCAGTGCATTCAAAAGTTCCAATGTATCCTAGTCAAATTGTAACAAAAAATTGTAAAGAGTGATGGATGATGCTATAATTGCTTCCTTTTTTGTGACTGGTTTCAAAGGTATCCAATCATCCTCAACTTCATCCTCAATTGAATTTTGCATAACGCTCGACATATTTTTTTCAAAACTTTAGACTTATGAGCATTCATTGTTTTCACCTGGATAATCCAATATTTGATTGAAATCCATTGGATTGCGGTATCCAAGCTGACCAATGATTCCCTCAAGTTCATGAACGTCTTCAGTGGTTGCTTCCTCTCAATTCGTTATAACAGATTCATCCCGTGTACGAGTTTTGCAATTTTTGAAACAATTTGCTATTGTCGATTGTTTGATATCTATTTTCCAAGATGAGAATGCAAGATTTATAGCATCTAATACAATGAACTTCCAAGTTCAATTAACTTATATAATGCACATTTAATTTTATTTGTTCATTGATTTTAGAAAAAAACTTTATTTAAATTAGTAATTTAAAATTTATTTAAAAAAAATGAAAATCACTCTATAAATTAATAATTATTAATTTATCGATTAATTAATAACTCTCTAAATTAATAAAATTCCATAGTCCCAACATTATTAATTTAAAGAGGTTTTACTGTATGTATATAGAAAACTTCTTTGTTTTTGTTTTGTTAATATGAATTGATTATTTTCCCTTTTTTTTTGGGTGTTTGCTGATTATATATTTTGAAAAAATGCATGTATTTTCTAATGTAGCAGTGATGCTTTACTTAATTATGTTTTTGTTTCTAGCTTGAGGAATGTAGTAATTTGACTTGATTTTATCTTTTGATAATTTTATATGTTACTAAGTATTTATTAAAAACTTGAAGAGTTGAGGCAGGATCAATTTATCAAGTTTTAGAAGAATTTGAGGCGTGATCTTCTGATTATCAATGTATTATCTTTCTTTTTATATTTTATTTGAATTGTTCTTATTTTTAAATGATAAGATGTTTTCTAAAAAGCATTTGTCCAGAAGTGTCAAGAAAGATAGTAGTTTAGCAATATTATCTATTGACAAAGAAATTTTGGGAACCATAGATGCTGATATTATCATTAATGATTTTGCCTCTTGTAATGCTCGGAGAAGTAAACTTTTTTAATTATTTGCATACTTTGTTTTGTAGGTAATTAAAGATGATATTCAAGGATTGGAAAAGTGTTAGAAACTGAAGAATATCAACATAGAGATCGTTCTTTAGCGGTTTAGAACAATTTTGATTTTGATTTTGTTTAGCATATTTTGAAGTTGTATTCTTAACAATATTGATTTTGATTAACACATTTTAAAATTACAACTAGGTGTTTGGAAGGTTGTTAGGGGGTGCCACCTAATTGGGACGCCCGACAATCTCTATTTCAACTTTTAAAGAAATTTTATTTTTACAAATTTTGTATTAAAGGGTCCAATTTTATTCTCTCGCCCCGGGCCTACAAAAGGTCAGGAACGGCCCTGATAAAGCCCACACACCGTGTGAAAACCCCAATCATCTTGTGTATTCAAAGGAGAGTTTCTGTCTCTTTATTTTTAATCCACACGTCGTGTGGATATTCTTACACGTCGTACGGACATTAAAGGTCACCAGTTCTATTTTCAAAATAAAACCCACAGGTTGTGCGGACTTTCTAAAAGGCCATTGCGAATCAACCATTCTCCTTTCTATGGCTCACTCCTAATTATAACTTTATCATCTCTTATTTATAACTTTTACCATCAGCTTATTTATAAGCTTGTCACATTTTTATCCTTATCCCATTTTACCTCTTAAACCTATCTCTTTAGTTAGTTATGTATTAGGATTTAAAGTAATTTTATCATTTAGATTAGAAGATGTATAAATTCATCTCTTTCTTGTAATGAAGGAATCTTTTTATCAATTAATATAAAATTTCTCTTTGAAGAATTTTAAGGTTCATCCCTCCTATCAATGGAGATTTCCAATTCCTACAAGTTTTAGCTTGTGAATATTGGGGTTTCACATCTCAATCAAATTTAGCTTGAGAATATCTTTGATAGTTTACAATTGAAAACTATCGTCACAAACTCAATTTGTATCAGTTGGTATCAGAGTCGATCATTTTTCTAACACGAGACTTTTTTGGTAGTGGTTCAATTGAGGTTACCATAAGAAGCAATGAAGGTAGTAGACAAGAAAATTAAAGACTTCAGAGCCGAAATGAGGGAGCAATTTCGGGTGCAAAGTGAAGAACAAACACACTCGAATGAGCAAATGAGAGAGTGGATAGCATATATGGAGAGACTTCAAATAGAAATCTGAAACATCGTCCAACAATGCTTTAGAGGTCGCCATAGAAGAAATGAAAAAGACCCAATGTTGCCTCCTAGAGAATCATCACTAATCTTTCCTCCATTGCATATTCAAAAGGTAAACCCTAAATTTTTATTTCTCATATTGAAGTTATGAGTAATCAAATTACTAGTGAAAGGTTGGATGTTTGTGGTATTGCTGATGATTTAAATTCTATTTATGAGGTAATGAAATTGTAAATGAGAATTTGAATTCATGTATAAATGAGGGGGAAAGAGTGCTAGCATGTGGGAACATTGAGGAAGCTCAAGGAATGTGGGGATACTATCATGGATTACTGAGACGATGAGCATCATTGCTGGAACTGGGATAGGCTTCATAGGAAACTGTACTCACCGGACCATCTACTACTTTTGTTGTTTATCCGTCCAACCCGACTAGCGATCATTGGTTCTGGTCTCCGAGTGCTACCGATGCCTATACGGTACGAACTGGCTACGAGGTGTTGAGGGACCAGAATGCTGCTATGGATAATGATCTCTGGAAGGTAATATAGCAGATTCTGGTGCCAAAAAAAATCAAATGTTTGGTTTGGATGGTAGCGCATAGATTGATTATGTGCAACACGAATCGGTTGAGGCATCAGTTGTCAGATTCAACAGTGTGTGCCTAGTGTCCACTCGATGAATTAGAAATACACATGCTGAGGGATTGTGCGGTGGCTTCGAAGTTCTAGCTGCGACTCGTTCCACTGTGTCACCAAGTTGCCTTCTTCTCGGGTAATCTTTTAACTTGGCTTCACCGGAATACGTGTGTTAATGTAATAGTTACGAATATTCAGTGGCCTTTTCTATTTGCCTTTGTGATTTACTGGCTCTAGAAGTGGAGAAATGAGGGTATCTTCGATCGCGCAGGCAGCCGAGGCGTTGTATTGATCATGTGGTGCACTACAGTAACTATATATATATATATATATATATATTCTGAATTTATATTTCCAATTTAATCTAATTAAATTGAAAACAAACTTCAGATTGAACTTGCCCCTATTATTTCTCCTGTTTGGGCCAAACCGAAACTGAATTCAATCCAATTGAATTCCCATGTTCGTTTGGGGCCAATAACATTATTTTATCCATTCTTAAATATAAACCATTATTCTATAGTAGTTTCATTCCGCGAACGATCCATATAGGTATATCTAGAGGTGGGTATTAGACCGAACTTTCGATTTGTCTAATCTAGTCATTGGTAGGTTCTAGCTAACCTCTATGACTATCCAACTCAGATATTAATCTCGTGTTCAAAACTGAGAACCTAATAGTAATCCCTTACTAAATGATATCATGATAAACATGAGGCATGGTCATAAATTCCTCATATAGTGTTCAAATATTCCTTGATCTCTTAGTGAATCGATAAATTCAAATAAGCAAATCCATTGTCCTATTCGGGTGTGGCCACACTCTTCTCAGTTCCACCAATCAAGTGGCTGGTGATATATGCTCTCCCTGAGGTGAGTAGCAATCCCCACACTTCACTCATGGTTCCTTAGCATGATTCAGTACATACCTGGCTAACCCATACTTGGCACCAAATTACTGGCTCATTAGGCGATAACAAAAGCATGTAGTGTCTTATCCAGGTTCTATAATCACTTTAGGTCTAAGGATTCATCTATGACCCTTACATGAGAACCACGTGTGACATTGATAACCATGTGGTGTTCTCATAGCGGATCAATCCAGAGTTTACTTCTTGTAAATCCTAATGCCTTTGGTTTGACACTGCATGTTTGTGACCGGTGAAACACCATCACAACCAAGACACAAACTAATTTTAGTTATTTTTTGTCCCACAATAATAACAGACTAGGATATTTAGATTAATATCTTATTGCCACACGATTTCCCTTGACCAGATCCTCAACCTGTCAAACACGTGCAGATCATTAATCTTGGATATTTTATTAATCATCTTGCATAAGTAAGTATGACCAAATTATTAGAAAGCATGTGTATGAGGTTGAGATAGTGTTTAAACATAAACACTCTCATTCTTATGAGGTAAGAGGACATTTTCGTGCCTCACACATAGCAACAAAGTTTTTACCGTCAGAATTTTATTGGTCATCCATTTTAAAAATGCGGACATGTTTATTTCTAGATGCGACAATGCCAAAGCACATGTAACATTTCTAAAAAGTATGAAATGCCTCTTCACAGTATATCCATATTTGTGAAATATTTGATATGTGTGGAATTTCATGAGTCCATTTTATGGTTCATATGGATATAAGCATATTCTTGTTATGGTAGATTGCGTGTCTGGATGGGTGGAAACCTTTGATTCCCCTATAAATGATGCTAAGCTAGTGTTGAAACACCTCAAACAACTGTTTACACACTTTGAGCCCCTAGAGCTATAATTAGTAACCAAATAAAACATTTTTTACATATAAAGAAATAACTCTTACTTCTCATAGAAATAAGCAAAAATTATATCCTTGTTGTCGGAATATTTTTGCTATATAGTTATTCATGGAATTACAATTTAATTAATAAGTTATATATATGATCAATATAGGCCCTGTTTGGTAAAAAGCGTTTTGGAATAAAAAGAGCGGTTTTGACCAACTTTAGAGGTTTGACCACTGAAACCGCTAATTGAAGTGTTTGGTGAAGAGACGTTTGAAAGAGAGCTTTGAGATGAAAACGCTAATTTAGAAAAAGCTCTTAAAATGAGCTTTTTCAATTAGCGTTTTCATATATTAAAATTAATGGACTTCTTTAACCTTAATAGATAGACTCCATCTTCTCATGCGCCAAAATTAATGCCCTTATTCGTCTTTTTGCACAAACCGCTATTATCAATCAGCTAATTTTTACCAAACAGGTCTACACAAACAGCTAGTCAAATCAGCTAATGTAATCAGCTAACATCTAACAGCTAATGTAATCAGCTAACAGCTAACAACTAATTCCCAAATAGGGCCATAATTAATTTGTCACAATTTGAAGGCTAGAAGATGAACCATTTAATCAAACCACAACCACTTTACTTTCTCTATGGAGTTTCACCAAACAACCAAACATCAAAATATTTTTTTTCTCTTGTTTTATTTTTATAACATAAATTGACTTTCAAAGGCTTCTTAAAGAAAGTTCTAAGCAAATATAATTATTTTCCAAGCAACACATCAAATTGGGTAATACTAAGATTAAAATGATCAAATATAATTAGGTAGTGAAGGAGAAAAAGTCATGGGCTAGTACAAAAAGATGACTCAATTTGTTTGACAATTTTATTTAATGGTGTTATGGCAAATATATTATAAAGTATGTCAAATTGTTATATTATAAGATGAAAATAATTAATGAACCCACCACTAGTGACCTATACTGCCGCTGATTTCAATCAGTTAATTAAAACAAAAGAGAGATTGTAATTTTATATTTAAAGACACGTGATTAAAATTGAGCTTTTGTTGAACCACCAAACAACGTAATCAAGAATGTAACCTAACAATTGGAGATGAGATGAGATGATGTATACTTTTGTTTTTGTTTTTGTTTTTAAGCCAAACCAACAAAAGAGACAAAGTTAAGTTATCGCTGCTGCATATTTAAATAGCTAACAAGTGATCTAATGATCAGTTAATTAGCTGATTTTTCGAATAAACAAAATTGTTTGACTGTAATTAGTTAGTCATTAAGTTGTAGTTAATTAAAGTTAGTATTTGGAAGAAAATTCTGTTTTATCTACAACATGCTACAACTGGATACCACTTGTCACGTGACCAACCGATTGACACTGTGTGGTGCTTGCTTTTTCCTCCGAAAGCTAAGCCAAGAATCACGCCTTACAAAATCTGCAATAGGCACATATACAGGTTCGGAACAAGTTATATACGATTAAGATAAAAGGGGCAAGCATCAACAGTAGCATCACACAGACAATCCACACCAGTCACATATAACAGTAAGCAACAACCATACAGAAAGAAACAGAGTATATGAATAATACACATAGGATTTTATTAATCATAAGACAACACTATTATATCATTGACACATCCTAACAGTAGTAGCAGGGGGACACGGGTAGTCCCTCCCCTATAGTGTATTTTTATGCCAAGTCTAGGTCCATGGGCAGTGGTGACAATTCTGTTTTCTGTTTTATAATCTGATTCGGTTTGGTTATCAATTTTTTTATTTTACTTATATTATATATTTTTCATATTTCAATTTGTACAAAAAAAAAAGTTCAAATTTAATTATTTTAATTATTTAGTATGGTTCGATTTTTAAATTACACAAATTTAGTTAACCGATAGAACCGAAACGATACTAAACCCTACAATTGGATGTTTGTTTGAAATTGTATATAAAACTTGCAGCTGAATGAGAAATGCATGAGATTATTTTCATTTCATTTCTTCTATGCCTTTTCACTTCAAAAGGCAGAGTTTTAGGTGTTTGGTTAGTGACCTCCTGTTTCCCTTTTACAATTGAAAAGCAACATTAGGTATTTGGTTAGTGGTCCTCCTGTTTGCCTTTTACACTCGAAAAGCAGCTTTTTACAAAAGCAGATAATCTCTACATTTTAGAAAAGCAGCTTTTTCCAACAGCAAACCGTAACAATAAACAGTAAACAGTAGGTAAAACAAACGGGCCCTAAAACCATAACATAACATGCGTATCAAAGTCAAATCTATTTTCTTTTATAGCATTTTTCATTCTGTTTAACTTTGTCAACATTATTACGACATTGAAACCTCTACTATGTGATTGAAAAACACATGCATCCAAACTCTACAAAAATGTACATGTTGAATAATTTAATTATGAATCAGATGATGTCAACTATGAGCACATATGTACCTGAAATATAAACGTGTCCTTAATCACTTATAATTTTCACATAATTTAAACGACAGAACAAGGAGAGGCTCGAGGGTGCCGGAGCACCCCTACGGAGCCAGGCACCACCCCTAGTGGCCAGGGACGAATCTCGGATTTCTCGCCCGTGGAGGCAAACAATACAACTAAAATAATTTTTATCCAAAAAATAATAATTAATAAAAACCATAGATTAAAACTCAAGTTTAAGTAAAATAGTAGCAGATATAGAAAATCAAAATTCAAGTAGGAGCAAAAAAAAATACCAAAGCAGAGAGACAAAGATCGTAGATGGAGTGTCGGACCAACGATCAACGATCCGACTACGGAGGGATTGGCTGCCGATTTTGGTTTAATCTTAGCTAGGATTAAGGATTTCAAATTAGATTTAAGAAGAAAGATGAATTGAGGAAGAAGTAACGAGATTAAAGAGAGTAAGAGAGACCGATGGTTTGTTTTAGGACCTATTTAGTTTTACATTTAAATATTTATTTTTTTCTATTTTTGTTGTAAACAAAACGACGTAGTTCTAATTAAATAAAACGACGTCGTTTTTCTTTAAAACAGAATTAAAAAAAATAAAAAGAAAATATTAAATTTAAAATCATTCTTCATCCTCAATTATAGAACCAGTAAACCCTAAACCTCCATTGATGAAGGGGGGCAAAGTTCTGAAATTTCAAAATTAATACTTATTTTTAAAAAAAAAATACAAATATCAGTGGGGGCAACTGCCCCCAGTGCCCACATACTAGATTCCCCCCGCTAGTGGCCACTTTTTCCCTATTTAGGGTGTGTGTGGAAATACCCTCAGTAGAGAAGGAATAATGGACTGACAACTTTAAATTTTTCAAAGCCCAGCCTCCATAACAACGTTGTTTTGGATTCTGGGCTTAGTAGTAAAAGCTGCCTAGCCTATTAGGCTTGGCACCTAGTATTAATTTTTAGTTTTAACACTTTTTTTTAAAACCACTTTTTTTCTATAATTTTCATGCTGGAAATTATTATTCATTTAATGTAAAATAGAAAAAGAAAACATTGGAGAAGTTACAAGAGATAATGGGTGAAAAAGTTGAAGAGAAAGTGGAAGATGGAAGTTGAAGGTCATGGGTTGACCTGTCCATGAGTCGGGTTAGGCCGGGCTCGGGTCAGGTCTAACAGACTTTCATGTGAAAATACTAGTCCAAGTCCAACCTAGTCTACTATTAATTTAGGTGGGTTCAGACTTAAAAATCAAATCTGAAACTCAACCCACATAAAACCATCTAAAAATATATAGATAAGTTTTAAGTAATATCATATACTACTAATTTATGTGCCAAGCAGAAAGTCATTTCTTTATCTTTATTAGCAGGACATGAACCAAAATGTTATAAGGGAGCTACTCAAAATTCAACATGCCAAGAAGCTATGAATACTGAAATTAAAACCCTTACAAAAAAAAAAAAAAAAAAAAAAACAAGGGAAATTTGTTCATTACAAACCTATAGGGTGAAAATGGGTGTACATAATTAAGAAGAAAAGTTATGTTTTTATTGAAACATTCAAAGCAATGATCAGTTAGCATAGGCTTTTCATTTTCCAGCCTTCAAATATTTCTTCCACAAATTGAGGATCTTAGATATTTATAATCCTCAGCTTACGTGTGCACTTGGCCATGGGTCGGGCTGGGCCAGGCTCAGGCCAGACCTATCGGATTTTTAGGTAAAATTGTTCAGTCCAAGCCCAGTCCAGTTCACTATTAATTTAGACGGACTGGATCCGAGCTTAAAAATCAAAAAACCCAACCTATATAAACCCAGCAATATATATATATAATTTTTAATTATAAAAAATAAATATTATATTTAAAAATAAATATTTAATATTTTAATATGTAAATTTATTAATTAGTATTATTAGGTATCCGGCCCGTGCTATTTTTATTAATCCCAAACCCGCTAAAAAAATGTGTGGGCTTTAGCAGGCCTGGACTAGACTGGACCTGAAATAAATTTTTATTGTCCAAAAGAAACGGACCTGGGCAGGCCAGGCAGGTACCCGGATCCGAGGGCTGTTAATTATATATGTTATGATAAGAATTAGTTTGTTTAAATTTTGTAGTTTAGGGACTAGCTGTTTACAATTCTTTTCTGAAGATATCTACCAAGTCAATTTGGATCTCAACCTGAATCTTAAAACTTGGCCCAAATAACTTACACGTTTTAACACCCAAGCCCATCAACAATTTGGTCATTCAAAATATTTAAATTTTAGCATCAATAAGCAATAGATTGTTAAGTTTTTTATTTTTTTTGCTTAATACATCATTTGCCCCCTGAACTTGTCCAAAATGGTTGATTGGCCCCTGAACTTTCAAAGTGTCTCGATAGCCCCCTGAACTTGCATAAAATATTTACTTAGCCTTTTGAACTTGCGTAAAACGTAATCAATTGATCACTCAGTTGCAAAAAAAGTAAGTTAAATGCGGAAGATGTATTCCACGTGTCTTAAAATGTTATTACATACTTTAAGAATAGAGTAAAAATGAAGTTATTACTTGCTCAACTATGAACCTTGTATTCTCTAATATTACAATCGCAATACCCCGATCTTGATTGTTTTATTTTTTTTAAGACGTGTGCAATACATTTTCCGTATTTAACTTACTTTTTTTTGCAACCGAGTGATCAATGTTGGTCCCTTATAACGTAACAAGTTAGTTCCAATGGGGGGATAGGAACTATTTAAAATTTTAGTACATTAAGGCTGACTTCTTTTTCTTTGAAAAAGGATTACACGGCGCGCTGAGTAAATTAAGACACTAGCTTAGTCAACTGGTGACTAAGTCAGCTTCTTTCTTTGAGTCAGGAGATAGCACTTGAGTATATTCCTGAACTCAGATACTCAATACACACAACTCAGCGTGACCTCTTTACTTGGTCAGTTTTGTTTAAGCAAGCAATATATATATTAAAGAGTTTAAGGTTAGAAAGATGTTACTCAGCAGATTTATCCAGGTTCGGCCTCTAAGCCTACGTCCTGTCCCCGGAACACGTTCCGAGCTTTCGAATTCTCTACTGAGCTCTTTAATGGTAGAGCATCAAACCTTTTACAACTTAGAAGCTGAGTATAACAAGAGTACCTTCCTCTATACCTCTACTCACTCCTAATCTCTCGTTGAGTACTATAATCGAGTACTCAGCCTCTCCTTTCTAATCTCTAGAAATGATAAAGATTTGTCCTAAACAACAATTGCTAAGACACCTTAGATGATTGAATAATCACTCTAGACTTTTACACGAAAGATATAGAATTTGGTGTAAGTATTTGCTTTGCTTTTTCTCACAGAACTTCGAGTAGAATTTTGGTCAGCGTAATGGCTTGGTGAAGATCTGCATAGAATGAAGCAACTGAAAGGCCCTATTTATAGAGACGTCTGAGGTATTAGTCATTTCGAATTTCGAAATAACCGTTGGAGGGAAACGGCTTCCTGTCGTTGTCACTCAGTCCTGCTCAGTGCTCTTGGCTAATCAGATTCAAGTATCTTCTGTCTTCGGTCAGTACTGAGCAGCTTTTAGTTAGTCAGTCCGACAGAATGTCTCTCCATTTATGGTAAGGTCAACTAGACAGCTTTCTGTGTCTTCTGAACTTTACCCAAAGTAGAAATACTTTGTCTGGAAGTTGTTCTTGCTCAGCTGCTGTCTTGTACTCTTTGTCGATACAACTCAGCAGCTTCGTTCCGAAGTTGCTTAACGAAGGTCTTCTCGATCCTTCTTTCGCTGAGCTGCGTTTTGTACACAACGACAGCGTTTTGCACACGCGGGCCGAGTGGTCTTGATCTGTTTGACTTGGGCTTTGACTTCCGTATTGGGCTTTAAGCCTTTTAGTCTTTATGTCTTATAAACAATTTAACTCAACATTGAACAAACACATTAGTGTAATAAATCAAAGCATTTAAACTTAGTGTGTTTAGAATATATTTAATTTTACTTAAATAATTTTGTCAAATCAAAATCATGTGGAAAGATGTTTCAACAATCAATTGATTACGTTTTACGCAAGTTCAGGGGGCTAATTGAATATTTTATGTAAGTTCAGGGAGCTATCAAGACACTTTGAAAGTTCAGGGGAGCAATCAACCATTTTGGACAAGTTCAGAGAGCAAATGATGTATTAAGCTTTTTTTTTTTTTTTAATGTAGAGGTAGATGCATACAACCCAAGCTAGACAAATTCGTAAACAAGAAAAACTTTGCTCCAATATAGGTCCCGTTTGTTTGGGGGAAAATATTGTGTTCTGAAAAATTTTATGCAGGGAAAATATTGTGCAGGAA
Organism: Euphorbia lathyris; assembly: GCF_963576675.1. Lineage (NCBI taxonomy): Eukaryota > Viridiplantae > Streptophyta > Magnoliopsida > Malpighiales > Euphorbiaceae > Euphorbia > Euphorbia lathyris. The sequence continues at coordinate 30,403,200 of NC_088917.1, forward strand.
AATAAAATATTTTTCTGTGTTTGGCTACAACACTGGAAAATATTTTCCAACCACTAAAAACTTGAAAAACACAATAAAAAAAATGTGAAATTTTGTTAAAAACACAAAAAATGAAAAAATACGAAAATCATGAAAAGTAAAAAATATATTAAAAACATGGAAAAAAGTGGAAAACCATGAAAATGTGAAAACAAATTAATGTTAAAAACCCAAAAAACGTTTTTTCACATTTTTGACATTTTTTTACGTTTTCTCATGTTATTAACGTTCTTGTGTTTTTTTTGCATTTTTTCTTCATTTTTTCGTATTTTCACGTTTAGTTTTTTTGTTTTCCGATTTTTCCCTTTTTCACGTTTTTTATTTTTCGCATTTTTTTACTTTTTTGTGTTATTCACGTTTTCATGTTTTTCGTATTTTTCACGTTTTTGTGTTTTTTACATTTTCGTGTTTTGTGCATTTTCAAGTGTTTGCTTTTTTTTTGCGTTTTTGTGTTTTTCACGTTTGTTCACCTTTTTATTTTTTTGCAGGGTTTTTTTTTCATATTCTCGTGTTTTGTAACATTTTCACGTTATTCATCTTTTTTCGTGTTTCATATTTTTGTATTTTTATATTTTTTAACATTTTTTCCATTTTTTTCTAAACGCGTATGTTTTGGGGAAAATGTTTTACCCTTTTGAAAAGGGTAAAACATTTTTCCTTATTTCTTCATTCCTTTTCCATTGACTTGCTACTTATTTTCCTGCCCAAACAAACAGTGGAAAATTGAAAAAATATTTTCCTGCAGAATATTTTCCCCCAAACAAACGGGGCCTAAGTGTATATTCTTTTTCAACTTATTTTTTCCATCAGATCTACATTTATTTATTAGCTATATTTCTTTCTTTCTTTTGTCGGTCTTAACAAGAACGAAAAATGTTTATCCGGTCCATAGATTTATAGATTTACATGGTTAAAAAAAAAGACGCAAACCCGAACGTTCGGGAGAGCCTAAATGATGAAGTATGAGTTACAACATTTTTTCAACGGGAATCGATTTACGAGAATGATGTGATTTTTATTTTTATTATATTTACATCTTTTTTATTTTATTGGTCTTTGTAGTCTTTTTTTCTTCTATTTGTGATTTTGTACTTGTTGTAACGTGTATGAGTGGGATGTGTTATTCATCTTAATTTTCATGTTGTATGTCAGTGCTTTTTAATCTAATGGAGTGATATAAGGTATTTTTGTAAAAAAAAAAATCATAACAAAACAAACAAAAAAAATCCAAAAATAGCCCCAACAAATCCAGAATAGCAACATCAAATCAACATAAGTATTGAGTGGTTTCAATATCTTAGAGGTTTTAGGTAGCTTTCGTACTTTATTTTCTTTATAAATTTAAATTTAATATACATGAAATATAATTAATTTTTTTTTAAAGAAAAATATAATTAATTTTTGAGTTAATAAAAAGAATGAATCAAACACAAAAATTCATTTTCTCCTTTGTATTACTGATAATATGGTTGGATTAAGAAAATATTATCATTAAAAAATTAAATGGCAAATATGGAGAGGAATATCATTTTCACACTCAAATATGTTACTATATATATTAATAGAAAACAAGTGGTTTTTGTTACAATAGACAAATACAAAAGTAGATTATTATTTATGACGAACACAATAATAGAGAAGCAAAGGAATCTTGAGAATTCATCCATCGCACATTTTCAACTTTATCATATTCCACTTTTCGTTTCTTATTTGTCTTTTTCCTAATTATTTAATTCCTCTACTTAACACAACAGACTCAAGAAGATAATTAATCGATGACCAAAAATAAACATATACCACATATCTTGCTCATTTTTTTTTTTTTTTTCTTTTGAGACCATCTTCAAAGTATCCTAATAATTCCATCAATTTGTACAAAATATTCACTTGTTCAGAGGCGGAGACAGCCCGGAGTCCGGAGTATTAGATATGGATATTTCTGCTGTAATTTAGGAATATAATTGATTTGTAATTATCATGTTCACACATATATCTTGTGTATATATATCACATTATCAATGAATGGAAAGGCAAGGATTCTACATTATCATGGTATCATGAGCCTAATTTCTTTCCTAAAAACTCTCTCCTAAAATTTCTCTCCCTAATCCCACCCAAATCTCTTCTTTCTCTCTTCCTCATTCTGCCGTTCTTCATCCCTAAAAACTCTACTGCCACCATGCCAAACAATGAACAAAACAATGGTGCCGCCGCCGCACCAACTCATCCGGCCCTATCCATTATCAACATTACCTCCTTTATTCGTGATCCTCTCGAATCCGGCAAAGGCCTCTATACCACTTGGGCTGAACTTTTTAAAACACATGCCCGTGCTTTTCAAGTTCTTGATCATATCCTTCCTGAAACCGACGATAAATCGGAAACCTCTTCTTCGGTTATGAAAGCAAAGAATCCAGGTTTATGGTCTCGTGTTGATGCCATCGTGTTGCAATGGATTTATGGAACCATATCTTCAGACCTTCTCAACAGTATCATCGGACCAAATTTAACAGCCGCCGACGCTTAGAAACTCCTAGAACAACAATTCTCCGATAATAAAAATTCAAGAGCCCTTTATTTACAACAAGAACTGTCCAATGCTAGACTTGAAAATTTTGATGATATCTCTGCCTACTGCCAACATTTGAAGTCCCTCTCGGACCAATTAAGCAACGTCGGGGCTGCCGTATCCAACGATCGTTCTTCAATTAATTTCGGGGCTCACTGACGCCTACGAGACAATCGGAACACAAATTCGCCACAATGACATTCTGCCCAATTTCACAAAGGCAAGGTCCATGTTATTATTGGAAGAATCTGCCCGTAAAAAACGCACAGCCGCCACCGTCGGATCTGAAATTGCCGCCGTTACTATCGCCCAACAGTCCCCGTCGAATCAAGCTCCTCCATATTCAAATCACGTTCGGCCTTCTTTCCCTCAAAATTCTGGCGCTGCTCGCGGTGGCCGGGGTTATTATCGCCGTGGCAGAGGCGGACGATGGCAGCAAAATAGCGGTCCTCGCTGGTCAGGGGCTGTTTCTTTACAACAGCCATGGGGGTACGGGCCATGGACTGGACAAGCGCCCCAATGGGCCTATCCCCCATGTCCTTATCCTTCTTGGCCCAATTCTTCACATGGTGCAACTCATGGTGCAACTCGCGGGCCTGTTTTTAATAACAATTCTTCTGCAGTCCAGCCAGGCATATTGGGAGCCCATCCGCAGGCCCATCTGGCCCAGTATTACACTCCAACAAACATTGAGGCGGCTATGCACACCTTGACAATCACACCACCTGCAGAACCTTGGCATATGGACACCGGCGCCACTTCTCACATGAGCGGGGATGGAGGTAAACTCACATCTTATTTAAATAAGAGTCCTAACACGAGTATCGTAGTAGGTAATGGCACTTGTATTCCTGTTATCGGTCTTGGTAATGCATCCTTAAAAACAAACAACAAAACCCTAGAATTGAACAATGTTTTACATGCCCCTAGATTAATCAAAAACCTTATATCTGTGCGGAAATTTGCTATTGATAATAATGTGTCCGTTGAATTTGATCCTGTTGGTTTCTCTGTGAAGGACTTGCGCACGGGGATCCCTATTATGAGATGTAATAGCACCGGTGATTTATATCCAGTCACATCCTCCTCTTCAGAGTCTTCTTATGCTTTAAATGCTTCTGTTTTATCTCCTTCAGTTTGGCACAATAGATTGGGCCATCCTGGTCCTCAAATTTTAGACAATCTTCGAACTAATAATTTTATTTCTTGTCCTAAAAATGTTGATTTTTCTATTTGCAATTCTTGTGTGCTTGGGAAACATATTAAATTGCCTTTTTATGCTTCTAAAAATATGTCATCAATGCCGTTTGATATTATTCATAGTGATATATGGACATCTCCTGTTCTAAGTTCTAGTGGCTATAGATATTATGTTCTTTTCCTAGATGATTATTCTAATTTTCTGTGGACTTTTCCCTTAGCAAATAAATCTCAAGTTTTTTCTGTGTTCCTCACATTCCGAAATTACGTACGTACTCAATTTGAAAAAGATATCAAAACTTTTCAGTGTGATAATGGTGGTGAGTATAACAATAGTCATTTTCATGATTTTTTTAACAATAATGGTATGCAATTCCGTTTTTCATGTCCACATACTTCCTCCCAAAACGGTAAATCTGAACGAACGATTCGAACAATCAATAATATAATTCGCACTCTTCTAACACATGCTTCTTGCTCTCATTCTTTCTGGCCTCATGCTCTTGCTCATGCGACCTATCTTTTAAATATTCTCCCTCACAAAAATCTTAGTCTTCTTTCACCGACTCAAATTCTCTACAATCGTACTCCTTCTTATACTCACTTACGCACTTTCGGTTGTCTTTGTTACCCACTTGTCCCTTCTTCCTCTAGAAATAAACTTCAACCTAGGTCCTCTCCATGTGTGTTTCTTGGATATCCATCCAATCATCGAGGCTATAAGTGTTACGACATCTCCGCGCGGAAAATAATTATATCTCGTCACGTTATTTTCAATGAAAGCAAATTTCCATTTTCCACTCAACATGTCTCGGCCTCCCCTCCCATTTCTTCTATTTCCAACTCACCTACACAAACAACCCAACCCATTATTCCCTTCCCCACTAATGCGTCCACTCCTAACCAAAGCCCAGTTTCACCACGGCCCAACAGTCCCAACCCATCTTCCCAAAACAGCCCAGCACTTCCCCCTTCTCCTCTCGACAGTCCCTTTCCTTCTCCAATTCAACACGGCCCAAACACAAATTCCCCACAACAGCTCACCTCCCCACAACAGCCCACTTCCCCACCTTCTCCCGATCCTATACACGCCAACCCAACCCAACCGACTCACCCTATGACAACCCGAGCTAAACTTGGAATTTTCAAACCCCAAAGAAAGCTCAACTTACACACCACCACTATTTCTCCTATTCCTTCTAATCCCTCACTTGCTTTACAAGACCCTAATTGGAAACAAGCCATGACTGAAGAATATAAGGCTCTTATTGAAAATAAGACGTGGGTCCTCGTACCCCGTCCTTCTAATGCTAATGTTCTTCGTAGTTGGTGGATTCTCAGGCACAAATTTAATGCAGATGGATCTTTTGAAAGATACAAAGCAAGACTTGTTGGAAATGGGGCGAATCAACTTGTTGGGGTAGACTGTGGTGATACTTTCAGTCCAGTTGTTAAGCCAGCAACAATTCGAGCTGTATTAAGTATTGCACTTTCTAAAGGTTGGCCACTACATCAGCTGGATGTAAAAAATGCTTTTCTTCATGGGGATCTTCATGAGACTGTTTATATGCATCAACCACTGGGATTTCGGGATCCCAACTATCCAGATCATGTATGCCTTCTTCAAAAGTCTCTTTATGGTCTCAAACAGGCACCACGGGCGTGGTACCAACGGTTTGCCTCTTTCTTGTCTACCATGGGTTTTTCTCACAGTAAATCTGATCATTCACTGTTTGTCTTTCGTCGGGGAGCAGAGATGGCATATCTACTCTTATATGTGGATGACATCGTTCTAGCTACTTCTTCCACTGCTCTACGAGAGTCAATTATCAACAAATTGAGTTCCGAATTTGCTATGAAAGATCTTGGCCCATTGAGTTATTTTTTAGGGATATCTGTCACTCGGAGCGCCGGCTCTCTTTTTCTGTCTCAAAAGAAGTATGCTACTGAGATCATTTCTAAAGCCGGTCTTTCTTCAGCAAATTCCTGTACAACACCTGTTGACACTAAGCAAAAACTGAGTGCTTCATCTGGTTCTGCTTATCATGATCCATCTGAGTATCGAAGTTTAGCTGGTGCATTACAGTATTTGACTCTCACTCGCCCAGACATCAGTTATGCTGTTCAGCAAGTCTGTTTATTCATGCACGATCCCAAAACGTCTCATATGGCAGCTATCAAGCGGATTCTTCGATATGTTAAAGGAACCCTGGAGTTCGGACTTACATTCACAACCTCTTCACTAGATTCCTTGGTCTCCTATACAGATGCAGATTGGGGGGGATGTCCTGACACTCGACGTTCTACTTCAGGATATTGTGTTTTCCTTGGTGACAATCTTCTGTCTTGGTCTGCTAAGCGGCAACCCACTTTATCTCGTTCTAGTGCTGAAGCAGAGTATCGTGGTGTTGCTAATGTCGTATCTGAAACTTGCTGGATTAGAAATCTTCTTCTTGAACTTCATTGCCCTATTAGTAAATCCACCTTGGTATATTGTGACAATGTGAGTGCAGTTTACCTCACTGGTAATCCTGTACAACACCAACGTACCAAGCATATTGAGATGGATATACATTTTGTTCGAGAAAATGTTGCTAAAGGAGAGGTTAGGGTACTTCATGTTCCTTCTCGTCATCAAATTGCAGATATTTTCACCAAAGGTCTACCACAAATTCTTTTCGACGACTTCCGCTCTAGTCTCAACGTTCGACCACCTCCCGTTTCGACTACGGGGGTGTATTAGATATGGATATTTCTGCTGTAATTTAGGAATATAATTGATTTGTAATTATCATGTTCACACATATATCTTGTGTATATATATCACATTATCAATGAATGGAAAGGCAAGGATTCTACATTATCACGGAGGGGTTCCAGCCCCCCGGTCTCTGGTACCACCCCTAAGGAATAGTGGTTTAGTTTCGGGTAGCCCCTTAAAATAATGTAATTAGTACTTATAAAATAGATTGTAATTACATAACATAAAATTGGGTTCGCACTCGTGGTACAAGTGTTGTCTTATAATCTAATTGTTACCATGAAGTTCCAGGTTTGAGCCATGTGCTCCGTTCCAAGTTCGAGCCCCATACTCTTTAGTTTTTATCTAATTGTATTCCATGTTTTTTTCTCTTTCCTTTGAATCAAAATGTCAAAATTTATTTTTCTCTTTTTTCCCATTGTAAATTTTTACTAAAATCAAAATATGTTTTGATTCAATTTTAATTTTTTCTCCTCAAATCTCCTTCAAATCAAAATATGAATATTAAATTTTATTATTTTTTTCATTATTGTTTTTTTTTATCTAGCTATAAATTTTATCCTTAAATTAAAATATCAATATTATTATCTAGTTTAATTATTTTTTTATCATTACTATTAATTAATTAAATGTAATTTTTTCTTTAATCAAAATGCCAATATAAATATTCAATTTATAAAGAATAATATACTTGTTTAGGGGTTTTAATTTAGGAAATTAGCGTTGAATTTATAGAAAATTAAATATGTCTATGTACTAAAACGAAACAGTTTTCATGCTAGAGAGCAAAAAAAAAAATTACCCAACCCTAACAGCCTGGACTTAGAAAATTACTCGTAGGGCTAAAATTAGCCCCCCCAGATACAAAAACATGGCTCCGCCACTACACTTGGTGGATTAAATTTGTGGAAAATATAATTAATTATTTGATTATAAAAAAAAAAGTTGCATGCGAAAGATGTGTTGCATGTACTTTATAATGTTATTACATAATTCACATAATAGATTAAAAATGATTAAAAATGAATTTTTTACTTCTTCAATTTTAAAACTTATCTTCTCTAACCGTATTCAGTAGGAGTTGGTTGGCCGAGACTTGGGAAAAGTCGAGGCGCCACACGGGGAGTTGGCCTGGCCTAGAGTTGCCCTCGTGATATTTGATATCAGAGCCTAAACTAAGCAAAGGCCTTGTGAAGTATGTGGTAGTCTCTTAACTGAGCAAGACCTTTGCGAGGTGGGCGAGTAAGCTTTAACTAAACGAGTTCTCCCTGGAGAGAGTGTGTCAGCTTTAACTAAGCGAGTTCTTCGTAGTATAAACCAACAATGCTTTAGCTAAACGAGTTCTTCGTGGTGTGAGCCGACGTTGCTTTAACTAATCGAGTTCATCGTGGTGTGAGCGAACATTGTTTTAACTAAGCGAGACCTTCGAGAGGTGGGCTCGCAATACTAAAGATCCTAAATTTTCCCAACGAATTGACGGATGGAAATTTATGATGCTTTTTCGAAAATATTTTGTGATGCTTTTCGGTTTGATCAAAGCCCATGGTTTACCAGGGCCAGTGTTGCGAGTATACCTCGACTTTGGTTGTTTTATTTTTTTTAAGACGCGTGCAATACATATTGATTATATTTTATATAAGTTTAAGAGGGTAATTGAATATTTATGTAAGTTAAATGATATTTTTTTAAGAAAAAATATTTGCACACCATGACATATCTAGTTATAGGTAAGCTCTCAACCATTAGGCTAAGAGCTTCACCACAAGTTGGGAGATTTTTTTTTTTTTTTTTACCAGTAGTGAAATGATGTATCGAGCCTTTATGAAATCACAACATACAATTGTGTTACCATGAACAAATACTTCTATTAAATGAAACTTTATGATTATAAAGTTGAAACACATATTAACATTTTACAATAAATACGTGTGATTAATGTTGGAAAAATTACATATAAATAATAACTTTTTATTGTTATTTTCTTTTAAATTTTAGGTTTAAATATATAATGGATAAATAAAGTTTAGAAAATTTGAAATTATCAACCTACTCTATGTCATAGGATATTTTTAACAAATATAAGCTCAAAAAGGATAAGTAGTGATTGAAAAATGGATGCTCAGATTGAACCACTTTTTTTAAAAAAAAAATTGCGCAATGCGTTTACATTAAAGAAGAAAGAAAAATCTCCACCAGACCTAGATGTGATTCGAACCCATGACCTCCCAAGGTATAGGTAAACTCTCAACCACTAGACTAAGAGCTTCATCACACTTGGATTGAACCACTTGAAATAGTATTAATAAGGATAAAAGATACCAAAACTAAACTATAGTTCCCCGTTACACATAGAAAAAAAGTGAGCCTTTCATCTTTATATTTTATATTCGAAACCATAAACCCAATAATTTCATCACCCATAAAATGATGATCACGCCTTCCTCTTCCTCCATTTTCTACCACATTCTTTCTTTTGCGTCCTCTCTCTTAGTTTGCTCATTCCACCTTCACCCACTTCATTGAATTCACCAGATTCAACTGTAGCTCTAACTATCGAAACACTATTTTGATTAAGTTTTGATTATAATAAAAATTACATTAAGGAATAAAATCTCTCTATTAATTAAAATTCATAATTAAATTAAATTGCTTTATGTATTAACAAGTTTGTTGAGTATTGATAAATTAAAGCAATTGGATGCTTCCAAGATTTATTGAACAAATCAACAAAAGGCTATGTCAGAAACAATCCCAAAAGCCTATACACAATCAGAAGAAGACAACAACATTGTCTTCCTCAGGATTGCTACTTCTGGCCATCCGCAGAAGACAATCATCTTTGCAAAAAAAAAAAAAAAAACTCATATCTCTTGCATACACCAAAACAGAAATACTCTAACCTGACCATACTTGCAGAGAAAATTATTGGATGAAGCTTCTCGAATGGTCCTCTATGTCAACGACTAGTTTCCAGTTATGGCAATACGCCAAGACGATCAGAATCCTAGAGAAGAACAAAGGATGTTTCTTTTAACTGGACATCTTCTGGATTGAAACAACTAGTTTGAATTACTGTCTATATAAAGAAAGTTCAAGAACAAATTCAAATAGAGAATCAAGAGAATTCCAACGCATAACACTACATACGAGAAAAGAGTGAAAAACATAGCAAAGTTCTAAACACAATCAAAACTCATATCTATGTAATTGTTAGAGAGAGATTAGATCAATACATTTTCCATCTAAGAATTGTAATCATTCAATAGTTATTAGTAGTAGTTTTGTTGCTTCGATGATAAGTAGCAAAGTGAGAATTAGTATAAGTGTTGAATGAAGGAGAATACTTCATTCAAACTTAAGCTTATTTGTAAAAAGTTTGTTCTCTAACCAGTGGCGGAACCAAGACTTCGAATGACCCGGGGTTCAAACATATCAGTAAAAAAATTTCAAAACGTAAAAAAAAAAAGTTTGAAATTAACTGTGCGGTTGATAGTAAATTTTCAAAGTCCACCCTGTTAGGGCTGGACAAATTTTTTTTAGCCTCCAACACATTAAAACTGTAAAAATGTTATCATTTTTTTAGAAACTAACATTGAACTAATAGAAAATTAAACATGTTTACTTTTTTTTAATGATAAAGACATAATAAAAATGAATATTAAATATGTCTACTTTTTTTTAATGGTAAAGATATATTAAAAATGAATTCAAAAGTGTTATCAAAATAAAAATAAAGAGTTCATTTAAATTAATTAATAATGATAATATGTTTTTATAATTATTGAAAAATAAAATAAAAATAAATTTAACTGTGCGGTTGACAGTAAATTTTCAAAGTCCAACCCGTTAGGGCTGGGTAAATTTTTTTTAACCTTCAACGCATTAAAACTGTAAAAATGTTATCATTTTTTTTAGAAACTAACATTGAACTAATAGAAAATTAAACATGTTTACTTTTTTTAATGGTAAAGACATAATAAAAATGAATATTAAATATGTCTACTTTTTTTAATGATAAAGATATATTAAAAATGAATTCAAAAGTGTTATCAAAATAAAAATAAAGAGTTCATTTAAATTAATTAATAATGATAATATGTTTTTATTTCTACCAAAAAATATAATGATAATATGTTTTTATAATTATTGAAAAATAAAATAAAAATAAATAAAAACTTTCTTTAAAAAATTGAGATTGAAGGGAATCGAACATAGAACCTCTCAAATAGAAATAAACATCTTTAACCATCTTATCTACCTTTAAACATCAAAATAATACTAGATAGAGTCAATATAATTCTTTCGAAAATATTACCCGACACTATTACAATTTTTTTTTTTGTCAATTCTCCGACCACCTGTCGGGGCTCGAACCCCCTAACCCCCTTTAATTCCGCCCCTATCTCTAACCCAAAACGTCAACCAGCCAGGGTAGCCGTCTTCATTATCTCCAATACCCAATCAAGAGAGGGAATCGGCTGGTTAACAATAGCATACACGATATCGAGAAGTTACATATTTTTTATGTAAAAAATAAAGTCATACATAAAAAATCTGATTTATTCCAAAATCCGTGTGCCATATATGTAATTTACCTATTGAAATCGCGCTAGATATTCCAGAGAAACCGTTAAAACTGAATCTCCGGCGATGGACGTAAGGTCCGTTGGGATGATAAGCCATTGATGCCACGTCACTACATACGTCACTAGTGGTAGTATAATACACGGCTAATGAATTGAACAGAAAAAGACAGTATCTGCTAATTAATGTATACTAATTACAGCCAGTAGCTGATTTTTCATATCATATGCCGTGCCGTCGTAGTCAAAATCGAAGACCAGGAGTAACACACTCTACCTGGTGCCACTTCCAGATATAAATCGTATCCTACTCCCTCACCCCGTCTCCATTCCAAAGCATCCATTTCATACATCAGCTACAGAGTTATGGCTCGCTTCACCTTCGCCTCTTCGATTCTGCTTCTGCTCGTTTGCGTGGCCGCCGCAGTAGGATCGAGCTTCGACGACTCTAATCCTATTAGGCTTGTGTCTGACCGTCTTCGTGACTTCGAAGAATCCGTTGTTAAAGTCGTCGGCCACTCCCGCCGTGCTCTTTCCTTTGCCCGTTTTGCGCACAGGTTTCCGATCGTTCATCTTCTGTTGTGAATTGCTTCGTTTTGTTTATGTTGTTTTTCTTTAATTTTGGGGAGGGAGTTTTCTTTTCTGATGGATGGATAGTTCGGGCTTTATAGGTATGGGAAGAGTTATGAGACTGAGGAGGAGATGAAGCTGAGGTTTGCGATTTTTTCGGAGAGTTTGGATTTAATCAGATCCACTAACAAGAAGGGCCTGTCTTACACTCTCGGTGTTAATCGTAAGATACTTCTACTTTATTTGCTTTTTGGCAGTTCGGTTGACTTTCCCTTAGTTCCTGTTTTAATGTGAATACAGTCTTATTTGTTAGTTCGGTGTATTTGATTTCAGAGTTTGCTGATTGGACCTGGCAAGAGTTCAAAAAGCACAGACTAGGAGCTGCTCAGAACTGTTCTGCCACCACAAAGGGCAATCACAAGCTTACTGACGTCGTCCTTCCTGAAACGGTGCTTATACTGTTTAAGTTTTTAATTAGTTCATAAAGTTCAATGAAATTTTGTTAACTAATAAGGCTGCCAAGTTTATAATCACCTGTGAACCAATCCTGCAATTACGTCTTGTATGCTAGATATCATTACATACTTTTCCGATAATATAGATGAATAATAACTTAGAGAGTGTTGTTTTAAGGTGAAACAATGGCCTTCCACATCTGCTATGGTAAAAGTGATGCTATCTACTTCTGTAATGTAATTGTTGTGAAATAAAAAAAGAGATAAAGAATCCATCACTAGCTGAAGCAATTGTGCTTGAATCCTGTATTTATACATCAGAGAGTGACATTTGCAGTAGATATTTGGCGCATGTCCATCTGTACTTGTAGAATGCAAGTCTGATATATATGTTTTGGTTCTGTTGTGTAGAAAGACTGGAGGGTAGAAGGCATAGTCAGCCCAGTTAAGGATCAAGGTCATTGTGGTTCTTGCTGGACTTTCAGGTTACCTCAAGTCTTAAGACAGACATGCAATTCAACTTGTCAAGAAATCAGTTTAAATTGCCTTCTAACTTTTACTGTTTGTGATTTCAGCACCACTGGAGCTCTTGAGGCTGCCTATCATCAGGCCTTTGGAAAGGGCATCTCTCTTTCTGAGCAGCAGCTTGTGGATTGCGCTGGAGCTTTTAATAACTTCGGCTGCCATGGTGGATTGCCATCACAAGCCTTTGAATACATCAAATATAATGGTGGTCTTGATACTGAGGAAGCATATCCATATATTGGAGCAAATGGTGCTTGTAAATACTCATCAGAAAATGTCGGTGTCCAAGTGCTTGAATCTGTCAACATTACCCTGGTAATAGTTCTACTAAATAACTCTGTGCTAACATTTATGTGCTGGATGCAGAGACTCTTTTGAGTTTAGTAAGATTGAATAAGCAATATTAAGGCTATTATAGACTTGCTTATCTGGGCATGTCTTCATGGTCTTTTAATAAGTGATCTAAGGTTGGCATGGAGCATGATTTATGTCTGCAGTGTCATTCTCATTTCAGATGATAACAATATTTATACACCTCAATCTATGCCACCCTATCATTTTCTTTCAAATATTGACAGTATTTCCATTGTGCCACTTGAGGTTTGAAACTTCCTTTTGCAGCTTTGATGCATGGTTCATACTTATTTGCTACTCAGCTGAAATATTTTGTTTCAGGATCTTTTGTTATAGATTTTTTTCAAGGTTCTTCTATGTTGTGAATGAATTTAGGGCGCTGAAGATGATTTGAAGCATGCTGTTGCCCTGGTTCGTCCAGTGAGTGTGGCTTTTGAGGTAATAAGCGGCTTCCGTTTATACAAGGGTGGAGTTTTCACCAGTGATTCTTGTGGAACTACTCCAATGGTGAGCTTTCATTCTATTACTTTGTTTTAAATGGAAAATGCTAGTTTGTTAAGAAGGGTATAAGATGGCTTTTCCTAAGCCTCAGGTCAAATAAAGTGTTGCAAAGCGGTACCATATATCCGTGAACTTTTGATCTAATCAAAGTCAAGCCTCTAACATTATAGTTCACTTAAGATATTTACTGAAAATTTTGCATGTTGATATTGATGGTGTTTGACTCTTAATCATTTTGGATCTCTTGGTTATATATTTGAATTTTGTGCTAATGCACGTTCTGTACTTTTCTGATGTTCCTATGTGTTATGGCAGGATGTGAACCATGCTGTTGTTGCAGTTGGGTACGGAGTTGAAGATGGCATCCCGTATTGGCTCATTAAGAACTCGTGGGGAAAGAATTGGGGTGATAATGGCTATTTTAAGATGGAGTATGGGAAAAATATGTGTGGTAAGTCCCAATCTAATCTGACTTGATTGTTTGAAACCAATTTCACATAACTTGGATGACACGTGTTTGATATTTGGACTTTAAATCATAACTGAACTCCTCTTAAAACACGAGAAATTTTACAGTACTCCGGGAGTAATAGACCCGATCAATGAAAATCGTTTTGCCTACCATTACATGGAAGATAGATTGGTGTAATGGAAAAAATGTATATATGTGGCATGAATTGATTGGTAAAGAGTATTATTCCGGGAGTACTCTAAATTTTTCCCATATAACACATTTCACATACATCACATGGCTTTCATCCAATGAAAGTTGCACTTTATTCTTGTCACATGTCTTGTATTCATAATAATCCCTTGGATTTTAGTTGTTCATCCTCATTTTGATGTCTTGAATGTAGGAATTGCAACTTGTGCGTCATACCCAGTCGTTGCTTAAATACAATTGACGAAAAAAACTGCTCGCTCTAGGATGGTAAATGGTGTATAAGAATCTCATTGAAGGATGAGGTGAAGTTAGAATGTTTGGGGGAGGTAAAAGGACACAGGGTATTGATGATTGTATTAGCTTTACGGATTAAATAAGATTCCAGATTGTAATCTTTATTATACACAAGAAAGACCTCATGTAAATTCTGAACTTGAAAGTTATGTGAAGTATTAGATCAATGTAAAATAAGAAACCAATGCTGCTGTATATGTGTGGTTTTTTACTTTTCTTCTTTGATGCACGTAATTGTAGTCTAGGTGCAAACATCTTTTTTCTTTCTTCTCCAGCATACATTGAAGCAGAATGGTTGTCGCATTATTGTGGAATCACACAACCACACCACTGCTTTCATGTTGATCTATGAACATTGTTGGCTCTTGCATTACCTATTTTTTTGAGTGTATCAAGTAACATTAGCTCATAAGACTATAAAAAGAAATCAGAGGTCGTGGAATTTGAAATATGCTACAGACAAGATTTTTAATTGGATTTTTGGGTTGCTAATCCTTTATGAATTAAGGGCTCGACTAGATGATGGGAAAATTGGAGAATAGAGATAGGGTTTTGTAAAGCTAACTGAATAGAGACAGATCAATGTTTGGCGTGATCCTTGGCCTGTTGACTCTGGAATTTCAAGTTCATACAACTATGGTTTCGGGTCTAGAGAACTTGACTGTATCCGATTTGAGTCGTGCTGATTCGTGTGACTGGGAGTTGCAGCATATTTGATTGCTCTTTACTGTGGAGTATGTGAACTCGATTCTTCAGGTTTATGCCGGTGATTTTGATGTGAATGATATGCTCATTTGGCACTTTGATAAGCAAGGCCATTACTTGGTTCGGTCGGCTATCGTGTTGTATGGGAAAGTTGGCGTGGATTGGCGCTGCATTACTGGTGCTCACTCGGTCATGAATGTGGGCATTTCCGATCCCTCCTCGCGTCAAAATGCTAATAATATGGCGGGCTTGCTGTAATTTCCATCCCCTGAAGGATGTTTTGCATGGCAAAGGTGTTACGCGGATAATGTTTGTGGCCTTTGTAAGGAAGTAGGGGAACACGCGGTGCCCCTCTTTATGGCTTGTAGCAGGGTCAAGATCATATTGGACTTGGCGGTATCATGCGCGAATCATTTAGGCGTTTTCATCTTTGCTTATGCAATGCCAGAGATGGGATTTTGCTCCCTTCGCCTAATGGAAGCCGTCAATCTTCAAAGAGCATCGTAGGTCATTTAGGAGCATGGATTCCCTTTTTCATTTTTGTTATTTTTAATTTAAAGAGAAAGTTAATGTTTAGAGTGAAAATCCAAAATATGATGATTTTGAAAAATAAAAAATGTGGCTCCATAATAATAGGCAAAAAGCATCATTAGGCCCGTGATCTTTCATTTTTTAGTTCATTAAGCTCTTAATCTTTTATTTCGATATATTAAGCCCCTAATCATTTATTTTTGGTCTTATTAAGCCATTAATGACCAAAAAAGTAATTTTGAACATAAAATTCGGTTAACAGACTGTTATTCATTGCAACTGCGTTCAAAATTTGTATTTTTTTCATTGTTTAAAAGGAGTTTTTGATATGTAATGTGGCTGTAGGATATGTAAAAACCTCAATAATGTATTTTTAACAGAATTAGATGTTCATAACTTACTAATTTGGTCATAAAAGGCTTAATGAGACCAAAAGTAAATGATTAGGAGTGTAATGTATCGAAATAAGAGATCAAGGCTTAATGAACCAAAAAATGAAAGATCAGAACCCTAATGATGCTTTTTGCCAAAATGATACTAAACAACTTTAATTTTTGAAAGTTTTCATTTTGAAGTCGTTATCCGCCAAATTTAGTAATAGGTACCGATTTGCAAAAAAAAAAAAAATATAAAATCATATAATTTTATTTGAAATTAACCTTTTTAATTATGCAGTTATCACTTCTCAGCATACAATTTGGCTCAATTATATACAAAATTGACTTGAATTCAATGAAGTATATGCTGGGAAGTCGTAAGTACTACTAATTGAATTCAATGTTTATTTTATTTATTAGATTAATAAAAAAAAATCAACGTTTACAACCATGCATTACTTCATCGAATTCAAGTTCTTCTCTGCAGCAAGAAATGATCAAATTACCATAATCGAATTTTCAATACTTCAATCTTTAATTCAATATATATAATATAACTAACACATTAACAATATTGTTCGCAGACCGTTTGATAAAAAAAAATACATCAATAATATAGATTTACAATAAAATACAATCAAATCAAAACTACAAACATTTACATCTTGATAATGTAAAACATTTAATAAGAATTGTGAGTCTCTTTGATAATCACGCTTTTTACTCCACAAATTTTTTAACCAACCTAACTTAGTTGTAACTCAAAATTGAGAAGTTTAGGCTAGATCCATCTATTTCTCACGATACTTTGATATTACTAAATTGAAAGTAAATTAAATCACTTTCATTAATTGATACGGGTTAGACTATACTTACTTTGTTTTTAACAAAGTAAGCTTTACTTTGTGTGTTTTTACTATTAGATGAATTTTACATTCCATCATCTAGTGGTGAAAAACACAAAGTAAGGGTTACTTTGTCAAAAACAAAGTAACCATAGAAGACACCGAATTGATATTGATGATATATAATATTATGAAAATATCAATAATATTTTTCTTAAAAAAAATATGAATAATATTTAATGTGTTTGTGACCATATTGACGAAATTTTTCAGAAAACAGAACCCAAAACATAATAGAGAAGGGAAAAAAGCAACAGTATCAAAACAAGGATAATAAGGAAGAAGTGGAAAAGTAGAACAACCATGTTCATGTCATTCCCGGCGGAGGGCGGTCGTGGACGACGCCGTCTTGGAGGTTTGAGTGGCTTGTCTATGCTTTTGTCTCTTTGCATCGTTTCTTAATGATCAAATCAAAGTGTTTTTCAATTATATTAATGTTGCAAGTGAGATTAATATATATTTATACTAATAATGAAGCAAACAAAAAGTTGCATAAATTAAATTACAGAGGAGGAAGGAGGGTGGAATTCACCAAGTATTTTCCATTTGGGTATCAACAATTTTGGTTTAGTTTTGCAGATGAATATGGTTGACCTTCTCGACAAGAGGTAATTTACAAAGTTAATCTTATAATTATTAGGGGACATTAGATTTAGCATTCACATTTAAAAAAAAAAATTGTGGTTTTACGAAATCTGTATATGTATTATATTTTAGCATAAAAGGATCTTCTATAGTTACTTTGTTTTTTACAAAGTAAAGCTTACTTTGTTTTCGTCCAACACTTTTAGTTTTGCTCATGTGATAAGAGACAATTTTATCCTTTTTTTTTCTCTTTTTAACTTTTCAAAAAATTAAAATTATTTTTAGTTTTGTTTGACTTCAGCTGCAATAAATCACATCATAACACGAGATGTTAAAAGAGAAAATTTTATTCTGTAATAAAGAAGTTCTTATACTAAGCATCGAGTTTTCTATGTCACTCGGAAGACCCCCAATTCATATTTGGACACGTATATTATGACCCAACGTAATAATTAAAATAGTGAGACCTCTTATAATATATGTTACACGTGTCAAAATATGTATGAGAGGTCCTCCATTTGATATGGAGAACCAGATACTTCTAATAATTTGTCGTAATAGAGGGAGAAGAGAAATGTCTAAAGTTTGGGTTTTTTAGTGTCAATTTCCTAGTTGTAAGTAGAAATCATCTTCCTTCGATGACTCAGCAACTCATAATGACCAATATGCGAAAATATGAAATCACATCGTTTTTTTAATTAAACCCAACAATGTAATAATAAACCTAGCGTTTATTAGATCATGTGATTTCAAGTCTCATGAACGGACCAATATTATAGCTATGGGAGCCTTGGTTCTCCATCTAGCCTAAAAATTCATCTTAGTATGATGGGTGAAGGATTTTGTCCTCTACCACTCCAATCCAACAATTCTTTTTATTTTGCAAGCTCGACAATAATTTGGTTATCTTTTATAATATTTTTCTTTGCTTCCTCGTTAAGTCGTTTCTTTAATTGTTTTATTCTCTTTATTTCCCTTATTCATTAGTTATCCGTCTACAATGTCGCTTTCCATTCTAAAAAATTTCGATTTTATTTATTTATTTTCAATTTGTCATTTTTTTCCGGATCCCCAACCATGTTTGTAATTTTGTCAATGGTTACTGAAAACAAGAAAATCAAAAATTTATCCAACAACCACATAACTATCGTTTTCAGAGCTATAAGTATAGCGAAAAATAAGTTTTGAAACATAATGAAAAACGAACATCTCTCAATAATTTAATGTGTATTTGGCGAGAAATCATTGGTAGTTTTAATATAGATTCAATTATAGATGATTTTGTTGACTTAAATGAGCAAAGTTCTCTCGTTTGATAAATTATGAATAATATAGTACATTTTGATATCTTTATTAAAAAAAATTAAAATTTTAGCCCCCTCATGATTTTATCTAGCATTCACTTGTGGAAATATGAGTTTTCTTCTTTAATGAAAGTGGTGGAATTATAAACATGGATCGATGTTGGAATATGAAATTGCACTTAAAAAAATCTGTCTTGCTTCCTTCTTTCTTTGCTCGCTCTGATCAGGATTGGTTTATAGATGGAGTTAGTGGGAAGTTGTTAGGTATCCTTGAGCATGGTGATATTTTCTTTGCTATTGTTTGTTACCAGATTTGGAAATGGAGGAATGAAGAAATCTTTGAGAAGAAAATTGTGTCTTTTCCTAACTTAATTGAGTTCTTCTCAGAGAAAATGGTCAACATTACAGATAGCTTCAATGGAGATTCTCTTGTAAGGTCTACCCAGAATAAGGTTGTTCATCTCATTGGTTGGTGCAGGCCTAGGGAAGGAGTGGTGAAATTGAATACAGATGGATCTTGTTTGAAGGATGGTAGGATTGCTGCAGGAGGTGTTATGAGGGATGATGGGGGTGCATGGATTTCTGGGTATACTCAGAAATTGGTTTAGGTTCTTCCTTTTTGGCGGAACTTTGGGGGATCTTTTCTGGCCTTAAACTCGCCTTGAATCTGGGTTTGAAGAATCTGATTGTTGAATCTGATAGCCTTGAGGCTATCGAAATGATTTCCAGAAAAAATGCTATTTGTCTAAATAGCCATAACCTTATCAGAGGAATTAGTAGGTTTTGCTCTTCTTTTGATTTCATTAGCTTCAGTCATATCTTCAGAGAGAACCAGGTTGCTGATCGTCTGGCGTCTGCTGGGCATGCTTGCATGATGGGCGTCATTACCCTTTCTTATCCTCCTATTTATCTTATTTCTCTTCTTAGGGATGATGTGGTGGGGGTTAGCTTCCCTAGGCTAATCCCTAGCTAGGCTTTCGGGCTCTTTGTTTTCTTTTCTTTCCCTTTCCCACCAAAAAAAAATGAGACTGGCAATTATATCAACATTCGGCTAAAAATTGTACTATTTTATTTTATGTATTGAGATTAAATCTGCTTTTTCTCAATAACGATAGAGTAAAATTTAAGTGTTAGAGCATCCACAATGATTGGTAACAAAAGCACTTAGTAACAAGGTGAAGTAACATTCCACTAGAGTGGTTGTAATTTTTAAAAATATTATGAGACAAAAAAATTATTAATTAATAAGAGGGACCGTAATTATAATTAACCAGGGACAAAACAACATTTTAACCAAAAAGAAAACAGCTTTTTGAGGCCATGTCCTGCGCATAACTCCCAGATCTGGCGCGTGAATGACACGCGCCAGATCCAGCACTCCTACGCGCAGGCGTGGCCTCTAAACTGCTGAATTTTTGGATTTTAGGGAATGGAGTACTGTACATTACCAACAGAGGTAACAAACCTCATTTAGCAACACCAAAGTATTAGACTCCCTAGTGGATGGTTGTGACTTAACTCATTTAGTAACAAGCAAGTGACTACCACTAAGGATGCTCTTATCTGTTGTATTTGTTGAGTGGTTGAGCAACATAACGGAACTCAAATAAACTCTTGACTGTCAAATCTGTTGAGAGTAGTGAACACCAAATTTTAATTTCATCCCCTCTCTCATGATTTTTTTTTATTAGTTTTACATTACTAACAATGTAATTTCAAATTTAATGCCCCCAACTAATTAAGTTAATCTATGATTTTAACCCTACAATTAATTAATCAATGGTGTATCTATTATTAGAAAAAAAAAATATTTGATTACTGAGGTTTGAAACAAATAATAAGTTTAACATTATACTGTTCTATAAGTAAAATATAATTCAGTTTTTCCTAATAACTATAATGTAAATTTATATTTTAGCCCCTTATATTATTTTACCATAGTTTTGTGACTATTGATATTGTTGCTTGGCATCAGTTAGAGATGCAAACGAGGCGGGATGGGGTGAGATGAGGATTATATTTTTTATCTCCGCTTCTCGACCTATCGGAGATTTTTCGTCCCATCCCCGAAGCTTAAATGGGACTTTTTTTTGTCCATGTCTCCACCATGTAAGGATATGCATTCCCAGTTTCATTATGTTTTTTTTTAATATATATAAATTTTTTATTTTATTTCTATTTTCATCTTCTTAACATTTGGCATGGTATAACGATAAATAATAAAATTAAATTTGAATTGAATGTCAGAAAGAAAGAATAAAATTGATCTAACCTAATAACTCTAAAAGAATCTATATATATATATATATATATATATATATATATATATATATATATATATATATATATACTGAACAGGGAAATAACCGGGGATTTGCGAGAGTACCCTATGGGGACATATCAGGGATGGATACAAGATTCTCATGGGGTGAGGATACCTATCCTCATCCTCGGGGTAAATTACATACGTGGTGTACAACTTTTTACCCCAAATCACACTTTAGTGTACAACCAAAATTTTATCACACTAAACCGTACGAATTTCAGGTAACCTCTCACTAAAGTGTACATCCGGTTTTTATGACCGATCAACGCTGGTCAAATATGCCACGTCAGCATTTTTAATTATAGAATTAAAAAAATAGGACTCTTTATAAAATGACTAAAATACCCTATCTTCGACCTTTTTCCCCATTTCTCTCTTCTTCTTCCTCCAAACTCTCAAAAACCTCAACTCCCCCAAATTCTCTATCAATGGAGCTTGTTCATCGATTACTACTAACCTCCCTATCAATTTTAATAATCATTCTTCCAAATTCAGACAATGTACATGGAAGATTTCATTATCATAAACCTAAAAACAAGTCTGGTTCTCGTTCTTCTCATGAATCTCAATCCCCAATTCAACCCTTGCATAATTTAATCCTTCTCCTCCTCCGACGAATCCTTCGATTCCTTCTGACCCGTACCCGAATGATCTTGGAAATTCAAATCGTCGTCGGAGTGTGTTTTCGATGTTACATCGTACGGCGCTGTCGGCGACGTAGAAACTGACGACACCACCACATTTGTTACCGCCTGGAAAGAAGCTTATAGTGTTGAAACTGTAGTTGTTCTTGAGTAAAAAGACGGTGAAGGGACTCTTCTGTCATGTTCTCTGTGTGACTCTCGTCTCTTTTACCCCGCATCACACGCCTCTCTTTCTCGCCTCACCTTTTTCTTTCTATTTCCTGAATTTTCACTTCCCCCCTTTCACTTTCTCTCTCACCCATTTCAATTTGTTTCAATATTTCCTTCTGTTTGGCTCTTTCGTGGGAAAAATGCGGGCGTGCCAGAGAATTATAGTATTCTCGTACTATGGAGTGAAATTGGGTGCGCTTTTCTAACTTCTAAATATCAAACAATTGTAAGAATTAAAGAGATCGAAAATTCCTAAAGGGTTCAATTATCAAAACGATACCGACCTTACAGAAAATGATTGAAACAACAAATAAAATAAAATTGAAAGGAAATGATGTGTTGAACTTTAGATCTGGAAATTGAAACTAAGAAAACAAACTGAGAAATAAAAAGATGTTGAAGTCTAAGGTGAATTTGCTAGAGTTTTTGCTTGGGTTTGTTGAGTTGATTGATCGGGCTTGTTTCATCGTGATTTCTTCCTTTAATAGACGTTGGAGGTAACTTCCTGCTTGTTTCCACAAGTCACGTTCTCCACATTCAAACCACGTCTTGAATAACTGCTCCACTTGACTTTCACGATGGATTCCTTGTGACGCTTTCTAATTTTCCTGCATTCTAATTGGCTTACAAAATACACGTTAAAATATTAAATGACCTTCTGATTTCCTTTTTTAATTTACCGTAGGTTTCCTCTGAGGTTCACCTTAGGAAATTAGTTTCCCCCAAGGTTCACTCTAAAAAAAAATCCACTTAGACGTAAGTTAGGTCAATTAATAAATTAAAAATATATAAAAGCCAAAAAATTAAATTATGGTGCAAACAATTGCCCCCACAAGTATGAATTTGAGAGACGAAAATTTATGCTTAGTCCCTAACAAAATCTTTTAGACTTCAATAAACTTTCAAATTCATAAAATAACAATAAATAAATAAAAACAAAATTAAAAAAAATTAATTGAAATAAAAGACGAAAAGGCTTGTATTTGAATTAACACTCTTAAAAGAAAAGCTAATCCTAACCTAAACTCTTAAGAAATTCACTTTGATTAAAAAGACTACGGTTTCAGTCTTTCATTTCAACTAAATCTCTTAAAAACTAACACAAAAGTAAAAGTAAAAGTAAAAGTAAAAATTAAAAATAATACCGGAGACAAAAAAAAAACATGAAACCAGAGTTCCAATTGTGAAATGAGCTGACAAAACAAAATAAATGAATAAATAAATGTAAAGAAGATGAATTTGAAACTAAACCAACAACTAGTTAATCATTAACCAAAAACAAAAGAATAAAAATAAATCCTGGCTACAAATAAAAACTAACATTATAAAAGATTCTAACCTAGATGGTTTCATCTGTTTACCTGGAGAGATGGCGGAATTTCTCAATTTTTTTTTTTTTTTTGAAAATTTTAATTGGATCAAACAATCTCTTCTTCCCCAATTATCCATCAATCATCTCAAAACCATTAACCCTCTCCTCAAATCCACCTGCATCACTCTCAATGCTGCTGCTTTTATTCTTCTTTCGTCTCCAAATTAGTTCTGCAATTGCTGTGTCGATTGCTACCCTGTTTACTGATACTAAAGCTTTAAGAACCCTCATGGAGGTAAGGATCAGGTCCCATAAGCATGTAGAAGCAACCGAAGTTGTAGATCGTTTGATTGAGCTGGAGTCAAATGTTGATGAATGACCATTGCTTCTTCGTGTTGGATGTTTATCATGGGTGTCTGGATCCGGGAATTCGTTGAATGATGTTGTGAAAAAGAAAGAGGTAGCAGAGAAAAAGTTTGAGCAGTTCAAGATGATCCTGAAGAATCATCTGAGAGTTATATTTGATAAAACATAGTTCTTCTTGGAGAAGATGATCTAGCCTCATTCTAACTTTAGTGACCGGCGCATAAAATTTCAACCATCAATAATTTTTTTTTTTTTTTTTTTTTTACTACCATCCCTAATGTCCTTGAGAATAATAATTTCTTTTCTGTTGTTGAATTGCAGGTTGTTTCCTCTCAGACTCTTCTCAATCATTGATCGGTTTCCTTTAATCACGGTGCTAACAAGTTCTTCGTGATTGCACTATCAACTCTTTGCTCGCTTATACCTTTGATAGAAGTCTCCAAACATAAGTGCACAACCGATTCCTGTTTTGATGAAGGATTTGAAGGCCTCAAGGATTAAAGGCCGGATCAATCATTGATCGGTTTCTTTTAATCAAGGTGCCAACAAGTTGCTTGTGATTGCGTCACCAATTCAAGTTGTCAATGAAGCTATTGTGGACATCGGTGCACTACCAATCCTTATTTTGATGAAAGATTTGCTGATGCCAAGGATTAGAGGCCGAATCAATCAACTGACCCATGCTCGTGATTGCATCACCAACTCAAATTGTCAATGAAGCTGTTATGGATATCAGTGCACTATCTATCCTTATTCTGACGATGGACTTACCGGTGCCAAGGAGTAGAGACCGAATCAATTAACTGAAGTGCAACAAGTTGCTCGTGATTACATCATCAACTCAAGTTGTCAATGAAGCTGTTGCAGACATCGATGCACTACCAATCCTTATTCTAATGACGGGTTTGTCGGTGCCAAGGAGTAGAGGCTGAATCAATCAATTAACCAGTTTCCTGTAATCACAATGCTGCCAAGTTGTTCGTGTTGCACTATCAAGTGTTGTTGATAAAGATTCCATCGTTTAGCCTGCTTGCACGTTGGATTGGAGTATGAACAAAGTTGTCAATGAGGTTGCTGTTATGGACATCGGTGCACTGCCAATCCCTATGCTGACGATGGGCTTGCCGTTGCCCAGGAGTAGAGGCTGAATCAATCAATTCAATGGACAAAATCAACATGATTCCATCAAGGGAAAGGTAAATTCTCCTCAGAGAGATTTCTCTGTTAGATAGACTTGGTAGACATTGCTTGATGAATAAATTGCGGCCTTGAGGCCTGCTATTATTTTATTGCAACAAAATAGCGGCTATAAGCCAGCTTTACAATTTTCAAATTGAAATTGCTTTGCATTACATCAAATACATATTGCCTACATCCTATGGCCGATCCTCCCTCACTTCCCAAAGGGTGGGATAGAATTTCTTGATGTACTTTCCATTGATGAACCTCTTATGTGGTTCCCCTTGCAAGCTGGCTAACCAATAAGAGTTTCCTTTTAGAACTTGGAAGACTTTGAATGGTCCTTCCCAATTTGGAGACCATTTTCCATATGCTCTATCTTTATTTCCAACTGGTAAGATGAGTTTCCAAACCATGTCTCCTTCTTCAAAGGTCTTTTTCTTCACTCTCTTATTGTATGCTTTGGTTACTTTCTTTTTCTGGGTGATCATTCGATCAAGTGCTTGCATTCTAGCTTCATCAGATTCTTCAAGTTCCATCAGCATAGCTTCTGTGTATTCTGTTGGAGTGAGTTCATTTTGTCTGGCTACTGTGAGGGACGACACTACTACCTCCATAGAAAGCACGACATCAAGTCCATATGTTAATGAGAAAGGACTGACGCCCGTGGCACTCCTTTTTGATGTTCTGTATGCCCATAAAGTTTCTGAAAGTAAGACGTGCCATTCCCTGGGATTATCTTCTATCATCTTTTCAAGGATGTTGATGAGAACTTTGTTGGAGGCCTCAGCTTGACCATTAGCTTGGGGATAATGAGGAGTAGAGTGCAACAACTTGATTCCATAATCTTCTATGAAGTCCTTCATGTCATCTCCTGTGAACATGGTTCCTTGGTCTGTGGTAATTGACTGAGGGATCCCGTACCTATGAATGATGTTCTCCTTGATGAATTTCACAACATCTCTCTGGTCCACTTTCTTCATTGTTCATCTCGAACAGCTCATACAGTCTCATCTGCTGATTCACTTTGGATTCTTTTACTTTGTTTGTTCCCTCGTAGGTGACTTCCAGCTTTTTCCAGATCTCTTGTGCCGACTCACAACCTGAGATTTTGTTATATTCTGCAGCATCGAGCGCACAGTGAAGCATATTGATAGCCGAAGCATGGTTTTGAAGCTTCTTAAGATCACCCTCTGTCCATTCAACCTCAGCTTTAACAACTGACTGGCCAGCAACAACTTTCACAGGTACAAAGGGGCCTTGGACTATAGATAGCCAGGCACTCATATTTGTAGCTTGAATGAAGTTTTTCATCCTATTCTTCCAAAAGGTATAGTTTGACCCGAAGAATAGGGGAGGCCTGGTAATGGACAGCCCCTCAGGTAATATCTGAGTTGTCTGGTTTCCAGGGAGAAACCGAGTGCTATTTTCGACCATGGTATGGATCAACTCAAGGTTGTTAGACCTTTAGTAGTGAGCTTTTAGGCTCTGATACCACTTGTTGGTCCCTTGTAAGGTTGCAAATATAGTTCCAAGGAGGGGTTAGGAACTATTTTACCTTTTTAAAATAATTCGGGCAGATTTCTTTTCTTTAAGAAAAGTTTATATAACAGCGGCACTCAACACTCAGCAAGACACTGGCTTAGTCAACTAGTGACTAGGACAGCTTCGTTGCTTAGGTCAGGAAATAGCACTTAGAGTCTATTCCTGAACCTGCTCGTTGATAGTGTACAACTCAGCTTGACCTCTTTTACTTGGTCAGTTTTAGTTTGTTTTAAGCAAGCAATGTAAATAAGGAGTTAAGGTTTAAGAGAACTTCACTCAGCAGATTTATCCAGGTTCGGCTTCTTCTAAGCCTACGTCCTGTCCCCGGAACACCTCCAAGATTTCAAATCCTCTACTGAGCTCTTTAAAGGTAGAGCCTCAAACCTTTTACAAAATCAGAAGCTGAGTATAACAAGAGTACCTTCCTCTATACCTCTACTCACTTCTATTCTATTTCACTAAGTACTAAAACCGAGTACTCAGCTTCTCCTTTCTACTTCTAGAAATGATAAAGATTTTGTCCTAAACAACAATTGCTAGAACACCTTAGATGATTGAAAAACAACCACTCTAGACTTTTACACAAATGAATAGACTTTGTAGTGTAAGAATTTTGCTTTGCTTTTGATGGAGAACTTTTGTATACGTTTGGTCAGCGTAGCGGCTCTTACTCAAAGTTCTCTGCAGAATGTGGATTCTGAATGGACTATTTATAGAGAGCTGTGAGAGCTTCTGGTTATTTCGAATTTCGAAATAACCGTTGGAGAGAAACGGCTACAGGTCGCTTTCACTGAGTCTGCCAGCAGTTCTCGTTAGCCAATCAGATTCCAGCGTCTTCTGTTCTTCGGTCAGTGAGTCAGTATGTTCCACCATTTTGGGTAATGTCAACCAGACAGCTTGTTGTGTCTTCTGATCTTTACCTAATGAGGAAATACTTTGTCTGGAAGCTGTCTTATAGTCAGTAGCTGTCTTGCACGTTTTGTCGAGACAGCTCAGCAGCTTCATACCAAAGTTGTCTACGTGGATCTTCTCGATCCTTCTTTACTCAGCATGCGTTTCATCACTTCAACGGCGACGTTTTGGAGATACGCGGGCTGAGTGATCTTTGGCTTGTTTGAGTTGGGCCTTGATTTCCATATAGGGCTTGAGCCTTATGATCTTTATGTCTTATGATAAATTATAAACTCAACATTGAACAAACACATTAGTAACACTAAATCAAAGCATTTAAACTTAGTGTGTTATAGAATATTTACTTTCACTTAATTAATTTTGTCAAATCAAAATCCTGTGGAAAGGTGTTTCAACAAACTCCCCCATTTTGATGTTGGCAAAACTAATCAGCAAGGAACTCAGTATGAGCTCCCCCATGATAGTTGACCTTTTTAATTAAGTGAACTCCCCCGTAAGGATAGAACTACTGACTTAGTTTTATTCTAAACATTCTAAGGTTTAGCTGAATAAGCCTAAGATCAGTTTTCAGTTATAGGTCAGCTTATGGGTCATATTCTATTTTACTCAGTATTCAGCGGGAGTGATGTATAGTGACAGAGCGCTGAGTAAATCATTTGTT
This sequence comes from Euphorbia lathyris, assembly GCF_963576675.1. Taxonomy (NCBI): domain Eukaryota; kingdom Viridiplantae; phylum Streptophyta; class Magnoliopsida; order Malpighiales; family Euphorbiaceae; genus Euphorbia; species Euphorbia lathyris. The sequence continues at coordinate 30,431,277 of NC_088917.1, forward strand.
CAATGGTTTATATTTGACAAGTTCAAACATCTATATGCAGCATGCATTTATATAATACTTGGCATTTAAAGGATGAATAATCAACAGTTAAAATATGAATGCAAGTATTTCAGGAGTAACAGAAGTTAGGCAAGTTAGGCATAAAATAAAACAACACAAAAACAAACATTACAAAACAAAACAAGATAAAGTTCTTCTTCCTAACTTCTAACACTTAACACTCTAGTTTCTCTAACACTCTAGAGTTCCTTCTCCTTAGTTGCCACTTTTCTCCCCCGTTTTGCCAGCATCAGCAGTAGGCAAATTAACGGTAGGGGCAGGAGATTTGGCCTGATCCTGCAGCACACGTATTTGACCCTCCAAGGAATTCATATGACTGACCATAGCCAGCATGAGTTCAGTCATTCTGGTCATGTGAGCATGTGTGGGTTGCTGCGTCTGTACAGAGGAGAAGTGATTGATTAATGCATGTGTGGGGTGCTTGTTCTTGAAGCAGAGTGCCTGCTGAGGCGATGACACGCCGACCTGACTCAGTGGCAACAAGGTGTGCATATTTGGCAGAAGTGGGTTCACACTGAGGGCCTTGTGTAGTGACAGGACTACGAGGCGTGTTGACCTCAGGTGCTGAGTTGCTTTGAGTTTGAGGTGGGAGTGGAGCTTCTTTTGGACTTACAGGGGTCTTGGCTTGTTTCTCTACGGGAGGAACAGAGGCTTGATTTTGTGGAGACCCCTCTTGAGCAACATGGCCCTCAAGAACAGGTTCTTCAGCTGTTCGCAGCTTCTTCTCAGCTGACTCAACTAGGTCTTGATCAGCTTTCCTCTTGTTGCTTTCTATCAGCCTTATCTTTCTCGGGACAGTTTAGGGAAGATAAAGTTGGTCAGCAAGAAGTGGGCCATCTTCTGATTTTTGCCCATGCAGGTGCTGGGTACTTCTCCCTTGTAGTTTCTGGGTTTACAGAATCCCTTCATCTTCTCTGCGATGGCTTTCGGTATCGGCTCCTTTGTGGTTCTGAACTGGATCCCTGTATTTGGTATTTCTAGCAATGTAGCTAGATATTCAGGGGTTATCACTATCTTTTGACCCTTGACTGTGGTCTCCAGATAGTCAGAGTCATCTGCATCAACATGCAGGTTGGAGTAGAACTCTCTTACCATTGTAGGATAGGTTTGCCCGGACAGAGAGAAGAGACCTGTCCATTTGTTGTTTTTGATCCATTCACAGAATGGATGAAGTCAGGGTGGAAGAATCGACTTCTTAATACCTCTTGATTCTTAGCCCAAGAGTGTACTTTAATCATTTTTCTCATTAGGCTAGTTGAAGGACCAGCCTGGTCAGAGGATTTGAGAGTTGGAGAGAAATAACTTTCGTTGTAAGACATTTTTGAAGTTTTGAAGCTCTTTGGAAAATTTTGAAGCTTTCTTAGAGTTTAGTGTATATGTGACGAGGGTAGTGGGTTAGTATTTACTATTTATAGATTTTATGGTTTAGGGTTCCGTTTGAATTTTAATCCAGTTTTGCTCTGGGTTATCCAATCGCCAGAAACCCTGACACTTATGACACTATTAAGACGTTATTCGGCGCATGCGCAGTACATGTGTCACCTCGCGTGTAGTGACATTAAATGCTAATAAGTGCTTCTACTTAGCGTTTGTTGATATAAACGTTTCATATTCTGAGTAGTCGGTACATTCTTTAGGAATGACTTTAAGTTCAAGTTCGAAGCTAATTTACTCAGTGTGCAAGATTACTCAGTATTGTATATTTAGTCAGTTTCAAGAGATACTCAGCAAACAATAAATCATTCAGCATGTAATTCACTCAGCATTCAATATTCATTTAGCACAGGAATTTACTGAAGAGGATTAAACATACCAATTGCTTCTCTCAGTATGCTAAATTGCTCTCGTGCTAGAGGCTTTGTAAAGATATCAGCAAGCTGCTCGTCTGTTGGTACATACGTCAGCTTGATTTCTTTCTTGAGTACATGATCTCTGATGAAGTGATGTCGTATGCTGACATGTTTCATCCTGCTGTGTTGAATTGGGTTCTTTGAGAGGTCAATTGCACTTTTGTTGTCGCATTTGACTTCAATTGTCTTTGTTTGAACACCATAATCTTCAAGCTGTTGCTTAATCCAAAGGACCTGAGCAACACAACCTCCAGCAGCAATGTACTCAGCTTCAGTTGTGGATAGGGCTACTGACGCCTGCTTCTTGCTGAACCAAGATACAAGACAGCTTCCTAGGAATTGGCATCCTCCAGAGGTGCTTTTTCTTTCCAGCTTGTCTCGTCCATAGTCAGCGTCAGTGTATCCGATGAGTGTAAAGTCATGAGTGTTTGGATACCACAGACCTGCATTTACTGAGCTTTGCAAATATCTAAGGATCCTTTTTACGGCTATGTAATGGGATTCCTTAAGGTTAGCTTGATATCTAGCACAATAACATACTGAGAACTGAATGTCCGGTCTACTTGCTGTTAAGTAAAGTAAAGAGCCAATCATACCTCGGTATAACTTGCTGTCTACTGACTTACCATTTTCATCAACACAAAGGACAGTGTCAGTGCCCATAGGAGTGGATATTGGCTTACAATGTTCCAGTTCATATTTCTTCAATATCTCCTTGGCATATTTAGCTTGACTTATGAATATGCCATTCTTTCCTTGCTTAATTTGAAGTCCGAGGAAGAAGTTGAGTTCTCCCATCATTGACATTTCGAATTCAGTCTGCATCTGTTTGCTAAATTCCTTGCACATAGATTCATTAGTAGCACCAAATATAATATCATCTACATATATTTGAGCCAGCAGGGTATCTTTACCCTTTCTCTTAATGAATAAGGTTGTATCAGCTTGACCCCTGACGTAACCTCTAGTCAGTAAAAAGTTGGTCAGCCTCTCATACCAAGCACGTGGTGCTTGCTTGAGTCCATACAGAGCCTTTTTGAGTTTGTAAACGTGGTTTGGGAACTTAGAATCCTCAAACCCTAGAGGCTGATTTACATAGACCTCCTCGTCTATTACTCCATTAAGAAAGGCACTTTTGACATCCATTTGAAACAGTTTAAAGTTCATGTAAGATGCATATGCACATAAAATCCTAATAGCTTCTAGCCTTGCCACTGGGGCAAAGGTCTCACCGTAGTCAATACCTTCTTGCTGACTGTAGCCCTGAGCTACAAGTCTTGCCTTATTTCTGACTACGTTTCCTTGCTCATCTAGCTTGTTCCTGAAGACCCATCTCGTTCCAATGGTCTTTTGGCTCCTAGGATGTGGCACTAGCTCCCATACATTATTCCTCCTGAACTGATTGAGTTCCTCTTGCATGGCATTCATCCAGAATTCGTCATCCTCAGCTTCGGCAAAGTTCTTCGGCTCAAGTACTGAGACAAAAGCTACATTGCCGAGATACTTCCTTAGTTGATTTCTTGTCATCAGCGTATTTCCAGCTGAGTCAAGAATTGCATTTTCTGAATGCCCTCTTGGGACTCTTATCTCCTTTGGTAGACTTGTGTCTTGTTCTATCTGTGTTTCAACATTCTCTGCAGAAGTAGATAGGTCAGTGAAAGTAATTTTAGGTTCACTCTTACTCTTGGTCAGCCGTTTTATGAAGGACTCAGTAGCTGGTTCTTGATCAGCAGGTGCTGAGTTTGGTTCATCTTCTGTCAGCGGCTGGTATCTTCCTGCAGGGTTAGTTTCATCGAATTGCACATGTATAGATTCTTCTAATACTTGAGTTCTCTTATTAAAAACTCTGTATGCTTTACTGTTTGTTGAGTAGCCTAGAAAGATAGCCTCATCAGCTTTTGAATCAAATTTGGCTAAGCTATCTTTGGTATTTAAAATAAAACACCTACAGCCAAATGCATGAAAGTATCCAATGTTGGGCTTTCGTCCTTTCCAAAGTTCATATGGGGTTTTCTTAAGTATAGGTCTAACTAAAGTCCTATTCAGAATATAGCATGCTGTGTTGACAGCTTCTCCCCAAAAATACTTTGGAAGCCTATGCTCATCCAGCATTGTCCTGGCAATCTCAACCAGAGTTTTGTTCTTCCTTTCAACAACCCCATTTTGCTGAGGCGTTCTAGGAGCAGAGAAATTGTGGTCAATGCCGCTGGCTTCACAGAATTCAACAAACTTTTGGTTCTTGAATTCTCCACCATTATCACTACGGATATGAGCTAATTTTAGGTCTTTCTCATTTTCAATTTTTCTAACCAAGTTTGAAAATGTCTCAAAAGTCTCAAAAGTCTCATCCTTACTGGTCAGCAGGATAACCCATGTGTACCGAGAGAAATCATCTACAATAACCAAGGAAAACCTTCTTCCACCCAGACTCAGCGGCTGGACTGGACCAAAGAGATCCAAGTGTAGCATTTCTAACGGACGCTTAGTTGAGACAATGTTTTTACTTTGAAAAGATTGCTTGGTTTGTTTTCCAGCTTGGCAGGCATGGCATAATTGATCTTTTTGAAATTTAAGTTCAGGCAGTCCCTCAACCAATTGCTTTCTTGCTAATTTGGCCAGGAGGTCCATGCTTACATGACCAAGTCTCCTGTGCCATAGCCAGGAATTTTCTTCCTTTGTGACTAAGCATACAGTTTTTGAAAACTTCTTTTCGAGGTTTAGCATAAAGACATTGTCTATCCGAGGGGCAGTTAAAATTAACTCATTTGATTTTCCCTCATATATTTTACATCCAGTAGCATCAAATATAACTTTTCTCCCATTGTCACATAGCTGAGCTACGCTGAGTAAGTTATATTTGAGTCCGCTGACTAGGGAGACAGATTCAATAGTAGGGTTACCTCCGACGGTTCCTGAGCCTACTATCTTACCCTTCTTGTTGTCTCTAAAACTTACACTCCCTCCTCGTTTACGTTCAAACGTGATGAACTGAGTTTCATCACCCGTCATATGCCTTGAGCATGCGCTGTCAATATACCACATCTTTGACTTCTTGGCACATCTCAGGCTTACCTGCATTGTAACTAGTTACTTTTAGGTACCCAACTCTTTTTGGGTCCTGACTTGTTAGGTGCAACAGGTATAGCATCATATTTTATTTTATGGCGGCATACATGGACAGTATGGCCATTCTTTCCACAGAAGTCACAACTGACCTTCTGTTTAGGATTTTTTACTGACTTGTCAGCACCCCAGTGCTGAGCGTGCCAGCACACTTTAGTAGTGTGTCCTAACTTCCCACAAAAATCACATTGGACTTTTCGCTGGGGATTTCTTCTCTGCTGAGTACCTTGGTACTGTGTACCTTGATACTGAGTTCTCAGCGGAAAATTGTTTTTGTTTGGAACCTTTAATTGGTTCTGAATGGTTGTGACATCCTTCCTCAGTTTCTTTGAAACTGACTGGACTTCAGAGACAGACTCATGAATGATTTTCATATTTTCATGCAAGACTGAGTTGTCTTGAAGAAGGTATCTGAGGTCACTCAGTTTGACCTCTTCTACTTCATCACAGCGCCGGCTGAGTGCTTTAATCTTCCTGTTACACTTTTTAACAAGTGTATAGAGATCACTCAGGGCGTTACCCATTTCATTTCCGAGTTGAGAGAGTGAGATTACCTCATTAGATTGCTCTTCATTATCTGACTCATCAGATTGGTCAGCATGCTCAGAAATGCATGGCTCAGCAAGTTCGTCAGCCATAAAGCATATCTTCGCTGACTCGGTGGCCTCAGTTTCTGTTGATGAAGATTCATCACTGTCACTCCAAGTAGCCACCATTGCCTTCTTCCCACTTTTCTTGTCTTTCCTCAGCGTGGGGCAGTTTGACTTAATATGGCCATCTTGGTGGCACTCAAAGCATGTAATGGGCTTTGAGCTGTCCTTTCTGTATTTGCTGTCGCTTGAGTCAGCCTTATACTTATCAAACTTTTTGTAAGGCTTTTTGGAATATTTGTCGTTCTTCCTGAACAGCCTCTTCATCTTTCTTGTGAACATAGCCATCTCCTCATCATCAGTTGAACTCCCGTCAGTGGAGTCAGCCTTCATGACAAGTGACTTCTGCTTCTTGTCATCAGATTTTTCCTTCACCTCAAAGTTCTTCATTGATATCTCATGGGTCAGCAATGAACCGATGAGTTCGTCATATTTGTAGGTGGTTAAATCCTGAGCTTCCTCAACTGCTGTCTTCTTTGCTTGCCAGTCTTTTGGAAGATTCCTGAGTATCTTTTTGACTTGTTCTTCCTCAGTGAAGATTTTCCCAAGTCTCTTGAGCTCATTAATGATGTTTGGTGAACCTTGCGTTCATGTCTGAAATGCCCTCATCATTATTCATCTCGAACAGCTCGTACAGTCTCATCTGCTGATTCACCTTGGATTCTTTTACTTTGTTTGTTCCCTCGTAGGTGACTTCCAGCTTTTTCCAGATCTCTTGTGCCGACTCACAACCTGAGATTTTGTTATATTCTGCAGCATCGAGCGCACAGTGAAGCATATTGATAGCCGAAGCATGGTTTTGAAGCTTCTTAAGATCATCCTCTGTCCATTCAACCTCAGCTTTAACAATTGACTGGCCAGCAACAACTTTCACAGGTACAAACGGGCCTTGGACTATAGATAGCTAGGCACTCATGTTTGTAGCTTGAATGAAGTTTTTCATCCTATTCTTCCAAAAGTTATAGTTTGACCCGAAGAATAGGGGAGGCCTGGTAATGGACAACCCCTCAGGTAATATCTGAGTTGTCTGGTTTCCAGGGAGAAACCGAGTGCTGTTTTTGCCCATGGTATGGATCAACTCAAGGTTGTTAGACCTTTAGTAGTGAGCTTTTAGGCTCTGATACCACTTGTTGGTCCCTTGTAAGGTTGCAAATATAGTTCCAAGGGGGGGTTAGGAACTATTTTACCTTTTTAAAATAATTCGGGCAGATTTCTTTTCTTTAAGAAAAGTTTATATAACAGCGGCACTCAATACTCAGCAAGACACTGGCTTAGTCAACTAGTGACTAGGACAGCTTCGTTGCTTAGGTCAGGAAATAGCACTTAGAGTCTATTCCTGAACCTGCTCGTTGATAGTGTACAACTCAGCTTGACCTCTTTTACTTGGTCAGTTTTAGTTTGTTTTAAGCAAGCAATGTAAATAAGGAGTTAAGGTTTAAGAGAACTTCACTCAGCAGATTTATCCAGGTTCGGCTTCTTCTAAGCCTACGTCCTGTCCCCGGAACACCTCCAAGATTTCAAATCCTCTACTGAGCTCTTTAGAGGTAGAGCCTCAAACCTTTTACAAAATCAGAAGCTGAGTATAACAAGAGTACCTTCCTCTATACCTCTACTCACTTCTATTCTATTTCACTAAGTACTAAAACCGAGTACTCAGCTTCTCCTTTCTACTTCTAGAAATGATAAAGATTTTGTCCTAAACAACAATTGCTAGAACACCTTAGATGATTGAAAAACAACCACTCTAGACTTTTACACAAATGAATAGACTTTGTAGTGTAAGAATTTTGCTTTGCTTTTGATGGAGAACTTTTGTATACGTTTGGTCAGCGTAGCGGCTCTTGCTCAAAGTTCTCTGCAGAATGTGGATTCTGAATGGACTATTTATAGAGAGCTGTGAGAGCTTCTGGTTATTTCGAATTTCAAAATAACCGTTGGAGAGAAACGGCTACAGGTCGCTTTCACTGAGTCTGCCAGCAGTTCTCGTTAGCCAATCAGATTCCAGCGTCTTCTGTTCTTCGGTCAGTGAGTCAATATGTTCCACCATTTTGGGTAATGTCAACCAGACAGCTTGTTGTGTCTTCTGGTCTTTACCTAATGAGGAAATACTTTGTATGGAAGCTGTCTTATGGTCAGTAGCTGTCTTGCACGTTTTGTCGAGACAGCTCAGCAGCTTCATACCGAAGTTGTCTACGTGGATCTTCTCGATCCTTCTTTACTCAGCATGCGTTTCATCACTTCAACGGCGATGTTTTGGAGATACGCGGGCTGAGTGATCTTTGGCTTGTTTGAGTTGGGCCTTGATTTCCATATAGGGCTTGAGCCTTATGATCTTTATGTCTTATGATAAATTATAAACTCAACATTGAACAAACACATTAGTAACACTAAATCAAAGCATTTAAACTTAGTGTGTTATAGAATATTTACTTTCACTTAATTAATTTTGTCAAATCAAAATCATGTGGAAAGGTGTTTCAACAAACTCCCTCATTTTGATGTTGGCAAAACTAATCAGCAAGGAACTCAGTATGAGCTCCCCCATGATAGTTGACCTTTTTAATTAAGTGAACTCCCCCGTAAGGATAGAACTACTGACTTAGTTTTATTCTAAACATTCTAAGGTTTAGCTGAATAAGCCTAAGATCAGTTTTCAGTTATAGGTCAGCTTATGGGTCATATTCTATTTTACTCAGTATTCAGCGGGAGTGATGTATAGTGACAGAGCGCTGAGTAAATCATTTGTTCAATGGTTTATATTTGACAAGTTCAAACATCTATATGCAGCATGCATTTATATAATACTTGGCATTTAAAGGATGAATAATCAACAGTTAAAATATGAATGCAAGTATTTCAGGAGTAACAGAAGTTAGGCAAGTTAGGCATAAAATAAAACAACACAAAAACAAACATTACAAAACAAAACAAGATAAAGTTCTTCTTCCTAACTTCTAACACTTAACACTCTAGTTTCTCTAACACTCTAGAGTTCCTTCTCCTTAGTTGCCACTTTTCTCCCCCGTTTTGCCAGCATCAGCAGTAGGCAAATTAACGGTAGGGGCAGGAGATTTGGCCTGATCCTGCAGCACACGTATTTGACCCTCCAAGGAATTCATATGACTGACCATAGCCAGCATGAGTTCAGTCATTCTGGTCATGTGAGCATGTGTGGGTTGTTGCGTCTGTACAGAGGAGAAGTGATTGATTAATTCATGGATTTCACGTAGAATATGGTGAGTGACAGGTGGATGAGAGGACTGAGCAGGAGTTGATGGAGTAGGTGCTTGTTCTTGAAGCAGAGTGCCTGCTGAGGCGATGACACGCCGACCTGACTCAGTGGCAACAAGGTGTGCATATTTGGCAGAAGTGGGTTCACACTGAGGGCCTTGTGTAGTGACAGGACTACGAGGCGTGTTGACCTCAGGTGCTGAGTTGCTTTGAGTTTGAGGTGGGAGTGGAGCTTCTTTTGGACTTACAGGGGTCTTGGCTTGTTTCTCTACGGGAGGAACAGAGGCTTGATTTTATGGAGACCCCTCTTGAGCAACATGGCCCTCAAGAACAGGTTCTTCAGCTGTTCGCAGCTTCTTCTCAGCTGACTCAACTAGGTCTTGATCAGCTTTCCTCTTGTTGCTTTCTATCAGCCTTATCTTTCTCGGGACAGTTTAGGGAAGATAAAGTTGGTCAGCAAGAAGTGGGACATCTTCTAATTTTTGCCCATGCAGGTGCTGGGTACTTCTCCCTTGTAGTTTCTGGGTTTACAGAATCCCTTCATCTTCTCTGCGATGGCTTTCGGTATCGGCTCCTTTGTGGTTCTGAACTGGATCCCTGTATTTGGTATTTCTAGCAATGTAGCTAGATATTCAGGGGTTATCACTATCTTTTGACCCTTGACTGTGGTCTCCAGATAGTCAGAGTCATCTGCATCAACATGCAGGTTGGAGTAGAACTCTCTTACCATTGTAGGATAGGTTTGCCCGGACAGAGAGAAGAGACCTGTCCATTTGTTGTTTTTGATCCATTCACAGAATGGAGTCTCTGAAGAGATGAAGTCAGGGTGGAAGAATCGACTTCTTAATACCTCTTGATTCTTAGCCCAAGAGTGTACTTTAATCATTTTTCTCATTAGGCTAGTTGAAGGACCAGCCTGGTCAGAGGATTTGAGAGTTGGAGAGAAATAACTTTCGTTGTAAGACATTTTTGAAGTTTTGAAGCTCTTTGGAAAATTTTGAAGCTTTCTTAGAGTTTAGTGTATATGTGATGAGGGTAGTGGGTTAGTATTTACTATTTATAGATTTTATGGTTTAGGGTTCCGTTTGAATTTTAATCCAGTTTTGCTCTGGGTTATCCAATCGCCAGAAACCCTGACACTTATGACACTATTAAGACGTTATTCGGCGCATGCGCAGTACAGGTGTCACCTCGCGTGTAGTGACATTAAATGCTAATAAGTGCTTCTACTTAGCGTTTGTTGATATAAACGTTTCATATTCTGAGTAGTCGGTACATTCTTTAGGAATGGCTTTAAGTTCAAGTTCGAAGCTAATTTACTCAGTGTGCAAGATTACTCAGTATTGTATATTTAGTCAGTTTCAAGAGATACTCAGCAAACAATAAATCATTCAGCATGTAATTCACTCAGCATTCAATATTCATTTAGCACAGGAATTTACTGAAGAGGATTAAACATACCAATTGCTTCTCTCAGTATGCTAAATTGCTCTCGTGCTAGAGGCTTTGTAAAGATATCAGCAAGCTGCTCGTCTGTTGGTACATACGTCAGCTTGATTTCTTTCTTGAGTACATGATCTCTGATGAAGTGATGTCGTATGCTGACATGTTTCATCCTGCTGTGTTGAATTGGGTTCTTTGAGAGGTCAATTGCACTTTTGTTGTCGCATTTGACTTCAATTGTCTTTGTTTGAACACCATAATCTTCAAGCTGTTGCTTAATCCAAAGGACCTGAGCAACACAACCTCCAGCAGCAATGTACTCAGCTTCAGTTGTGGACAGGGCTACTGACGCCTGCTTCTTGCTGAACCAAGATACAAGACAGCTTCCTAGGAATTGGCATCCTCCAGAGGTGCTTTTTCTTTCCAGCTTGTCTCGTCCATAGTCAGCGTCAGTGTATCCGATGAGTGTAAAGTCATGAGTGTTTGGATACCACAGACCTGCATTTACTGAGCTTTGCAAATATCTAAGGATCCTTTTTACGGCTATGTAATGGGATTCCTTAGGGTTAGCTTGATATCTAGCACAATAACATACTGAGAACTGAATGTCCGGTCTACTTGCTGTTAAGTAAAGTAAAGAGCCAATCATACCTCGGTATAACTTGCTGTCTACTAACTTACCATTTTCATCAGCACAAAGGACAGTGTCAGTGCCCATAGGAGTGGATATTGGCTTACAATGTTCCAATTCATATTTCTTCAATATCTCCTTGGCATATTTAGCTTGACTTATGAATATGCCATTCTTTCCTTGCTTAATTTGAAGTCCGAGGAAGAAGTTGAGTTCTCTCATCATTGACATTTCGAATTCAGTCTGCATCTGTTTGCTAAATTCCTTGCTCATAGATTCATTAGTAGCACCAAATATAATATCATCTACATATATTTGAGCCAGCAGGGTATCTTTACCCTTTCTCTTAATGAATAAGGTTGTATCAGCTTGACCCCTGACGTAACCTCTAGTCAGTAAAAAGTTGGTCAGCCTCTCATACCAAGCACGTGGTGCTTGCTTGAGTCCATACAGAGCCTTTTTGAGTTTGTAAACGTGGTTTGGGAACTTAGAATCCTCAAACCCTGGAGGCTGATTTACATAGACCTCCTCGTCTATTACTCCATTAAGAAAGGCACTTTTGACATCCATTTGAAACAGTTTAAAGTTCATGTAAGATGCATATGCACATAAAATCCTAATAGCTTCTAGCCTTGCCACTGGGGCAAAGGTCTCACCGTAGTCAATACCTTCTTGCTGACTGTAGCCCTGAGCTACAAGTCTTGCCTTGTTTCTGACTACGTTTCCTTGCTCATCTAGCTTGTTCCTGAAGACCCATCTCGTTCCAATGGTCTTTTGGCTCCTAGGATGTGGCACTAGCTCGCATACATTATTCCTCCTGAACTGATTGAGTTCCTCTTGCATGACATTCATCCAGAATTCGTCATCCTCAGCTTCGGCAAAGTTCTTCGGCTCAAGTACTGAGACAAAAGCTACATTACCGAGATACTTCCTTAGTTGATTTCTTGTCATCAGCGTATTTCCAGCTGAGTCAAGAATTGCATTTTCTGAATGCCCTCTTGGGACTCTTATCTCCTTTGGTAGACTTGTGTCTTGTTCTATCTGTGTTTCAACATTCTCTGCAGAAGTAGATAGGTCAGTGAAAGTAATTTTAGGTTCACTCTTACTCTTGGTCAGCCGTTTTATGAAGGACTCAGTAGCTGGTTCTTGATCAGCAGGTGCTGAGTTTGGTTCATCTTCTGTCAGCGGCTGGTATCTTCCTGCAGGGTTAGTTTCATCGAATTGCACATGTATAGATTCTTCTAATACTTGAGTTCTCTTATTAAAAACTCTGTATGCTTTACTGTTTGTTGAGTAGCCTAGAAAGATAGCCTCATCAGCTTTTGAATCAAATTTGGCTAAGCTATCTTTGGTATTTAAAATAAAACACCTACAGCCAAAGGCATGAAAGTATCCAATGTTGGGCTTTCGTCCTTTCCAAAGTTCATATGGGGTTTTCTTAAGTATAGGTCTAACTAAAGCCCTATTCAGAATATAGCATGCTGTGTTGACAGCTTCTCCCCAAAAATACTTTGGAAGCCTATGCTCATCCAGCATTGTCCTGGCAATCTCAACCAGAGTTCTGTTCTTCCTTTCAACAACCCCATTTTGCTGAGGCGTTCTAGGAGCAGAGAAATTGTGGTCAATGCCGCTGGCTTCACAGAATTCAATAAACTTTTGGTTCTTGAATTCTCCACCATTATCACTACGGATATGAGCTAATTTTAGGTCTTTCTCATTTTCAATTTTTCTAACCAAGTTTGAAAATGTCTCAAAAGTCTCATCCTTACTGGTCAGCAGGATAACCCATGTGTACCAAGAGAAATCATCTACAATAACCAAGGAAAACCTTCTTCCACCCAGACTCAGCGGCTGGACTGGACCAAAGAGATCCAAGTGTAGCATTTCTAACGGACGCTTAGTTGAGACAATGTTTTTACTTTGAAAAGATTGCTTGGTTTGTTTTCCAGCTTGGCAGGCATGGCATAATTGATCTTTTTGAAATATAAGTTCAGGCAGTCCCTCAACCAATTGCTTTCTTGCTAATTTGGCCAGGAGGTCCATGCTTAGGATTTTTTACTGACTTGTCAGCACCCCAGTGCTGAGCGTGCCAGCACACTTTAGTAGTGTGTCCTAACTTCCCACAAAAATCACATTGGACTTTTCGCTGGGGATTTCTTCTCTGCTGAGTACCTTGGTACTGTGTACCTTGATACTGAGTTCTCAGCGGAAAATTGTTTTTGTTTGGAACCTTTAATTGGTTCTGAATGGTTGTGACATCCTTCCTCAGTTTCTTTGAAACTGACTGGACTTCAGAGACAGACTCATGAATGATTTTCATATTTTCATGCAAGACTGAGTTGTCTTGAAGAAGGTATCTGAGGTCACTCAGTTTGACCTCTTCTACTTCATCACAGCGCCGGCTGAGTGCTTTAATCTTCCTGTTACACTTTTTAACAAGTGTATAGAGATCACTCAGGGCGTTACCCATTTCATTTCTGAGTTGAGAGAGTGAGATTACCTCATTAGATTGCTCTTCATTATCTGACTCATCAGATTGGTCAGCATGCTCAGAAATGCATGGCTCAGCAAGTTCGTCAGCCATAAAGCATATCTTCGCTGACTCGGTGGCCTCAGTTTCTATTGATGAAGATTCATCACTGTCACTCCAAGTAGCCACCATTGCCTTCTTCCCACTTTTCTTGTCTTTCCTCAGCGTGGGGCAGTTTGACTTAATATGGCCATCTTGGTGGCACTCAAAGCATGTAATGGGCTTTGAGCTGTCCTTTCTGTATTTGCTGTCGCTTGAGTCAGCCTTATACTTATCAAACTTTTTGTAAGGCTTTTTGGAATATTTGTCGTTCTTCCTGAACAGCCTCTTCATCTTTCTTGTGAACATAGCCATCTCCTCATCATCAGTTGAACTCCCGTCAGTGGAGTCAGCCTTTATGACAAGTGACTTCTGCTTCTTGTCATCAGATTTTTCCTTCACCTTAAAGTTCTTCATTGATATCTCATGGGTCAGCAATGAACCGATGAGTTCGTCATATTTGTAGGTGGTTAAATCCTGAGCTTCCTCAACTGCTGTCTTCTTTGCTTGCCAGTCTTTTGGAAGACTCCTGAGTATCTTTTTGACTTGTTCTTCCTCAGTGAAGATTTTCCCAAGTCTCTTGAGCTCATTAATGATGTTGGTGAACCTTGCGTTCATGTCTGAAATGCCCTCATCATTATTCATCTCGAACAGGTCGTACAGTCTCATCTGCTGATTCACCTTGGATTCTTTTACTTTGTTTGTTCCCTCGTAGGTGACTTCCAGCTTTTTCCAGATCTCTTGTGCTGACTCACAACCTGAGATTTTGTTATATTCTGCAGCATCGAGCGCACAGTGAAGCATATTGATAGCCGAAGCATGGTTTTGAAGCTTCTTAAGATCATCCTCTGTCCATTCAACCTCAGCTTTAACAACTGACTGGCCAGCAACAACTTTCACAGGTACAAACGGGCCTTGGACTATAGATAGCTAGGCACTCATGTTTGTAGCTTGAATGAAGTTTTTCATCCTATTCTTCCAAAAGGTATAGTTTGACCCGAAGAATAGGGGAGGCCTGGTAATGGACAGCCCCTCAGGTAATATCTGAGTTGTCTTGTTTCCAGGGAGAAACCGAGTGCTGTTTTTGCCCATGGTATGGATCAACTCAAGGTTGTTAGACCTTTAGTAGTGAGCTTTTAGGCTCTGATACCACTTGTTGGTCCCTTGTAAGGTTGCAAATATAGTTCCAAGGGGGGGTTAGGAACTATTTTACCTTTTTAAAATAATTCGGGCAGATTTCTTTTCTTTAAGAAAAGTTTATATAACAGCGGCACTCAACACTCAGCAAGACACTGGCTTAGTCAACTAGTGACTAGGACAGCTTCGTTGCTTAGGTCAGGAAATAGCACTTAGAGTCTATTCCTGAACCTGCTCGTTGATAGTGTACAACTCAGCTTGACCTCTTTTACTTGGTCAGTTTTAGTTTGTTTTAAGCAAGCAATGTAAATAAGGAGTTAAGGTTTAAGAGAACTTCACTCAGCAGATTTATCCAGGTTCGGCTTCTTCTAAGCCTACGTCCTGTCCCCGGAACACCTCCGAGATTTCAAATCCTCTACTGAGATCTTTAAAGGTAGAGCCTCAAACCTTTTACAAAATCAGAAGCTGAGTATAACAAGAGTACCTTCCTCTATACCTCTACTCACTTCTATTCTATTTCACTAAGTACTAAAACCGAGTACTCAGCTTCTCCTTTCTACTTCTAGAAATGATAAAGATTTTGTCCTAAACAACAATTGCTAGAACACCTTAGATGATTGAAAAACAACCACTCTAGACTTTTACACAAATGAATAGACTTTGTAGTGTAAGAATTTTGCTTTGCTTTTGATGGAGAACTTTTGTATACGTTTGGTCAGCGTAGCGGCTCTTGCTCAAAGTTCTCTGCAGAATGTGGATTCTGAATGCACTATTTATAGAGAGCTGTGAGAGCTTCTGGTTATTTCGAATTTCGAAATAACCGTTGGAGAGAAACGGCTACAGGTCGCTTTCACTGAGTCTGCCAGCAGTTCTCGTTAGCCAATCAGATTCCAGCGTCTTCTGTTCTTCGGTCAGTGAGTCAGTATGTTCCACCATTTTGGGTAATGTCAACCAGACAGCTTGTTGTGTCTTCTGATCTTTACCTAATGAGGAAATACTTTGTCTGGAAGCTGTCTTATGGTCAGTAGCTGTCTTGCACGTTTTGTCGAGACAGCTCAGCAGCTTCATACCGAAGTTGTCTACGTGGATCTTCTCGATCCTTCTTTACTCAGCATGCGTTTCATCACTTCAACGGCGACGTTTTGGAGATACGCGGGCTGAGTGATCTTTGGCTTGTTTGAGTTGGGCCTTGATTTCCATATAGGGCTTGAGCCTTATGATCTTTATGTCTTATGATAAATTATAAACTCAACATTGAACAAACACATTAGTAACACTAAATCAAAGCATTTAAACTTAGTGTGTTATAGAATATTTACTTTCACTTAATTAATTTTGTCAAATCAAAATCCTGTGGAAAGGTGTTTCAACAAGAAGAAGTCATTGAATTCCTGCAGTAGTTGAACAGCGGCTGTATAATATGGAGCCAAGCTGAGACTAGTGCATTTGTATTCTCCTGATAGTTGTCTTAGCACGAGTTGGGAATCCCCTTGGATCAAGACCTCATCTGCTCCTAACTCCCTCAAGATCTCCAGGCCAATGACCGCAGCTTCATATTCAGCCTGATTGTTCGTACATTTGAAATCCAGGTTGAAAGACATTATTGTTTTGGTTCCCATAGGGGATATAATGACTACTCCTGCTCCTGCAGATGTCTCGGTGCTAGATCCATCAAATTTCAAAATCCAGCGGGATTTTTCAACACTGAAGATTGGTAGATCTTGATCTATTTCATCCTTCACATCAAGACATGGGTGATCTGCAAGGAAATCTGCAAGTGCTTGGCCCTTCACAGATTTTTGAGGATAGTACACCAGAGTAAACTCTGCCAAAGCCAGCGACCACTTTCCAATCCTCCCAGTTATGAGCGGCTTATTCAACATGTACTTGATCAAGTCAGTTTGAGATACCACTAACACCCTTGCCCCAATCATATAATGCCGCAGTTTGGTACAAGCAAAATACAATGTAAGGCAGAGTTTCTCAATTGGTGAATATTTTACCTCAGTTGCATTGAAGAATCTACTCAAATAATATATTGCCTGCTCATATCCTTTGGAATTGTTTTGTGCTAACAAGCATCCAATGGAATCATGAGCGGCAGATAGATAAAGTTTCAGAGGTACACCTGACCTTGGCGGCATAAGTACAGGAGGTTTGCATAGATACTCTTTGATACTCTGGAAGGCTTGCTGATGGTGTTCCTCCCATTTGAATTCATCTTCCTTCTTTAACCGCAGCAAATCAGAAAATGTCTTAGATTTTCCAGCCAAGTTGGAGATGAACCTCCTGAGATAATTCACTTGCCCCAAGAACCGCTGAAGCTCCTTTTTTGTTTGAGGGGATTTGGACTCCATGATCGCCTTGGCTTTGTTCTGATATATCTCCACGCCTCTTTGGTGCACCAGGAACCCAAGGAAGTTTCCAGCTTTCACCCCAAAAGCACACTTGAGGGGATTGAGTTTTAGTTGATGCTCCCTCATCCTTTGAAAACCACATCTCAAGTGATCTATGTGCTCTATTTCTTTTTTGGACTTTATGACGATGTCATCAATGTAAACCTCAAGATTTTTTCCAATCATGTCATGAAAAATGGCATTCATGGCTCTTTGGTAGGTAGCACCTGCATTCTTCAAGCCAAAAGGCATGACCAGCCACTCAAATGTCCCAATAGCACCTGGACATCGAAAGGCGGTATTTGAAGTATCTCCTTCAGCAATGGCAATTTGATTATATCCTGCCACACAATCTAAAAAAGATAAAAGCTCATTGTTAGCTACTGCATCCACCAACATATCTGCCATGGGCATCACATACACATCCTTCGGAGTTGCTGTATTAAGGTCTCTGAAGTCCACACAAACTCGTAGCTTGCCATTCTTCTTTACCACCAGTACAACATTAGATAACCATTGAGCATACCTGATGGGTCTTATGAATCCAGCTTTCAGCAACTTTTCAATTTCTTCCTTCACCTTCAATTCTACCTCTTTGGACATTCTTCTGGGAGGTTGTTTATAAGGTTTGAATTCTGGCTTCATTGGCAGACGATGCTCCACCAACTTTCTACTAAGCCCGGGCATCTCATGATACTCCCATGCAAAGCAATCCTTGTACTCTTGCAACAACGCAATGAGTCTCTTTTTGATGTGCGGATCCAAAAGACTACTGATGTATGTACATCTTGGGTTCTCAGAAGTTCCCAAGTTCACTTCCTCCAATGGATCTCTGGCCAATGATCTATCATCCTCTGGTGGTGAAGGAGCTGGTTTCAATTCATCTATCTGAATAACGTTTTCACTTTCCAGAGGCTCTTCTTCATAGATTACTTCAGCACCTAGAGCCTCCAGACCTTCTTCCTTCTGCAATTTCTCCAACACCTGCTGCACTTGGGCTTTTTGTATGGCAGCGGCAGCTACTGCCATTTCTTTCTCATTATGCTTACTAATCATCGATTTCTTCGATGATCGGTTCTCCCAACGCTCCCCAAGCTTTAGATGGAACGATGGCTGATGGTTGGAGGATAGCTTTCCCTTTGTTCTGACATTGCTTCTTCCAGGTGATACTTTTGGGTCCTCCTCTCTTGCTTTCGCTTCTGAACTCTATTGGACCCACAACTCCATCATAGTACCTTGCCTCCACGAAATCAGCTTGAGTTGTGAATGGTTTCCCATCTGCCCAAACAACTTCTACTTCATTTCCTTTCCAAAAAAGCAAGAATTGATGGAGTGAGGACAGCACACACCAATTGGCGTGAATCCAGTCTCTCCCTAGCAAGATTTGATAGCTTGCTGTTGAATCAACAACGAAGAATGTTGCCATAGATGTGTTGCTTCCTACAGTAATATCTACTGGCAAAACTCCTAAGGTTTTGGTGGTTTCCCCTGTGAAAGCTGACACCATAACCTCTGTAGCAATTAGATCTTCTATTGACTTCCCCAAGGTCTTCATCATCCTAAATGGCATGATATTCACTGCAGAGCCATTATCGATCAGCACTTTTGATACTGGCTTGCCATTTAGATGTGCCTTGATGTAAAGAGGCCTGATATGTTTGGTCATGCTATCTGCAGGTTTCTCAAAAACCACCCTTTTTTGTTCTCCTAGGCCACTCGATTGAATTGTGACCCCACTGGTGAATGAATCTCTCTTCTCAGGAATAGGTGAACTATTCTCCTCTTCAGCATGATGATCCCTTGAACTTTCTAGGAAATCAGCTGGCAATGTCACTGATGCTGTTGCACACCTGATAGGTATCACCATGTCACCTATTCGCACATTTTGAATGATTTCCTCTGGTTCCTCCTCTGAAATTATTGGTTCTGGCTCACCAGCTTTCACTTCTTCTTTCTCTGCCGGTTCCCCTACTTCCTCTTTCTCATTATGGTGTCTTTCAACAGCTGCCCTCTTACGTTGCATCCTTCTCTTCTGTGTTTTTGTAAGAGGTTGGGGGAACTTTTTATGGCGCACCACGTGCCACTTACCAGAAGTTTCTACTTGAGGCACCACAAAACGAGGTCTCCTCTGATTGGCAGTTGGGGAATACTTCTCTCGGTGAAATTCACTTTTTAGAGGTTTTTGATTCCTCTCAGTCTGAACCCTTCTTTCATAGTGATTCCCTCCGATGCTCTTCACTTCTACATGAATTTTTGACTTCTGCCCCCCTTGCTCCCTGATGTTAGCTTGAAGTTCATCAGGACCTCTGAGATACTCCTTAGGGATCCAAGTATGGTAACTTCTGCCTTTCTCCTTTTTGGACTCTGTAAGTCTCAAACGAAGGTCTTCTTTCTTCCTATTGAGGACATCTCGCATATCCACTGCCACCATGTTCATAGTCACCACCGGTGGAAAAGGATCTTCATCAACCAACATTGCTTCTTTCTTCTCTGGGAACTTGAGAATTCCCTTGTTGATTCTTTCCTGAACTGCATTCTTGAAACCCCAACAATTGTTGGTTGTATGATTCCAGGAATCATGATACTTGCAATATGTCTTCCCTTTGGTTTCTTCTTTTGTTGGCATTTTATGACCTGCAAGCAAAGTAATAAACTTCTCCTTTAAGAGAAAGTCAAAAAGAGCATCACTCTTGGACACATCAAAGCTGAATTGCGGAGGTTTATCATTAAAAGATTTCTTTGCTGCATCATGTCCTCCGGTGGAGTGGAATAAGGGGCAAACATGAGTCCCTGTACTTTTAAGATCTGCCACTGTAACCTCATGGTATATTTCTTGGCAATAAGTTCCCATGGCACTCTTCTTTCTGTGACTCTCTTCCCTCAACAGATCTTCATACTCTGTCACCTTGACAGCTAACTCATAAAAGTCTCTGAACTCCATTCCTTGGAACTTCTTCCTCAGCTCGATGTCAAGTCCCCTCTGGGCCATCTTTACATACTCCACCTCTGGGAGATAGACATTGCATCTATTCCTCATCTTTTTGAAATGAGCAATGAACTGGTTTGCTCTTTCACCTCCCTTCTGAGTAAGCCTAGAAAGTTCTGCAACACACACTTCTGGCTCTGCTCTGAAGAATTGAGTGTGAAATTGCCTCTCCATATCTTGCCAACCATGGATGGAGTCTCTAGGGAGAGTAGCATACCAAGTGAAGGCTGGTCCCGTCAGAGAATTTGGGAAGAGCCTCAACTTGAGATGGTTGAAGTTAGGGTAGTTGACAAGTTCTCCACACTGGATTGTGAACCTTGCTACGTGCTCCAAAGTTGACAAGCCATCTTCCCCAGAGAATAGGGAGAAGTCAGGTACTCTGTATCCCCTTGGGTAAGGATTCTCCATGTCAATCGCATGAGGGTAAGGCTTGTGGAACTCAGGGCGGCCAACTTGACGAAGGCCAGGCCCATACAGCTCTTGGACAACTTCTCTCACAGCCTCCATATTGAATGCTGGAACTTGTTGAGGTATGCCATTCTGATGGTGACCGTAAGGCATATGAAGAAATCCAGTGTTCCTTCCATTGCCTCTATAGTTGCCCCCCATGTCCCCAGTGATATGGTGGCCTCCTGCCTCCTCATGATACGAAGCTGTGTGGGAGGTAGGATTAGTGTTTCCAAAATATTGAGAAACAGGTGACTTACCACTATTTTCTCGTCCTGCTGAACTAGCGGCCTTCTGCAAGACAACATCGTCCCTTAAGGGTGGAATTTGATACTTCTCAGCGCCGGACAACCCACGTCCCCCATTGGAATCTAGGGAACCTTGAGGACCATGGTTTTCTTCATTCTTGATTACCCCTGGTTCTGACAGCTTCTGGAGTATTTTATCCATCTTCAGATCTATGTCACTCCGCAGAGCTTCCATATTCTTCTCGATGGAACTGAAACGCCTCTCCAAGAATGGTGAATTTTGGATCTCTGTAGAGATCCATGATTCTCCTCTGGGGCTAGTAACCTTTTCCCCTTCGATTCGTCCCACCATCTGTGGAACATTGCCTGTTACCATGACCTCCTCTTCTTCAGAACTTGCAACTACAGGATCTTTGTTGCTCTTATCACTTTTCTTCGGCGGCATTGTGATTGAGTCCCACTGGGCGTGCCAATTTTTGTTTGGCTCTTTCGTGGGAAAAATGCGGGCGTGCCAGAGAATTATAGTATTCTCGTACTATGGAGTGAAATTGGGTGCGCTTTTCTAACTTCTAAATATCAAACAATTGTAAGAATTAAAGAGACCGAAAATTCCTAAAGGGTTCAATTATCAAAACGATACCGACCTTACAGAAAATGATTGAAACAACAAATAAAATAAAATTGAAAGGAAATGATGTGTTGAACTTTAGATCTGGAAATTGAAACTAAGAAAACAAACTGAGAAATAAAAAGATGTTGAAGTCTAAGGTGAATTTGCTAGAGTTTTTGCTTGGGTTTGTTGAGTTGATTGATCGGGCTTGTTTCATCGTGATTTCTTCCTTTAATAGACGTTGGAGGTAACTTCCTGCTTGTTTCCACAAGTCACGTTCTCCACATTCAAACCACGTCTTGAATAACTGCTCCACTTGACTTTCACGATGGATTCCTTGTGACGCTTTCTAATTTTCCTGCATTCTAATTGACTTACAAAATACACGTTAAAATATTAAATTCTGATTTCCTTTTTTAATTTACCGTAGGTTTCCTCTGAGGTTCACCTTAGGAAATTAGTTTCCCCCAAGGTTCACTTTAAAAAAAAAATCCACTTAGACGTAAGTTAGGTCAATCAATAAATTAAAAATATATAAAAGCCAAAAAATTAAATTATGGTGCAAACACCTTCCAATTTCTGTTTCTGTTTCTATTTTGTTTTCTTAATCTGTGTTTGTTCAAGCTTACGCGATCTCTCCGTTTTGAAGAGAAATTCGAACCAGAGATTGATTGCTTCTCAGTTCGGATTCTCTTTCTATTGTTGAACTTGTGCTGTGCTTGCACAATTCCAGCTACAGAGACTGATTTGTTTGTGATTGGAAATGGGAAGGTAAGGTCACTGTTATTCCCATTTGGTTGCACCGAGATAATTGAGCAAAGTTTTTTGGGTCCCATCTTTTTTTTTTTTATAACTGAAAAATGATGATGTGGCATAGTTGACCAGCGTTGAACGGTCGTAAAAACTGGTTGTACACTTTAGTGGAAGGTCACTTAAAGTTCGTACGGTTTAGTGTGACAAAATTTTGGTTGTACATCAAAATGTGATTTGGGGTAAATGTTGTACACCACGTATGTAATTTACCCCTCATCCTCGCTATGGGAGAAAACAATTTTCATCCCCAGTTTGTAAGGATTCTAATCGGGAATTTTCTGTTCCCGGCGGAGATGGGATTCCCTATATATCCTGTCTACATCCCTATTATCTGCTCGCTTTGCTTAATAAAATTAGCACTTGTTTTTCTCCTCTCCAAATTTGATATGTTTATCTCCTCACTGTGAAGCAAATTTTGAGAAATCAAACACTCTTTTATCTTATGGAATTGGGCCGTTTCTTAGCCTTACTAGGCTTATGCATTAGGCTAAGGCCTACTTTAATGTGTACCCAAACCCTATTCTCACATTTGCAATGGATGCAGTGAATAAGGCCTGGCCATATATGGAAACTGTTTTATTAAGGAATTTAAATTAAATTTTACAATTGTATGCTCCTTTTTGTGTTTATCAATATATAAATTTCTTTTAAATAGAATTATCTATAACCTGTATTATATAATAATGTTTTTGCCAATTTCAACCGCTAAAACAATAATAAATATTATTAGATATTTATTCATGCAATATTTAAAATTACTTATTTAACACTTTTAAAGAAACCGATGCGAGCTTCACTAGTGTAATGTGAGTAGACCTCGCCATGGGCCGGTGAGCCCGCCCGGCCGGCCCGAGCCCAGTCCCATTTAGCCGGACCTGGACACATAAAATTATGTGTCAGGCCCGGCCCGGTCCAATCCCGATTAAGCCCGTCTAGTAAATGGACGGGCCTGGGCTATGTAAATACCCGGCAGTCCTGGCCCAGCCCGGCCCGTTATATATATATGTATTTATAAATTAAATGAGTCCATAAAAACCCTACATATATAAATGTATAGATAATTAAATAAGAAATTAGTATTTACAATTTACAATTAGTTTTCTAAGACTTATTAACTATTATGTTTATTATTTTTTATTAAAAAAAGTTAGTATTTTATTTTAATTGATTTTTTTTTAATTTAGATATGGGCTTGGACGGGCGGGCTTGGGATTCCTTTTTTAGGCCCGAGCCCGACTATATTAGTGTGGGCTTGGGCTTATCAGATTTTATCACAAGCCCGAAAGGCCGGCCCGAGCCCGACCCAGCCCGGCCCATGCCGAGGTCTAAATGTGAGTAGGCGAGCCCCTAAAGTCTCATTTATTTTTATTTTACCTGATGATAAGGCTACTGCGACAGAGTGCAGTAAAGTGAAAGCCATTTTGAATGCATGTGAACTGATGTCAAGGCAGTCTGTGAATCTTTAAAAGTCGGGGATCTTTTTTTTATCACAAATATGTCTGAAGCTACATGGGTTGAAATTAAAAGGTTGTTGGAGGTTCAGACTCCTCTTAACACTGGTAGGTATCTTGGATTACCTTCGCTGATTGGGAGACAGAAGTAGACGATTTTAGTTACTTGAGAGAGAGGCTTTAGCAGCAGTTATTTAACTGGAGCAGTAAAACTTTATCTCAGGTAGAGAGAAGGAAGTGCTTCTGAAGCCGGTAGCTCATGTTGTACCAACCTTATTGTATGGGTATTTCAACTTCCTTTTTCTCTTTGTGATGAGCTCTAGTGGATGTTAAATTCGTTCTAGTGAAGTGTATTCACTAGGCATCGTGAGATAAACTTTGTGTTCAAAAGGAGGTTGGTGGCATAGGTTTTAGGCATTTTGGCTCATTCACCCTTGCTTTACTTGCGAAGTAGGCGTGGAAGCTTATTTCTAATTGTGATGCTCTTGTTAGTAGAAATCCTCAAAGCTAAGTATTTTCCTAAATGGACTTTTGTCGGTTCATCTTGGAAACAATCCTAACCTAGTTTGGAAGAGCATATGGAATTGGGTTCTGGTCCTTGCTAGAGGGTGTAGGTGGAAAGTGGGTGTTGGAAACTCCATTGTGATTGGGAATGAGCCTTGGATCTAACAATAATGGTTTCCATCCGAAAACCAATATGAAGGAATATTTTAAGGAGGTTAAGGTGGAGGACCTTCGTGTCCTAGGATATAAAGAGTGGGATGTGGAGTTAATTGATTTTGAAGCCTCGGGCGTTACATACATTTTAGCCATACCGATTAGAGCCCTTTTGAAACGGGATGGGCTGATTTGGCATTGGAAAACGAATGGGATGTACTCTGTTCAGTCAAGATATCGTGTGGCTTTTAACCTCTATTTATGTAATGATTAGTTTGATGAGATTGGTGACTGAGTCCCAACTTGGAAGCTAAATCTGCCCCCCAAAGGTTAAGCAATTTATTTGGAGATTGTGCAGGGATTACCTCCCGAATAAAGAGCTCTCTATATGAAAGGTTCTACCCTAGAAAATACTTGTGAGTTATGTCGATAGATCGGTGAGCATAATATCCACCTTTTGTGGACTGTCCGTATGATGTGGAGTGTTTGGAGGATTGCGGAGATGGCTTAGGTTACAATTACAGAAAATGGTATACAAGGATGGGTGGCTTTGATGTTTCAGAATTCTCTGTCAAAATTGGAGCGGGAAAAGATTTGTATTATCTTATGGGCAATCTAGGGGCAGCGGAACAATGCAGTATGGAATAAGAAGTTGATTCCTACTTCATTTTATGCGAGACAAATGTTGAATCTGCGCTATGATTATCAAGCTTCAAATGCGTTAAACAGAGCCCATATCTCATCCTTGTCTCTTGGTCACTCTGCGGTCTGATCATTACCATTGGTAGAAACACTTAAAGTCAATGTTGATGTAACGTTTGAAGTTGGGTCAAGGCGAATTGGGTTAAGAGTTGTGTGTCGCAATTGTGTAGGGTGGGTTATCATTGTCGTGCTAGTTTCTTTTCTAGGTTGTGGTCTCCCAAGCTCGCAGAGGCTTTAAGCCTAAAGGAGGCATTAAGCTAGATAAAGAGGGAAGGGTGGAGTGAGGTTCTAGTGGAGATGGATGCAAAGAATATTGTGGATGGTTTCCTTAGCAAGGAGAAAGATATTTCTGAGTTCAGAGGTCCTTATTGAGTCGTATCATTGGATTTGCAAGTGCCTGTAGGGATTTCAAAACTTCATTTGTAAAGGTTCAAGCTAATAGGGTTTCCAATGGGTTAGCCAAAGTTGCATTCGCTTGGCCTAGCTTATGTGTTTGGTACTGGGTCCTTTAATTCTTAAGTAACTTTGTTGTTGCTTATGTTTTTATTTTTTTCCTAATGAATGTTATTATTTGGTGTAAAAAAATGCTTTAAAAAATACTTATTTAACTAATCCTTAAGTTATCACTTCCATTTTTCCTTTTTCTCTTTTAGTTTTGCTCTTTCTTTGCTTCTATATTTGTGCATAGAGCGGGTTGGGTAAACTATTCCATCCTCATCCCCATCTATAATGTGGATTAGACCTACTAAGAGACTTGGGTATCCATTTGGCCCGTCCAGGACTGTATCCTCTAGGTCAGACTTGGACAAGAAAAATTGTCCTTAGGTCCATTCTGCTAAAATCTGCCTATTCTTTTTAAACGGGATTGAGATTTATAAAAATAGCATGAGTCTGCCCCGTTGGCTCTATTAATATTAATTATTAATTTTATATTTATATATTAAATATTTATTTTTTAAAATTTTGACGTTTATTATTAAAAAATTATATATTCTATACGAATTGGGCTTAAGATTTGATTTAACAGCGGACATGGATGAACTTGGGCTTAGCATTTCAAAGCAAAATCTTATTTGATCCGACTCAACCCGGTCCATAAACAGATGTGATGGAGATTCCTCATCCCTATGAGACTACCTACCTTATTTTATTATTTTTTAGCTAATATTTAATGTATTTAATTTAATAATTCTGTAACAATTACAATAGAATATCACAATCAAAATGAAAAATGAAAAATGCAAAAAAAATTAAATATACATTTTCATCATTTCATATAAAATGAAATAAAAATTACTTATATTTAAAATTATATTTTTTTATTATGAACCCCATCAAAATATTTTTAAATGCCCTAATATGTGGTTAGTAGCAGCCTATGGTGCCTTAAGGTGTGCGACTAGGTTTTTCATTATCATTATTTAGATGTGCATAATTTTTTCATATAGTTTGAGCTTCTTTATCCATGTTGAATAATTTGTACCTTTTCAATTGAACTATCTTAGATTCTAATAATTGTTTTTCACCCATTCCAGACCGATATTATGAAGTTCTGTATCTTTTTTTCATACAAGACCTCGTAAAGTGTCATATCAATAGTCCATGTCTCAACCTATATCACCAATAACATAAGATTAGTTTCTAAACTATAAATATACTATCCAATTAATTCGTAAATTATCTCGAAACTATGATATAGTCTAATATTGAGGTATAATGACTAGACAGTAAGGGCACAGACGTGACATTGTTTGCCTTACTAGTAGAAGGGACGTAAGATGTTCCCACAAATGATAGGTGGAACTTTTGATGTTGGAGGAATAATGAAGGAGTTGTTCGCCTCTACGTTGGTAACAATTTTAATAACCCCAAAATCGACAGTTAACAAACTATGACAGTTTCTCAAACGCATTCTCATCGGGCTGGTGATAATGTTGATGAAAAATATCATAAAAGAGTCTGGTTGTCTTCCTCGAAGATTCGGTTAAATGTTCATACAATACAGATATTTGTCGAATCTTTGTGAGGGACTTTCGGATGCTCATGTTAGTTTTAATCTCGAGAAAGGTAAATCAATAACATAAACAAGGAGTAATATTACATAAATGTGTACAATGCAGTTTTTTATGGAGTAAAGACCATTTATATAGGAGTGAACAGTACCACATGGGTCTTAATGACTAAATGAATTTGTTATTCAACGTTAGATTTATGCTTATTAAATCTCAAATCTTGAGATGTTTTGAGTCTTCACCCTAAGATTTTAACAAATCTAAATCTAACGGTGAATGACCAAATTCATATAGTTATTACCCTTCTTAAAAGGATAACGGTAATAGAATCCTCTTTTGCTTCTTTAGAGAAAAAAAATATGTAATTATTTTTACAAAATAAATTATAGAAAACATTAAACGAAATGATTTTGATGAATAAAGTGATAAGGGCAGACTGATAATATATTGAAGAGTAGAAAGCTGATAAAAGAGATGGGGAGAGAGAAGTAATTGAAATTGAAGTTGACAACACAAACACAAATACAAATACAAAGGGATCTGAATTTTGTTTGTAGTCTCACCCTTTACTTTACTTTACTTTGGCTCACTTCTTTTGATAATTCTGCTCTGCTCTGCTCAATTGTTCAGGGACATCATTGTCTTTTTCTTTTTTATGCTTTCGAAAGTGATGCTAACATAATTTCTTATATATCATCTCTTTTTTCTTCATTTGTCTTCCTATGTATTTCTTTATTCTTATCAATTTTATTTTAATAAATAATTATATATAAAATGATAATGATAAATTTTTCTATCTACTATATTTTTTTTAAAAAAAATTGTTTGTAATTTCATTAGATGAAAAGAAAAGAAATAAAACTAAGAAAATGTAAGGAATAAAACCTTACATGATTATAGATAAATACAAGGGATGAAAATAAATACAAAGAGCAAAAGGAACCCATAAAAGACCTATCTACTATAAATTACTTCAGTACTTCATAATGTTCAATTATATATTTTAAGAAATAATCGTTACACTTTACATTAAAAAAACAAGAATGTATCACTTAACTATTTTTTATTAAACAATTTGAGAAACCTCAAATTGCTTAAATAAAAGATCTCAAGTTCGAGTTCTAATGTATGCTGACAAATTTAATTGAGAGAGGATCCACTTAAAAGGTGTCTAATGAGATTCGAACCTAGCAATCAGATAAATTATATATGTATGAAACTATTTTTGCTAAATAGTATGTCTGGAACCACCCCTGTTCATAGTGGTTCTGGCGGCCAGAGGAGCTCAGACCCCCTCGGACCCCTCCCTATATCTACCCCTGGTCGTAGGTCTTGTCTTCCTCAATTTGGGGTCTAATAATAAGTTACTTAACAATCATTTTCTTTTGTTTATGCTTAAAGTAATTCTTGAACTATTTTAACCCATATGAAAATTTTTCTATAATTGCAACAACTTGAAAGAAATTTACTAATTACCATCTGTCCATTATAAATCTCAGGGATATTGAGTTGTAATTCATGCACCTCACTTACGACTTTATTGGAATCTATAATAGTAAAATTCCTGAGTTATTCCACTAAGTTTTTTAATAAATCCTAAATTGTTGATTCTTGTTATTATTATGGATAAAATGTTTGAGCATTTATTCCATGATCTCCATTGTAAGAATTTCTTAAATTTTCTTTATTGTTTATCATTTTTGGTTTTCTCTCCAACAACAAATCTTTTAGAAGTGGCAGGGATAAAGGAATCAGATTTAATGGTATAAAAAAAAAAGAATAGTAAAATGATTACATACATATCTCATAATGTTGGAACTCTAATAATTTTGGTGTTGGTGCTTCAAACACTACTACCTAATTTTTATTTATATATTATACTTCTCTGCTACAGACACACACCTCTCTACATTGTCTGGCATTCATTTTTTTTTTAATTTCTTCACTATTCACATAATTGCACCCCCTTATTATTATTATTATTATTATTATTATTATTATTATTATTATTATTATTATTAGGGAAAAGTACAAGTGGTTACACCTATTTTCGATCGGTACCCATGTGATTTAAAAATTTATAAAATGGTACCTTGAGGTTCATTCCGTTAGCAAACACGGGCCAAATTGACTAACGATGTTAAAAGTCAAAGAGAAAAGAGTTAATTTGGTCCTTATATTTATTTATTTAATAAATTAACCTCCCTTATTATCTAATTATCATAAAAAATACCCAAAATAGAAAATAAAAATCAATTACACCATCTCTCTCAACTCTTCTCTCTTTTATTTTATTTTATTTTTTCTCTCTCTTCTCTCTTCTCTTTATTAATTTCTCTCTCTAAAATCAATTTAATTACCAAACAAAAAAACTCTAGTTCCTGAGATACTATAAATTTGAAGTCCATGAAAAATCCATAAAAAAAATTCCTAATTTGCATTAAAACGAAAAAGCCTTGCTTGTCTAGAATGAACAAAGCAGTAGCTTCTGGTTCCTTGAATTTCAAAGAGAGCTTCTTCAAAACCTTGACTTATCTTCACCATTGTAAGCAATGGACACCGCCTTCGTTTTGAAACCTTTGATTTCAGGACTCCCCACTTTTCTCAACTCCACCGGCGCTCTTATATCAAGCAACTGAGCATCACTCTCCTCTCCCAAAACCGCATAAGCCTTCTTTGCAGACTCAACACCCCAGGGTTTAGGTTTTTCAAACACCCTAGACAAAATCAATGGAAGTGCCAAAATTACAGCACCACCTGCTACAATTACAGGATTTTTAGCTGCGAAACTTACAACATTATCAACAAAATCAGATGGAGTAGTGGTCGTTGACTGTTGCAGTGCTTCCTCGTATTTTAAAGCTTTAGCTGACCCACTAACAAATGAAGATAAGAGCACTAAACCGCCATGGAAAGACCTCGAAAAAGTATCGGAATTGGGAATTTTAAGAGGCGAAATTGCAGGGAGAGTAAGAAACTTTCTGGGTTCCCAAAATCCCACTTTCTTACCACGTCAACTTCCCAATTTCATCCCTTTCTCATCCAACAAGCTGCCCCAAAATTTACAACAACTTGTCAGTAAAGCCAGGATCAATGGAAGCAGAGATGATGAAAAACACAATATACGAGTGTGAAGAAAAGAAACATTGTGCAACTTCACCAAATATCAAATAATTCAGTAAAAAAGAGTTTCTTTTGTTCATTAAATTGATTTTAGAGGAAGAAGAAGAAAAAAAATAGAAGAGAGATGAGAGGAGAGATGGTATAATTGATTTATATTTTTTTATTTTGGGGTTATTTTGTGATAATTAGATAATAAGGATGTTAATTTATTAAATAAATAAATATAAGGACTAAATTAACTTTTTTTTTCTTTGACTTTTAACACCGTTAGTCAATTTGGCCTGTGTTTGCTAACGGAATGAACCTCAAGGTACCAATTTATAAAATTTTAAACCACACGAATGCCGATCGAAAATAGGTATAACCACAAGGTTTATTTTTGTACTTTTCCCTTACTATTATTATAGGAAAATCCCCATTCTAAATTAATTAAATTTTAATCGAACATGGAACAAAAAGGTCACTTACTATGGCCCCTACTATAATAAGTGTCTTAGGCTACAGTATTTATTTTCATTGAGAGAAAAGAATAATATTAGTGGATTACGTATCATTTCCATTTATCTTGATAATAATCAATTTTATTTTATACGATCTCCAAACTCAATTTTTAAATTGATTTTGTAAGTTTCCAAAATAAAATGTCATACAACATCTTGTAGTGTTTGTTGAAAAGCAAAAAGATTATCGAATCTATAAGCTGTCTTGATAGAGTCTGGCACAAAGAGTCTTTACATATCATATTATTACTTGAAATTATCTATATTATTTTATTAAATTTTTTGAGAAATATTATATAATTAATGACTATTATACCAAATAAGATTGATTTGATTAGTAAAGAGAGATCTCGAGTTTGAATCCTATATGTATGTAATGTAATTTAAGTCTTGGAATTCATTAAAAAAAACAAATATATATACAAAATCATTGGATTTAGCTAACTATAAGATGAACTTTAGAGAAAAAAATTTAGCAATAATCCTGCAAATAGGAAATAATAAGAAAACAATGAAGAGAATTTTCATTAATTGGAAAAATGTATGCAGGTCATGTTTCACAAATAATTGTAAACTAATTACATTAGTTGATATCTTTCTATCTTTTTTTTTGTTAGCTGATTGAGTAAACCTGTTTGGTAAAACTTAGCTGATTGCTAATAACTGTTTATGTGAAAGGACAAATAATGACATAACAAACCTTTTTTTGGTATTATAAAACTTTTAAAACCAGCTTTTTTTTTTATCAAAATTAGCTTTTGGACCTAATAAGCTTTTTCGAATCTTTATTCACCAAACATCACTAGTAGAGGTTTAACTAGTCAATACCTCTAAAGTGGTTCAAACTTAACCAAACCTCATATATAGCAGAAGAAAAGAAGTAAAAGCTAAATTGACCAACTTGGGCAAAAAACTTAACAAAAATTCGTTTGATATAAAAAGTAAAACTACATCGTTTTTAGGTCTGTTACCCACATGTATCATGTACAATTCTGAAAAGCAAAACATACTAGAAGAGGTAGGAAATGTGTTAGGTTGAAGAAATATCAATTATATATTTCCTTGCATTTTTTTATTTATTATGCTAATCACTCTATACATTTTTTTTTTTTTTTTGTAAAAGGAAGGCCTAGAAAACACCCCAAGAAAACCGAAAGACAAAAACAAGAAACAAAACTCAGCTAGTTTCTAGCACGACAAACGACCCCATTGGCGCTTTTATCAGCAAGTAAGATGTCATGAAGGCTTGCAGGCGGCCCATCACACTCGTGATGACCCAGAGGAAAAGTTCCTGCGAAGTTCGCCAACCAGTCAGCCGCTCTATTCCCTTCACGAAGGGTATGAACAACTCTGACCTCCCACTCTTGCTTCAATAAACACTGACACTCCTCAATCAGCCAATAGTACCTGTGATAAGATCTTCCTTTATTCAGTATCAGCTTGACTAAGGAGAGAGAATCAACTTCGAATTCAACCTTCTTGATGCCCAGCTTCCAAGCCAACACTAACCCATAATACAGACCCCAACATTCCGCTAAAAGAGCAGTGCTTATCCCCAGGTTACACACAAAACCACCTTCCCAGTCTCCCGTACTGTTTCGTATCAGCCCACCGCAAGTCGCGGCACCCGGGTCCCCTTTGCGGCCTCCGTCGCAATTCACTTTCATCCAGCAGGTGGCGGGCTTTACCCAGACCACAATCTTCTCCCGGGCCTCCCTTGCGTCTCCTCTTCCCATACCAGTTCATGTCCCTGCGCGCGAGATCTCCCTCGCTTGACTGATAACGAAATCCCATTTTTCTGACATCCTCATATCTGTCTCGTTAAAGGTTCTCTCATTTCTCCAGCGCCAAAGCCATCAGCACCCTGTAATAAAAATGATCGGCCACCTAATCCCCTTCCAAGATTTCTGGGTATTTAGATTCATTTGAACCCACTCCCGAATATTCCCCGAACAGAAACCACTCCTCCACTGCGCTGGGATGAAGAAATTCCAGAGATCTCGTGCTGTCTGACAATCGTGGAGGAGATGTATTATTGTCTCCGGTGACTTACACGTGAGGCACTCATCACTCTGGCTGATATGTCGCCTCATCCTATTTTTATTTGTGAGGATTGCATCTTGATAAACGAGCCATATAAAAAAGCACATTCGTTCTGATCCCACGGCTTTCCAGATCTCCTTCCACTCTGAACCATTCTCGTCGACCTCTCCCTCATCAATTCGAAGCCTCTCATACGCAGACCGAACCGAAAATTGGCATGTCTCTGATAAGCCCCACGGCCAACCATCCTCCTCGCCTTCATTCGGAAATAGCATAACCGCCGCTAGATTTATCAACTCTTCTGATCGAAGAAATTGATTCAGACACAGCCAATCCCATCCGCCTTAGTCTACCAGTAGTCTGCTACTGTTTTCTTTAGTTCTGCCTCCGGAAGCGAGGATCTCGTCTTTTCACACAATTTTATGTTATCTAACCAGTCCGTCCAGAATAAGGTTTCCTTCCCGTTCTTCACCAGTCGGTTTAACCCAGATTTTAGAACCTGCACTCCTTGCATTATGCTTTGCCAACCATAACTCTTATTCCTTCTATTCCTGAACATCTCCAAACCTTTCCTTCCACTCGAATATCTTCCTTTGAGAATCTGAACCCATTTCATGTTCGGTTCACTTAACATCCGCCACCCGAGCTTCGCTATATTCGCCAGGTTTGCCTGCCGTGCGCGACGAATTCTGAGGCCTCCCTGAGCTCTTGTTCGACAAATCACATCCCACTTGACCAGATGCATTCTCCGCCCCCTATCTAAGCTACCCCATAAGAAATTTCTGCTTATAGAGTCGAGTTTGCGGTAAATACTAACTGGAAACACTGTAGTTTGCATCAAATAGCTAAGCATGGCTGATAGTACAGATTTGATCAAGGTTGCTCGCCCTGCGAGGGACAAGCTTCGTTCCTTCCATCCTGCTAGCCTTTCCTTCGTTCGATCTATTACGTGCCCATAAGTGTCTTTGTTCACTTTCTCATGAATTAGCCTGACCCCAAGGTACTTCCCTAGATTCGCTGTGCTTTTGATTCCCAGTTCCTTTACAATCCCTTCTTTTTCTCTTGTACTGGTATTAGCTGAGAAGAAAATGCAAGATTTATCTAAGCTTACCTTCTGGCCAGAGTTGTCACAAAAGTAGGTAAGAATCTCTTTTATAAGCATCGCTTATTGCCAGGAGGCCTCAGCCAAGAGAACGATATCGTCTGCAAAAAAAGTAGTGAGACACCTCCGGTCCATTTCTTGATAAAACAACCGGCTTCCATGATCCCCTCTCAACTGCATCAAGGATGAGGTGGCTAAGCCGTTCAAGACACAGAACAAATAGATAAGGGGATAGAGGGTCCCCCTGACGAAGTCCACGGGAAGGCCTAACCAGAATCCTTTTCTCCATTCCACAAGACATGCATGAAGGTAGAAGAGACACAAGCCATAATAACAGAGCTCATACCTGGAGGTAGACCTAGCACTTTTAAGGAGTCTTGTAAGAAACTCCAGCTGATGCGATCATAAGTTTTCTCTAAGTCTAACTTGAGCAGCATAAACTTCTTCTTTCATATCTTCTGACTAAAAGAGAACACGACTTCCTGAATAAGGATTACATTGTCCGTAATCTGCCTTCCCGGTACGAAGCTACACTGCATCGGGCTAACAATCTCAGGGAGGAGAGGTTTTTGCCGACCAACAATGCACTTTGTAATCATTTTGTAGCTGACGTTGCATAAACTAATAGGCCTGAACTGTGATAAGCTTTCGAGGTTTCTGACCTTTGGGATAAGAGTGATAAGTGTCTTGTTCAAGTCTTCCTCTAGGATCCCTTCGTTAAGCCCGTGGAGGACATGTTTGCAGATGCTTGGTTCAACAATTTTCCAAAATTTTTGATAAAATCCCGCTTGGAGTCCATCCGGCCCCGAGGCTTTCCAGGGAGACATGGTTTTGAGCGCTTCTCTCACCTCCTCAGAGCAGTACGGTTTCCCTAGATCCTCCAAGTTCGCAGCACTGATTGTCGGGAACCCGTGCCTGGTTTGGATCTGAATACGGGTGGCCATGTCCTCCTATACATATTTTTAAAATATTCAGTAGCTATTTCTTTCAGCTGATCTGTGTTCCAAATCCAAGCTCCATCTTTATCCCGTAAGCCTACTATTTTGTTCCTTCTAGTTTGGATAACCGTTGATGTGTGAAAGAAGGTCGTATTTCGGTCACCTTCTTATAACCACTGAACACGTGATTTTTGTTGCGAGTACAGCTCCTCCTGAGCAAGTGTCCTGGTCAGCTCCGCAATCAGTTTCCTTTCGAGACGTAGCAAGCCCTTGCTACAGTTATTGGCCAACTCCCTCTGCACTTCGCCCAACCTGGCGTAAAGACGGTTTTTCCTTTCAAAAATATTCCCAAACTCATTCTGATTCCAAGCAGTCAATTTCTCCGTAAGAGTCTTTATTGTGGTATTAAGCGAGTCTGATTATTGCCATCCTTCTCTAACTTGATCCCGGATTGCGTCATCTTCAAGCCAAGCTGTCATGAACCTGAACGGCACCTTAGGTTTCCTTCCGGCGTCTATGAAGTCAATGAGAATCGGTATGTGATCTGACTGATGGCGTTGAAGGTGTTTGCCGATTGCTTCAGGAAACTGAACTCTCCAATTCGTTGAACACAGGCCCCTGTCCAGCCTGCACGCTACCCTTGTATGAGGAGAGGACCCCCGATACCAGGTAAAACGAGGACCCACGAACCCCAAGTCCACTAAACTCAGCTGATTAATCCAATCTGCAAACGGTGCACACCTGTCTAGGATCCTTGCTGAGCCTCCCTGTTTCTCATCCATTGATCTAATGCAGTTGAAGTCACCACAGATTAGCCATGGACTATTGATACTATCCCCCAACTGTCTCATATCAGTGAAGAAGGTTCTCTTAAAATGCATCTGTGGCCTGACATAAACATGAGTGAAAAGGAAGGAGCTGTCTCGCCATACTCCATCCGTGAAGTTCACTTTACAATGAATGAACTGAGGATTCTTCAAAATCACTTCAATCTTAACTAGGTTCTCATCCCAAAAAACCCAAATTCCTCCACTATAACCATCAGCCTCAACCAATTCAACGTTCGGTAAGCCAACCTGTTTACCAATCGCCATAGCTCGAGTACTTGGAATTCTGGTCTCAAGGAGACAAAGGATAGTAGGTTGGTGAATTCGAACCATGTGCCTTAGCGATCTCTGAAAAGTAGTGCCACCGGCACCGAAACAATTCCATGTTATAATCTTCATAAAAGAATACAGACACCGGAACTTCACACCCCTTAGGACAACAGAACACTAGGCCTGGGGTGGTGGCACCCCATCCTTCACACCTTTTGTCAAATCTTTAGCAGTTCTTTCTCGCAGCAACTTATTAAGTCTATCATTCCCTTTTGGTTCCGGATTTTCCAACGGTGATCTGTTAGTTTCCATCATGCTCAATACTGCCCTACCATCAGGTTCTAGACGAGTTCTCTTCCCTCTCCCGACAGTCATTCCCGAGCTCTCAGCATCTCTGGCGCCTTCCAATTCCACCTCCATATCTTCCATCATTAAACCAGCAAACTTGTTGGTATTGTTTAGCATAGAGTTGCCCTTATTCTCCTTTCCTCGAGCACTCTGGCGGACAATTGTTTTCCCTTTCCTTGTGTAACCTATGCTCACAGCTCGTGTCGATGTTTCAGTGGTATTCTCAGTATGTCTACCAAAGCCACTAAATTCCACTTCTTTCGGCTCAACATGCTCTTGGACCTTGGTCGTAGCGAATGTGTTTGCCATATTAGATTTCCAGCCGTCCTCCTTTCTAGGTCTGGTTGTAGTTTGCCCTGGTGTCTGCGTATTGACCCTCCTCTTTGGCACAATCATCCACGGACCATATGTATCCAAACCCCCTTCCTGTGTCGTTCCGGTTTTTAACTCTATGCTTTTGGTTATCTCCTCTATATTCCTTTCCGCAGTTATAGAGTTGGACTCCTGCATTGGTGTGATGTTCATAGTTTC
The DNA here is from genome assembly GCF_963576675.1 of Euphorbia lathyris. Classification (NCBI taxonomy): domain Eukaryota; kingdom Viridiplantae; phylum Streptophyta; class Magnoliopsida; order Malpighiales; family Euphorbiaceae; genus Euphorbia; species Euphorbia lathyris. Next base: position 30,467,975 of record NC_088917.1, read on the forward strand.
TGCCGCTTTCTCAGGTATTGCACTTGGCCATATGCAATTGGCACGAGTGTGTCCATACCTACCACAATGGTTGCAAGTAATATGCAATCCCTCATACTCAACCCACTGTGTATCTCCTTCCAGATCAAATTGAGCAATAAGAGGTTTCAATAGGTCAATCTCAACACACAGACGCGCAAATCGGCCCCTCGCTCTCATAGCCGTATTCTCATCCACACGAACCGGTTTCCCTATTACAGTTGCCAGGCCTAGCAGGACATCTTCATCATAATAAAGCAGCGGAAGTTGGGGAAAACGAACCCAAACCATGGATTTTTCCACACAGGCATCAATTGGATTGAAGGAAGCTGAGCAGGTGCGTACCGTCAAGTAATCACCTTGAATAAGCCATGGCCCGTCGTCGATTACATGATTCCTGTCCATATCATCATCAAATTGTACTAGGTGAAAACCTTCCCCCAAATCCATCATGTTGTATCCTGCGATTGGTTTCCATAGCTCACTAGTACGTTTCTGAAGTGCAACGTATCCCAAATTCCTTCCAAGAAGCTTGATAACAAGGGCCTTTTCCTATGGTTTAGCTAATTTTTTCTTCAATTCAGGATCAATGGTAATTTTGGGGTGCAACGGGTTTGATTCATCAACGGCAATCTTGACTAAGCCTGCTGCACAGAGATCGACTCGGTTCCGTGGGGGCATGCGTGTCGCCCTGTTAGCAGCAATATCCTTCCAGGAAAGCTTCTCAGCTTCAGGTTGTGCGTTGGACGGTGAAGGGTGGTCGTTGATTGAGGTTGAAGGGGTTAGGGTTCAGGATGTCGCTCATGGCTCCTCTAGATTCACTCTATACATTTTAAAGTCTTAACTTTTGCCTTGATAAACTTTTTTGTTTCCATTTATTTTTAAATATTAATGCGTATTTTATGTATATATGTGTGAAGATAAACATACCTTAATCGTATATTAAGCAATAAAGTGAAAGTAGAGTATCGTTCCCATGAGGATGGTGGTCATAATTACTAATCTTTTTACTTACTATTATTTAAATAATTAAAATATAGAGTTTGTTGGATAACCGAATCAATATTTGCTTAATTAAATGAACTGATAATTACACAAATTAGAATAAATATTACTTATAATGGAAGAAGATCCTCTTAGTACACTCTCTAAAAATAATATAAATAATAGACTCTTAGTAATTTAAGAGTGATTAAGACATATCATCTCCAACAATACTCATTACAGTAAAACCTCTATTCCTTAACCATGACTCCAATTTAAAATTTTATGTTCTGAAATTTTTTATTATACCAAACTCTATTTAGTAATAACATCCCAATTGTTATACAGATAGCCCGGTCCTAAATGTATTCTTATATAGAGGTTTTACTGTATATTCATTCCTTATTTATTATTTTATTATTAAAATTATTAATTGTTATTATATTTACCAATAGTGTGAGGAGAGACTCTTCAATAATAAATTATTAATAAAAAATGAATTAAGAGGCACTAAGAGAGGGAGAGAGACTCTCTATTAATAGAGATGATGAAGAGGCTCTTAGTGATTTGAGGATGCACTAAGAGGTGGAGAGACACTCTCTATTAATAGAGCTGATGGAGAGACTTTTAGTGATTTGATGAGGCACTAAGAGTAGACCCGGCAAAGCGACACACGACCCGATGACACGACACGAACACGAACTGCTTTTTTAGTGTTAGTGTTTAAGGGTTTTATGACACGACTCGAAAATTGACACGACACGAAATGACACGTTAATTTTCGTGTCATTCTCGTGTCAACCCGAAAACACGAAACTGACCCGAATTTTAATTAAAAAAATTAAAAAAATAAAAATTATAATAAACTTAAACTAGATTAAAAATAAAATAGACATACTTTTTTTATTTGGAGTATAAATAGAATATATAAAAAAAACCCCTATCTTTATCTCCTGCTCTCATATTCGCGTCTTCTTCCTCTCCCTCACCAGCGGCGGCTTCTCCCTCTCCTCACTACCCAGCGGCGACTTCTCCCTCTCCCTCACTACCCAACGGCGGCGACTTCTTCTACCTCTCCGTCACTACCCAGCGGCGGCGCCTCCTTCTGCCTCTCCCTCATTACCCAGCGGCGGCTGCTTCTCCTTCTCCCTCCTTAGCTGGCGGCGGCGGCGGCTGCTTCTTCTCCCTCTCACTGCTCATCTTCTTCATCAGACTGCTGTTCATCTTATGGTATATGTCTCTTTATCATTTATTTAGTTTTCTGCAGACAAATTAGAAGTTCATCTTATGGTATATGTCTCTCTTGGTTTTAATTGCATTATTTTGGGGATTCTTTTAATTGCTGCTGTTTGTTTGCCTCATCTTGGTTTTAATTGCATAATTTTGGACAGCAACAATATATATACTATAACCATGTATGCTTTTGGTTTTATTTGCATGATTTTGGTTTTGCTGATCTTGATATCAAATCTAGAAGATAATGCTTTATTTTAGGGATTCTTTTAATTGATGCTGTTTGTTTGCCTCATTTTGGTTTTAATTGCATTATTTTGGACAGCAACAATATCTATAACCATGTATGCTTTTATGTTATGTGACTTTGGGGGCTTAATTGAACTCGTATGATTTTAAAGATTGTCCGATTAAATATTTTGATGGATGTTAAACCTAAATAATTTGATTAAATATTTTGATGGATGTTAAACCTAAATATTTTTAGTTTGTGTGTGTGATGTTTTAAATTTATTTTGATGGATTTGAAACATATATTTCAGATTGTTTGTAATAATTATCTTAATTTATTAGGTTTTAATTTTTCAAATTATGAAGTTGAAGTAAAGTTCAAAATATTTGGAATAGCAGGTCAGTTCGTGTTAGCAGGTCGGTTCGTGTTAGCAGGTTAGGTCGTGTTAGCAGGTCATGGCGTGTCAATTTAATTGGTTGTGTAAAAAATTCGTATCGTGTCGTGTTTACCGTGTCAAGAGCAGGTCGTGTTCGTGTTCTGATTTTGTGACACGAAAAGTTTTCGTGTCGTGTTCGTGTTTCAGGTTTTGACACGAACCCGAAACCTGACACGACATGAACACGGAAATTGCCAGGTCTAACTAAGAGGCTGTTGGAGCTGATTTTTCATTATATCTTCTCAAATTTTAACTTAAGAGCCAATTTAAGAGGCTGTTGGAGATGCTCTAAGACTTTTAGCTCAACTTAACCTCTTTATTTAGTAATAACACTTAACATTTTCCAAGTTGTTTTATCCTCTTTGAGGTGACGAGTTTTCTTATTAAACCAATGAGTTCTCGAGTTATTGGTTTTAAACTTTCAATCAATTACTGTATGTTGGCCCGACTAAAGTAATTAATTTAACGAAACATTAAGATTTCTTAGATCTAAATCTTCGTTAACTATTTTACCTTGGTCTGGCTAAAGCAATTAATTAAGATTCATAAAAAAAGGGAAAATTACAAAATTGGGTCAAATGGGAGGCCCATTTACATATTTAACCCATTTACTAATCTTACTACATATCTAGACTGATTTTGTGTGACTTTCCCATAATACCCCTAACCTTCCCACTTCCACCACTCCTTGGTTATGCGAATCGCGGCTCCCCCTATCTCATTGGTTATGCGAAAAGTTGCTCCTGTATTTATGATTTCAAGACTTTTGATCTTCCTTTCTTCTTTTAAATTGCACGAAATCTGCACCATTTAGTCAAAATCACAATGAATTTCTCTTTTTCATCTCTTCATCTCTTGATTCTGCAACTTCCCAACCCTAGAAAACGAAGCCATGGTTTTTCATCTTCATGTTCGTTGCTTGGTTTCTTTCTTCTTGTTACCATCAAAGAAATGGTTTTTCTACGTTATTTCCTTCGTTCTTCCCATGTTATCATATTGTTATTGTCGCTTTTCGGGGTGAAAGGGACGAAAAATGTAAGTATATGGTTTTTTTCTGCGTTTTTTTATGAATTCACTTCGCAATCGATGGTTTCACGAAGCTTTGCGAAGAGAACGATCCTGGAAAGTGACGATCTACTTCGTTAATCGTTGATTTCGCGAAGATATGCGAAGAGAAAGCGTATGAAATGTATGGATTTACCTCGCGAATCTATTAGTTCGCGAAGTCTGCGAATAGATCCTCACGTTTCAGACCTCGCAAACTTTGCGAAAGCATCGATATGCGACGTAGATAGTCACGTTTCTGACCTCGCAGACTTCGCGAAAGCATCGATATGCGAAGTAAAACCATGCACATTTACATTCGCATGCTTCGCTAATCTTCATTTCGTGAAGCCAAAATCGTCTTTTTCCCTGCCTAACACGATTAATTTTTTCTGTAGATGGTTGAATACGTAATATCCCTTTCTGGAAGGCGGCGTACTGGGCTGCAGGGGAGATGATTTTCCTTCCTGTATAGGGATGAACTTCCCCAAGACTGACACATTCACTCCTAAAGTGGTTGGTTAGGAGAGGTTTTGTCAATCTTGGGGTGCACCATGGGACACGTCCATCCCATGGTCCCAATCTTCAAAGTGGACCTAACTTAATCCGGTACCAATCTTGAATCGGATGAGTAATCTTGGTGTGCACCGTGGGACACGTCCATCCCAAAAAGTCTAGAAGTCCAGACCTTTGGGGATGGATGTGTCTCACGGTGCCCACCAAGATTACTCATCCGTTTCAAGATTGGTACCAGATTAGTTAGGTTCACTTTGAAATGATTCGTTAGGAGTGTTCATTATGGCAATCATGTTGTAAATTTTGATAATGTTATGATTTGAATGTTATTGTGGCAATCTTGTTGTAAATTTTGATAATGTTATGATTTTAATGTTAGAATCCGTTGTTGTTTGCCATTTTTTGTTATATACCACTTCGCGAATTAGCTTCAAGTCATATCCAGCATTCGCATATGCGAACTAAATTCATCAAGCAAAACAAACTTCAGCTTCGTAGGCTTCGCATATGCGAACTAAATTCATTAAGTAAATTCAAACATCAGCTTCGCAGGCTTCGCATATGGTCGAATATGCGAAGTCAGACGGGATAGAGCGAGCCGCGCGTAAATATTGAGGGTATTATGGGAAAGTTATACAAAATCAATCTAGATATGTAGTAAGATTAGTAAATGGGTTAAATATGTAAATGAGCCTCCCATTTGACCCAGTTTTGTAATTTTCCCTAAAAAAAACCTCTCAAATTATTAGTTCTAAGCTTTTGATGAATTACTTTATCTTGGTCCGGTTAAAGTAATTAATCCAAAAAAGTATTAAGTTTTCTTAATTCTAAACCTTTGATTGATTACTTTACTTTAGTGCGGTTAAACTAATTAATCAAATGCAGTATTACGATTCATGAAAAACTTTGAAAAACCAACAAGCCAAACTAAATGGTCATTAGGTCCAACTTATGAATTTTGATTAATCAATTAAATCACGATCGTCGATTAATATAAACGATTAATTATATTTGAGTTGGGATTTGGTCCATCTTCAACAAGCATTAAGAATCGTAAATTAGTTCTCAAAATGGATAGACATAGCTTGATTACGTTAAACATTATTACTATATAATTAAGATTAAGATCCACTTTTAGCCTTAGTTATAAAGGTTTTAGCCAAAACGTCTTTGTTTGACACTCGAGTTATCGTCCTTAGCTTCGACTTTGGTTATTTGCGATGAAACCTCGTGAAAACACATGAAAACATATGAAAACGAGTTTAGATACGTAAAGTGATGAAAATGTACGAAAAAACACATTATTATAACTATAAAACGGTATGGAATAAACAGTAATTAAAAACAAAAATGCTATAAATATGACGATAACACATGTGAAAGTACAAAATTGCTTTTAATTATATAAGTAAAAGAACTTGTTTACCTATAACTAGGGAGATCATGGGTTCGAATCACATCCGGGTCTGGTGGAGATTTTTCTTTCTTCTTTAATGTAAGCGTATTGTGCGCAAATTTTTTTTTTTTAAAAGAACTTGTTTTTTTAGTTTTTGAATTTAATCAACATTTCTAAATTTAAAGTTATTTTTATATTAAAAAAATTTGTTATTTATTTTTTCAAAATTTGTATTTGTCTTTTTATTAGTATTTAATATAATATTTTTAAACTAATATTAAAAATTATTATGAATTGTGGTAATTTTTTTATAATTATTAATATCTTTTTATCCATAAAGTTTATAAAAAAATAAAAAAAAATCAAATTTATTATTTCATATATCTCCTGTAGTTTTATAATTTTTACAGTATTTTTCACTTATTTTTTATTAAAATAAATTATATAATCCTAAATTAAAGTTGTATGATTATATAAAAATAATAAATCAATTATTATATATTTAAAAGATTAATATTATATGGAAAAAATGGAAAAATAACACAAACATTACAAAAATAAAGGTTTAATCATTATAAATTATAAAATATATTAGAAAGGTAATGTCATCATTTTTAATTCTATTTAATCTACTTTAGTAATTGACTTTTTTTTTAAAGAGGAAAGTCAATTCAAGAACTGAGAGCGTCATTACATAAGTAAGGCCAAACTACTACCAGACTATCTCCATGTAAAATCAAAGGTGATTGCAAATTACGGGCCCACTTAGCTAAACAGTGAGCCGCCTTATTTCCTTCCCTACCTATAAAATTGAAATTGCAAGCCGAAAATTCTAAAGACAAAAGAATAACTTCTAAATATAAGAAATGGAGCGATGAAAGAGGGATTGGTCCTTTGGTAAGTGCGTCCACCACAACCTTGGCGTCCAACTCAATACATATGATCTGCATATTACTGTTTCGTGCCAACAGTAAACTTTCCCGGATGGCCTGTAGCTCCGCTGCTTTAGCCGACAGTCAAGGCGGAAGAGGGAGTCCCGCTGTAAATAAAACATGAGCCTGTGAGTCCCGCGCAATTACCCCAGCTCTTGCGGAGAGGCCGTTATCCTCCCATGCGGCGTCACAATTGATTTTTGTGATGCCATCGGGAGGCGGACGCCAAACCTTGTAAGAGCCAAGAGGCAGATTGCTTTGGGCAGGATCCGTTAATTGCGGACAGCGAGATTTCCATTCCGATTGAAAGATGCGGGCTTCGTTATCAGTTGTTTGGGTGCGATGGTTCTTCCTTCGTACATCAGCAAATTCCTCCTGTACCATAACCACCATAAGCAGATTATTCCTAGCTCGCAATATTCTTTATTGTTCCGCTCCCAGTTTTCGTAAATGAATGAGCACATATCAATCGCATGGACTTTATCCCATCTGTCCTTCATCCCCGCCACTTTCCATACTTCCTTTGCTGTTGGACAGGCGATGAAGACGTGGTGCAGTGTTTCCGTGGTCGTTTACAAAACTGACACCCGTCGTGCGTCATTATACCTCTTCTTTGCAGCATTGTGTTATAAGAGAGGACTTCATTCAGTAATTTCCAGGTCAAATGTTTGACCTTAGGCGGGATGTTCGCCTTCCAAAGGGATTTCGACGGTAAATTTTCTGCTCCTGCAGATGACGACGGCCTTGCTACGTTTCTTCGTTTCTGCTCCAGTAAATGATAGAACGATTTTACAGTGAAGGCACCATTAGCTGTCTCTCCCCAATAGTAATCATCATCATGATGTTGAGGTGTAATCCGGATTTTTGATATTTCCACGGCATCGTCTCTGCAAAAAAATTTATTAATCGCATCATAATTCCAATCTGTACCTGAGTTGTTCAGTAGCTCGGCCACCTTGATCGGCCTCGGTTCCTGTCGTGATATCAGAGGTTTTTTAGCATTCAATGATGGTGCCCAATTATCAGTCCAAATCTGTATTCGTGTTCCGTCTCCCACCAGCCACATTAAGCCCTCCTTGACGATGTTTCTGGCCAACCACACGCTTCGCCAAAGGAAGCTAGGGTTGGGGCATATTATCGCGGTGAGAATATCCGAGTGTGGGAAGTATTTTGCTTTCAATACACAGGCACAAAGGGTAGCTGGGTTTCTGAGAATTCGCCAGAACTGTTTAGCAAGAAGAGCAAGATTAAAGGACTGTAACCACCTGAAGCCGATTCCTCCAGAATCCTTAGTCTGACACAGTAAATCCCATGCTAGCCAGTAAATTGGGCGCTTTGACTCGGTACCACCCCACCAGAAGCAACTTATCAATCCATTAACTTCGGCACAAAAAGTTTCTGGTAATTTAAAACACGACATCACATATGTAGGTATAGCTTGAATGACCAATTTAATAAGGATCTCCTTGCCCCTTGCAGACAGATAACGTTCCTCCCAGCCCTTTAGTCGTCGTTTAATTTTGTCTTTGATAGCAGCGAAAATAACTTTCTTACTTCTTTCGATCAGTGTTGGTAAACCAAGGTACCGTGGAAATTCCCCCATTTCTTTCACTTTTAAGAAATCAGCCAGCATCAACCTTCTGTTAGCTGTTACACCTGCGCTGAAGAATATTTACTTTAGTAATTGACTTTGATAAAGGAATAAAGTGTTGGGTGGAAACAAAATTTAGGAACTGTATATACACCGAGTAATGTAACATGTAAAAATAAAAAATTCACTCCTTAATGTATATTTACACTCTTAAATTTGATACTGTACATTTTATTTACTGATGTCCTGAACTTATAAATTAACCTATCACATATTTATAGTTGATTTTAAAAATAATATCACATATCGATAGTTGGCTCATTCAGACTTCCTACACACAAAATCGTTGATCTATCATATTTGATAGATGAGGTAGCATAAGAATGAACTTATGTGTGTTTTTTTCCATAGCACGCATATGTCATCTCCTTTGTTCAAGATGACAGCTCAGCGTTTTTGCGTACATAAAGTCCGAATGAATCAACTATAGGTGTGTAATAGATTTTTAAAATCAACTATAGTTGTGTGGTAGGTTTTTAAAATCAACCATAAATATGTGATAAGTTATTTTAAAACTTGAAAGTGTCAATAAGTAAAATTTATTAAATTTAAGGTTGTAATGATGGTTTCAGCCTTTTTTTACCCTTATATATATATTACATGTATACATGGACTTTTAAAAAGTTGAAGGAATAAATTATAAAGAGAAATGTTGGAATGAATTATATAGTTGGTAATGGTGCACTAAATTGAGGAAAAGAACTCGTAAAGATTGGGGAAATTATTTTTCTGATAAGTCTTTCTGGTGATATTGGTATGACTATCTTTTGAAATATTCAATTTCAATTCACTCCTAATAGTTTACACTTAAACGAAAATTAAATGAATAGATTATTTTATTTATTTATTTATTTGCAAAAGTATTATTTTTGTTATTCTGTTTATAGATTAAGAGATTTGTTGAGAGATACTAAAAGCATTTTTTCCAAGTTAAATTTATTAAATAAAGCTAAAGAAAGATCCTTCTCTTTCAACAGATTTCGATTATATCAACCTTAATAACTATGGTTTATTTGGTTATTCACGTTAGATCTAAACTTATCAGAATCCTAAGATAAAGATGCAAAACATCTTAAAACTTAGATTTAGGGTCTGTTTAGTTCAACTGTTAGTTAATAGCTGTTGCGGTTGCTGTTAGATGTTTGCAGTTGCAGTAAACTGTTAGTTGTTGTTGTTAGCTGTTTGTTATTAGTTGTTTAATTACTAGTGTTTGGTAAAATTATATTGAACTGTTACTGTTCGGATTTAAAATGTTTAAAATGGACATATTTTAAATTAATCAACGATGAAATTATAAAAGGAAAAATGTGAAAAAATGCACATAACGTTTACAACTAGAAATAATTTTACTCTTAATGTCTAAAATGGTGTAATTTTACCCATAACGCTGGCAGTTAAGAGCAATTTTACCTCTAACATTGGCAAGTTGGGTCGATTTTAGATATTATTAGAAAACATAGATATTTTATTTATTATTATACACCAATTGCACATATCAGTAGTTCTAAAAAAGATATTTCATATATTTTTTGTGATTTAATAATAAAATTAAAAATTAATATTTATAAATTCGATGAAAATATCAGAAATTTTTTGTCCAATTTGTACAAAAGACAACATTGGGGTATTTTTGCACCTTATCCTATTATAAAATAAAAAATGTGTTACAAAAATTAATAAAAATAATCTATATAAAAAATAAAAAATTTATTGAACGCAACAAAATCTTGTTTTCCGGTAATTATGTTGTAGAAATATAAATAATGTTAAAGAATAAACATATTTTGTGGAAATAAGAAGGATAATTCTGTCAATAACAACTAACTGCAAACAACTGTTTATGAAAAGCTCTGAATAGGAGCTTTTCGTGAAACGCTCTAAAACGCTGCAGTTTTCAGAGAAAATGTTAAATGCTGTGGTTAAATAAACCTAACCAAACGCTATATTTTCTGCGGTTTGGAGTGAAACGTTAAACGCTTCTCTGAAAAGTTGAAACAAACACCCTCTTAATAAGCCTAAAATAGAGATGCAAAATACCTACTTTTCACATCATGTTAGTCTTTTCATTTTAAAATGCAAAGTTTTAGGTGTTTTATTAGACAATTTCTGTTTACCTTTTACTGCCGAAAAGTAGCTTTTTACAAAAGCATGAAATCTCTGCTTTTTGAAAAAGTTTCATACTTTTTAAAAAAGCAACAAATCGTAATAGCAACCAGTAAATAGGAACATCAAATAACAAGTAGCCAACCGAATCCTAAATTTAAGAGTGAATGACCAAATTCATTTTGTTATTTAAGTTGAGATAAACATTATTGTCTTTCAACCAATTCACTTTGACTTGTACATATCATGTTCTTGGATAACGAAAATTGATTAATTAAAAAAAAAAAAAAAACAAGTCTTAGGGTGCAACCATCATACTTAAATGCTAAAATTGATAAAATTGAAAATCAATTTAAATGTAAAAAAAAAAGTATTGAACTTTAATTATTGAATATTAAAAATATTAAATAGTGTAATTATTTAATAAATATTAAAAATAAGAAGTAAATTTAAAAAATATTAGATAATAAAGTTTAAATTAAATATTTTAATTTACGAGAATAAATAAATGATTTTTTAGACATAACTGGAATTTTTAACTAGTGTTATGAAACAATTTAAAACTCAATAAATATTTGGGGGTGTTTGTTTCAGTTTTTCGGATAAGTGTTTAGTGTTGCAGTCCAAACCGCATAAATATAGTGTTTGATTAGATTTATACAACAACAATGTTTATCATTAATATGAGCTTTTATGAAAAGTTGTTTGTATATATTTGATTCTGATAAAATTATCCTTCTAATTTTCAAATATATTTATTTTTTAATATTATTCATATCTATATATAATATAAAACAGTAACGATGGAACTGAGGTGTCACTTTCTCTTTTTTTACTGATAAAAAATCTAATATATTAATTTTAATTATATTATTATATTTATCTATAAAAAAATTATTTTATCCGTACTATATCTAAAAGTTCTACAGAATTTAAATTAATCCTTAAAATCTCTTCAATTCTCTACATATCTATATCTATATATATTATATAATATAAAACAATAACGATGGAACTGTGGTGTCACTTCCTCCTTTTTTAGTGATAAAAAATTTAATACATTAATTTTAATTCTATTATTATATTTATCTATAAAAAAGATTATTTTATCCGTACTAAATCTAAGAGTTCTACAGAATTTAAATTAATCCCTAAAATCTCTCTAATTCTCTACATATCTATATCTATATATAATATAAAACAGCAACGATGGAACTGAGGTGTCACTTCCTCCTTTTTTAGTGATAAAAAATTTAATATATTAATTTTAATTATATTATTATATTTATCTATAAAAATATTATTTTATCCGTACTATATCTAAAGTTTTACAGAATTTAAATTAATCAATAAAATCTCTCTAATTCTCTACATATCTATATATAATATAAAACAGTAACGATGGAACTGAGGTGTCACTTCCTCCTTTTTTATTGATAAAAAATATAATATATTAGTTTTAATTGTATTATTATATTTATCTATAAAAATATTACTTTATCCGTACTATATCTAAAAGTTATACAGAATTTAAATTAATCCCTAAAATCTCTCTAATTCTCTACATATCTATCTATATCTATATATAATATAAAACAGTAACGATGGAACTGAGGTGTCAGTTCCTCCTTTTTTATTGATAAAAAATATAATATATTAATTTTAATTGTATTATTATTTTTATCTATAAAAATATTATTTTATCCGTACTATATCTAAAAGTTCTACAGAATTTAAATTAATCCTTAAAATCTTTCTAATTCTCTACTTATCTATCTATATTATAATATAAAACAGTAACGATGGAACTGAGGTGTCACTTCCTCCTTTTTTAATGATAAAAAATTTAATATATTAATTTTAATTATATTATTATATTTATCTATAAAAAAGATTATTTTATCCGTACTATATCTAAAATTTCTACAGAATTTAAATTAATCAATAAAATCTCTCTAATTCTCTACATATCTATATATAATATAAAACAGTAACGATTGAACTGAGGTGTCACTTCCTCCTTTTGTAGTGATAAAAAATTTAATACATTAATTTTAACTCTATTATTATATTTATCTATAAAAAAAATTATTTTATCCGTACTATATCTAAGAGTTCTACAGAATTTAAATTAATCCCTAAAATCTCTCTAATTCTCTACATATCTATATATATAATATAAAACAACAACGACGGAACTGAGGTGTATCTTCCTCCTTTTTTAGTGATAAAAAATTTAATATATTAATTTTAATTATATTATTATATTTATCTATAAAAATATTATTTTATCCGTACTATATCTAAAAGTTTTACAGAATTTAAATTAATCCCTAAAATCTCTCTAATTCTCTACATATCTATCTATATATAATATAAAACAGTAACGATGAAACTGAGGTGTCACTTCCTCCTTTTTTACTGATAAAAAATATAATATAATATATAATATATTAATTTTAATTCTATTATTATATTTATCTATAAAAAGATTATTTAAAGTAAATGTGAAAATAAAATAATAATATTTAATTTATATAGCACCTTTATGTCATTAATTATAATTATTATATTATATTTTTATTAATATCTATATATAATATAAAACAGTAACGATGGAACTGAGGTGTCACTTCCTTCTTTTTTACTGATAAAAAATATAATATAATATATAATATATTAATTTTAATTCTATTATTATATTTATCTATAAAAAATTATTTAAAGTAAATGTGAAAATAAAATAATAATATTTAATTTATATAGCACCTTTATGTCATTAATTGTAATTATTAGATTATATTTTTATTAATATTTATATATTAAGATGAATCCGTGCATCGCACGGGCTAAAAACTAGTTTCTATAACATTATTACCGAAAGAATAAAGTTTTGCCCTATTCAACAAAAAATTATTTATATTATTTTTATTGATTTGGATTGTATTTTTATTGGACAAATTCTAAATATAAACCTCTGGTTTCACCTATATGTACTTATGGTTTTTTTTTATACTAAAAGAGGACTACGGTCCTTGTCGTTAGCAAAATTAAGAACTTTTAGGTTGATACTAGCAATTTTTACCATTGATAACCTCAAATTAGATATTTCATATGAATTTCTTAAAAAAAAAAAGATATTTCATATGAACAACAATAATTCATCACAATTTTATCAAACACTAATAATTAATCAACTAATAACATACCGCTCACAGCTGAATTAAACATACCCTTAATATATTAATTTTAAATGATAAAAATAGTTTATCATAAATTCTATGTATTATTAATATTTAAAAAAAGTATTGAAATAAAATCTGGACCTAATACATCACCAGCTTCCTGACTTTTCCAAAATAGTAGATTGGCTCTCTGAACTTTGCAAGTGTCTCACCAGCTTCCTGAACTTGCTTATTTCGTATCATCAGCTCCCTAAACTTGTTCATAAAAGTAGATTAGCTCCCTTAACTTTGCAAGTGTCTCACCAACTCCCCAAACTTGCTTATTCTGTAATAACTAAATGCAAAAACCATAATACTAACTTTCGATCCTCATCCATTCAATCTCTCAAACCTGCAACCCTAACTCTTATAATAGGTTAAAACGCAGGAGAAGCGAAAAAATTACCTCTCGAATAGATGAAGACGTGTTTTTAGAATTTAGGTTAAATAAGTTTTTGTATTTAGTTGTTACAGAATAAGCAAGTTTAGGGAGTTGGTGAGACATTTGCAAAGGTCAGAGAGCTAATACACTTTTATAGACAAGTTTAGGGAGCTGGTGATACCAAATAAGCAAATTTAAGGAGCCGGTAATTATTTTAGACAAGTTCAAGAAGCTGGTAATGTATTAGGCCTAAAATCTAAGAGTTGAGTGATTTTACCTTATGAAATTCGTAAATTTCAAAATATGTGATATTAAAAAAAAACATTTAACAATTATCAATTCAAGTGAGTGGATAATGTAGATTGAATTAGGAAGTAAATTGATTAAGTATAAATATAATTGTAATTAAATGGTAAATTAAGACTAAAAGTTTAGGAGATAATTACAATAATAATAATCAAAGGATATTAACAAGATAATTAACAAGATATTAACAAGATAATTAAAGATATTTAAAGATAATAAGGATATTATCTCTAACACTCCCGCAAGCCGATGATGAGAATGAACTGAGAGACAGGATCGAAGTAATTGAAACCGAGCGCTCACTAGAGGCTTGGTAAGAACATCTACTATTTGATCATCTATTGGAATGAAGCGAACTGTAATAAAGCTATATATGACATATTCTTGAATAAAATGATAGCCGAGTTTAATATGTTAAGTCCGAGCATGAAATACAAGATTACTAGTAAGTTAGATGGTCCCAACGTTGTCACGCCACAGTTACACAAGAGTAGGGATACGATCACCAAGATCTTTTAGCACAGAGCAAAACCAAAGTAATTCTGCAGTAGCATTAACGACGACTTTATACTCCCCATCATCCTCATCATTAATTTGCTCATAAAATACGTCATCATCCTCCTCATAATCATTTTCATACTGTTCCATTATGTTGGCACTTCTCCTCTTAGGGCATTCTTTTGTGCGATATCCCGAATCATTACAACAGAAACATTTGAATGTGCGGGCTTGGCGTAAGGGTTGTTGCCCCTGGGAGGCAGTGTTGCTCCCCTATAATGCCTCACATCCCAATCGGTGCTTTTCCCATAGTAGGAGCTTTCACTCCACTTATGCTAGCAACTCGCTTGCCCTTAACAATCATCTTTGAAGCTTCTATTCCCACAAACGGACCATCACCCCCGAACCTTTGATAGCTATCCCAAGTCCTCATACTCAACTGTGAATCGACCTTCAGAGCTAGATTTTGAGTGTCTTGCACACGAATTACCATTTACGTACCAATTCTGTCTTAGATGTTCTACCGTAACCCCTCGATATATCTAGAAGTCTTTTGACTTTCGGTTTCCAATAAGTTTGCCTTTCCCGAAAATCGCAAGAATTTCGAGGTATATTCATGGACACTCTTAGCACCTTGCGAGCACCCACGATACGAGATATAAATATATTGTTCTAGTCCGATGGCAGAAACTGCTTCCTCAATATCGCTTTCATCTGAAGCCAATATCTAATCGGCTCATTTCCCCCTCTTCTTCTTTCTTCCTTTACTTTACCCCACCAAACCGAACCTCCTCCCTTTAATCGATAGGCTACTAATCGTACTTTCCGCTCATTCGGAATACTGGCATATTCAAAGAATCTCTCCACCTTGGACAACCAATCTATGAACCCCTCTATATCCAACTGATCCCCCCCCCCCCCCCACCCGAACGAACATAAGTCCATTTTAAGCTTGAAGGCGCCATCCCAATCGAAGTTTCCAACATATCCACCCCTAGTATGCTCATTATCAAGATACGAGTTTCCTCGAAAAATATCCACATATCTATTACGAACTAAACCAACATTTTCAACATTCCTACCAACTCTAGCATGCCCAACACCATCAAAGTCATCGTTATCCTTATTATGAACAATGTTGAGCGATTTTCACAAGTGCACGGTTTCGCTTGTAGTAATAAAAAGATATCGATCCCACAGGGAACGCTTTTTAACGAAAACTTATTTTAATTCAGTTTGATTCACGTTTTAGGTTTATAATATGGAAAATTGTTATTTGGAGTTGGATTTGGTTTTGAAATTGATAGAATAAGAATTAGATTAGAGTATGAAAAATGTTAGAAATCACTTCTGACTTAAGGATGAATTTACAAAACAGAAACGTTTAGTTCTTTAGAAAAGTGAATAAATGTATTCGTTTGCATTAAGCAAAGAAAACAACTTTAAACTTTGTAAACAATTATAATTGTGTAATAAACGTAAACTCCTTCAATGTAAAGGGCTTTGAACCGCATTCAATCTTTCAGCAAAGATTGCTACCTTAACCAAATTAACACTTATCTTTATAAGTATGAATTTGCTTAAGTGTTCAACAAAGTTTCCTTGTAATGATTTTGAATTTAACTACGTTTTAATGAAAATACCAGAACTCACTTCGGATCATTTACAGAAGTGCTACGTAAAAATGAATTGAAGAGAATGAACTTTATTAGATGAAATGTGAATTGATACAAGTTTACAGAGAACAAGAAGCATGGAAACTTTCAAGCGAACGGGTTCTCAATCCTTTCCTTGAACCTCGTTAGAGTTTGTCAGACTCAGGGGCGGATCCTCTACTAAATCTTCTCGCTGAATCTTCGGAATAGAGACTGGTCTATCTACTACCAAAATGTAAACTAATATGAACAAATCTAAACGCTACTGTGTTTGTAATTATTTGATAAACAATGTGTGTACATCATATTGCTTTTTACAAAATCGAACTCTAATCTTTGACTCATTTCTGAGTCAGAGTTTCTGCATAAACTCTGCACTAATCTTAAAATATAACTCTCTCATCATTCTTCAACTCTCAATCAACTCTTTATTTATAGATGTTGAAGAGTCGTGATTGAAGTGTCGTGTCCGTTGTGAAGGGTCGTATCCTCTGCGAAGAGACGTTTCTATCCACCTAAACGAACGCGTTTCTTGGAATTTAAAATTGTGTATGTTGTGCTGCAAAGGCTGCTGATCTTACCGAGAATGGAAATTCTCGGCCGAGAATGAGGGAGCAGTTTTTGGTCTTCGAAGCGAATGAGAGAGGCGCTGGACTTTAGCGTGTCGCGACCGAGAATTTGGGATTCTCGGTCGCGGCCCATAATTCTCTACCGAGAATAGGAATTTTTCTCCCATTTCTGACTTCGTTCTCGTCTTCCTCGTATCGGTGTGCTGATTTCTTCGTCTTTTGGCTCCTAACTTAGGGTTTTTCCTTCGTTTTTTGGCCTCTTTTCGTTCCTATTTGGTTTTTCCTGCATGAAAGAAACATATTCGTACGTAAAAGTACTTAAAATAGATATAAACAGCATAAATTCATAGCAAAACTGATGTAAATATTAATGATATTTTAGGTATATTTTGGGTTTAACAAATCTCCACACTTAATCTTTTGCTAGTCCCGAGCAAAATTTCACTGAATTTATTCTTTTACTAATCTCTTTATGAAAATAAAACATATACCTTAGTATTACTTTTTAAATTAGTTAAGCCGAAAAGACTAACTTCGCATGGCAAATCTATACGCAAAATATCAAACTAACTAGTATAAATATGATATATCATTCGTCTTGTATTTCAATTTTTGATTTGAAGTATTCGGGACGATATAAGCACGCATGTTATTGAGTCTTTCGTCTCAAGGCATTTCAAAGCACAAAATTTCCTTTCCCAAATCTAAACTATTACATGAAATGAGTAAGTACTTGGGTTTAATTATTTGCTTAGTTACGCCCGAGATAAGGGTGGTCTTGATCGTAACTTTATATGCTTTTATTTGCTTTGTGTTCGCTTAAGAGGTACCGACCATGCCATGGGTGGACGCAATCGTTACTTTAAACTTTAAACACGCTTTATTTTTGCTTTTAAACGTTCCTTCCATACCTCGATTGTGATAAGCTTGGTCTCAATTGTGGCTAAAAGTAAACGGTACTTAATTTTCTTCCCTTTCATACCTCGATTGTGATAAGGTTGGTCTCAATCGTGGCCAAAAGTTAAGAATTCAACTAATTGATTAATTAATATGAATTATAAAATTGAAATTGGGAAAAATAAAAATAGCACATTCATCCTATATTGACTTAAAATTCAACATGTATTATGGCTAAAGTTTCCTTAAAAACTTCAATTGGTGTTAATGTAAGACGAAATCAAACCGAGCTAAAAATTGTTAGTTCAATTTAATGCCTATAAACCTAATTGAAAATTTAAATAAGATTTATTATATCATGAATTGCATGATATAAAATAGAGATTGAAAATAAAGAATTTATTTACTTAAATACATTCACTCGAGACAATTTTTGATAAAATCGTTTCGGAGATTTGTGAAAAATTTGAAAAATATTGTCCTTATAGAAATATTATTTCTATCGATAATGATAATCTAAAAATAATCATAAGTTAAATATATTTTAAACATATGAAAATATATGGTTTATATAAAAAAAAATAATGTTAAATAAATTGTGTTGCAATATATGTTGCATTTGCATAAAACAAGTGTTGCATTTATAAATGTTGCTTAAAAATTTATTAACATGTATTTATGTTAATATGGATGTCATTTATTCTTATTCGTTGCATTTATTCGTACTAAAAATAAAATGATATATGCAATATCTCCTCCCACACTTAATTTGGATCATGTCCTCATTGGTGCAAAAATGATAAAACACGAAAAATATTGTACGAAAATAAGCATATGAAAATTGTACCAAACTTAATCAAAAATAACAGAAGAGATAAATGAGTTTGAGAAAAGATAAGATAAAACCTATTCATGTGAAGGTGAACCCGGTGGAGACGGTGTAGGCACGACTCCTTGATGGCGGAAAAATGATAATAACCGGCATCAGGTTGACGTGTGCTCTCTCCTCAAAGTATGGATATAAGCATCCACCTTGTTGAATCGAGAACTCATCTCTTGATTGTTCTCCACAATGTCATCTAACCGCAAATCCATTGACGGTTGTGTGCATTCATATGGTTCCAAATTTGGTGCAAATGAACGTGATCAACATTGTGCTCGTCACCAACATGCCCTTGTGCTTGTGTTTAGGCATCAACATGCGCCTCCTCCGCACCTTCTTCTTCATCTTCATGTGTATCGTCATCCTAACCAAAATGTGGTAGCTCATTACCATCCTTTTTAATACCATTAAAATGTGAACTTGGAATACCAACATCGAACTTGCAAAACTAGCCAACAAGGGCTAACCATTAAATGAATGTATAAAATTGCGGCATAATCCAACATTGGAAAAGACTTAGGAGGAAGTGATTGAAAACGACTCCATGATACCCGTAGCACCCAAAACAAAAACCCGGAATCAAAGGACCAAAGGAACTTGCTTAGTGGTTGAAAATGGAAACATGGACTCAATTGTCAAAAGGTAATCCAAAGCTATCTACAACGAAATCCATGAAGATGTAATCCAAAATGAACAAATAAATCCTGACTTCAAATCCTTTACCTTTTTAACATTCCCAAAAAGAAAATAATCTAAACTAGGCAAAATATGTCCAAACCGGATTGGTCGGAAAATTGATGGCTTAACAATAAATTATTTTGTATGATATCCAAACTAAATACTCATCTTGTCATCCCCAACTGCATAAATTTAATTTAAATCCCTAAATATAATCCGCTCATTCGTTTTAGAATAGGAAAGAGTAGCCAATACAATAATGTCGGTTCCACTATGCACTATGTCCATAATAGTGCTTGTACCGCTTGCCCAACCCTATCTGAAATAATGCTGAATGGAGGTAGAGGAAACCTGATGAGTAACCATCTTATGTTTAGGCGAGATATAAAAATAGAGGAGTAGGTTGTGGAGTTTGTGTATGGAGTGTGTAATTTGGGTAAAAAGTAAAGGTGATATGGTGAGGAAGTGATTGTGGAAGAACAAAATGTATTTTACATAGAGGTGATGTAATGTTTGTGTAAGTGATAAGGTTATATAGGGGTGAATATATGTGTTAGGAATTAGTGTAGGAATAGGAAAAGGTGAAAATTTGTTCAAATTTGAGCCAAACCCCTCCCTACAGGTCGCGTGTGGCGACTAAAAACGCCGTTTTGATAAAATTCCTATGCAAAAATGTCGTATAAATGAAAACATGTATACCTGAAACTTAAAAACACAAAAAAAAAAAAACATTAAATGCAAGGAAAACCAAAGGTTTAGCCTTGATAAATACTGAATTAATGAATCGATTAATGACCGAATTGAATTAAATGAATAATAAATGATCATTAACATTGTTAGTAAATTGAACTTAATCATGAATGTGCATTAATTCTTGTAAGTGAAATGAATAAGCATTTAATGTATATGAACTTTTTAAGAGTGAAGGGAATAAGTATTGAAAGTATATTAACTCTTTAAGTATTATCAAACACATATTCATATTAAAATTTATGCATGAACTGAAGAAGAAAGAAGAGATACAGGTCTGATATACGTCCGTGTCGCGACCGAGAATGGCAATTCTCGATCGCGACACACTGAAGTCCAGCGCCTCTCTCCTTCTTGGACAAATTTCAAAGTGTGAATTCTCAACTGAGAATCCTAAATTCTCGACTGAGAATCACTGAATATCTTCTAATTCGAACTATTAACCTAAAATCTAATTAAAAACACGACTTAAATAAATTTTTATTAATTTTCAACTTGATATACACTAACCTAAAAAACTAAAAATAATTTTAAGAATCAAAAATTGTAATGTTGAAGATATGTCAAGTTGAAAAATGAAGAGGTGCCGTTTGTGCCTCTCGGTGAATAAAATCTAAAATTAGAAATTAAATACAAATTTTTTGTTGTTTTTTTTTAAAATATGCGTGTCGTGATCGAGAAATTGAAGTATCGAACGTGACATGTCTTGCCCCTTAGCGAGGAATGCCTTGCATTGGTCCTCCCTAATCTTATAGAGAATTGTAAAATCTCAGTTGAGAATTAATAATTCTCAGTAAGTTCAGAAATTTATAAGGCATAGAAACTAAAAATCTCAGTTGAGAATAAAAATTCTAAGTTGAGAATTAGAATTCTCAGTAAGTTCAGAATTCCTCAAAACATCAAACAAAAGTCACTGTAGAGATTTTAATAATCTCTATACAAACAGAAACTTAAATTTTGTGTAACTTTTAATTCAATTGAGATTTTTTTTAAAATCTAAAGACACTTACCTCATTAATCACAAATATTTAAGATACATAGCATATTTTCAATATCGTTCAATAATCACACAAAAATTTATTTCTAATCTAACCATTATTACTAAACTAAAAATGAATTTATAACTTAAACTAAAAATGAAAATGTAAAGATTAAAATACAGAAACTAAAAAGAACTAAAAATATGATAAACCTTAAGAATTCTCAAGGAGAATCAAAATCATGGACAAAATTAATTACCTGGACCGATTTAAAATAATGGTCATGTCCATTCTAACTTATCTGGAATAAGATGTTTTTTTTTTCGTTTTCTCAATTTAAGGATCTACTGATTCCGGTTGAATGCCCGAACTTCTAGTTTTGTGCACGAACTGGAACTACGCACATGAACCGAAACTTTCAAAACTAGATTAAAAGTATACAATTCCTTCCTGAAGGATAAGCTAATTTCATCCTACTTCTGATATATCTTGTCTGAGAAGATGTAGGCGTTTAAGGTAGTGATAAAAAGGGAAATTATTTGGATTTAGTGTAGGAATTGAATAAATTTCTTAACAAAGAGATATGATGTTTTAGTGAAGGGTTAAGTTTATAGAAAAGAGGTAAATTTGTTTGGGAAGAGGTAAATTTTCTGGAAAAATCATCTGTCACGTCTGACATACTGTTTCAAAAAAATTTCTTTCCTTTCTGATGTATCTGTATATTGGATTTCTTTTCTGTAGACTCCTTCGGTGAATTTGTACTAATGATCAATTCTCCAGTTTATCTTTGAAAAAACTTGGATTTTTTTTATCTGCAAACATCTAAATGCAAACGTTAAATAACAATGAGGATTTAGTCCTAGCGACCATCCTCAATAAATATATAAAACTAGAAAATAAATAAATACATATATTATAAACCAAGGTTCGGAATAAAGCACGAAAAATCTAAATTTTTGTCAAAAATTTTGGCGTTCCCCGGCAACGGCGCCAAAAACTTGTTGAGCGATTTCCGCAAGTGCACGGTTTCGCTTGTAGTAATAAAAAGATATCGATCCCACAGGGAACGCTTTTTAACGAAAACTTATTTTAATTCAGTTTGATTCACATTTTAGGTTTATAATATGGAAAATTGTTATTTGGAGTTGGATTTGGTTTTGAAATTGATAGAATAAGAATTAGATTAGAGTATGAAAAATGTTAGAAATCACTTCTGACTTAAGGATGAATTTACAAAACAGAAACGTTTAGTTCTTTAGAAAAGTGAATAAATGTATTCGTTTGCATTAAGCAAAGAAAACAATTTTAAACTTTGTAAACAATTATAATTGTGTAATAAACGTAAACTCCTTCAATGTAAAGGGCTTTGAATCGCAGTCAATCTTTCAGCAAAGATTGCTACCTTAACCAAATTAACACTTATCTTTATAAGTATGAATTTGCTTAAGTGTTCAACAAAGTTTCCTTGTAATGATTTTGAATTTAACTACGTTTTAATGAAAACACCAGAACTCACTTCGGATCATTTACAGAAGTGCTACATAAAAATGAATTGAAGAGAATGAACTTTATTAGATGAAATGTGAATTGATACAAGTTTACAGAGAACAAGAAGCATGGAAACTTTCGACGACTTTCAAGCGAATGGGTTGTCAATCCTTTCCTTGAACCTCGTTAGAGTTTGTCAGACTCAGGGGCGGATCCTCTACTAAATCTTCTCGCTGAATCTTCGGAATAGAGACTGGTCTATCTACTACCAAAATGTAAACTAATATGAACAAATCTAAATGCTACTGTGTTTGTAATTATTTGATAAACAATGTGTGTACATCATATTGCTTTTTACAAAATCGAACTCTAATCTCTGACTCATTTCTGAGTCAGAGTTTCTGCATAAACTCTACACTAATCTTAAAATCTAACTCTCTCATCATTCTTCAACTCTCAATCAACTCTTTATTTATAGATGTTGAAGAGTCGTGATTGAAATATCGTGTCCGTTGTGAAGGGTCGTATCCTCTACGGAGAGACGTTTCTATCCACCCGAACGAACGCGTTTCTTGGAATTTAAACATGTGTATGTTGTGCTGCAAAGGCTGCTGATCTTACCGAGAATGGAAATTCTCGATCGAGAATGAGGGAGCAGTTTTTGGTCTTCGAAGCGAAGGAGAGAGGCGCTGGACTTTAGCGTGTCGCGACCGAGAATTTGGGATTCTCGGTCGCGGCCCATAATTCTCTACCGAGAATTTGGATTCTCAACCTTCATCTTTTGGCTCCTAACTTAGGGTTTTTCCTTCGTTTTTGGCCTCTTTTCGTTCCTATTTGGATTTTACCAAATATTTAGGTACCTTGCATGAAAGAAACATATTCGTACGTAAAAGTACTTGAAATAGATATAAACAGCATAAATTCATAGCAAAACTGATGTAAATATTAATGATATTTTAGGTATATTTTGGGCTTAACAAACAACAACATAGTTTAGTTGCCTTATCGCGTGAGCTTTAGGGCCTGTTTGATGTGGTTGTTGTGGTGTTACATTCCGCCTTGGTGGTGGTGATCATGGTGGTGTGGTTAGGGTATAAGAATCTCCTCATGCCTCCGGCTAGGACCTTTGACGGGTTGTTGGATCGTGTTCCGCACTTTTATCTTGAAGTTTCCATAAAGCTTGTCATTTCCCTCATTTGTTTATTGTGAGTTCAGTTTTGTTCCAATAGTATCTCTCTAAGATCCCTTATGCTAGCTTGAACATGTTCAAATCTCTTGTCAATAGATCCCATGGATTCTTGCGGTAGCCTCGGTTGAACCATTGCCAAAAAAAGTCTCGGGTTAGAAAATGATTGGCTCTGATACCAACTGATACGGATAAATAAGGTGTTGATTTTGATCTTAAATCAACAAAGAAGTTCTTTACTAACTAAAACTAGAAGGTGTGAATCCCAAATAGAGGTATAAAACCTTGTTCTCAATAGAGAATTTTATGTTTGATTGATAAAAGGTTAACATCCTTACAAAACTTGGGGTTTAAATACCTCCTCTAAAATAAAGACCGAAGACAATAAAGCCCTCACTAGGATTACAAATCATAACTAACTAAGTAGGGGTAAAGTGGGGTAGAAAGGTAAATGGAAAAACAGTAAATAAACCTTAATGGAAAAATAGTAATTAGAATGAAATAGTGTTATGATAGGTGTGTCTCCTTTGTGAAGAAGTAATACAACACGACATGTGGTCTGTCGTGTGGCTCAAAACTCAGACACCTCGATCATTTACAGGGTGTCTTTGATGGTCTCTCTCAACAGGTCACACGATGTATGAGGAAAGCCACACGTCGTGTGGATTATCATAGAAGTTATATGAGCTTCAGCGAGCCATCCACACGTTGTGTAGCCCTTTGACACGTCATATAGATCCATCTGCATGCTCTTCTTCATCCAACACCGTACTCATACATCGTGTGGCTGATGTTACACGTCATGTGAGTAACTCCTCCCTCTTGACTTGGATCCTTATAGGGGATGCCCACATCAGAAGCGTTCAGAATGAATATATTATGTAGCATTTTCAAAATATGTAGAGTCAAAAATTTCATTTCACAAGTGAAAAAAACGTCATTAGAAAGTTAGTGTTATATCCTAAAGACAATCATTTTAGGATATTGTTATGGTTAGTGAAATGCTCTTTTTTTTTTTGGTAAGATAGAGTAGCCTAAGGGCTACAAGGGGCACAACCTGGGAAAGGAGATGCCCATGACATCTTGGAGGAGGATTTCATGAATTACATTGGGGGGGTTGATCAAGGATATGCAATCCCAACGGGAGATCATAGGCAAGGTTAGCCAAGCGGTCTGCACTTCTGTTTCCTTCACGGTACGTGTGGGATATTACCACCATCCAATCTCGGTTCAGCAGCTCCTTAATGGCGTCAATCAAGTTACAAAACTCATTTGAACTGAGATCCTCTTCCTCCACAAGGCTGATCACAGTTTGGCTATCAGATTCCACCTCCACAAATCTTAGACCCTTAGACCAAGCAAGCGAGAGACCTTCGTAAATTCCCCAAAGCTCGGCCTTAGTGATTGAACAAGATCCAATATTTTTGGCAAAGTCTGTGATCCACCTGCCATTATGGTCTCAGATCAAACCACCCGTAGAAGCACGGAGATAGTGGCCTTTAAAGTTAATTAATAAATTATCTTTTTATTATTATATTTGATATAACATAATATAATAATATATATATATATATATAGTTAAAACTAAAACTAAATCAAACTATATCTCCTCATTAAATAATATCTCCTAGTTAATTAATTGTCATTAATTAGTATTTGAAGAGAATGAAAATTCTCTCAATCGTAGCCTTAGGGTTGGGGAAGGGGGGCATATAGGCCAATGAGGACTAGCTTTTTTCAATTTAAGTTTTGTTAGATAATATCTAGACTTTCAAGCCTCTAAAGAAAACTTAACTTAAAACTCATTATTCTTAATTCATTTTTTCATTGTTCTTCATTCTGGGATCTTAATAAGAAATAATCTACACTTGATTGTTTGCAAAAGATTGACACGAGGATCACTACTTTCAACGTTAGAGGTCTCCGATGGATCGCTCCCTCAATACTAGAACGCTTCAAAAGGTAATTCATGAAATCCTGCTTGATATATAATCATTTTGATATCAAATTATGAACATAATTGATCCATGTTTTAAACGGAAATAGAAAATTTTGTTTTCTGTCTTGCCTTTGCATGTAATTATTTACTTACATAATAAACCTTATTTGTAACAAGTCATGTGTGCACCGCTACAATAACATTTTTTTATATTGGTCATTATAAAATCATGTTACAAATACTTGATGCAGAATACTCACATAGTAAACCTTATTTGTAACAGGCTCATGTATAGATACTTGTATTGCCTCTTTTTTACTAAACACCTAAAGCATCATCTGGAAGAGAGGTTGCTTTGTGCAGAGAACATGGAAGAGAGGTTGCTCTTTATTTGGCCTATCCGTTTGCTTTTCTGCAATTTTAATGGAATGTTGCCTATACTTTTTCAGTTTCTTTCCAATAATAGTGGATAAATCTTCAATTTTTATCTCCGAACTTAGCTTCTAGGATTAAAAAAATTAACTCCAATTATCAATTTCATCTCTTTCAACTTAACTCTTAAAGTCAAACTAACCGATAATGATATATGTAAAGAGTTTATCACATTCATAGTCCTTCAACATTGGTCCCTTGACCCAGCCTATATGCGAAATGTTGGTGAAGCTTTTGCATGAGTGTCACTGAATCTAGAGGGGTGGAGGTTCCCGATGATCCCTTAATTGAATTGTTAATTGCTGATTTAGTTATATTTATTTTATTTTATTTAAGAACACGATATATAAATTCTTTATAAAAAACGAATTTGTCTACACTTGGCAATTAATTTATAAAAAATGTGTTCAAATTATTATTATTTTATTGTTTAGTTAAAAAATTTAGCTCAATTATTTATTATTTATTGGCTTAATACATACTTAGCCCCCTAAACTTGTAATTTTTTTTCACCTGGCCCCCTCAACTTAGGGGACAACCTCTCAACCCCCTTAACTCTCCAAAAACATCACATACAACCCATTAAACTTGCAATTTTTTTTCACCTGACCCCCTCAACTTAGGGGACAGCCTCTCAACCCCTTCAACTCTCTAAAAACATCACATATAGTCCCTTAACGCCTACGTGGCTCTGACATGGAATAAGTTGGGATTGCACTTTAGAAAGCGCGTGAAGGTTGGCTTTAGAAACTTAAACGTTAAAAAAATCCCCTTTCTTCTTAAATCCCTAACGTTCTTCTTCCCAGAAATCCTTCCTTCCTCTTTTCCGATTCCTTCGATTCACCTCTTTTCTGTCTCCGATCGGTCTCCGATTCAAGTTCAACAGTAAGTATTCATCCTCTACCTTCTTCTTTTTATTCTTCTTCTGAGATAATTCTTTTTTTTGTCAATTAGGTTAGGGCTTGTGTTGTTCTTGAAACCGATTTCATGGTGGGTACTCATGAATCATGTTTTTGTGGTGAATATGTTGTACTTAAGGTTTCGTGGAAACCTGCAAATCAAGGAAGAAAACTTTACGGATGCCCAAATTATGGGGTAATTTACTGGATTTATATGGAAAATTTAAGAAAAAATTGACACGTGGCATTGGTGTGGTCAACAGTCAAGCATGTTTTCTACACGGGTCAATATTTTGACCGGATATAGGGGTGTAAGGGGCTATATGTGATTTTTTTAGAGAGTTGAAGGGGTTGAGAGGTTGTCCCCTAAGTTGAAGGGGTCAGGTGAAATTTTTTTGCAAGTTTAAGGGGTTGTATGTGATGTTTTTGGAGAGTTAAGGGGGTTGAGAGGTTGTCCTCTAAGTTGAGGGGGCCAGGTGAAAAAAAGTTACAAGTTTAGGGGGCTAGGTATATATTAAGCCTTATTTATTAACAAGAGTATTTATGTGAGATTAAGAAAAATTAAAATTTTATACAAATTTTTCTTTTCTATACACACGGTAGAGCTCTCTGAACTTTTAGTACGTTCTACCATTAAAGTAATAGTTATCTAGATATTTGAATATGAATAGATGGCGGATAATTTTTTTTTTTTTTGTCTAATACATCATTAACTCCCTTATTTTGGTTCAAAAAATCAATTGACCTCTGATCTTATAAAATATCTCCTTAGTCTTTTAATTTTTTTTAAAATAATTTATTGATCATCTTAATTTGTTTAAAATGATCTATTAACTTCCAAACTTATTTACGTTAATTTATTTTTATCTTGTAATGGTTTAAAATGATATAAATTTCAATTTATACAAAATCAATATTGTTCTGTTATGTGAATTTGAAAAATTAATCATATCAATTGAACAAGTTCAATAAATTAATAAAATCCTTTTTATAAATTTAAAAAGGCATTCAATTTTTTAAACAAAGTTTAAAAAGCTCATGATATATTACTAATAGTTTTTTTTTTTTTTTTAACACACATCGGTGTCATAAATGCTGTTGAATATACCGAAATCTTGTTTATGTTTTTTTCTATTTAAAAAGACAAATAATTGTTGCTTTGCAAGATACCCTACCAACCAGCTTCCTTCCTTCCCAACTTTTGAAGTTTTCTTTGCATTTTCTTTTCGATAACAAATATTTTCAACTTTATCTATTGTGTGATGAATTTTATACTTTTTTTTATTTTATCATTAATATTAAAAAAAAAACTAAGGTCTTGTTTGATAAACTACTTAATTACTTAAATTAAAATATTAAGCACTTATTTAATTTAAGTGCGTTTGATAACGATTGTTTCTCGACCACTTAAATTAGTTAATTAAGTTAAAAACCACTTATTTTGATAAGTCAAAATATTTAACTTAACATTTTAAGTTAAATATTATCAACTAATATTTTTATATAAATTAAATCATTCAATATTTTCAGCACTTATAATATTCAGCACTTAAAATTCAGTACTTATTTTTTCAGCACTTGATTTTCAGTTTTATCAAAAAACACCTAACTCTTTCATAAGATCATTAATTTTCTGTATCAAGAAAATCATGTAAATGAGTGTATTAAGCATTTATTTAGTTTTTTTCAAAGTTTTTTTTAGAAAAAAATATTCATTTAGTTTAAGTGTGTTTGATATTGTTTTTTTTTTTTTGTTAAACACTTAAATTATTCAATTCAGCATTTATAATGTTCGATGTTTCAAAATTCGTCACTTATTTTTTCAGCATTTAAATTTTAGTTATATCAAACACCATATAAATAAATATTTAGGAAAATATCGGAGTGACATTTAATAAAATTGAAAAATTAAATATTGAATTTTAAGCATTGGATATTATAAAGGGAAAAGTATAAAAATATGCATTGTGGTTTGGCCGATTTACAATGATATGCCATGTTGTTTAAAAGCTTGCAAACAAGAGTTATGTGTTTTGTACAGTTTACAAACTCAGTCATTCTGTCAAAAATTATTGTCGTGACTATTTACTCCGAAATGGAGCGATTTGAAGCAATTAAAGAGACTGATTTTACAAATTACTCAAAATTCAAGGTTTGACTTTATAAATTAACTAAACCTCAAGTATTGTTTGATTGAAAGTTTGACTCACATATCCTTTAATTGCAAATTTTACAAAAGACAGAACTCTTATTTGCAAACTTTTAAACCACAAAGACTGTTTTTACAAATAAGTCAAACTATAAGATTTATTTTTATATTTTTTTCTATTACAAATAATAAAAATATTAAATGATATAACTGTTTGATAAATATTAAATTTAAAAATATTAATTAATAATATTTAACTTGAAATCTTAAATTTTTTTTGGTAGAAACAGGAAAGGAAAAAACAAACACAAGACGACTAACCTGGGATTAGCCTAGGAAAGCTAACCCCAATCCTATCCTCTAAAAGAAGAGAAGAGAGAAAGGTAGGGGATCAGAAAGGGTAGTAACACCTAACAACCCCTCATGGCCTGCCGCAGCCAAGCGATCCGCAACTCGGTTCTGCTCTCTGAAAATGTGACTGAACTCCAAGATCTCAAAGGAAGAGGCAAGCCTTTTAATAGCTTTGATCAGGTTGCGGCTATTAAGACCCATAGCATGATTATCTGAAATCATTTTAATGGCTTCCATGTTATCAGACTCCACAGATAATCTCTTAACGCCAGTCCTTTAGCAAGCTTGATGCCAGAGAGAATACCCCACAGTTCCGCAGAAAAGGAAGAGCCCAACCCCAAATTCTGGGTAAACCCAGAAAGCCAGGCGCCTCCCGCATCTCTAAGAACACCTCCGGCAGCAATCTTACCATCGCTGAGGTAGGAGCCATCAGTATTCAACTTCACAACCCCATCTCTCGGCCTGCTCCAACCCACGAGATGGACGTCACTAATCTGGGTAGACCTGGCTAGGGAATCCCCTTTGAAACTCTCAATAATAGATGGGAGTTTTTTCGAGAAGAATTCAGCAAAGTTTGGAATAACCACAGTTTTATTGCCAAAAATCTCCTCGTTCCTCCACTTCCAAATTTGGTGACAGATGATAGCAAAGAAAATGTCACCATGCTCCATGTAAGCCAGTAACTTACCACTAATACCATCAGAAAACCAGTCAATCACAGAGTGGGCCATAAAGGAAGAGAGGATATGGTGTGGGAGAATTTTCTTCCAAACCTCTTTACTTTTAGAGCAATCCCTAAGAGCGTGGCATAAGGTCTCATCATAGCCTCTGCATCTACTGCAAGCTCCTGAGTCCGCCAAATGCCGTCTGTATCTATCCGAATTAGTAAGCAACCTGTCCTTAACTCCCAGCCACAGGAAGCTCCTAATACGGTAAGGGATTTTGAGGGCCCAAATGGACTTCCAAACCTCCGAGGGAGGATTGGATCTGTTGAGGGAAAAAGCTTCAAAGGCAGATTTGCAAGAATAAACTCCATTATTAGTCAGCGCCCAGCAATGCCTATCCAAGTCTTCCTCTTGATTACTAACCTTCACTCCTCGAATCTTAAGGAGAGTCTCCAGGCTAAAGAAGGACTTAAACTTTGACCAGATCCAATCCCCCTCAGAGTCCACCACATCGGCAATCCTCCAGTTCCGGATATCACTAGGCGGGGGGGAGTTACTCACATCAACTAACGGTTTATCCCCAATCCAGGTGTCAAACCAGAAACTAATGGTCTTGCCATTACCTACCTCCAGACCAACCCCCAAGCAGAACTCTGCAAACACGGCACTAAGCCCTTTCCAAAGGAAGGAACAATTGACGGCTCTCTCCTTAGGGCCCCCGAAGATTTTATCTTTCCGATACTTACCACAAAGAAGGCGAACCCAAAGAGAGGAGGGGCATTGCCACATATGCCAAAGGAGTTTCATTAATAAAACTTTATTATTGTCCTTAGCTTTCCTAATGCCCAGACCACCAGAATCTTTCGGCTGACACACCTCACTCCAAGGCACAAGATGGATCTTTCTTCCCTCCACAGCTTCCCCCCACAGGAACCTACGGTTAATCTTATCAAGATCATTAAGCACAGGATCCGAAAGCTGACAAGCATGCATAATGTGATTGGGAGCAGCACAATTAACTGATTGGACTAACGTGAGCCGGCCAGCGAGAGCAAGAGTCTTAGCTTTCCATGTGGCACACTTCGTATTGGCTTTATTCAAAGTATCTTTAAAGGAAACTTTAGACACTCTCTCACTGTGGAGGGGAATACCCAGATACTTCCCAAGAGAATCAGTAAGAGGAATACCTGAAAGATCACTTAATCTTTTACAAACTCTTGGATTAATATTCTTAGAGCACATCATCCTAGATTTCTGGATATTAAGTTTCTGCCCAGAGGCCGAACAAAAACACTCGAGAATATCCATAATGACACTCAACTGCTCCTCATTACCTTCCAGAAAGATAAGGACATCGTCTGCAAAGAATAAGTGAGTCACCTGGGGACAGAACCTATTGATAGCCACCGGGTGGAAACTCCCATTATCAATTACATCTTGAATAAGGTGAGATAACCTCTCCATAGCAATAACGAAAAGGAAGGGGCTCATAGGATCACCCTGACGGATTCCCCGGCCAGGGGAGAACTCCTCTGACATATCCCCAATAACCATAACTTGAAACACAGGAGAAGAAATACAAACCTTAATTAACTTTCTCCAGCTGTATGGGATCCTAGCTCTCTCCAGACTCTCCATCAGGAAATTCTAGTTGATGCGATCATAGGCCTTCTCCAAGTCCAGCTTCAGAGCCAAAATGCCTTTCTTCCCCTTTCTAATCTTCATCGTGTGGACCATCTCTTGGGCAATCACCACATTATCCATCATTTGTCTACCAGGCACAAAACTACCCTGATTCTGACAAATGATCGCAGGAAGAATGCCCCGGATTCTGTTAGCCACAATCTTTGTAATCGTCTTGTAAAGAACATTACAAAGACTGATATGTCTCATATGCAAAAACGAAGAAGGTTTATCAATTTTAAGAATCAGAACCAGGAGGGTTCTATTAACCATCTCAATATCCTTCGAACCATTAAACACACCTATGATAAAATTATAGATGCCTTCCTTAACAACTTCCCAATGCTTATGGTAAAAGCCAGCAGGCAGACCATCAATCCCAGGAGCTTTAGCCGCCCCAATGCTGAAGATGGCCTGGTCAATCTCTTTTCGGGATATAGGTTGAAAGGCATCCTTAATGCTTTCCTCACTGATCAGAGGAAAGGTAGCAACAGAGTGAGCCCTCTCCAGCTGGACAAGTTCCTCTTTAAACAGATCCTTATAGAACTCCAGGGCCAAATTCTGAATCACCTCATCTTCATACACCCAATCACCATTAGAATCCTTAATGGCATCAATTCGATTCCTCTACCTTCTGATCATGGTAGAAAGATGGAAGTACCTGGTATTACGATCCCCATCTCTAATCCATTGTTTCCTAGACTTCTGAAACCACAGAAGCTCCTCCTGCCTGAGCACAGCTTCCAGCTCATTCTGAAGGGTTCTGAGGAGGCCATCCAAGCTGTGATCAAACCTCACCTCCAACCTCCGCTAAATGCCCTCCATTCTATTAAGTAACTTATTCTTCCTTCTAATAATATGCCCTAAGACATTCCTATTCCACCCCAGCACATTATTCCTGAACCCTTCAGCAGCCTGCAGAACATTCGAATGAGGTTTCCAATTCTCTTGAACGAACTCCTTGAACTTCGGATGGGACTCCCAAGCCAACTGATACCGGAACGGTCTCTTTCCCCTAGGACGGTTACCTCTCAAAAGTCTAAACAAAATAGGACAATGATCCGAATGACGGAACGGGAGGTTTAACACAGAACTCTCAGGGAAAGAAGTCTGAGCTAAAACATTAGCATAGACCTTATCCAAACGAACAAAGGTATTATTACGTTTCCAAGTGAATCTATGACCAGAAGCCCCCAGATCGGAAAGCCCATATAAATCCATACTATTCTTGTGGTTAAGGCAGCGATTAACATAACGGTTGGAGCCCCCTCTCTGATCACTCATAAAGGCGATATCATTAAAGTCACCCGCCATAAACCAGGGCTCAGAGATGCTGACACTCATAGAGTAGAGAACCTCCCAAAGCCGTTTTCGATTAGCTAATATAGGGTCAGCATACACAAGGGTAAACAAAAAAGGAGCATTACCGGATAACCTCACTTTGCAGTGAATAAACTGCTTATCCATGCAAATAATATCAAAATGAATCTGATCTGGCCTCCAGAAAAGCCAAATCCCACCAGCCCGGCCAGTTGCCTCCGATCTAACACAGTTCCAGTTCTTAAACTTTTTAACCACCTCATCTGCTTTATCTCCACTAATCTTAGTTTCCAATAAAGCAAAACAAGAAGGATTAAACTGTTTAATAAGATCATTAATATGGATACGGGTAGCTTTGCTAGCCGTACCCCTAACATTCCAACACAACAAATCCATCGAAGGGAGGAAAACTAACCGCACCAACCCACCTAAGCCAGGTATTTATTAGGGGCTCCTGAGAGCCTCACCGAGGTACCCGCAGGTCCCCTCTTCTCTGTCAGAGCCAAAGAATTCTGGATGCTTTTTTGTTTACCCTTTGGCTTTTTCAAACTAGGTTTATTAACCCCCATTGATTTCCCAATCCCAGGATCACTACTAAGAGTAGGAATACTAACCTCATTCGTCTTCTGCATCCTTCGAGCAGCCAGATCCAGGGATCCCTTCTGGGCTTCATTCGTGGCCACAAAGAGGGGATTAACAGATTCAACCACCTTCTCAGATGGTTCAACAGACTCCAGACCCGGCATGCTAAGATCCATCTGCTCATCTCCCTGGACAGGCTCTTGAACTTCCTCAATAGTCAAGGCCCCAAACCTCGAACCAGACCTAAAGGCTGAGCTGGTTCCAGCCTCATCTATAGCTTTGGGAACAGGTTTCTCCTTGACACTAGGAACAGCAATAGGCTTAGAGATAGAGGTTTTCACCTTGGTGTTAATATCAGGAGGATGATTCTGCATAACTGGCGGTTGTGTCCTACGACGAGCAGTCCTTTTTGCTACCATCCAGGGACCGAAGTTCCCTCCAGTCCCCTGGCTCACTACAGTTTTACTCACACTATCCTCAACAATCTCCTTAACACACTCTCCCTTTTAGGGCAACCCTCCTGAGAATGACCATACATGCCACAATCATAACAAATGTTATGTAAGCCTTCGTACTCAATAAAGAACACCTTGTTTCGAACACAGAATTTTGACAACAAGGGTTTCGCAAGATCAACATCCATACAAACCCTTGCAAACTTACCCCTAATGGCTCCTATAGTAGTTTTATCCACATGGTGGACCTTCCCAACCATACCTCATATTTTGCTGAGAAACTTCTCACTGTAATATTCAATGGGAAGACCCGGGAACCTAACCCAAGTCAAGATTCTATTAACCGAACAATCATGATGATTAAAATTTGGAACCCAATGCCGTAAAGCCAAGACATGGTTGGAAATAATATACGGACCCCCATTGATCACAGCATTATAATCCTCAACTCTGGTAAATTTGATGACATAATAGTCATTTTCCAGGTCAGTAATACTGACTTTCCCTTTCCTTGCCCACTGAGCTTGGATTCTTTGGGCAAAATAGTTAAAACTAATTCTCTTCCCAAGCACATTAACAATTAAAGACACCTTCCATTTCTCCCTGAGCTCCCACTTCTCCGCTGAGGAGAGCCTAATCACAGGACAAAGAGGATCGTCTTGTACACCCTCCTCCTCATCAGAATCAGAGTACAAATCATCAGACTCCCCCACCATCAAACTTCCTCCATACAAGGCTCCTCCTTAACCACCCCCATAATCGTATCCTTCCAAGAGCTTTTCCCTGTTTCAGTTGTACTAACCCTAGACCTGGGGGAAACCACGTTCCCCTGGACCCGAGCCCCACACTCAACACCCATAGTACCCGTTCTATTACAATAATCCAGCCCCGGGGCATTCTGCCCCTCTGTCATCACCCTATCCTGCCCGGCACTGCCCGGCACTGCCCGGGGCCCTAACTCCATCGCCTTTCCCAGTACTGGCACCCGGAAACCCTTGCCCAGCATAAATGCCGACAATTCCAGCACTCCGCCCTACGGTGCCTGCGACATGCCTAGCAATCTCGGCACTCCGCCCGGCGGTGCCTGCGCCATGCCCAGCACCCTCAGCACCCCGCCCGGCGGTGCCTGCGCCACTCTCAGTGTCACGTCCGTGTCTAAATTTCTAGAATTTATACCTAGATATTAATATATATTATAAGTATTGGGTGTGTGATTATTATTTGGTGCTATAGGAAAAGCTTGGAGTTAATTTGATGGGTTTATATGTAAATTAAAAGTTTAGGATAAGTTTTAAAGATTATAGAAAGATGGAGGATCAAATGTGATATTTACAAAATTTGGATATATATTCAAATTGTTCCAGAGAATACGGTATCATTATCTTCTTTTTTTTCTTTTCTTTTCTTTTTTCAATTCCTTTTAAATTCATCGGTTTTCTATGAACCGTTTCTCCACCGTTTCTTTGATTTATGAAGATTCGACCGTCCGAATCACTCGAAATTGAAACCATAGCATCCTTATACATAGTTCTAAGTCCTAACCGAAGAGTTTTTGAGTTTCGGAAGTGTTTGGAGGGAAACTTCTTAGACAGAATTTAGCGGCGAATCGATCGGGTGTATTTTGTTCAATTAGTGACCAAGGTAAGTAACTATCAACTATATTTTGAGTTTTATGTCCATAGATAAATATATATCAAAGATTTTTCAGAAATTGATATTTTAAGGTTATGCAGGAATTTTGTAAAATTGGGATTTTTCACGATTTTGCTTTTTATTGTGAAATTAAGGTTCAAATGAAGCTATTGACTATGCTTCTATGTGAATTTCAGATTTTACTTGATTATCTTGATTTAAGGCTTGATTTGGTTGATTTATATATATACATATATGTTTTTGGTTTCAATGTATATATATATATATATTGAATAAAATGAATTTGATGATTTTTTACGAATTGTTGTTAGATTGAGAAATCTGTTGCGGTTATTGTTGTTATTATTTTGGATTGAAGTCCAAATATGATTTTTACGAGTTGTGATATTTCGAAAGATTAAATGATTTTGTCCATCTAGGATTGCCTGGGGTATGAGTTGTATTTGTAAGACCATACCTAATGACGGTATGGCCAGAGTGCACGGCTGGTAGTCCTAACTGTTAGGCAAGGAACGAGATATAAATGAGATATCTCGATATTGTTATGATTGATGTTATGATCTATACGGGTGGAATTCAAGGATGGATACAATTGTTAGACAAGGTGCCGAATGGCCTCGTCCGGGCGGACCGAGGGATGGACACCTCATGGCGACGTAAGCGGTGATTGGCACCGAAAGCAACCAACCGTAGAATCAAGCTGCTCGGTAGGGCCAGATCTCGGAGTATGGAAGAGTCGCCATCCACGAATGGGAAAATGAATATCGATCCCTTGCGGGAGACCGGTGAGGGTTCGGGAAACTTAGGTACGAGCCGAGAAGGCTAGCTCCTTTCCGGAGAAAG
This sequence comes from Euphorbia lathyris, assembly GCF_963576675.1. Taxonomy (NCBI): domain Eukaryota; kingdom Viridiplantae; phylum Streptophyta; class Magnoliopsida; order Malpighiales; family Euphorbiaceae; genus Euphorbia; species Euphorbia lathyris. Next base: position 30,504,987 of record NC_088917.1, read on the forward strand.
GCTACTAGGCACCCCGACATCGCCCGGTTATGAACCACCGGCCTCCTACTCAGCGTGTTAGGCGATAACGGACTAATCGCATATTTCTTTAAGTTTAAAATTCATTTGAAACCTTTTCTTTCTCGCTTTGAAAACCGTTTTGAGCACGTTATTGAAAGCCATTTTAGTAAAGAATCACTCATTTTGCATAAATTTAAAGTATACAGGAGAGAGAGGGGGAGAAGAGAGAATTGATTTATTCACAGTGTGATTTTATGCTTTAGACTATACACTAACTCTAAGCTAATCTCACTCCCCAAAAAACGAGTTTATTTACATGGTTCGTACCTTAATCGCCGTTGGAACGATTTAGGTACGTTTCAAAACCCCGTTAATTTACATGACATCGACTCGAATCGCCGTTGGAACGACTCGAGCGTTTGAAAACGTTTGAACAAGAAGTTTTAACCAAAAACGTGATTAAGCATACAAGTCCATTCATTTTGTACAAAACTGTTTAGTTAGGAAAACGATTCAAAACTTCATTATTTACAATGAAAAGAAACGATTTTAATTACAAGGTTCGCTTAATCCGTCGTTGGAACGAATTAAGGTTTTAAAACGTGATGTTTAGGAAGTGGTTTGAAATGATAGAAAAAGCCTTTTATTTACTCTTTAGGAATATCTAGAAAAACTTTTAGTTTAAATAAGCAAATTAAACTCTCTTTTTGTGGTTTGTTTTCCCTTTTTTCACTTAATTAACCTCTAATCCCAACAAGTAAGAAATTTAGTCTAAATCAACCCAAATATATTTATAGAATATATACATATAGAAAACCTAAAAGGAGAATAAATATACATATTTATACATATATACAAGAATGGTAAAAATAGTAATAATATATGTAGGTTAAATATATGGTAAGAAAAAATAATAGTACATATATATAAGTGAAAATAGAGATAATACTAATTAAAATACATTTTGATTTTGATTTAAGAAACAATGTAAAAATAGAGAATAAAATCCATAAATAAGAAAGTTAAATTCATCCCAAAATAGTTTTATATAATAAATATGTAGAAAATAACCCCCACCCTAAATAATGGCTAATATGACTTAAATAAACCAAAAACTATATATATATGTACAAATATGTTACTTTACAAAACTAAATTGATGTAAATTAAGTTTAAAATATAAAGTAGATAGATAAATAATATGTAATTAATAGTTATATAACCCAAAATAATTTTCATAAATACATTACATAATTATACACATATATATACAAGGACCAAAAGTCTAAAAGTTGAGAAAGAGGGATCAAAACAGCATTTTTTACATTTCAGCAGCTTTACCGACGGAACATCCGTCTGTAAACAGCCTTTAGTGACAGAAAACGGAAAATTACAGAATTAGTCCAACAGTTTTCAGATTTATTCAAAAGCTTTAGATTAGATCTATTCTATCGTTTTGGGTCCCCGAACTACCAAATTTGGATCATAGTCTATAACGGAGATTCCTAAAACGATGTTTTATTTCAAAACGTTATTTAGAAATATTTTCAAAACTTATAATACAACGTTTTTTAATCCTGAACTACCTTCGAATCGGATCACGGTTCGTATTGGGATATTAAAACGAGGTTTTTTATTTCAAAATAAAAACGAACGTTTATTTAATACGAGACAAAAACAAATAATTACGGGAAATTAAATAAGACGTGATAAATAAATAAATAAAAATAAAGACTAAAAATAAAAATAAATAATTAAAATAATTAAAATAAATAACACGAGTCTAGTCCTCGGATAATACCTCAAGTTCGGTATTGACAGTTGAAATCGGTTGATTCCACGAGTTGCCTTTTTTGTGTTTTTCGGGTTTTTTAGTAAAAATTTAACTTTTAGGAAATTCGGACTTTTTGAGAAAAAAAATATTTTCCTCAAAAAAATTCACTTTCTCTCTCTTTTATAGGCACGGATCCCCGGAAACTTTGGGCGTCGTCCAAAGTAGGTTGGGCGGACGCCCAACATATGTTGGGCGAACGCCCAACTTGTGTTGGGCGAACGCCCAACATTAGTTGGGCGCACGCCCAACTTCTGTTGGGCGCGCGCCCAACGGCCGTCGGGCGCGTGCGCCCAGCGGATGTCGGGCGTGCGTCCCGCGCTGTCGGGCGCGCGCGCCCAGCGGACGTCGGGCGTGCGCCCCACGCTGTCGGGCGCACGCCCAGCGGATGTCGGGCGTGCGCCCCGCGCTGTCGGGCGCGCGTCCAACTGTCGTCGGGCGCGCGCCGATTATCGCTAGGCGCTCGCACCACGTCGCTGAGCACTCGCGAGCCGTCCATTCAATGACCGCAACTCCTACTGACCTCACGTCTTTTTTATTATATATTTTTTGCTTTAAAACTTCCGCAATCAACCACTCCAACTGTCTTGTTACAGGTTTTCGTCACAGGTCCTCCGACTCGGTGTCTACAGTTGCCCCTACTTTTCTATTTTGACAGTGATGTGTGTGTTTTGAAAACGTTTTTTGCTAACACGGCACATGCAATGGAAATATATTAAAGTAAAAGACACATATAGAGTAGGAGGAAGAATACCTGATCTCCACGCCACATGCTCCGGCTTTGTCTTCGATCTTCGCCTCGGTTGTCCCGCCTTTGCCTCTGAATCGACTGCAGACGAACGCTCCTTCCGGTAACCCTAGTCTCTAAATCGACCGCAGGTATATAGCTCTATCTAACGACCCTAGTCTAAATCGACCGCAGGTATATAGCTCTTTCTAGCGACCCTAGCCTAAATCGACCGCAGGTAAAGTTGCTCTTTCTAGCTACCCTAGTCTCCAAATCAACCGCAGGTAAAATTGCTCTTTCCAGCTACGCTAGTTTCTAAATCAACCGCATGTACAATTGCTCTTTTCAGCTACCCTAGTCTCTAAATCAACCGCAGGTAAAATTGCTCTTTCCAGCTACCCTAGTTTCTAAATCAACCGCAGGTAAAATTGCTCTTTCCAGCTACCCTAGTCTCTAAATCAACCGCAGGTAAAATTGCTCTTTCCAGCTACCCTAGTCTTTATCTCGACCGCAGGTAAAGTTGCTCTTTCTAGCTACCCTAGTCTCCAAATCAACCCCAGGTAAAATTGCTCTTTCCAGCTACCCTAGTTTCTAAATCAACCGCAGGTAAAATTGCTCTTTCCAGCTACCCTAGTCTCTAAATCAACTGCAAGTAAAATTGCTCTTTCCAGCGACCCTAGTCTCTAAATCAACCGCAGGTAAAATTGCTCTTTCCAGCTACCCTAGTCTTTATCTCGACCGCAGGTATTCTTTCGTTTGCATATCTCGAAATCAATCATTCGACCCTAATCTCTACATCGATTGCAGGCGTCCTTTGTTGATGATAGCTGGGCTTTATCAATCGTTCGAGAGTTTTTGACCGCAGTCGCTTTGATATTTGGGCTTTATCACTCATCCGAGAGTTTATGACCACAGTCGCTTTGATATTTGGGCTTTATCACTCGTCCGAGAGTTTGTGACCGCAGTCGCTTTGATATTTGGGCTTTATCACTCGTCCGAGAGTTTGTGACCGCAGTCGCTTCTTTTTACCAGGATCGTCTGCATTTTACCGGAGTCGATGATGCCGTAGACCGGAGTCCGTAGCAGGGCCTGTGCCTATCGATGATGCCGTAGACTGCAGTCCGTAGCGGGGCCTGTGCCCGTTGGTGATGCCGTAGACCGCAGTCCGTAGCGGGGCCTGTGCCCATTGATAATGCCGTAGACTGCAGTCCGTAGCGGGGCCTGTGCCCATTGATGATGCCGTAGACCGCAGTCCGTAGCGGAGCCTGTGCCCATAGATCGAATTTTAATTTGCCTATCGAAGCCTACCTAAACTTGCACGGATTTCACGGAGCTATCCGAGTATTTTTGCGTGCGCCTTGACTTGAGTCATGCTCATCACCTGACGAGTGTTTTTATTATGTTATAGTGTAGTGATATGTATGCACATGATTATGAATGAATGTATATATATATATTTTTTTCTCTCTTTCTTTTTTTTACATTGCTTCCCTCCTATTTTCCTTTGCAGTGAGACCTTCATTCTATTGACCGAAGAGTACAAGAGAGCGTGGCGGTTGGGCGAGAGGATTCACTGCGGGATGATGATGCTCAGATCGGACGTTGTTATCGGGATATGGAGGATGAACGCTCCAACTGGGAGGAGCGAGGCCGAGGAGAGGAGCTGTGTGGACATAGAGGCCCGGGGAGCTGCTGAGGAGAGTTTGCGGATTGCGATGGAGAGCCGCCGAGTTTTTGGATGAGGGTTGGCGGGCGACTATGGATGCCCGTCGAGTTGCCTAGGAGGCCTTAGCTGAGGAGCGGGCACCTTACTTCGGAGGCTTTGATTCGTTTGTGGGCTTTTGGGCTTTTGGGACTTTGGGACTTTGGGATTCCTTCTCATTGATAGTCCCGTCATTGTTTCGGTTTACAACTTTATTAGTACTACCATGATGTATAGCGGGTATATGTGAAAAAGATATTTGCGTAGGCTTTTTATTTGGTGGTGGGGAAAAGAAATGTATAACTCATGACTTACAATACCATGCATTCAGTCGATCATAATAATTCCAATCATTCTCTTCAAATATATTCATGCCTTTATTTATTTACAAACAACAGAAATACTTAGCCAATTATACATTATTTTTGCAATTGCTCAAGACATAACTACTGTTACCAGGACCCGCTTTTTTTCGGTTTTCAGATCCCAGCGATTTATCAACTCCCCTTTTACTATCCCGGAATTTTCAAATGAGTGCCCTCTCGGGTTTTCACTCATTGGGACATCCCTTATTGTTGCATAGATCGCCCTTTGCGGGTTTTCAACCTATCGGGAATTTTTATTTTTATTTATTTTTTTTTCGAAAAGTATTGCTTAAGCCTATCCATGTTGGTAGGCTCGAAGAACTCAATGCCATCCATCGTGGTTAGTTTCACCGCCCCTTTGCTTAGCATCTTCTTCACGAGAAATGGTCCTTCCCAGTTTGGCCTAAACTTGCCCCTAGGGTCAGTGCGCGTCATTCGAATCTGCTTCAGCACCATGTCCCCTTCCTTAATAGGACTAGCCTTAACCTTCTTGTTGAAGGCTCGGGCCATCCTCCCCTAATATAGATGCACGTGGTAAAGGGCCTCCATCCTCTTCTCGTCGACCAATGCCAACTGTTCATACCGTTTCTTCACCCATTTTGCTCTAGGAATCTCTGCGTCTACCGCGATTCTCAGCGATCGCTTCTCAATCTTAATCGGCAGAACTGCTTCTGCCCCATACATTAAGGAGAACGGTGTTGCCCCAGTAGATGCTCTAACAGTCGTGCAATAGGCCCACAAAGCAAGTGGAATCTGCTCGTGCCAATTCTGGTGCGACTCCACTGTCTTAACGAGAATCCTTTTAAGGTTCTTATTAGCTGCCTCCACTGCCCCATTAGCTTGCGGACGGTATGGAGAAGATCCATGATGCTCGATACCGTACTCCTGGAAAAGAATTTTTACTTCTCCTTGAAACTGGACCCTATTGTCCGTGATCATGTGATGAGGCACCCCGAACCTGGTGATTAGGTGCTTTTCAATGAACTTCCTCATCTGCTTAGATCCCAACTTGCTAAACGATTCTGCCTCTACCCACTTGGTGAAGTAATCAATGGCAATCGCAATGAATTTGTGCCCATTTGATGCATTAGGCCTTACCTCACCGATGATATCAATGCCCCAAGCGGCAAACAACCAAATGGGTGCCAACACGTGCAGTTCCATAGCTGGCAAATGATTATAATTTCCGTGGATTTGACAATCATGGCATTTCTTCGCATATTCACTGCAATCTCTTTCCATGGTGAGCCAATAGAAGCCTTGCCTTACGATTTTCTTTGCCAATACTGCTCCTCCCATATGGGCTTCACAAATTCCCGAGCGTACTGACTCCATTGCCTCACGGGCTTCTCCCTCATCCAAGCACCTCAATTGTAATCCATCGGTGTGTCTTTTGTAAAGCAAATCATTATGGATGACGAACTGCTGAGCTAACCTTCTGATCACGGCCTGACCCCTAAGTTCTGATTCTGCCGGGTACGTTCCACTTTTCATGAAGTTTACGATATCGAAATATCAAGGCTTTTCCTCTGCTCCCAACAGCATTACGTCTTCATAACATGGTTTGTGGGACCTCCTCAGCACCAAAGGCTTCGAGGCAAGGTTCCGAGGGTTATCCCATACTGACACCAAAGTGGCCAAAGCATCTGCTGCCTAGTTCTGTGCTCGAGGAATGTGATAAAAACGACACTCGCTGAATCTCTACGCCAATCCCTCCAACTGGTCTAGGTATGGATGCAACCTTTCTTCCCTTACTTCCCAGTTTCCCTGCGCTTGTTCGATAATCAGTTTTGAGTCGCCCCAAATTTCAACATATGATGCTCCCAGCGCTGCTAATGACTCCAACCCATAGATGCACGCTTCACATTCGGCCATATTATTGGTGAGAGGGAAGGATAGCTTCTTTGCCATTGGGATCCTTTCTCCTTCTGGTGAGATAAGTAGCACTCCTACTCCGGCTCCATTCGAGTTAACCGCTCCATCGAAGAACATTTTCCACGGTATAACTTCTATTGCGTTTAAGTGCTCATCGGGGAAATCATAATTTATCTCCTCCTCTTCTGCGTTCAGAGGCTGATTGGCCAGAAATTCTGCTACGGCTCTCCCCTTAATAACCTTCTTTGTTACATATACGATATCAAATTCGGACAAGAGCAACAACCATCGGGCTAGCTTCCCTGTTAGAGACGGAGTTCGGTACAGATACTTCACGGGATCCATCCGAGAAATAATGATCACTTTGTAAGATTGAAAATAGTGTCGTAGTTTCTTTGTTAGCCATACTACTGCCACGCACGTCTTTTCGATCATGTTATACTTAAGCTCGTATTCCAGGAACTTCTTACTCAGATAATACACCGCGTGCTCCACACCGGTGTCCCTTTCCTGGGCCAGCATTGCCCCAATAGATCGCTCCTCGATCGCTACATAGAGGAGAAGCAGTTTTCCAAGTTTAGGCGGTCTCAGAACCGGTGGATTAGACAAATAGTTCCGGACACTCTCTAATGCTTGCTGGCACTTATCATTCCAAACTGTGGGTTGATCTTTCCGTAGCAGCTTAAAGATCGGCTCGCAGATCGCACTGAGTCTTGCTATGAACCGACTGATATACTGAACCTGTCCCAGAAATCCTCTCACTTCTTTCTCATTCTTTGGTGCCGGCATTTCCTGTATGGCCTTCACTTTGTCGGGATCTACCTCAATTCCCTTGTTACTGATCACATAGCCTAAGATTTTCCCCGATGAAACGCCAAAGAAGCATTTCTTCGGGTTTAACCTTAGCTTGAATTCTGCAATTCGGGCCAAAAACTTCTCAAGTGCCGCGAAATGCCCCTCTCTCGTCTCCGACTTGACCATCATGTCGTCCACATAAACTTCTACCTCTTTGTGTATCATATCATGGAACAGTGCCGTAGCCATCTGTTGATAAGTTGCCCCGGCATTTTTCAAACCAAACGGCATTACTCTATAGCAGTAGGTTCCCCACTCAGTTGTGAACGAGGTCTTTGCCTTGTGCTTTTCTGCCATTTGAACTTGCATATAGCCCATGAAGCCGTCAACATTCGTGTGCAAGACGCTCGATGATGCACTGTCGATTAATACATCGATGTGAGGCAATGCGAACTCATCTTTGGGGCAAGCCTTGTTGAGATCTCTATAATCGACGCACATTCTCACTTTACCATCCTTCTTCGTGATTGGTACTACATTTGCAACCCAAGGGGGATAGTCGATTACTTCGATGAACCCTGCTTCTAACTGTTTCTTCACTCCCTCTCTGATCTTATCCGCCCATTCCGGCCTCATGCATCGGAGTTTCTGTTTCACGGGCTTAGCATCGGGGTATGTTGGGATACGGTGAGTTACGATTGATTGATCGATTCCTGGCATGTCTTCGTATGTCCAAGCAAACACTATTTCGTATTTTTTAATTATTCTCTTAAATTCTTTCCTCTCTTCAGTAGTTAATTCTTGAGCAATTTGTATAAGTTTAGGATTTTCATCCGTGCCAAGATTGAAAGTTGACATTTCTATTGTATTGATTTCATATGAATGAGAATGCATGGAATGATCAGAATCAACATCAAGCAAGTAAGCAAAATCAGAATTCATTTCATTGATAGTGTTGGCGAGTACATCATCGGATTCAAATAAAGCAGTAATACAATTTTCATCATCGGGGTTCTCGGGTTTCTCATAAGCCTTGGAGGTGTTGGGCTCATCCACCGCTCCCACAGTTGCCTCAATAGTGATGACCTGCTCCTCGGCATTCAGATCTAACATCATGATCTCCTCGACGAAGCAGCTTGCCTCCCCTTTGCCCCAGCTGGTGACATCGTTGAAAATCTCAAAGCCTGGCAAAATCTTTCCTTCGGCGCTAGTCCATGACTCGGGAGTCCCAGAATAAACTTTCCCGTGCCCCTCATTCACAAAATACTTCTTTAAGCCCACCTTTCCTTCACCACCTGTGTTGGACGGACCTCCCAGCTTATATCCCAAACCCCTCCGGGTTTTCTGACTCTTGAAGTCCGGAGATTCTGGCAACCCTTGATGGTGTGCTCCCAAGCCCATACCGGGGATGAAACTCCCTTTCATCATCTTCACCACATCGGTGGTCATGCTAGACTCGTAGATCCCGAAAACCTGGAATCCGGAGAAAAGCTGAGGCTCAATTCCCAATGCAGCCACTGAACTCAACTTCTCAGCTCTAATCGTCACTATCTCCTCCCCGAAGGGGAATTTGATCATTTAGTGGAGCGTGGAGGGCACACCTCCTAGCTTATGGAACCATGGGCGTCCCAACAACACAGCAAAGGTCACTGGTATATCCAGCACAGTGAACTCAGTTTCTTCCTCATGCGGCCCTACCTTCAGCTTGGCCTTAAAGACTCCTTCGATGTGCCTACGGCTATCATTATAAGCCCTGATCACGGTTTCCGAGGCAGTTAGATCTCCTCTTTCTACTCCCAATTTGGACAAGAGTTTCAGCGGGCAAACATTAATGGCCGATCCATCATCAACCATTACACAGCCGGTTTTCTTCCCATTAATTTCAGGTCACATGTATAAAGGCTTGTTGTGAGCCTTCCCCTCTTCTGGGAGATCTTCATCGGTGAAGGTGATTTCAGTTCTCTTTCGGGCCATGATTGCCCCTACTAGTGCCGTCGGCTCAGTATCGGTAGAGATGACCAAATTCTGCAACTCTTTCATCAAATTCTCGCGGTGGTACTTAAAATGGCACAAGACCTCCCACACAGTAGACTTAGCTTGTGTTTTCTTCAACTGCTCGAGGACTTGATCATCGGGCTTGGGAGCCAATCCTTCTTCCGCCTCAGTTTCCACCATTGGTGCCTTCCCCTCGGCCACTCGACCTGATCTTGTCATAACGGCAATCTCCGGCTCGTCATCAGATTCATCCCAAATATTAATAGGAATTCTCCGATCAGCATCCTCCTCCTCCAATGAACTTTCCCAAATGTCCACAACCATCAGATCCATTACGCGAGGGACGTTTGAGTTCAAATAAAAGGGATCCGCCGATCCATACATGGCCCAGCCTATCAACTCCTCATAATCCCTCAGGGACACTCTGCTCATCCTTCTTGCCGCCATCGGAATAGCGCCTCTCTGTATGCACATGAGCTGCACCTTATCACTCATCGTTTCATGACACTGCTCGTAGCGATACCTCCACCTCCTAGCGTAATCCACAAACGGTTCCTCTGGGAATTGTCTGATCCTATCCAGATCTTCCAGGGATCCCGTCCATGGAACATACATCTCATACCTCGACACAAACGCATCCCGAAAGGGTATCCAATGACCCATTTCTTCCTCTGATAGGCCTTGGTGCCACAACAAGGCTTCTCCCATGAGAGTTTCCGGGAAGTGTTCATGTAATTCACATTGAGGGAACCCAACGTCACACATATGGTTGCGGAATAACTTTGCGTGTTCAGCGGGATCCCGGTATCCGCCATACTTGGGCATTGCCAACACTACCTCAGGTGTTTCATAAGAGGGTGAGTCCGGTGTTTGCTCCGCAAGCATCCATACTGTATATTCCTTAATGAACCTCTTGGTCATTGCGGCCCAATCGCACTTGATACGCATCGGGAGAGACATATACCACATCAGCGGCTCCCCCATCAGTGAATTGCAAAACAGACTGGTGATCTCTTCTTCGTTAAAACCAAAAGGCCCCATGGCCGACAAGTAGAAGTGAAGGTGTTCCATCGGATCCTTGTTGCCGTTATACTTACTGACAGTTGGCAATGGACGCTTAATAGGCCCAATTTGCAGCGCACAACACTCTGCGGTCCTATCCTTAGCTTTCTTGTACTTCTCTAGGAATAAATCGGACAACTGTTCCCAATCATGCTTGCAGGATTCAGGCAATGAGTGGAACCATCCCAAAGGCTCGCCTATTAGCGAATGGTGGAACCACTGAGCAATCTCATCCACCCCAAAGGATTCAACAAACATATCATGCATATACTCACGCAAGTGCACATCGGGATTCTCTCCTCCACTGAATAGACTCAATTCTGGCACAATAGTTCGAGACGACCCTTCCCTGGTCTCTTCAGCACTATTTTCATCATACGGTGCTCCGTCGTCTAACCCTTCATCCATCGGTTCACCCTCCTGCTCCTTGCCAAGGAAGGACACATATAAACCATTTCCAACATTACTCTTCTCATCGGAGTCTAACAACTCCTCTTCATTTTCCCCGAAGGATTCCATGACTAAACTTGCTCCGAGCCCAGACCCGATCATGCTCACCCTATGGTTAGGCAATGGATTACGCCTAGTGGAAGGGTTCGCTGACGAAGGATCAGCTATCTTCTTTTCCTCAATCAAATCCTGAATCTCGTGTTTCAGTCTCTCGCAGTTCTCAATAGTGTGCCCATAATTACAATGGAACTCGCAGTATCCCCTAGTTTGCATTTGCGGAGTAGGCGGTGCTTTGTTATAAGGAGTGAGGGCTTTCAACAATCCCTTCTTCTGCAACCGTTCGAAAACTTTTGCATAGGTTTGATCAAATTTGGCAAACTGCCTCTTCTCGATAGCATTAAGATCAAGCACTTTCACTGCGGCCGATTCTGTATTCGCGCTTGGCCCTCCGGCACTATATCCAGACTTTGTCCACTTGGTATAAGCTTTCTTCGGTTCTCCGTCCCCCTCGACTGTCAAGGCGCAGCTATACATCTGATTAAAATCGGTAAAAGGCATATACCGCAGCTCATTCTTAGTATATGGCAACGTGTTGCCCATTACCATTCGGATCTGATCCTGCTCAAGCGGCTTTTGCTTCATAACCGCCGCCTTGGCTCTCCACCTCCTCACAAAATCGGAAAAAGACTCACCAGTTTGTTGCTTAGTGCTTTCCAGCTCCTTTATAGTAACCTCAAGCATAGTGTTGAAACTATACTGAGCGATAAATGATTTCGCCAACTCTTTCCAATCTCTCTTCATCACCAACGGCAACGCGTGAAACCACATGAGGGCAGCTCCCTCCAGATAGGTATTAAACAGTCCCAAGACTTGATCCTCCATCAAGACCGTGTGTTTCATTACTGCAACATACTGATTCATATGGGCAGTAGGATCCCCCGTTCCATCAAACTTCTTTATGTCAGGGAGCCGAAATTTCAAAGGCAAAGCAGTTGCCGACAAACAATTCTTCAAATTATAAAAGTCCTGACTTCCGAAGCTTCCCCCATGCAGATCCTGCACCTCCTGAGTAATGTGATGTTTCCATTCCTCTTCCTTAGCTTTCTCCTTCTCAAGCTGTTTCTGGATGTAATCCTGATAGTCATCCTCGTTCCCGAAGCGGGGACTAGTGTTCACTTCTTTCTCAGCGCGCTTACTACCACTCTTATTATCCTTCAACGCCAGCTCAGCTAGCTGGGCCAAAATTGCGGTCAATTGATCATTAATGTTGTTCACAGAATTTTCTAATTCGGCCACTTTTTCGTCGGTCGCAGACATACTGGTAGCAGACTGAGTATACTCGGACGAAGACGATTCAGAAGCCACAACTGCCGATTCGGAACTGTCAATCTGCAGCTGATCAAACTGCCTGACTAGCCGGTTACTCTCGCAAAACCACAACCGCTTAATGATGAAGTCTGTGTGAACGGCATCCATTAGTATGTATGCATGATTTTATATGCATGATTCGTGGTGTGTGCGTTTATTTATTTACGGATATATAAGATAAGAAGAACAAACGTCAGTCTAATTACACGTATTACAACATCTCTCTTCCACCCTTATTCCTCCACACACTCGACGGTCCAAGTCTCTTTCCTAGGATTTTGGTTTGGGGCTCACATTGCGGTCCAGGGGACGCGTGATGCCGTCGATTATTGCGGAAAAGTAAATCATTCACCAAACAATACAATTCGTTTTAACGCATCAGCGTTTAGTGACTAAGATATCGACCAAATGGATTGTCCTTTCGAATAACTCTTCTTTTGTTATTTCGTGAGATGCATTAGTTCGGGTTTTGACACCCTTTGAGCGCATCTCAGATTTAGACGTGGTACGAGTTATTCTTTCAGTACAATCGTTCGTTATTGACAATGATTCGTTCCCTTTTATTCGTGTGGGTTTGTGTCTCGATTTTTGAATTACGACGGGATCTTTTGGATCTATCGAAAGACGTAACCACGTGTTTGTTTAGTGATGATATCACTTTTGGATTTTATTTTAGGGAACGGACCCATTGCGTAACGTGTTCGTTTTTAGCGTCAAGAATCCGCTTGCTCGTTTTAGCTACGTGAAAAGACAGCGAGTCTTATTCGAGCGTACGATAATCTTTCGGCTATTAACAACTTTTTATTTCTTCCAATTTACGGGATATATCATCCTAGCATGGTTATAGAAAGTCAACGTTTTCGTTTATTCGAAGCAGGGATATTACCGTCCTTTTCACTTTGGCACGAACTGAACAAACACGCAGATCGGGCCATATTTCTTGTAGTTTTGGTAACGGTCGAAATGATCGAGCCATTAGTCAAACCCACAGTCTCGTCCATATGGCGCAATTATGCAGTTTAGCTTAATTCGGCTTTTATGATTTTAAACGGCGTACATACCGGCTCGAGGCACGTATTTAACGGCATTAGTTCATTTTCTTTAACTACCCTCGGGATGGATATATATCGTAGATACAGAAAGATTTTGGTCGTTTCATTTTCTTTTATTTTCTTTACTCACTTTTGCGGATACATCCATTTCTCTTAAGAACAACACAAGGCGTAACATAAGAGCTCGTTTTTCATTCGGAAGGGACGGGCCACGTTTATGAATCTCTTTACGTTACAACAGGGTCGTTCGAAACAGAAATGTTCTGTGTTTTCGTTTCGTCATAATTTCGCTTTATCCTAACGTATTTAAAGAATGTGAATAACGGCTATCGTTAATATAGTCTTTTGAATCGAGCTATAACTATCCTTAATATCAAACCGATTTGAACTAATACGTGCTCATGTCACCACGCATTTCCTGAACATGTGCCTTCTTCGGGACACAGAAAGGGACCAGGAAGGTCGCACAAGTTCATTCATACGAGATGACTAAGTCGTCTTTAATTCGAATCGTTTCGATGATTTGGGGTAGTTTGTATATCGGTTTAAGAGTATATATTAACGTATCGTTTCATTTTCTTTACATATTTTAGGATTAGAAACGTATCATGGCAATTTTGAAAACACGAACTGATTCATTTATCACATCAAAAAATGGTAACGGGTAATCCTATGACAACTTCTAAGGCTACTATATGCTGACACGGTTGATCGCGGGACCTCACAGGACCGCACAAATTCGCCCCTAACGAATGGATGGGGACCCTTTGGCGCCTTACTATAAGGGGGAACTTACACTAGCCTCTTTCGAGCGACGAATGGACTCTCGCTAGAGGTTTCGCGAAAATTACCCAAAAGGTTTGCAATAATGCTTATGAATGCATACGAAAAGAAATAATACGATCCGTCCCCGTTAAGGGCTTAATACACGCCTTCCGGAATCAAATTTCTCGCTTCCCCAGCAGAGTCGCCACTTGTTAGACAAGGTGCCGAACGGCCTCGCCCCGGGCGGACCGGGGGGTGGACACCTCATGGCGACGTAAGCGGTGATTGGCGCCGAAAGCAACCAATCATGGAATCAAGCTGCTCGGCAGGGTCGGAGCTCGGAGTATGGAAGAGTCGCCACCCACGAATGAGAAAATGAACACCGATCCCTTGCGGGAGACCGGTGAGGGTTCGGGAAACTTAGGTACGAGTCGAGAAGGCTAGCTCCTTTCCGGAGAAAGGCTACTAGGCACCCCGACATCGCCCAGTTATGAACCACCGGCCTCCTACTCAGCGTGTTAGGCGATAACGGACTAATCGCATATTTCTTTAAGTTTAAAATTCATTTGAAACCTTTTCTTTCTCGCTTTGAAAACCGTTTTGAGCACGTTATTGAAAGCCATTTTAGTAAAGAATCACCCATTTTGCATAAATTTAAAGTATACAGGAGAGAGAGGGGGAGAAGAGAGAATTGATTTATTCACAGTGTGATTTTATGCTTTAGACTATACACTAACTCTAAGCTAATCTCACTCCCCAAAAAACGAGTTTATTTACATGGTTCGTACCTTAATCGCCGTTGGAACGATTTAGGTACGTTTCAAAACCCCGTTAATTTACATGACATCGACTCGAATCGCCGTTGGAACGACTCGAGCGTTTGAAAACGTTTGAACAAGAAGTTTTAACCAAAAACGTGATTAAGCATACAAGTCCATTCATTTTGTATAAAACTGTTTAGTTAGGAAAACGATTCAAAACTTCATTATTTACAATGAAAAGAAACGATTTTAATTACAAGGTTCGCTTAATCCGTCGTTGGAACGAATTAAGGTTTTAAAACGTGATGTTTAGGAAGTGGTTTGAAATGATAGAAAAAGCCTTTTATTTACTCTTTAGGAATATCTAGAAAAACTTTTAGTTTAAATAAACAAATTAAACTCTCTTTTTGTGGTTTGTTTTCCCTTTTTTCACTCAATTAACCTCTAATCCCAACAAGTAAGATATTTAGTCTAAATCAACCCAAATATATTTATAGAATATATACATATAAAAAACCTAAAAGGAGAATAAATATACATATTTATACATATATACAAGAATGGTAAAAATAGTAATAATATATGTAGGTTAAATATATGGTAAGAAAAAATAATAGTACATATATATAAGTGAAAATAGAGATAATACTAATTAAAATACACTTTGATTTTTATTTAAGAAACAATGTAAAAATAGAGAATAAAATCCATAAATAAGAAAGTTAAATTCATCCCAAAATAGTTTTACATAATAAATATGTAGAAAATAACCCCCACCCTAAATAATGGCTAATATAACTCAAATAAACCAAAAACTATATATATGTACAAATATGTTACTTTACAAAACTAAATTGATGTAAATTAAGTTTAAAATATAAAGTAGATAGATAAATAATATGTAATTAATAGTTATATAACCCAAAATAATTTTCATAAATACATTACATAATTATACACATATATATACAAGGACCAAAAGTCTAAAAGTTGAGAAAGAGTGATCAAAACAGCATTTTTTTACATTTCAGCAGCTTTACCGACGGAAAATCCGTCGGTAAACAGCCTTTAGTGACAGAAAACGAAATATTACAGAATGAGTCCAACAGTTTCCAGATTTATTCAAAAGCTTTAGATTAGATCTATTCTATCGTTTTGGGTCCCCGAACTACCAAATTTGGATCATAGTCTATAACGGAGATTCCTAAAACGATGTTTTATTTCAAAACGTTATTTAGAAATATTTTCAAAACTTATAATTACAACGTTTTTTAATCCCGAACTACCTTCGAATCGGATCACGGTTCGTATTGGGATATTAAAACGAGGTTTTTTATTTCAAAACAAAAACGAACGTTTATTTAATACGAGACAAAAACAAATAAATACGGGAAATTAAATAAGACGTGATAAATAAATAAATAAAAATAAAGATTAAAAATAAAAATAAATAATTAAAATAAATAATACGAGTCTAGTCCTCGGATAATACCTCAAGTTCGGTATTGATAGTTGAAGTCGGTTGATTCCACGAGTTGCCTTTTTTGTGTTTTTCGGGTTTTTTAGTAAAAATTTAACTTTTAGGAAATTCGGACTTTTTGAGAAAAAAAATATTTTCCTCAAAAAAATTCACTTTCTCTCTCTAAAAATGTCTAGAGTGAGAAAGCTCTCCAAAATCCTTCTCCAACCACGGATCCCCGGAAACTTTGGGCGACGCCCAATTAAAATTGGGCGTCGCCCAAAGTAGGTTGGGCGGCCGCCCAACATGTGTTGGGCGAACGCCCAACTTGTGTTGGGCGAACGCCTAACTCTTGTTGGGCGCACGCCCAACTCTTGTTGGGCGCGCACCCAACAGGCGTTGGGCGTTCGCCCAACGCAGGTTGGGCGTTCGCCCAACGGCCGTCGGGCGCGTGCGCCCAGCGGACGTCGTGCGTGCGTCCCGCGCTGTCGGGTGCGCGCGCCCAGCGGACGTCGGGCGTGCGTCCCGCGCTATCGGGCGCGCGTCCAACTGGCATCGGGCGCGCGCCGATTATCGCTAGACGCTCGCACCACGTCGCTGAGCACTCGCGAGCCGTCCATTCGACGACCGCAATTCCTACTGACCTCACGTCTTTTTTATTATATATTTTTTGCTTTAAAACTTCCGGAATCAACCACTCCAACCGTCTTGTTACAGGTTTTCGTCACAGGTCATCCGACTCGGTGTCTACAACAATATTATATATTTTTATGGTTTTGGTTTACTACTTTGACTATATTATGAACTTAAGTTTTGAGTATATTTTATAAGGTTTTGATTAACTCCCTTTATAAACGTATATATGTAGCTATGTTAAGTAAAGTTGGTTTTTATAGCTGATAGTTTCTTACTGAGATTTTTGTCTCACTGTTTTAATGTTTTTAGGTGAGAAAGTACAGGATATAGAGAAGGTTACCGACCGTTTAGGCGGGGTTTGGAAGTTGGCTGATTATTGCGAGAATTATGGTTAGAACTTTAGTAGTTCAATTGTAATATAATGGCGTTGGATAATTTGGAGACTCTTAAGTATTGATTATGATCTTTCTATTTCACGCCCGATGCCGATTGAGGTCGTCTAGGGTCGGGTGTGACAGTTTGGTATCAGAGCTCTAGGTTAAATTCTTCGGACCTAAGGTTGATAGTAATTGAGGAATATCGATATTTGGTAATCCCGAAGAAATAATCGATAGTAATTGAGGACTATGAATATTTGGTGATAGCTAAGAAATAATCGATAGTAACTGAGGAATATGGATATTTGGTGAAAGCTAAGAAATAATTTGGAATTTTTCAAGGATTGAGTAACTAGCCAATGAGGGGTAGAAATGAGATTTGATGGTTAGTAAAATATTGGGTGTATGAAAATTTGTAAATTATTTGATATTTGGTGATATGGGTTACATACTTGATATTAAGTATGACTTGGAGTTTATATTTGAGAGTTTAATAGTTAGCTTACAACCATATATATATGAGATACGAGTAAATGAGAACTTTGAGATAGAGATACTAGAGAATTGTCTATATAGGTGCTGCGGGAGAATCAGATTCGTATCTGAATCTTATGATGCATTTTTCGACCAGATAGAGGCTGAATCTGTCATAGAGTCCTAAATGAAAGTTCTTTATTATTATCTTACGTTTCCAAGGGTTTTTGAATCGCCTTAATCGGACTTCGTATGAAAAAGTTATGCTGAAAACGACATATGTTGGTCATTTTAGCGTTAAACCAGAATTTGGTTTTTGCTTTGATTTTTCTCTTTATTTGAGAGACATTGCTACTGGTTTACATGATAAGTTGGTCTTCTTAGGAATATAGGAAATTGAGGAAATGATAAAGTGATCAATTGAAGATAATAGATATGAGATTGAGAAAGATAAAATATTGAAGTTTCATTTAATGAGTTTGGAAGTTGATTCATGATTGAGAGATTATAACATGAATTTAGTGTATGATAGAATCTTAAGTTGAATAAATGAGATCTGAAATTTAAATTACTGTTTTATTGGTGAACTTCATTGGGTTGAGGTTTAGAATTATTGAGAGTTAGATAAATGATGTTTAGAGAGATACCGATGTTAGTGAATAATGAGAAGTAAAGTAGGAGAATATATTAGAGTTCATGATTTGATGATTAAATAGGAAAATTTGGTAAGCTTAAATAGTGTTTGAGGAAATAATTAAGATATGAATTTTGAGGATAAAATTTTGCTGATCTTAAGCACAGTTTGAGGTAGGAAATTAGGAGACAAAATATGATATAAGAGGATATATATGTTGATAATTGAATATTTTTAGTTGAAGTTTGTGTGATTATGGTTTAAGTTTATCTAATGGTCAAATTGAGTGTTTTTAGGTCAAATAAGAAAATCGAATGATATTATAGATTTATTGACTTTTATGGGTGTAAAGATATTATTTGGAGTTTGGAGAAGACAGAAAAAAAAACATTGATTATCGTAATTTAGATACTCTATCTTCCTTGGTTATATGGTTTGGAGAAAAAATTGAAGTTTCGAGGATTATAGTCTAAATTTACATAAAGATCAAATTGAGTATGTATAGATCAAATAAAGAAATTGAATGACATTATAAAAATTTTAGGCTTTTATTGTGTTTGAGGATATTGCTTGGAGATTTCAAAAACTTTCACATTGCGATTTAAGTAAATCGTATTTGTTATCCATATAGTTTGATGAGAAACTTAAATTTATTGGAGTTATTAATGGGATGTAGGATGATGGGTATAAGAATGATTTATATTGATTTTTCTTATTGTAAGGATTTGATTATAGAGGTTTTACGAAAATAAATAAGTCAAGATGATATTTATAGAGGAAATATGTTATCGATATAAGGTTTATATTTGATTGATGATGATGGCTTGGAGTTCATATTCATCATGATTGGAGTGAAAAATTATAGATATAAGGATTATTATTACGATGAAGTAAGATTATATGCTGATGCAAATCATTGATTCGAATTATTGGAAGTTGAAGAATAATATAATATCGTACATATTAGCGGTTCAAACGTGATAGTTTTTTAAGTCTGTAGAATTTGGAGAGAATTGTCACATCCGTGTCTAAATTTCTAGAATTTATACCTAGATATTAATATATATTATAAGTATTGGGTGTGTGATTATTATTTGGTGCTATAGGAAAAGATTGGAGTTAATTTGATGGGTTTATATGTAAATTAAAAGTTTAGAATAAGTTTTAAAGATTATAGAAAGATGGAAGATCAAATGTGATATTTACAAAATTTGGATATATATTCAAATTGTTCCAGAGAATACGGTATCATTATCTTCTTTTTTTTTCTTTTCTTTTTTCAATTCCTTTTAAATTCATCGGTTTTCTATGAACCGTTTCTCCACCGTTTCTTTGATTTACGAAGATCCGACCGTCCGAATCACTCGAAATTGAAACCATAGCATCCTTATACATAGTTCTAAGTCCTAACCGAAGAGTTTTTGAGTTTCGAAAGTGTTTGGAGGGAAACGTCTTAGATAGAATTTAGCGGCGAATCGATCGGGTGTATTTTGTTCAATTAGTGACCAAGGTAAGTAACTATCAACTATATTTTGAGTTTTATGTCCATAGATAAATATATATCAAAGATTTTTCAGAAATTGATATTTTAAGGTTATGCAGGAATTTTGTAAAATTGAGATTTTTCACGATTTTGCTTTTTATTGTGAAATTATGGTTCAAATGAAGCTATTGACTATGCTTCTATGTGAATTTCAGATTTTACTTGATTATCTTGATTTAAGGCTTGATTTGGTTGATTTATATATATACATATATGTTTTTGGTTTCAATGTATATATATATATATATATATTGAATAAAATGAATTTGATGATTTTTTACGAATTGTTGTTGGATTGAGAAATCTGTTGCGGTTATTGTTGTTATTATTTTGGATTGAAGTCCAAATATGATTTTTACGAGCTGTGATATTTCGAAAGATTAAATGATTTTGTCCATCTAGGATTGCCCGGGGTAGAAGTTGTATTTGTAAGACCATACCTAATGGCGGTATGGCCAGAGTGCACGGCTGGTAGTCCTAACTGTTAGGCAAGGAACGAGATATAAATGAGATATCTCGATATTGTTATGATTGATGTTATGATCTACACGGGTGGAATTCAAGGATGGATACAATATTATATATTTTTATGGTTTTGGTTTACTACTTTGACTATATTATGAACTTAAGTTTTGAGTATATTTTATAAGGTTTTGATTAAATCCCTTTATAAACGTATATATGTAGCTATGTTAAGTAAAGTTGGTTTTTATAGCTGATAGTTTCTTACTGAGATTTTTGTCTCACCTTTTTTAAATGTTTTAATGTTTTTAGGTGAGAAAGTACAGGATATAGAGAAGGTTACCGACCGTTTAGGCGGGGTTTGGAAGTTGGCTGCTTATTATGAGAATTATGGTTAGAACTTTAGTAGTTCAATTGTAATATAATGGCGTTGGATAATTTGGAGACTCTTAAGTATTGATTATGATCTTTCTATTTCACGCCCGATGCCGATTGAGGTCGTCTAGGGTCGGGTGTGACACTCAGCCACCTCGGCACTACCCCCATTCTCACTTACTTACTAGAATAAATAATTTTATTAACTTAAATTTGTTTAAGTTTATCAAACAAGCTATAAATATTTAAACAACAAGTTATATCCATTAATCAATAAAAAAAAAGGGGTTAAATACATGAATATCATAATTAAGTATAAAATTACAACTAAATCATATCACCAAACTTAATTTTTAATATGTCATTATTTTCTATATATTATGATTTTATAACATAATTTAAAAATTCTAGACTCCAATTCATAAATCATAAACCCTAGAAAATATATTCTAGACTCTAATTTATAAATTCTAATCCTTAAAATATATTAAAAGTACTGTTTTTACTAGTTTGACATAATCTAAAATTATGACTTGATATAGATGTAAATAATTTTTAAAAGATGATTTTCTGTGTAATTTTCCCATAAAAAAAACAAGTTATATCGGCTAGTCACTGCAAAATTACATTATACCCTATGTATGATGTTTTATTTTTTATTTTTGGGATAAATTTTATCCAAACATTTCTATAGATATAACCCTAATGTATAAAATGATACAAATTTAATCTTAATATTTTTAAGCAAGATTAATTTTAGCTATACATTACAAAAAAAATTAAAAAAACTGGTTTGACTGTTATTTAACTGTCACATCAGACTTCCAAACAAATTTTTCGATAAACTGAAGTATGTATGTGACAGACTTAATTGTTAGCAGTTTAACAAGTTTTTTGTAACTGTGTTAGTGACACATTAAATATATTAGATGTAATTGATGTTTGAAAGGTCCGGTGTGACAATTAAATAACACTCAAACCAACGTTTTCAAATTCTCATTAACATAAAGCTAAAATTGATCATATTTGGAAACTTTAGGATTAAACTTGGACAATTTAATACATTAGGACTAAATTTACACTTCACCGAAAATATTAGTGTCAAATTTGACTTTTAACTTTTCTTTTTATTAATAAATGCATCCGATTAAACATTTATAAATATTGAACAGTCTATCAAGCAGCTAAGAAATGATGTATACTTAAGGGTGTTGTTTACCTACTTTTCTCTTTATCTCCACTTTAAAATTGAGAGTTTTAAGTGTTTGGTTAAAAACCTTCAATTTGTCTTTTATACATGAAAAATAGTTTTTTATAAAAATGGGGGATTCCTACTTTTGTAAAAAAAAAAAACTAACAGTAAACAGCAGGTAAATCAAATGGCCTAAAGCAAAACTGAATACAATAGTAAATATAGCTTTCAATTTATGACACGAGAATTGTAATTTCTAAAAATAACTTGTTTGATATAACATATTACAAATATTACAAATAATTATATATAAAATATATTAGTTGATATCAATGCTAAATGATGTTACACACATGACGCCATCATCATTATCAAATTCGATAAAGGCAGAGATTGCGGATGAGATTCGAGTAATCGAGGTGTCAGCCCTCGACAACTACCTTGGTGCACCAATTGATATAGGCAGAAATAAATCTCAAGTATTCGGTTTCTTAAAAGATAAAAATTGGAATAGAGTGAATAACTGGAAGGAGAATTTCTATCAAGGGCGGGTAAGGAAGTGTTAATCAAATCCGTCTTACAATCGATTCCAACATATTTGATGAGCATCTTTCTTATGCCTAATGAACTGTGCGATGACATTCACAAAATCCTAAATAGATTTTGGTGGAAATCAGCGGGTACTAATCCTTCAGGCATTCACTGGAAAAAATGAGAGAGTATGTGTAGGCCTAAAAATAAAGGAGGAATAGGTTTTAGAAATATTCATCTGTTCAATTTAGCATTGTCAGCTAAACAAAGCTGGAGGATAATTCAAGAATCGCACTCACTAATGACTACAATACTAAAGGCGCGCTACTTTCCGAATGAAGAATTTCTCCAAGCGAATATAGGTCACAATCCATCATATATCTGGAGAAGTTTACTAGCTAGCAGATCTATATTACGGGACGGATTGCGATGTAAGGTCGGGATGGATCGAACTATACACATTTGGGAAAGCCCTTGGCTCCCGAACAATTCGAACCCGCGGACTACTAGTCTGAGGTCGGCGGACTGCCAAGCTGATCGAGTAAGCGGCCTAAAAGAAGAGAATGGCAACTGGAATACAAGGTTAATACGTAATATATTTAATGATAGGGACAACCAATTGATATTATCTATCCCTAACAGATTTTATGTGGGCATTGACACCTGGTTCTGGCAGTTCACCCCGAATAAACAATACTCAGTAAAGAGCGGATACTGGAAGGCGGCCGGAAACAAAATCGAGAATTCGCAGATCTTAAATCGGGTTAATTGGAATTTGCTATGGAAACTTCATGTTGCTCCTAAGGTGAAAAACTGTATTTGGAGAATGCTATCGCATTGCCTTCCAACAATGGCAAACTTGGCTAAACGACGCAGTTCACTTCCGAACAGATGCCCGATTTGTGATTTGGTAAACGAAAATGAAACTCATACTTTTATATCTTGTGTGTTTGCTAGACAGGTTTGGGCGTTGTTCTACTCAGACAGCCGTATGGAGCAAGTTCATGACGTATGCGAATGGTTCTCGGGATTACTAGTGTCGTCTCTGTCTGCTGCAGAATCGGCCGCTGTCGTTCTGTGGCATTTGTGGAAATACCGAAATAAGGTTGTGTGGGAGAAAAAGTTCAGCTTGCCGAGTTCAGTCCTTGCAGTTGCTTTAACGGGACACCAAGACTGGAAAAATGCTCAAAACAGACTCAAAAGTTCTTCCCCCGCAAGACGGGAAACGGAGGCGAAATGGCGTAAACCAACTCTTGGTTTTCTGATTTGTAACGTTGATCCTGGCATTAACAATGAGGGTACATATTGTGCATATGGTATGTTAATTCGTGATAATAATGGAGATTGTGTACAAGCTAGAAACGGGGGGATGGCGAATTTGAACGATCCCTCTCTCGCGGAAGCAATGGCAATAAGATAGGCTCTCAGTTGGATTAAGACACTGAATTTATCCCAAGTGATAATTCAATCTGATTGTCAAAGCGTGGTACAAACTATTCATTCAAAGGTGTCTAACCTCTCTTATTTTTCTGATGTTATTCAAGATTGTTTGTCTATTCTTCAAGATCTGAACTCAGTTTCGATCTCTTTTATTAAGCGATCAGCGAATCTCGCAGCTCATTCTTTAGCAAAAGCTGTTAGATCTAGGTCTGATTGGGGTGAGTGGGCATGTCCACCACCTTTTCTTATCGGTATTCTAGACTCTGATTTAACTTAATAATATGCTTTATTTCTTAAAAAAAAAAACATAATAAAGGCCCAAGTAACGTCTAAAACGGTTTGTGACCCACTTCAACAATAAGACTGTGTTTATTGCCGTCCAAGCCCAACACAACTAATAGGATTCGGACCTCAATGCACAAAGGAATCTTCCGAAATCCTATGCCACAAATGATTTTTCTCATGATTCATTAGAATTCTTTAAGGGATTGAGAATCCTATCTCCATAAGGATTTCTAAGGAGATATCAACCTTAAACCTTAGCGAACACTATAAATAGATAAGTATAAGCACAAGGTTCGGTACGTTAATTACTATCTCAAACTAGTTCATATTCATCTGTTTGATTGTAATCATAAACTAACTTAGGTATCGGAACGGGTTTATTGGACTTCACCTCTATTTGACCTACATACTATTTTATAAGATTATCATTTCAACTTGAACATGTAATTTAAATCAGGTAACAAGTTATCACTAGCATACGAAGATTAGGGATAAACTATTTTGACCCTGAAAAAAGGAAATCCGAAAAGAAAGCAATTACGGCAGGAATCTGAAAGTAAAGGTAAGGTAACATATCCGGAATTAGTGGCACCATTTCAGCCTACAATCTCTCACACATCACCACGCTGTCTTGCTTTTTTTTTTTTTTCTCTTCGGAAATATCCATTCTCAGCCTCTGTTTTTCCATGATTATATATATTTTTTTTATTATTACTATAATAGGAAAACAACACATTGTTAGCAGGCTAGAAAATTATAAAAATCAAACTCTTCTCATCTAGAAGTGGCAAAATTACTGTCATCTCCTTATTACACAACACGCAACACGGAATTGATAAATAATTGTAGTGTTTGGATTTAGTTTGGTAGGTAATGTGTCATTTTTTTATTGACACAAAAGTAACAAGCAAACTTTTGGAATGGGTTAGGGTTGACATACTAATTTAAAAATGATATAAAATAACACAAATATTTAAAATATGTTTTTTCATGTTACCTTTTATTAATAAAAGTAATAAAATTACAATTATTACTTTCAAATACGACTCATACCTCATATATTGTTATACGCATATTAATATATGACCATTTAACGTAATATTATCGGACTTTTGAATGGTGAGTGTTAACATATTAAAATTTCTCTAATGTTTTATTATTATTTTAGAGAATAAGACAGTTAGTTACTTTTGAAAATGCTTTAATTTATTTAAACAACATTTTTATAAACACTGAAAAGATACATATATAATTAACATATATTATCTTAGTATCTGAATTTGTAACCAAATGCACGAACTTCCTGCTGACCCTTCCAATGATCTCCCTGTAAACAGAATAATAGGTCAGAGAAGGGCCGGAGTTTGATGACCTCATTCCGATGCCTAAATCAGTTGATGTTTGGAATGGTCGAAAAATATGAACTGTTTGAGAGATAGAAGTGTTAACGTAGCCTTTAGTGCAATAATATCTATCTATTTGTAAGGTTAAAGTCGTGCCCCTCTTTTTTTGGGAATCGTATCTGTATTACGAATCATTCTTCTATTGGAAGTGTTGTTTTAGGAAAAGTCTTCTACAGGGAGAAGTCTTTGTCCTAGCCGTATGGGGTTTCCCTTAATGAGAAACGTTTTATGAAAGTTCTTGATGGATCTGAAGACCTATGCTTTTACACGTGGTATTAAATCTGAGGATCCCTGAAATACCACGTGTGTCAAACATATATCTGATTTTATTCCATGAACTTCTCCTCAACCGATCTCAAGTGTATACAACTACATCTCACAAGTACATGTACATTTTTTTTTTGGTAGACTAAGGAAGGCATAAAGCCCAAGAGCAGGAAACAGAAACTAAAAGAACAAAGCTAAGCATGCACGAATCTGCTAGAAACAGAGCCTCTACGATCAGCTACAAGAATTTTCTAGAGGCCTGCAGGAGGCACACCAAACTCATGGTGACCCAGAGAACAAGAACCTGCGAAGTTCGCCAGCCAGTCAGCTGCTATATTTCCTTCCCGATAGGTGTGGTTAAAGACGAGGGTCCAATCTCTGTCTCTTAGTTCGGTGCACCGACTGATAAGCCAAGAGAAAGGATGATGCACTTCTACAAGAGTTGTCATTAACTTCAGAACCAAAGTAGAATCCACTTCAACAATCACTCTTCTGAAACCCTTATCCCAAGCAATCTGTAGCCCAAAATACAAGCCCCAGATCTCAGCAGCCGACGAAGTACTGTACCCAATATTCGCTCCAAAGCCCCCCATCCACTGACCATACTCATCCCGAATTAATCCTCCCGCAGTGTCCATCCCTGGATTTCCTTTACAGGCCTCGTCGGTATTAATTTTCACCCAGCCCATATCCGGTGGTTTCCAAGCGATCCAGATAGTACGAGGGAAGTGAGTAACCGCCGAGGAGTGGAGCTGTTTCGCTTTAATAAACTCATTATAGAATTTGAGGACCATATCAGTGAGGTTATTCTCAATTCTCGCCTTTCTGAAGACAAATTCATTCCTCCACTTCCAAAGCCACCAAACTAAGAACCCGAAGAAAGTCAGCTAAGGGATCTCCCTAATGCCATCCCGATTTGAAATATTAATCCTCATCCAGTCGCTTAGGGGAGCTGTGAAGAACGCCTGCCGATGGCGCGCCGGAATAACAGACAACCAGAACAGTTGTGCCATATGACAGTCCCGGAGCATGTGGAGTTCAGTTTCGCATTGGCCACAACGGGAGCAGCGGCTGTCAGAAGCCAAATGATGCCTGACCCGATTCGAGTTACACAGCACAGCGTTATGTCGGATCTGCCAAAGGAAACATCTGATCTTCATAGGCACTTCTACTTGCCAGATGCAATTCCAGCCCCTGACTTCTCTCTCCTGACTGCTTTCCTGGATTAAATGGTACCCTGTTCGCACAGAATACGCACCTGAAGATGACGGGATCCAGGACCAGCAATCACTAATTTCACTGGAAGGGTTCACAGCAAGAGCCGCCATTCGAAGCAAGGTTGACGAGTCCAGCGATCCCTCAAGGCTGGGTCAGTTCCACTAATTCCATTCCTTAATCCAATAATCCACTACACTCTTATCCCGAGCAGCGGTGGGAATAGGTTGAGTAACTACCTCCGCGAGAGTCGAACTACCACACCATGTGTCTGTCCAAAACTGAGTGTTCTGACCCGAGAAAATGAGTTTACGCACGCCCTTCTACAACACTTCGCTGCCAGCAACGATCCCTCGCCAGGTATAAGAGTTTGTAGGCTTAGACATAAACATATCCAGACCCTTCCTCACCTTGCAATATTTCGCTTTCAAGACACGACTCCATAGAGAATCATTTTCTCCAAGAAGTTGCCACCCCAACCTAGCTATCATAGCAAGATTGAATTGCCTCATGTTGCGTATGCCAAGCCCTCCCTCTTCCTTACTTTTACAGACAGTTTTCCACTTCACAAGATGGATCCCATGATTCGATCCCTGCGAGCCCCAAAGGAACCGAAGATTCCAGGCATCAATTTTAGAACAGATGCTTTTGGGCAACACGGTCGTTTGCATAGTGTAGCTAGGGATTGCTGAAGTAACTGATTTGACAAGAGTTAATCGCCAAACAAAGTTTAGACACTTCTCCTTCCATCCCGCAAGTCTCGCATAAACTTTATCCAGTACATGTTTATAAGTCTCCTTAGTTACTCTGTCATGAAGCAGGGGCATCCCCAAATACATCCCCAAATTCTGAGTCTGAGCAAAGCCCAAAGTATCACATATACCACGACTGACAGTAGCAGAAACATTCCTTGAGAAGAAGACTTTAGATTTCTGAGGGCTGACCTTCTGCCATGAGCTATCATAGAAGCGAGATAACACATCTCGGATCACAACGGCTTGATCAATAAAAGCTGCAGACACCAGAACGATATCATCCGCAAAGAATATGTGAGATAAAGATGGTCCATTTCGGGATAAACGAACAGGGTCCCAAGAACCATTTGAAATAGCATCAGAAATTAAGTGGTTTAAACGTTCTAGGCAAAGCACAAAAAGATAAGGGGATAGGGGGTCCCCTTGTCTGAGTCCCCTAGTTGGTTTAAAGCTTGGGAGTTTCTCCCCATTCCAGAGAACTTGCATGTTCGAGCCCGAGACACAATTCATGATGAGATCAACAAAAGGAGGGTCAAGCCCCAGCTCGTGAAGAGTGTCCCTGAGAAAAGCCCAAGAAACCCTGTCATAAGCTTTTTCAAGATCCAATTTCAGCACCATATATCCCTTACGGCCAGATTTCTTAAGGAAAGAGTGGACAATCTCTTGTAGGAGGATCACATTGTCTGAAATTTGACGGCTAGGTATAAAACTGCTTTGATTGGGGCTGACCACATTGCGCAATATGGGTTTGAGCCTGTTGACAATGCATTTTGTGACAACTTTGTAGAGGATATTAGAGAGGCTAATGGGTCTGAATTGAGAAATTTGTTCACGGTTGGCCGTTTTAGGGATAACAGTGAGGAGCGTGTCATTCCAGGAGGTGGGGAGGCAACCAGAAGAGAGAATATTGAGAACCGAGTCACATACCTGGGGGCCAACCTTTGTCCACATTTTCTGATAGAACCCTGCTTGGAATCCATCGGGGCCCGGGGCTTTAAAAGGATGCATCCCAAAAATCGCAGCCCTGACTTCATAGGCGGAAAAACCGGCGGAAAGAGAGGTCAAAGCAGACTCAGGTAGAGTAGGAAAACGGCAGTTAGAAACGAGCCGAGGGCGGTTGCTGCAATCTTCGGAGAACAAAAGACGGTAATAATCGATGACCAGCTCTTTAATATCTTCTGCAGCCCAGACCCAAACACCCTGTTGATTTTTCAGACCTTCAATTTTATTTCATCGACGCCTGATCAAAGTAGAGGTGTGGAAGAAAGAAGTATTACTGTCCCCAAAGCAAAGCCACTTAACCCGAGATTTCTGATACCATAAAATTTCTTCTTGAAGTAAGACTATATCAAGCTCGCTTTGGAGTTTGGCTTCAAGCCGTAGTAAGCCATTGTGAACCCGGATTTTGAGACACTTTTGCACCCCTGCAAGGCGACGAATCAGCTGCTTTTTCCTCTTGTAAATGTTCCCAAAAACCTCACCATTCCAATATCGGAGGGCGGGGATTAGGGAGGCCAGACTTAGGTCAATACGGATGGAGTTATCCCAGGCGGCATCAAACATGGCTTGAAAGCTCGGATGTGTAAACCAAGAGGCTTCAAATCGAAAAGGCTTGTTTACCGGTGTGCGGGAATCCATTTTCAGGTTGATGGCAATAGGAGTATGATCCGAGCGGTGACGGGGTAGGTGCCGCACCAAGGCTTCTGAAAAGAGGCTTCTGAACTGCGGGTCACATAGGGCTCGATCCAACCGACAAGCCACACAAGTTCTTGGGGATGTACCCCGATACCAGGTGAAACACGGTCCAAAGAAACCCATATCCATAAACCCCATATCATTAATCCTCTCGGCGAAAAAAGCACAGCAGTTCAGAATGTTCATGGACCCCCCTTGCTTTTCATCCATGGATTTTATGCAGTTGAAGTCTCCCACCACAGTCCACGGCCCCCTCACGTGAGTTTTCAGATTTCTCAAATCTGCCAAGAACTGCCTTTTCCATCTGAGCTGTGGCCGGACATACACGAAAGTAGCATAAAAATATTGGGGTTGCTGGGGGGGCCCATTCAAGGTGATGCAAGTATGGAGAAACTGATCATTCTTAGAAATAACTTGAATTTGAAGTCTATGAGAATTCCAAAAGAGCCAAATTCCGCCTCTGAAGCCATCAGTGTCGACAACGGAGACATTAGTGAAGTGAAGTTTTTTCCTAAATTCCTCAGCACGAATGGAGGGGAGACGAGGTTCGAGTAGACCAGAACATCTGGCTTATTGGTTAGCAGCAAGTGACGAAGAGCCCGGTGAAACTCATTACCACCGGCTCCAAAACAATTCCAAGAAATAACCATTTAGAGAAGAAGAAGCGCGAACACAGCCTCTGCTATTGACGACCCTGGGCAGAATGTTGCCCCTCATCCACCATCTGGATATTCATATCTCATGCACGGAGAGGTGTGACAGTAGTAGGACCAGCCCTGCTTCTTTTTTTCCTCCCATTTGTTTCATCTCAGACCCCAATATTTTCCTTGCCAGTAGTTGCTTTAGCAGTGTCTATAGCCGAATCAACCACATTATCCGCAAGATCACCAAAAATATTATGAGAACTCAGGTCAGGGAAGCTAGGAGGTCCAACATGCTTAGGTCGTGGGGCAGGGGATCCACCAGTCTTCGAATTGCCAAATATGAAATTCTGTTGGGGGCCATGATTCGCTACCATTTTGCCTTTCGGATCCCGCGTGAACCGCTGCTGTTGTGAGGAACTGCCCGCTATCTCGTTTGCTGCTGCCACGGGCTCAGAAGCCAACGGAATTGGGATGGTTTTCTTAGCGCGCGGACTGTATTTTCTTTTTGGGACAATCATCCAAGGCCCATAGGTATCAGTATCTATCACCCCCTCATTAATCTCCTTTTGGTTAATGTCCCCGGTTGTATTTCTAGTTTCCAAGGTATCCGTCCCCATGTTAGTATCTGAAGAAGCACCAGGTATGTCAGTCGCAGGGCACCCCGAAAGAGGTCTAGTGCTCATTGTGATCGCCCCTGGGTAAGTACAAGCCTCTTTAGAGTGGCCATATCGTCCACAGTTGCTGCAAGCAACATAAAGACCTTCATATTCAATGTGGTAAGTCGTTCCGTTCAACTGAAATTGAGCAACAAGTGGTTTGGATAGGTCAATTTCCACACAGACCCGTGCGAATTTCCCCCGTGCTTTTCCTACTGTGTTCTTATCAGCTCTAACTGCTTTCCCAAAAGAGTTTCCAATTAACATAAGGCAATCTTCATCATAGAATTGTAGAGGAAGTTCAGGGAATCGAGCCCAAATCAACGTGGAATCAACTGTAGCATCAGAAGGGACAAACGAGGGAGACCAGGTACGAACAGTCAGGTAGTGTCCCTGAACCATCCAAGGACCATCCCGAATCACATGTTCTCTGTCTGAGAGGTGCTCAAAGCTTGCCAAATAAAATCCATGTCCTAGGTCCATAATCTCACACTTTCCCATTGGCTTCCAAATTTCCAAGGCTCGGTTCCTTAAAGCAATGAAACCTACGATGCGTCCTAGAACTTTCACAATGAGGGAGTCTTGCCATACCTGAGACCATTCTTCCACCAGCTGAGGAGCAATAGTTATGCTAGGAAGAAG
The DNA here is from genome assembly GCF_963576675.1 of Euphorbia lathyris. Classification (NCBI taxonomy): domain Eukaryota; kingdom Viridiplantae; phylum Streptophyta; class Magnoliopsida; order Malpighiales; family Euphorbiaceae; genus Euphorbia; species Euphorbia lathyris. The sequence continues at coordinate 30,536,420 of NC_088917.1, forward strand.
GGGGTTACCATCTAGATATTCAATTTTTCCCAAACCAGACTCGCGAAGGTCGACGGGGGAGCGAGGTTGTTCCATCATGGTGGAATCTGCAGCGATATCTCGATAGGAGCGGGGGGTACCTGATTGCTGGGGAAGGGAAACATCTCTGCCGTCCGGTGGCACGGTGGGTGCTGGAATAGAGGGGTGCGAGAGGGGCGGCGGTGGGTTGTTAGGAGGCGAGGGTTCCATCGCGAGTTTTTTAGCTGCCGAAATATTTTTCACACATGTACATATTTATTAAAATCACAAAGATCAATAATTAACCGTTTAATTCGCTAGGATTCACAGGCAAAACCTAAATTAGAATTAGGACCAAAGTCCACATCTTGTAGTTGAATAATTACAAATAAATAATGAGAGTTAAACCTAGCTATAATTACAAGCATGATATATTAGGTATATAAATATTATTATTATTATTATTATTATTGTATAATAATTAAGGGATGTTGAGTTTAGGGGAAAAAATATCATCCGTGGCTTGAATATATAGAGTTACTGAACAAAGGGTTAATTCTAGAAGAAAAAAAAATAAAGTGTAAAAATACTCATAACGTTTACAGTTAGAAACAATTTTTACAGCCAAAAAAAATTTTACTCCTAACGTTGACAAGTTGGGTCAATTTGATCAATTATTCATCAAACTGTCTTCTCATTCATGAATCTTGCCCTGTACGCTTCGCATGATTTTATCACTAATTAATAACATATCACAAACATATTATTAGACATGAAATTTAAAAAAAATTAAAAAATATACCGTCTTTTGTACAAGTCGGACAAAAAAAATCAAATATTTCACCAAATTCATAAATATTCAGTTCTATTATTAAATCATAGAAAATATGAATTTTTTTTAGAATCAATTGGTATGCAATTGGTGCAGAATAAGAAACAAAGTATATATTCAGAACTTACCCGAGTTCTTTGGTGAGAAGACTGTTTTTATTCAGAACTTACCCGAGTTCTTCTCTAAAAAGCTCCTTACCATTACGGGGAGCTTCAAAGGGGACCCCCTTGCCAATTCTACCCAAAATAAAGAGGTTCAACTCGTTGGGTGGTGTAGGCCGAAGGATGGGGTGGTTAAGTTGAACACGGATGGCTCCTGTCTCAACAATGGAAAGATCGCGGCTGGAGGCGTGCTCAGGGACGCGGGAGGTGTCTGGTTGTCTGGATTCACCCATAACCTGGGTTTGGGCTCATCCTTTTCAGCGGAACTTTGGGGTATTCTTTCTGGAGTCAAGCTTGCCAGAAATCTGGGTATTAAAAGGCTTGCTGTGGAGTCTGATAATATGGAGGCTATTAATATGATCTCTAATAATCATGCTTTTTGTCTTAGTAGCCAGAACCTTATCAAAGCAATAAGAAGTCTTGGCTCCTCCTTTGAGTCCTTAGAGTTCAGCCACATCTACAGAGAACAAAATCGAATTGCGGATCGTTTGGCAGCGGCTGGGCACGAGGGGATGTTAGGTGTTTCCACCCTTTCTGATCCTCCTATCTATCTTTCTTCTCTCCTTTTAGAGGACAAAGTTGGGGTTAGCTTTTCTAGGCTGATCCCAGGTTAGCTTTTGTCTCGGTGTTGGTTTGTTTTCTTTCCTGTTTCTACCAAAAAAAAAAAAAAACAAAGTATATATATTTAATGTTTGAAATTGACCTAACTTACGACCATTAGGGGTAAAATTGCATCATTTTAAACGTTCGGGGTAAACTTGCTCCTGACTGTAATCGTTAGATGTATTTTGTATCTTATCCCAAAAAAACACATAGTTACACTCATTTGCAGATAAAGGACTTTGATTTTTTTTTAAAATGAGAACAGCTCGTCGCCATTTACAAAATCAAACATTTGGATTGATACTACCAAATTGACCGTTAATGACTTTAAAATAGAAAAATTCAAAATTTTAATGATATTCTAAGCAATTTTAATTCTTCAACTTTTTGGTTTTGATGTCATTTATGTGTTGTTTAGTATTATAGAACCACATTTTTAAGTTTTGGTTCAAGTGGTAAGAAATTGAATCTCTGTTTGTCGTTTTTAAGGTTCAATTCCCCACTTTATCAAAATTTAGTCATCATTGATAGTTAATCTGTAAATTTCAAATCTTGATGGAGGTCTATGAGTTGTCGTCTTAGGAGTGAGTAGACTTACTATTATTTTTTTTTATTTTTTGTAAAAGTCTTATATTTAGGATAAAATTAAGTGATTAAGACTAAATTATTTTTATTTTAGATTTGATATTCTCATAATATTAATAAATATAAAATGAACTTTCCAAAAAAATAAATAAATATAAAGGCCCTGTTTGGGAATTAGCTGTTAGCTGTTAGCTGATTACATTAGTTGTTAGCTATTAGCTGATTATATTGGCTGATTTGACTAGCTGTTTGTGTAGACATGTTTGGTAAAAATTATCTGATTGATAATAACGGTTTGTGCAAAAAGATGAATAAGGGCATTAATTTTGGCGCAGGAGAAGAGGGAGTCTATCTATTAGGGTTAAAGAAGTCTATTAATTTTAATATTACAAAACGCTAATTGAAAAAGCTCCTAAAAGGAGCTTTTTCTAAATTAGCGTTTTCATCCCAAAACTCTCTCTCAAACCTCTTTCCACCAAACACTCCAATCAGCGGTTTCGGTGGTCAAACCTCTAAAGTTGGTCAAAACCGCTCTTTTTATTCCAAAACGCTCTTTACCAAACATGGCCAAAATGAAATATAGGGGTAAATTTGAAAAAAGGGTAATAAATGTTTGGAAATCTAAAATTAAAGGAGTTTGGAAATTTCTAAAAAGTTAGAAGTGAAAAGGACTGGAGTAGCTATTACTGCATACTGAATTTTATATAGTTGTGTTGTGTGGACCTAACATTACTAATTATCTATACCTTCACTAATTAATTTAATTACTAGTCAGGCTCCAAATTTTGATGAGTATTGATTACTGATTAGCCTTCCTTCCTAAGTAACATTTCTTTTTGACCTCCATAAAGGAATTTCACATGTTCAACTTTACATCAATGGCCCACATTCACTCTTATTCTTTAATTTTTTGAAAAGATCTCATTCTTTAATTATGTCATCTATTTATTTATTTTATTTTATTGACGAAATTATGTCATCTATTTATCTAAAAAAGAATATCACATCTAAATGTACTACTACTTTGTTAGAATTTTATATTTCAATTGTTTTATGGCATTACAACCGTATGGTCCCCAAACTAAAGCTTCAAAAGCAATTAGGACTTTAAATTATCAAAATCATCAATCAAGTTCCTGAACTAAGTAAAAATTATCAATTGAGTCATCGTCCTATCCTAAAATCAGAAACTGTATTTGATATAATCTCTGTGTTGGTTCAAAATGAGTTTGGGGAAGAGAGTCTGAAACTGTTCAACCGAATGATTTACGATGAAACCTCAATTAATGATTTTTGTTTAGAATGAAGACCCAATTGATGATTTTTGGTTAGTTCTGATGTACATGAAACTCGTCTTTGTCATTGTCTGCTACTTCAGTGTCACTAGATGGCACTATTATGTCATCTTTGGCAAAAAGTTTACTTATATCAGTTGCACCAACATCATCATGTCATGTTGTTGCGTTGATTAATTGTTTCGGTATTGAGCCATCGGCATACGTTTTTCCAGCAACTGCTGGTTCGGTTTCTGTTGCCGATGCTGTTGCGACTTTCTTGGCAGCCATGTTTGACGTTCTTTCCCCAGTGTCTCAATTGTATTTATTCCCTCAGTAGCAACACAATCTTATGTTGATGTTAGTGGCTCAGTCCCTGCTCCACTTCAGCTATCTCCTCTTGCCATTCCGACTTCAATCTCCTCCCATACTGTTACAATTCTGTGTGCTCCACACTTCACTCCCGTCATAATTTTGAGGGAATTATTGCATCTCACCAAATGGTAATGTTGATCCTACATGTTTCAGTAAAGCAAACAAACTTCTTGAATGGCGTGAGGCAATGTCCAATGAGATACCAACTGTAATGGATAGTGGTACATGGATTCTGGTTCTCCGACTATCCAATCGCAATATCATTATGTCTCCCTGGTTGTTTCATTTCAAATGGAAATCTGATGGCTCTATTGAACATAGGCATGTCTAGTGGCGAGCAACTTTAGCCAACAGTTTGCTATTGACTATAATGAGACGTTTAGCCTTGTTGTTAAGGCTACTACCATTCCTATAGTCCTTGCGCTTGCTGCTTCTCATGGTTGGTTCGTTAATCAACTAGATGTGTCCAATGCCTTTCTGCATGGTAACCTCTTTGAACAAATTTTTATGGAACAACCACAGGGGTTTGTTGATGCTGATAATCCTAATCATGTGTGTGTACTTAAGAAGAGTTTATACGGTCTAAAATAGGATCCTCGGGAATGGTTTTCTCGATTTAGAAAAGTTCTTCTGCATTTTGGTTTCACAATGTCTCACGCATATCACTCTTTATTTGTCAATACTCAAGGTGAGCATAAAATCTTTATTTTCTAGGTATTGAACTCAAATACATCAGTGACATTCTTGATTGGGTTAAAATATATCAGTGACATTCTTGATTGGGTTAAAATAACTAACTCCAAACCCACTCAGACTCTTATTGCAACCACACCAACATTATCAAAAGAACTGGGCACTCATCTCATGTCTAATGATGAATATAGGAGTGTGGTTGGTGCCCTTCAATATTTAATTTTGATTCGTCCTGATATTTCCTTTGCTATTAATAAACTTTGTCAATTTTTGCACACTCCCACTGATGAGCACTGGAAACGTGTAAAAAGTGTAATTCGCTACATTCAGGGTATTTTGGACATGGTGTACTTCTCTCCTCTACCAAGATTCAACATATTCATTGTTACTCTGACACTAATTGGGGGGATGTCCTGATGATCGATTCTATGTTTCGGAAATTTGTGGTGGTATATTTTGACGACATTCTTATTCATAGCCAAACATTGGAGGAGCATGTGAAGCACTTGAGAGTGGTATTAGATGATAGGGGTGAAAAATCCATATCTTTTAATACGGTTTTTAGGACATTTCTAATAAATCAATGTCAATTTTATAAACTTTATCTCATTTTTATTCACTTATTAGTTTCTTATTCTCTTGTTTAGCACTTTTTTTTATGCTTTATTTATGTCATTTTCTTATAAACTATTGCCAAATTAGATGTTAATTTAATTATACTCAAGCTCTAGCTATTTGATTCACCAAAAATCAAAACGAATTGACTTAGTATTTAAGACTTATTTTGGTGAATCAAATAGCTTTAGAACTAATGATTTTTCTTGAGATTTTGGTGAGATTTTCAGGTAAAACAACCAATGACAAGACTGACCAAGAGAAAAATGAAAAAAAAATCACGAATGACCTCCTGAAGGTCAGCTCGGCGAGCTGGCCACTTATGACGCTGGCTAGGGCAGTCTGAGGGCCAGCTCGACGAGCTGGCCACTAGCACTGAGCTAACCCTGCACCAAGGCCTAGCTCGGCAAGCTAAGACCTCGAACCAGTCAAAATTGACTGGTTTAAATACAATTTTTACAGGATTTAGACTCTTTGTGTGATATTTTTGAGCCTGTATCATCTGATTTGGTAGTTTAGGTTTAATTTTGCCTATTTAAGGGCTTGTAATTCGTATTTGTAAGGACCCATTGTCATCTTTGTAAACTCTATACTTTTGAGAATTAATCATCTTCCTCCTCCATCTGCCATTAACATCTGAGAAAGCTCCATCCACATCCGTTTCAAGGATTCTCAAGTTCTCATCTCCTCCAAGTTTAGAAAGACGATTACTTGAGTCGACAGGTTTCAAAATGGATTTTTACCCTCTTATCTCTATATACTTTTATAGATCCTTCTATGAATCCCGATTTGCTTGTAACTTTGTGACAATTACCCTTTATCTTTAATACAATTTCAATTTGATTTCCATATATGTTTATTTAGCTATGCTTTTTCTTATTGTGTTTAAATCATTTAAAAGTCCAAATAACAACTTGGTTTATATTGCGAGTCTAATTCGGCTGTCTATAACTGGAAACTGTAGTTATTGACAACATCACATTAAAGGATTATGGTTTATAAATTCATAAGCTCATGTAATTTTACTGCCTTGGAGGAAGAGGAAGAGGAAGTTGAGTTTTCGATATACCCGAACACATACATCTATTGCTCTTATGTTGAATTGATTCTAAAGAGAGAAAAATTAATAAAGAGAAGAGAGAGAAAGTATGAAAAATAAGAAATTAAAGAGAAATAGAGAAGATGATGTAATTGATTTTTATTTTTTATTTTGAGGTTTGTTTGTGATAATTAGATAATAAGAGAGATCAATTTATAACATAAATAAATATAAGGATAAAATTAACTTTTTAATCTGTGATTTTTGACTTTTTTTTTTAACATCGTTAGTCAATTTGGCCTGTGTTTGCTAACGGAATAAATCTAAAGGTGCCATTTTGTAAATTTTTAAACCATAAGGGTGCCAATCGAAAATATGTATAATCACAAAATTTATTTTTATATTTTTCCGTAAATAAAATTATTTAAAACTGTTAATATTAAAGATAAAATTCCACTTTAGAAGTTGAGAATAAAATTGCTTTTCATTATTGTTATTGTAATTTTTACACTTTACCTAACAAAATTGATAATAAAATTTGGACAAGTGTTGTAGTAAATTGATTATATATGAGCATCGAACTCATTAGAGTGGAAGCATGTGTTAAAATTCAGCCAAAGAGAAAAAGGAAAAAAGAAAAAAGAAAAGAAAAGAAATATAATCCGTTCCCTTTAAAGAAGAAAAGAAAAGAAAACCGTGGACGGTGACCACCACCACGAGTTCATATAACTACAATATTACAGCGCACGATTTTGCTCCCCTTTCTTTTATTTTTTTTTTCACTAAAATACCCTTTTGATTTTGAAATAAAGCAGTTTATTTAGTGATAAATTCGGATTTCTTTTATTCATCAATTGACATATTTAAAACCAAATTTGTTGATAAAATGACATTATCCATATCACAGACATTATACGAAATATTATAACACAATTAAGAGTAGAATATTAGTTTTATGAAAAGAGTGAGAAGTATCAAAATTATTAAAAGTGATTATATTTTAGTATATGGAATTAGGGAATAGGATAAGATAAGGGTAAAAATAATTTAAATATGGGTAAATTTTAAAACTAGGTCAAATGGGAGGCTCATTTACATATTTAACCCATTAACCCAACCTACTACATATCTGGACTGTTTTTGTGTGACTTTCCCATAATACCCTCAATATTTACGCGCGTCTGTCTCCCTCTTGTCTGACTTCGCAGATTCGATCTTATGCGAAGCCTGCGAAGCTAATGTTTGGGTTTACTTGATGAATTTAATTAGCATATGTGAAGCCTGCGAAGCTAATGTTTGGTTTAGTGGATGAATTTAATTAGCATATGCGAAGCCTGGATGTGTTTTTAAATTAATTCGCGAAGTAGTATATAACAAAAAAATGCCAAACAACAACGGATTCTAACATTAAAATCATAACATTATCAAAATTTACAACAAGATTGCCATAATAAACTCCTAACTAATCACTTCAAAGTGAACCTGACTAATCTGGATGGAAATTTCTCTCTCTACAGGAGGTCCAGACCTTTTGGGATGGACATGTCCCATGGTGCACACCAAGATTGGCACAATCTCTCCAAACCAGCCATTTCAAAGTGAATGTGCCAATCTTGAGGGAAATTTCTCCCTATACAGGAAGGAAAGTCATCTCCCCTGCATCCGAGTACGCCACCTTCTAGAAAGGGATGTTATGTAATCAACCACCTTCAGGAAAAAATTAATCGTGTTAGGCAAGGAAAAAGACGATTTTGGCTTCGCGAAATGAGGATTAGCGAAGCATGCGAATGTAAATGTACAAGGAAAGAGATGATTTTACTTCGCTAATCGATGTTTTCGCGAGGTCTGAAACGTGATGATATACGTCGCATATCGATGCTTTCGCGAAGTCTGCGAGTGAAATCATGAACTTTTCTACTCGCAGACTTCGTGAACTAATCGATTCGCGAAGTAGATTGTCACGTTTCAGGCTCTTTCTCTTCGCAGATCTTCGCGAAATCATCGACTACACGAAGTGTATTCATGGAAAAACGCAGGAAAAACAGCAGATACTTACATTTTTCGCGCCTTTCACCCTTAAAAGCGATAATAACAATATGATAAACTGGGAAAACGATGGAAATAACGTAGAATAACTATTTCTTTGATGGTAACAAGAAGAAAGAAACCAAGTAACGAGCATGAACAGGAAGATGAAGAACCATGGCTTCGTTTTCTAGGATTAGGAAGTTGCAGAATCAAGAGATGAAGAGAGGAAAAAAAGAAATACATTGTGATTTGGAGAAATGATGCAGATTTCGTGCAATTTAAAGGAATATAGGAAGATCAAAAGTCTTGGAATCATTAATGGAGGAGCCAACAGCCGTTTCGCGCACCCAAGGAGAAGAGGGGAGAGAACGTTCGCATAAGGGGAAGTGGGAAGGTTAGGGGTATTATGGGAAAGTCACACAAAATCAGTCTAGATATGTAGTAGGTTGAGTAAATGGGTTAAATATGTAAATGGGCCTCCCATTTGACCCATTTTTGTAATTTTCCCTTTAAATATTTACAGGTTTAGTCATAATACTGGATGATGTGGTTGGATTTTGAGAATCCATGTGTTAACCTGCAATCTGCACAGAAGCAAGATCAAAGGGAGACCGTTGTACGACGAACTCGTTTTGATGCCTAAATTAGTTTATGATAGGACTGGAGGATGATCACAATTAGAAAATTAAAGATGTAATGCAAGCTTAATAGAATGAATGAACTTGTTTGTCTTGAGCTGAGTTTTACTCTATTTATACTGATGTCGAACTATAGAGGGTGGGCCACGTGCCACCTATTGGTAGGATTAAGTGTGCCCAGATATCGGAGCTTGATATCCTTCAAGGCCACTTGGCCCATACTTCTCGGGATCATGTGTGATTATGGTAATGATTGGATCTTTGACTGGATCTAGTGAGACTTTCCGAATCAAGCTCCCTGATACGTAGTCGTATTACTTTATTTAGCTGAGGATATGTCATATGCTCTATATCTCTTAAAGTTTGGTAGGACTTCTACGACGCCTTATGGTGGAGTTATATTTGCTTGATATTAGATGTCCCCCCGAGTTTAATTTATCATTCTTTATGAGGAGAAGCACTGGCTTCTTCAGGCATTGTAGTTCTTGTTCCCTGAAAAGTTGAAGGAGGGGGGGGGGGGCGGTTGATCTTGGTGTCTTTTGATTTTTTTTTTTGAAAAATGGGGGATTGATAAGGAGGTTATGCAGGCTCCTGACGGTTGATTTACCTATCATCCAGTGCTCATAAATGCAACTGTCAAGGCACCTTTCCTTGTGTTTCTAGACATCTTTCGAGTTGACAACAGTTTCTCCTCATGTGTCATGTGGTGTGGTATCATGATTTTTGAGAGTGTGTGCCTTTAATCGTTACTAATAAATAATGATAATACATGTCATTTCAGTTGCCTTTCTAGTAATATAAAAAGGGAGAGTTTCATTATGAGTTTCTTTTTACCTATTGCTTTCTTTCTTGCCTTGCCTTCTTGCTGGAACTCTTCCTAGTGAATCCAACTTTTAAATGTACTTTTAAATGTATTTTCATACGAGAGGCTAGAGCAAAGGTGAATCGGGATCTATATTGTAACATCCCTAAAACCCTAATATACAAGGTTGGATACGAAGGAAGGGGAAAGAGACATATATAGAATTGCTCGGATGAGAGATAGGAAGACGCAAGATCTCGGAAAAGTAAAATGTGTGAAGGATGTGGACCAAAAAGTCCTAGTTGGAGATAAGGATATCAAGGAGTGATGGAGGTCCTATTTTGATGACTTATTTAATGGAGATCGGGGAGAAGATGTTGGAGATATAAGTATCCCTCACGATATGATAAATCGTGACTGCATGCGGAGAATTCAAAAGGGTGAAGTCAAAATGGCATTAAATAAAATGAGATTGAAGAAAGCAGTAGGACTTGATGGCATCCCTATTAAGATTTGGAGATGTTTGGGAGAGAGAAGAATCGAATGGTTGACGACGTTCTTCAACAAAATTTGGAGACACAATAAGATGCCATCGGAATGGAGGAAAAGTATCCTAATCCCTTTGTATAAGAACAAAGGTGATGTCCAAGATTGTGCCAACTATCGAGGAATCAAATTAATGAGTCACACTATGAAACTTTGGGAGCGAGTGATCGAACAAAGGCTAAGGAGGACAGTGAAGATCTCGGAAAACCAGTTTGGCTTTATGTCGGGAAGATCAACTATGGAAGTCATCCATCTAATGAGACAATTAATGGAGCACTATCGAAATAAGAAGAAAGATTTGCATATGGTTTTCAGTGACTTGGATAAGGCATACGATAAGGTACCAAGGGAAGTACTTTGGTGGGCCTTAATAAGGAAAGGCATTTCGCGGAAATATATTGATATCATAAAGGACATGTATGAGGGAGCATGCACGAGTGTACGTACCAGTGTTGGGAAGACTGAAGAGTTCCCTGTTATAATTGGAGAGCATCAAGGATCTGCACTAAGCCCATTTCTTTTTGCCATCGTTATGGATGAAATAACGAGCTCACTTCAAGATGGTATACCATGGTGCATGTTGTTTGCAGATGATATTGTGTTGGTTGATGAGATGAAAGAAGGTGTGGAGAGGAAGTTGGAACTATGGAGACAAACTTCAGAATCTAGAGGCTTTAAGTTGAGCCGAAGTAAGACAGAATATTTGGAGTGTAAGTTTAGCAACGATAGGAGTAGGGAAGCAGGGACAATCACCCTAGATGGGAGAGTTGTTCAGGCCTCAGAGTGCTTCCGGTATTTAGGATCTATTATCCAAACGGATGGAGAAGTAGATGGAGATGTTGCTCATAGGATTAAATCTGGTTGGGCGAAGTGGAAGAGTGTTACGGGTTTCCTTTGTGACCCCAAAATGCCTAATAGATTAAAGGGAAAATTCTACCGCACGGCAATCAGACCAACATTGTTATATGGTATAGAGTGTTGGGCAGTGAAACACTGTTATTTTCATAAGATGTCGGTGGTAAAGATGCGTATGTTGAGATGGATGTGTGGTCATATGAGAAAGGATAGGGTAAGTAATGAAATAATTAGGACAAAACTAGGGGTTACATCTATTGAGAATAAAATGAGGGAAAACCGACTAAGGTGGTTTGACCATGTAAGACGAAGAGCGCTTGATGCGCCAGTTAGGAGGACTAAATAGTGGCAAAGGGATGTAGTGGTGAGGGGTAGGGATAGACCTAAGCAAACTTGGAGGATGGTGATCGATAGTGATATGAGTTTATTAGGGATTGAGGAGAATATGGTAGTGGATAGGACACAGTGGAGGGAGAGAATTTGTGTCGCTGACAGGACTTGATTGCACGGTTTCATATGATGGTTCATGTTAGCCGACCCTGAATCATTTTGGGACTAAGGCTTTGTTGTTGTTGTTGTTGTTCTTTCTCTTTTTCATGTTTTCCTTTTTCGCCTATAGCTCCTAAAATACCAAACCTTAAGAAAACCTCTAAAGCTGATAAGTCCATTGGGAAGAAAACAATGGACAAAGTTTAATTATGCATTGAGGAGCAGCCGTCTATGATGACTACGATGAATATTAATCATTTTTTAAAGATGATCCTGATATATGAAGGATGGATGTTCGTGCTCTCACCTCAACTTGTCGGGTAGGCGCCAGTCGCTGAGGTTACTTGGGTATTTATAGTCAACATATGGAAATGAGGCTAGAATTTCCCCTTATGAGTAGTGTGGAGGATGTTTGGAGGGAATTCACCTTCTGTCCTTCCTAAGTTTCTCCTAACTGCTAGATGGAGCTGCTCACTTTTGCCAAGGTTGCTCATGACATAGGTATTGAACTGAACGGGGACATATTTTGTCACCTCTAAAGGCCCAAAATTGAAGGTCGTGGATGGCCTCATTATCTAGGATATGGATAGGAAACATACCACCTTCTTGACCAAGAAAAAACATAGTTTTAAATGGTTCAAGATGAAGTGGTTCCTGGTTGGCCCCAACAAAGATGATTTAGATACCCTTATTCCGGCAGACTTTCATTTTTGCATGGATTGGAATCCAGTTCTCAGAAATCACAATAGGTGGAGGGAGGAGAGGGCACTGATTGAGGTTGAGAAGAAGATTGTGGATCAACTCATAGAATTTGATCTAGCATGAGATTATACGAATATGGTTCAGATGATGGAAAATAATGTGCCGTGGAGCCTGAGGGGGCCGAGTGAGGTGTTTTATTCCATAGGCACAATTAAGTATATTGAACTTCTCCAAGGTGAATTTTTTATGCTTTGTTTTGATTCTTCTATTTTACGTTCAAGGTCTTTATCATGTCTAACCAGTATGCAGCTGGGGAACCAACCTGCTCGACTCAAAGTGAAGTGCCTCATATACCTTGTTTGTGATGATGTAGGATGAGCTCCCAATGTCTACCAATATGTGGGCCTTTAAGTTCTCGATATGGATTTCAATTACTAGTGTGTGATCATGCGTTATCATAGGGGTACACCTCAATCCACCAAACGAGAAGTCCGATGTCAGTGTACCCGATTTATCATTCCCTCGCCTTTTTTCGGATGTCGAACCTCATCTCACCTTTTTTTGGATATGATCTAGCTTTCCTTGAGTCACTAGCTTTTCCAACTCGGTGATGAGTTGCCTGCAGTCTTCTATGTCGTGTCCTTCACTTTTATTAAACTTGCATAATGCTCCATTGTTGCATGATGGTGATTTCTTCATTTTCAGAGGGCAGGTGATGTGTACCCTATTTTTGTCCACCTAGTAAATGATGTCATCCTAGAGAGCGTTCATAGAGATTGGTGGCCTCTCCTAGGGTATGAGGAAAAATGAAGAGGCAACGATAATTATTACCAGGCCACGATGTTTGAATAGTATTAACTGCCCCTCACACCATCAACACTTGGCAAGTAGAGATTGGATAGTGATCAGCTCAAACAACACTCATTGTGGATAAACGCACCTTAACACAACTATAATCAAGGTATGTAAAAGGACGATCGCGTAGTCGGTAAAAAAACTCATGTGCAGACACTTCGTTTTCTCCAAGATCGATTTACTTTTGAGACGCCAAAATAAAAGGTTCACTCATCCATGGTCATCTCAAATAGGTCCGGGCCCTTTGGCTCGGGCTAGCCACCCAAAAGGTCTGATCCCACAAGATAGTCATAATTACAAAAATCTCAAGTCCTGAACTGGGTGGTGACATCTGATATCAAATGATATGAAATGGACCACGTGGCATGATCATGAGTGCTTACGCGATCACCTACGAGATTTACCCACGTAGCATAATTTGATCGTCGTAACAAATCCCACCTAAAATCATACCGTCACAGCATGTCACCACCAATCCCATCATTAGCAGAACAATCAGTTTGAATGTTACTGATACCTGTTCAATGATAGCACGACTCAGCCTGTCAAGAGGCGACACATGTCATCAAAAACCCTAGGGGTTGTACCACCTTCAGCAATCCAAATACGCTATAAATAAAGACAACCTCCAATGTACATATTCAACCGTTAGCTCATTTCTCAAAACTCCTTTTCTTATTATTATCCTTTTTACATTTTTAAAAGCTTACATTAATATCAGAGCAAAATCATAGGATCTCGTTTCCCATTTGATTAGTTTTTTTTTTGTCATATTTCATACTTGCTCAAAGTTCTGCAAGATTCAACTACATCAACGTGAACAAATAATGATTTATTTATTTATTTATATATTAAATTTATATGAAAAAAATTAAAACAATTTCTATATACACATATCTCTTTTAAAAAATTATACAATGTCACAAGAATTAACAAATTAATTAAATTTTCATCTAAATGTCACATATTACAATATATATTATAATAAATAATACACATTATAATACACAAGACTCAAAATGTAAGATTTTAGATAGAACTGTCAATTAGTTAGGAATTCCCCATCCCCATTGGAGACCGATAGCCGGGGACATGGCAGGTATGGTTTTAAGTGTTCCATCCTCGTCTTTGTTCCCATCCCCATCACCGAATGTCTCTAATGGGGATCCCTGACTAAATGCCTAAATATCAAAAATATAAACTAATATATATATATATATATATATATATATATATATATATATATATATGTGATTTAGATAAACTAAAAAGTTTGAGTTGTAACCTGGTTGCTTTAATTATAAGGTCTCTAAATTTTTTCACTTTTAATGGTTTAGTCATTCTATCAAATATTAACATCAAATGAGATAAAAATATGTAAATAACTCTGAGTTAATTTGTTACTGTCTCTCTAATTTCAGTTTATGCGATTTTTTTTTCTTTTATATTTTTGGATGTGGAAACAATGATAAAATTTTATTACTTGTTTTCCAAAACTTTATAGCCAGAAGTTTTATTAGAGACATTTTACTTTTTTTATCCGTTTAATTGTTTTTTAACACATTTTTAGACGGAGATTTGATATAGGGACTAAACAATTTAACGGAATCAAAACTGAGGGACCATAATGCACGTACATCTCCCTCTTTGCAGTTAATATTTTGAACTCACCATTGACCCGCCGTCTCCCTCACAATAAAAATTAATTTTTTTTTATTATTTTTATTTTTATTTACTAATGGTTAGAAACCGAAATAAAAAATTAACCGGCCGAAATAATTGGTTAACCGAATTTAATGGACTAGTGTATGGTTAATGTTTTTAAAAAACCGATTAAATAGCTAACCGACCGAATTAACCTTAATAGACTGGTTAATCGACTATCTACACCTCTAGTAATATCGAGGGTAAAGAACCAAGAAGCATTTTCCAATTATCCGTTATACAGATATTTTCAGATGTATAAATTTATTATTTAAGAAAATGAGTAATGGCCTTTCAGTAATAAAGTCAAAAGTAGAAGCGGATTTTGGAAATGAAATTGTTTATAAGTCCGACATGGGTCCAATTCTTCCTTCTGACAGTCGCAGTCATAGGCGACTGTTTACAAACTCTTCTTTTTAATCTATTTAACCATTCACAACCATTTCCCTTCCTCCTGCACAAGCACACAACACAGGCATGGGTTTCATCATCATGGCTTGGATTTCGTCCCTTTCTCTCCTCATCCTCCTCCTTTCTCAGTCCTCCTCCGCCGTCGCCAAGAAAACCTACATAGTCCACATGAAACACCATGCCAAACCCCAATACTTCGCTTCCCACCATGACTGGTACAGCGATAGTCTCCAATCAATTTCCTCCAATGCCGAAGATTCCCTTCTTTACTCTTACACCGCCGCATTTCCTGGCTTTGCTGCCTCACTTGATCCAGAGGAAGCTGAATCTCTCAGAAACTTCCAAGGAGTTCTTGATGTTTATGAAGATACAGTCTACACTCTCCACACCACTCGTACTCCTGAATTTCTCGGCCTCAACGCTGATTTAGGGTTATTTAATGGCCGTCACACTTTAGATATCGACCAAGCATCTCATGATGTAGTTATTGGTGTGCTTGATACCGGAGTCTGGCCGGAATCGAAGAGCTTTGACGACACAGGAATGCCTGAGATCCCTAGTAAATGGAAAGGAGAGTGCGAGTCTGGGCAAGACTTCAGCGCTAAACTCTGTAACAAGAAGTTGATCGGAGCTCGATTTTTTTCAAAAGGCTACCGAATGGCAACCGGCGGTAGTTACTTGAGGAAGGCGAAGGAGATCGAGTCTCCTCGTGACGTAGAAGGTCACGGAACTCACACCGCCAGCACCGCCGCGGGGTCACAAGTCGGAAACGCAAGTTTGCTCGGTTACGCCAGTGGAACTGCCCGGGGTATGGCTACGCACGCGCGTGTTGCCAGTTATAAAGTGTGTTGGAAGACTGGTTGTTTTGGATCCGATATTCTCGCAGGCATGGATCGGGCCATTTCAGATGGTGTCGACGTGCTCTCTCTTTCTCTCGGCGGCGGATCGGGACCGTATTATAGAGATACCATAGCCATTGGAGCTTTTACAGCAATGGAGAGGGGCATTTTCGTCTCTTGCTCAGCCGGTAACAGTGGGCCGTCAAGGGCTACTTTGGCTAATGTGGCTCCGTGGATAATGACAGTTGGCGCTGGAACTTTGGATAGAGATTTCCCAGCTTATGCAGTGTTGGGGAACAAAAACCGTTTCACCGGAGTTTCACTTTACAGCGGAAACGGCATGGGAAATAAAGCAGTGCCTATAGTATACGACAAGGGAAACACCTCGAGCAATTTATGCTTGCCTGGTTCACTCCAACCAGCTATGGTTCGCGGCAAAGTTGTGATATGCGACAGAGGAATCAATGCTCGTGTAGAGAAAGGAGCGGTTGTACGGGACGCCGGTGGAATTGGGATGATATTAGCGAACACAGCCGCCAGTGGTGAGGAATTAGTGGCGGACAGTCACTTGTTACCGGCTGTAGCGGTGGGGAGAAAGGCCGGTGATTTGATTAGAGAGTATGTGAGTAACGATCCAAATCCAACTGCTGTGTTAACTTTCGGCGGCACGGTGTTGAACGTTAGACCCTCGCCGGTGGTTGCAGCGTTCAGTTCAAGAGGTCCTAACATGGTGACGCCACAGATCTTGAAGCCAGATCTGATTGGCCCTGGAGTCAACATCTTAGCTGCCTGGTCAGAGGCTGTTGGACCCACTGGCCTAGAGAGCGACACCAGAAAGACTAAATTCAACATCATGTCTGGTAATTCCCAACGGTCTTATCTTTTTCCCCAAGTTATCAAATTCATTAGGTTTTCAATGCCGAATTTGCTGAACATTTGCTTTTGGTTTAATATAGGATTATACAGCTAAACTTGTTATTTGTTCGTTTGTTATCGTGAAGGCTTGATACATTACCTCAAATTGGTCCAAAAAGTCTTTTGGGCCTTAAAGTAGTGTTTCATGAACTCTCTAAACCCGCTTACATTGGATATTAGTCCTGAACTTACTTGAAATACATATATTTAGTTTATCATGTTGGTTTAAGAGCTAATAATGTTATTAAGTAAGTTTGGATAGCAAGATATTTCTCAAGTTTAATAGTACGAATAACTTTTTGAACCAAATTTATAGGGTCCAATATATTAATCTTATCTTAACTTCGTACTTGTAGCTATCACAATCTAAACTTTTCTATTTTGCCTAACTTTGTATTTGTAGCTATCACAATCTAAACTTTGTATTTGTAGCTATCATAATCTAAACTTGTCGATTTTTCCTAACTTTGTATTGGTAGCATCACAATCTAAACTTATGGATTTTGAAACTTCGATATCCTTATTTGTTAATATGTCATGCAACATGTTTAGCTGTAGTTTGATTCCGCTGTGTCAATGTCAGCTGTGAAATCTGTCCAATCAACAAATAATGGTGTGTTCTTAATTGTATATTTTGTTGGTTACTTAATTGTATATTTTGAACTAACATAGCATATTATGATTTTTCCAAATGTAAATATATGATATGTGATGGATTGAAGTATAAGATTCAGAGTTACTCAAGGTAAAAAAATGACAAGTCATGTATTAACCTTTTTCTTTTAATTACAGGAACATCAATGTCGTGCCCGCATATAAGTGGAGTAGCCGCATTGCTAAAGGCAGCCCACCCAAGTTGGAGCCCAAGTGCAATTAAATCAGCCCTTATGACCACAGCCTATATTGTGGACAACACAAATTCTCCTCTGAGCGACGCCGGTAGTGATGCAGCTGCATTGTCGAACCCATGGGCTCACGGGTCAGGCCATGTCGACCCACAGAAAGCTCTCTCTCCTGGGCTTGTATACGATGTCTCAACTCACGAATACATGTCATTTTTATGTTCTCTCGGTTATTCCGTCGAACATGTTGAGCTCATTGTAAAGCGACCTAATGTCACTTGCTCCAGAAAATTTACCGACCCTGGTCATCTCAACTACCCATCATTCTCTGTAATGTTTGACCGGAAAAGGGTTGTGAGATACACCCGAGAATTGACCAATGTAGGTGAAGCAGGGTCTGTTTATGAAGTGGCTGTGACTGGGCCGTCAACGGTGGGGATAACAGTGAAGCCTAATAGACTAGTGTTTAAAAATGTAGGAGATAAGGTTAGATACACGGTGACTTTTGTGTCGAAGAAAGGTACAGCTCAGTCTGAAAGATATGGATTCGGATCAGTTGTTTGGAGGAATGCTCAACATCAGGTTAAGAGCCCAGTTTCGTTTGCTTGGACTCAATTGATGTGAGTGTAGCCTCGTCTTATAATTGTTCTAATTTGGGGTTTTGTTTTTTCTTTTGCTGACTTGTGAAAAACTAAAAGAAGAAAGAAAACAAGTGTTGCATATAAAGGGGTTTGATGATCCATCCATCCAGAGTTGTTGTGAGTTTGGCATTAGAAGAAACATTAGGAAGTCTTTTAAAATGTTTATTATGTAATTCCATAACCAATGTAATAGAATGGGATACGATTTAGGTGCACTGGTCCTGTTGTTGCTGTTTGTAAGCAGAAGTAGCATTTTAGCAGGGGAATCTGATTTGTGATTGAGTAATTTTTAAACAGAGTGGAATTAAACGAAAATCTGGTAACAATCCCGTCTGCATTCTAAGTTTAGTTTTGGAGAATAACAATTTCAATAGCAAACCATTTCCTAATGGTAAAAAGTCATATGAAGAAGAAAAAGGAAGGTAAAAACCATTAATATATCGAGCTGATTTTACTCTGAGAAATTTTGTTATGCAATGCCGTTCGATTTTTTATTTCATCCTTACAGTATACATTTAACACTTGGGTAAGTTGGATTTGGACTGGATCAATGAAAGAAACTTGGGATCATATCCAAATCCATCATGGAGGTTTTTTTTTCCCATGTGAATGTTATTCTGAAATTTGAAACTTCGAAAGAGATGTTTAGTGAGCGTCCAACTAGAATTCAAATAAGTTACTCAAATCTCTTGTAACCATATGTCAAGAATCTGAACAATGGTGCGAATATACTTGAATACCTCAAGTTTACATGATTGGCATCCATATAAAGGCCGATCAATGGTTGTCCATATATTGCTAGATCGTGTATCAAGGATACAGATAATAGCCATATGATCATTCGAAAATCTCATAATCGCGTATCTAGGATTCAGATGATTAATCACAAATAAAGTTCTTAAGGTATGCATTTAGAGAAATTGTGTGTAAACACAACAAAAGAAAGCCGATACACGTGGAGGCAGGATCCCGTGCCATACCACTACAACCTCTCGGAGTTGGCAAGTACTCATGAGCTTGGCCTACTACACTTGGTACCTTAGGGAGCGATGTTATTACTGATTCAATCATCACGTCTATGCTCCCGATGTCGTCCATGTGACAGTGTTCTCTTTATTCTTCATCCCTGAGGGAGCGTTAGTTGTTAAGATAGTCGAGCATCCAATCTGCGACTTTCATTGTGAGGAGGGCTACTATTATGGAGGAGGCAACTCAGGACCTTTAGAGGCTCCAGATGAGCCGGTGGATGAGGCTATGACTGAGCAAGTTGAGAGAGAGGTAGATGCGATCATTCGGGGATCCTGTAGACGACCCTTCATCTTTTGATGTGGGTATCCTTTTACTACACACAAAAAGAAAAGCATTCTTAAAGTTAGTAAATGACATTTGTTATATATTGTCTCCATTCTTTAAGATTCCAGTCTTGTTGTCGTCGTCGCCTGGAGGATCTTTTTGCCCTTAGGACAACTGCGATTGCGCCAGGTATCGAGATCATGCCAGGGCCTGTTGGTCCTAACTTCATGCCGACTATTGGGATGTTCCATCTTAAGGGGATGGTTCTGAGTAGGGGTACACGTGGTCGGGTAACCAGTCCATTAAGGTTAATTCAGTCGGTTAACCATTTTATCGGTTTTTTTGAAAACACTAACCATACACTAGTCCACTAAATTCGGTTAACTGCTAATCAGTTAACCAATTATTTCGGTCGGTTAACCTCTTATTTCGGTTTTTAACCATTAGTAAATAAAAAATAAAAATAATAAAAAAAATTCTAATTTTTATTGTGAGTGAAACGATGGGTCAATGGCGAGTTGAAGAGATTAAGGACGGAGAGGGAGATGTACGTGCATTATGTACGTGTGGACTATGGATTAGACACTGCATTTTCCCCTTATATCAACTCTTTAAGGCATCAAATTACTATGCTTTTTGGACCAGAATTTTTATCCTCCATGCTTTACCAACTAAGTCCTATGCAGGTACAGTAAAACCTCTATATAGGAATACTCTATACAGGAATAACCTCTATTTTGTTATAAAAAAAACTCGGTCCCAACTTGGTAATAACCTCTATTACCAAACTCTATTTAGTAATAACCTCCCAATTGTTATACAAATAATCCGGTCCCAAGTGTATTCCTATATAGAGGTTTTACTGTATATTAATTTCACTAATTATCTACTTTGCGACAAATTTGATAGTACAGAGACATTTGGGATGAAATATTTCATCATTGAGTCTTAGTCACCGGAAATAATTAGTGTTTCTTATTAAAAAATTTCTATTGATCCCTGTATTTATTTTAAGTGGGATAATATATAATTATATGTATAAATATAAATATAAATAAATATATTTTTTATATATTTAATTGAATTCGGTCGGTTTCGGTTAACCGCGGTTTTTCGAATATGAAAACCGTAACCGTAACCATTAACCACTATTTTTAAAATTAAAAACCGTACACTAGTACATCGGTTAACCTTATTTTCGGTTTGGTTTTTCGGTTTTACGGATTTTTGTGTGCACCCCTAGTTCTGGGAACTGGTTTCACATCCCTATTTATTGTCTGACATACATCTACGATGATGGGATGCTTGTAGACAAAGTACTTCCCCTCTCTGACATGATCGAGGTGGGGGTTCTTCCCTTTTGATGTTATTGTCGTTCCTCACCTTTCATTGGACACATCGGGCAGCACTCTCCAAGCCTTCAGCTCTCATTATAGTCACGAGCTTCGTGTAAGTACATGTATTGTTGTATCTTGTATAGTGTAAATGCATGTACCAATGTGATTTAATGGTTTTAATTTTGTAGGTCGGAAGCTGTGACATCGCCAATAGCGCGATGATGCCATTCATGAGCTAGATGAGTTTTGGGCTGATCAGAATCGGGCCACGGTTGATCATCTTACCTTGAGGGATAACCATGACTTTGTGACTATCGTGAGGGGTGGTTTGCTTCAGTCTGGACTTCTTGGCTATAAGAGAGCAAATATTGCAAGCTCGAGAGGAGTGGCTCAGAGAGAGAGAGAAAGAGAGTTTGTATGATTACGACTAGAATAACTCAAACAGAGCTTGTTAGTTCTTTGAGAGCTAGGTTAGATGAAGCCTAGATAACAGATGCGCCTATCAAAGCACAAAGAGTCAATATGATGATTGCGCTAACAATGAAGGATTTGAGTAGGAGACGAGCGGTGAGGAGGATGGCGACTTCAATTCTAGTGATGATGATCAAGGAGGAGGCGACGAAAGCACTAGAGCGGAGACATGATGATGGGAGGGAGTGTAGTTGATACATGATCCTTTTATATTGTACTTTTTGTGTGACTGATACTTTATTCTCTTCTATATACTTTGACACTCTATCTATTACTTTTTATTCCACTTATGCTTGTGAGTTTGTGTGTAATCTTCACGAGGGTAAGATATGGAATCATTTTTGTAAGTTGTCAACAAATCGCATAATCACAGTTACCATGACAATGGTAATCACGTAAGCGCAACATTCTTCAGATTCGATGATCGTGTAAGCGCGATTAGCGATAAGGATGATCCCGTAAGCGCAATTAACACTGTTGTTTGCAAAAAAAAAAAAAAAAAAAATCCAAAATTATTTCATTCTTCTACTAAAATTAGGTCTATTTTCACCCTTTAAATACATCTTCAAAACTTGAGTTATGATATCAGACTTTCTTTACTCCCAAACCCTTGTTGGAGCTCTAAAAATTAGATTCTCAACCATACTGGAAGAAAAATTAAAGATTATCAAAGAATGGGTTCACAAACTTGAATGGGGAACTTTGTCTTGGGCTCAAATCTTTAACCTTAACTCTCTGTGCCATGCAGCAATTGGGTACCACTTCCTCAAAGTTGCTTCAGCATTCTAGGACCCTAATTATCATGTATTCCATTCCGGATAACAGGAATTATGCCATTTGATTGAAGCATTCAAGGCCATCATGGGAGAAAACACTGCTTTGCTTCCGGAGGAAACTATTAAAGCAAGGGCTATAGACCCCATAGTTTTTAAGACTCCAAAATTTATTATTATAATACATTTTTAATCCATAAAAAAAATTCAACATATAAATATCTTAAAATAATAATTAACTTACTATAATACATATTAACAGTTACGTAAAAAAAAAATTCTTAATTTATGTAATTAATATCAATTAGTTAACATTAACCATAGTACTTTGTTACTTGTTTATTAGATTTTTAACTTTTTTATTTGTTTGTACCCATTGAAAAGTTTCACGTTTTTCATTTTTTTTCTTGTACCATTAGAGTACATCTATAACCCCTAACAAGAGTTTGAGGCTTTTCACATTCTTTTACTATTAGATTTTAAAATATACATGCCGTCTAGACCTAGAAAAGAACCCTATATATTCCTTATTTTCTTTTTTCTTTTCATCATTTTCCATAAAAAAAACATAATGTTGTAATCATCTATAATTCTTTTAAAAGATCTCTCATTATTGTCATATTATTCCTTTTTTCTTTTATGGATTTTTCATCAACTCGTGATTTTTTTATCCCTGGTGTTATTATCATTTTCCTCGGTTGCTTCTGCAGTAAGAAGTTTTTCTAAACTAAAATTAATGAAAAAATTACTTAAAATCAACCATGTCACAAAAAACAAAACAAATGAATTTTATCTATCGAAAATGACTTGTCAGAAGGAATTGATAATAAAAGTTTAATCAACGAATTTGCATCAAAGAAATCTAGAAGAATAAATTTCATATAGAAATATGTATATAAATTTCAAAATATCTCCTTTCAATTTTTTTTTTCAAAAGTCCTAATTGAATAATTCGTCTAAGGCCTGCTAACACGTAGAAACGGCCCTACCCCACCCCCTCCAAACCAGCCTTCCCTAAGGTTAGTCCTGCTTATCCGCAACTGATGTATGAATTGTTCGGGTTATCTACTCAAGAGGTCCACGAACTTGTCACTTCTAAACAATGGGTAAGAATTCTCAAGCTCGCTGACCATGTCAATAAATTGGATCACTTAACTGTCTGCTCGAAATGGATCATATGCTTCATTCATTCATGGGTTAGTTACATGAATATCATAATTAACTACAAAATTACAACTAAATCACATTATCAAACTTAATTCGGAATATGTCATTATTTTCCATATATAACAAATAAAGTATGCTTTTACACCCTAATTTAAAAATTCTAAAATCCAATTCATAAATTCTAAACTCTAGACAATATATCCTAGACCCTTAATTTATAAACTCCAATTCTTAAAATTGATTAAAAATAATGATTTTATTAGTTTGACATAATTAAAAATTAAGACTTGACTAATTTTTCAAATATGAATTTATATGTAAATTTCTCTTCATGGATATGTATCGTTTGGAAGCAAGCAGAAGAGACAAGAGTAGACTTTTCCGTTATTAGAATTTCCCTTAAATAAGATGTTATCAAGACATTTTTCCCCAGGGAATACTAACAACTTGAAAGATGCACTATTTTCTCATTAATTAAAACTAGGTTACTTACATATCAATATACTATTTATAGGATTGCTGTAACAAGAAATGACTATACTAAGGAATAAAAGGATAAAATCCTGGTGTCTTCTTCTTCTTCTTTGTGATAAACCTTTAAATCTAAATGCCCAAACATTAATCATTTTCATTATCCTCCCTTAAACTAGACTTGATAAGGGTTGATCAAGCCGAGTTTTCCCGAAAGAAATCGTAGATGAGGAGAGTGTTGTGCCTTAGTGAATAAACCTGCTAGTTGCACGGCGGAGGAAATAGGCATTAGCTTGATCATACATGACTGGACTCGTTCTTTAATCACATGGCAGTCGATGTCGATATGCTTAGTCTGTTTGTGAAAAAGTGGGTTCTGAGCTATATGCATGACAGATGTGTTGTCGCAAGAGAGAAGAGATGAAGTAGTTGGAGTAATGTCTAGATCGAACAACAGATTCATGAGCTAGTATGGTTAGCACAAAGTAGAGGCTATAGCCTTGTATTTGGCTTTAGACAATGAACATGACATAGTGTTCTGCTTTTTGGACCGCTATGAGACAATAACAGGCCCTAAAATGATGTATTTGGTGTTGGATTTTTGAGTTTTTGGACAGGTGGCCCAGTTGGAATCGGAGAAAGCATGAAGACAGGGGGTTGTTATGAGCAGGGAAAAACAAACCCAATCATATAGTCCTTTTAAGTTAACGTAATACCCTGTGAACTCTTTGTTGATAATCTAAAGTGAGTTGGTTTGGATGTTGTGATGGTTGGTTTACTATGTATGAAAGGTCTGGTCTAATGTGGATGAGGTAAAATAGTTTCCCTATCAACTATTGATAGGGAGTGACATCTGGTAAGGCAGTAGGTTGGTAACGCTGGTGATGAAGCTGGTTTACAGTCAATAAAGTCCATTTCTTGTAACAATTCTAATGTATACTTTTTTTTGTGACATGTGGAGACCTTGGGTGTTGTAGGCGAACTCAAAGCCTAGGAAGTAACATATGGCTCTAAGGTCCTTGATGCTTAATGATTCATCAAAGTGTCTCTTAGCGTTGTTGAAGGCGTGGCTGTCATTCCCAGTAATGATGACATCGTCCATAAAAATTAGCATTACCGTTGTGGAGTCGTTTTTTTTCTGATGAACAACGAAGGGTCAACTGCTGATTGATGAAAGCCTATGGATTTGATGGTCGTTTGTGAGCTTTGCATTCAATTGTCTACTTGTTTGACGGAGCCCATATAGGGATTTTTTAATTTACACACTTGCTGTGTGGAATCTCCTTGTACCTCTGGTGGTAGTGTCATATACACTTATTCATCTAGATCCCCATGAAGGTATGCATTGTCAATATCTAGTTGATGTATATTCCATTGCTTAGCTACAACTATTGCGAGCAGAGCTCTTATTATGGTAAACTTTGCTACATGGGCAAAGGTGGTCGTGAAGTTCACTCCTTGCTGGGTGTATCCATTCGCCATAAGCCTGGCCTTGAACCTTGCGATGCTACCATCTGCCTTTTGTTTGAGTTTGTAGACCCATCTACAACGATTGGTCTTTTCCCTTCAGGTAACATAACGAATTACCAAGTTTGGTTTGATTCTAAAGCTACTAATTCTTCATTCATTTCCCGTTTCCAGTTTTCATATGACTGTGCTTGTTTATATGATGCAGGCTCAATGTGGCAAGTGACATTGATGGCAAACGCTTGCTTGGCTGGTGATAATTTGTTGTATGACAAGTGCTTTGATAGATAATGTGGTGAGTTTGTGAGGCAAGGTAAGGGGTGTCCTTGTATCATGGCTATGTGATAGTCCATCAAGTATGTAGGAATTCTCATTGTTCTGATGGGTCTTCTTGCTGCTTCTTCCTGATGTGTGTTCGATGTGTCTCTGGCTTCCTCTATGTAGTTGTTGTCTGCCTGTATAGTGTCAATGCTTTGTGTGTCTCTGCTTGCATGTACTATAAAAATGAAAACGATGTTTGCACTATTATATGTTTATATGTTGATGACTTGCTGATTTTTGGATCTAATATTCACGTTGTGAAATCCATGCTATGTAAAAATGTTGACATGAAATATCTAGGACAAACAAAAATCATACTTGGCATCGAGATAAATAGGTCTGAAAATGGAATATCTTTAGATCAATCTCACTACATTGAGAAGATTCTAAAGAAATATTATTACTTTGACTGTAAACCTGCATGAACACCTTATGCCCTAGTGCAAAGCTTTTTAAGAACACTAGAGACAGTGTACGAAAATCATAATATGCTAGCATAATTAGAAGCCTATGATATGCCATGTGGTACTGGTTCTATGTACATATTGTGCACAATTGGTGTAAATATATAAGTAGCTTAGTTTATGTAAATAATGGATATGTGGTTATATGTAAAGTTTATTTCTATATTTCAGCTTTGTTGTAATTGCGGTACTATCATGTACTTCAATTGTTATATGTACATGTGCATGAAAGAGGTTACATAAAAGATATTATATGTACATGTTATGCGACACATCGAATAAAAAAGTCAGTCGTCTATTATAACATCGAATGAGCATCAAAATAAAAAGAATGTTATTTTATAATGTGTAACACGACATCAGATTAATGAAATACTGTCATACTAAAACGTTAAGATGACATAAATGAAAAATCCAACTGTCGTATAATAATCTACGTAGTCACATAGCACTAATTGTTTTAACAGTTTATAAAATAAAAATGTCATGTGAAATACTCTCATAAGACATGTATAACTAAATACATTTTCATCTTAATGACTTTACTATGATAGAATTTAAAAAAAAAAAAAAAATTGTTGTCGTAACTACACTACAATGGCAGATACAAACGTAACATATGTCATACTATACGTAAAAGTTCCAGTGTTTCACTCACTCTAGTGACGGACTATATAAAAGATCTGTCTTTAGAATACATCCAGTATGATGGTTCCTAATAGACATGTTCATGGGTTGGACCGGGCCTAATCGGGTTTATCATATATTTACATTGTCCAAGCCCAACTCGGCCCTTAATATATTCACATAGGACTCGGACCGGACTGGGCTAGGCTAAAAAAAGAATTGTCAAACCCAACCCGACCCGTTCAACTAATATATAATTAAAAACAAAAATTAATTATAATTTTAACAATTAAAATATAATTAATTTTTCTCAAATTTTTTTTATTAAATTAATATGTACTGGTAAGACGTGAAGTAACTTTTAATTTTTAACAAAATCAAATCTTTATTAATAATCAATTTTTTTAAAAGAATAAATTAACAATCAGTTCAACAAACAGTGTATAATATATTTGGTCCAAAAAAAACAGTGTATAATATATATTATACATATCCACTAAAAAAAGTAAAGTATTATACATATCATAATTTATATTAAAATTCAATCAATTAATCAATATTTATTTTAGGGTAATTGTTATCCTAAAATAATAAAAAATTATATATATAGAGAGGTGGAGCAGGCCGGGCCGGGCCAACTCGGATTTATAATCCCAAGCCCAACCCATTTTATATGCGGGTTTATGCAGGTTCGGGCCGGACCAGGTCAAATGATGAATATACATGTCCAAGCCCAACCCATGATGGACGAGCTTGGGCGGGTTTGACGGGCTAATGGGTTCATGAACAAGTCTAGTTCTTAATAATAATACCGTCATCGTAACAATGAAAAAATGAAAAAGAGCGCAAGTAAGCATCTGTCATGTGATGCTGCTAGAGATGACAAAGCGCAACCGTCGTCTGATGCACCATAGCCACAACAAATGAAGAAGCAGGCTGGTTGAGAGGTCTGTTAGTTAAGATTTTCTTATGGAAAAAACCAATTCCAATAGTTTTGATCCACTGCGATAGTACCGTAGCTATGCTAACATTCAGAACCATTACTATAATGATAAAAAAAATGACAAATACGTCATAAGCATGACACTATTAGAGAGCTACTCTCTAAAGAAGATGTTAGAGTGAATCATGTATATTCTGAAGAGATTTAGTCGATCCTTCAACGAAAGGATTAGCTAGAGAGAAAGTCCAAAGTACCTTAAAAAGTGTGGGACTTATGCCCATACTGTGATGAGTTACACATAATGGTAACACAACCTATAGACTAGAGATCCCAACAAATAGGTTCGATAGGTAAGTACAAGTTATGATGTAATAGGAGTTTAGATCATGCATTTTGAAGCATGAATTTCCTGATGCGATATTAGATAAAGGTAGTAGAAACTCTTAATAAGATCTATGCTCCATTTGAAGTGAAGGACATGATTTTGATCATATGGACCTTAATAACCATGTAGTATTTGGTCATTCACCGTTAGATCTAGGCTTATTAGAATCCGATGGTGAGGATTCAAAGCATCCCAAGGCTTAAATTTAATAAACCTAAATCTAACGGTGAATTACTAAATTTATTTGATCATTAAAGTTCATGTGTAAGTACATAGCTAGAAGAGTACTTCTGATAGACTCATCTATGTGAATGTGGAAGTGAAACCGCTTCCTATGAGTTTAGGGAAAAACTCTAAAGCATTCATTATACCAGGATAGATGTACATGGCCATAAATGCATGAGCTATTTGAACTACATCCTGAAAAGGTTTGATGTGGTATAATGTCAGTGATAGAGTTCAAGACTACGAGTCACTCTAGTATAATCCGAATTATATGCATTATGCAAGAGTTCAAATCGGAAGATACATTTGTCTATGCTCAATCTTATGCTACTGCTTAGTAAAATGTTTTTAAAAATTCAAGTTGAAGATTGTTGAGCTAGGCCCAAAAGTTTGAATTTACATTGACACCGAAAGCTTTAAAATTTGCCCTCAAGGATAAAAGATGGTATAAGCATCCCACATTGATTTTTTTTTTTTTCATTTATAAGTGCAATTTATTAAGAGGGTCCTCACACTCTTAAGTGTACTCTAAAGAGTATCTCACTTTTGTAAAAAGTTAGAACCTATATGATGCTTGACCACCACATACACCCGCGCTGCCATCGTGTGACCGAGTGGGTCTGGGTTGGATTGAGTTGGTGTGTTTTGGGAAATTTTCGTTATTGATTTAATTAAAATTTTCAAAAATCATTTTAATTAAATAAATTATTTTCTCAATATCTATTTTATTAAGTTGAATTAGTCTAGTGGATTTAGTCTCACCACTATCTTGATATTGTTTCCGTTTTTGCTCCACTTGACTAATATAAAAAGACTGCTTCTTGTTCAGCTATAAATATTATCAATTTTCGCATTCTAATACACTGCATTTTTTTCATAAACAGTTTCTTCCTCAAACAGTTTTTTTGTTCCAAAATTGAACTGATCAATTGTTTCGAGTGTATGTATTAACTGATTATGAGCTGTGAAATTCAGAATCATATTCCTTTGTGACTGGACTGTTTTATCCTGAAAGAGACCAATATTTCAGACTGCTTGTATAATTCAGAAGCAATGCCGTAAACACCTTAGAGCAACCTCGTCCGCTACTCATCCCATATTACTTTGTCCTCTATTAATGCAACAACAAATATTTATTGCAATATTCCTAGAAAAAGAATCCAAAGATAATTTGCCTAAGGAACCAAGCCCACTAACTCAAGTTAATTTCCTTTCTCTTACTCTATGGCATGCAAACCCCTCTAGGCTTGTCATGTCCACTAGGCATAGCCAGCAAATTGGGCTAACTATTCTAGTCTCTTCCTGGGCCTTAGGTTGCAACTGTAGCAGAATAGTAATGTTACATGGTTCAAAAGACACTATTTCTCAAAGGCAGCAAAAGTTGAAATAAATAGTGTAAGGCAGGGCAAGGAAGCCCATTCTTTGTTAAAATGATTGGCCCTAATTTTGGTATCTTTAGGCAGTACTGGTGCCTAACTTTGCATTGTTGACAAAGAGAAAGACTGTCCATTACTTTTTCTTTGAATTGATAAGACACATCTCTGCTATATTTCAGACTCTTCTTTTTCTTTTTCTTTATTTGTATTTGCAGATTTAAAGCCATCACTCTCTCTCTCTCTCTCTCTCTCTCTCTGCTCAGTGATCCGTATGCATATGCACCAACAACCATAACCCCATCGAGAATAAGGCCTGCCCTGCCCCTGCCCCTGCCCCTGCTCTTTCAATTATTTCTCCACCAATAATTTCATTCTAGCTGTAGGTCCTCTCTTTCTTTCTTTTTTTCTTTCTTTCAATTATATATCTATGTATTTCTTCTATGGATTCTCACTCTCCTTTCAGATTGTGTCTTCCCATTTTTTACCAACTATCTCTATCTCTATCACTCTGATATGACTACTCCTTTTTCATGTTTACCTTAACCACTGTTGCCTAACCAGCTTAGTTCCCTTTTCGTGCCATGTAAGTATCGAGTTAGTGTTAAATAAGTTAACTTTAAGCAAACCCCAAACATATTGTATTATTATCGCATCAACTCAAGTTAATGTCGATTTCATATCATGCATACATATTACGTGCAATTTTTGTTTTGAATATCCTTAACATCTATCCCTCCAATTCATTTACTTTTTACGTGCCACATGGCAACACATCGTATTGTTGACATGGCAACCACAACAACTTTTTGGTAATCAAAATTGTCGGATTTGATCATAAAGATTTTATTGTCATAAATTTGCTAGTTTAGTAGTTTTATTAGGTCAAAATATATTTTAGCGACCGCTTCTGATGGACAAAACTATTATTTTAGGGACTATAGAAACTTTTTACTTTAATAGTGACATGTAAGAATATCATGAGATATAAGAATAACTTTCAGTATCAGTGTGATTTTCAAATT
This sequence comes from Euphorbia lathyris, assembly GCF_963576675.1. Taxonomy (NCBI): domain Eukaryota; kingdom Viridiplantae; phylum Streptophyta; class Magnoliopsida; order Malpighiales; family Euphorbiaceae; genus Euphorbia; species Euphorbia lathyris. The sequence continues at coordinate 30,567,203 of NC_088917.1, forward strand.
AGCATAATGATCTATTACCTCTTTAATAAAACACTAATCCATTAAATTCGCATTAGGTTCATGTGTTTTATCGGGTTGCATACGAGGTAGCCTCAGATATCTGATCAATAATGTCTATATTGGTTCAAAGTTTAGGTTTTGGGGTCATTATAGATGATCCAATTGGACAAAACCATATGAAATGGATTAGAAAAAACTTAAGCCTGTAGATTTAGGCAATGCTTAGCCAAGGCAACCAAAAGAAATTGAAAGGGTATAGCTTAAGTAAAGTGTTAAAATGGTAAACAGCATGGATTACAACAACATGTTTTTGTACAATTAGAACAAAAGCATACCTTAAGACATTTACTGAAATTAGGACATTTAGGAGCAGAGCATTTCCACTTTGGACAGCAACATAACCATGTCCAGCAATTGCATGAAAATTTGCAGCAAGAGCAATCTGGGCATGATGGCATTCCACATTTGCAGCAATTACAGCTGCATGAAGGTCTTGGAATTCCACATTTGCAGCAGTTACAGCTACATGAAGGTCTTTTACAGCAGTCCGATTTTGGACATGAACACGAGCACGAGCATGAGCATGTGCAACACTGCCAGTTTGGGGTTGGGCAGCGGAGACATGAACACCAGTTCGACGGGTTACAATCACAGCAACTTGAGGGTTTTCGACAAAGAGAGCATCCCGAACAACAGGAACAACATATCCATGATAAACTGAAACAGGGTATTCCACTGCAGGCAACAACGTAAGCTCATCAGCATCAGTTTTTTTCAGGAATTAAGGCGCAAAAACACTAGTTCCGGAGTATTATGAACATGAAAATGCTATGGTGAACATAATCATAACTACAGAATTCAAATTATGATATCATCAAACATATGGAAACTTAATGGATTAACAAGGCAAAGGGACTAGAAAAATGGTACCATAGCCACCTCCAGAATCGACAAGACCTTCGATTCTTCCGATTCCTGCTTAAAAAACGGGAAGGAAAACATAAATGTAACTGAAATTCCTCTTCAAACCTGTAAAGATTAGTAATAAGATGCTTACGTAGGTATCAAAGGATCTGAATTTGCCACAACAAAATCAGTGACCCTGCAGGATATTACTTCAATCAATTCAGCTAGTAAATCAAAACATAATCAAACTCAAAAAGTTAATTAATCAGCTAAGCAATTCAAACTTACTCTTTGCACAATCTGGAAGCAGGCTGTAGACGTTCAACTGATTTTAGTTCTTCCTGGTCAAAGTGAAATCCCCAATTGTAAATTTAGCAACAGTACAAAATAAATGACTCAATTTGCACGAACTTGCACGATATGAATTATTAGTTCAACAAACATTAATAGCTAGTTCTGATCAGCTCTCGTGGTCAAACAGAAATGACTGAAAAATCACATGGTGTTTGATCAGGACCACGTTTACTAACTTCAAATTATAACCATATCTGGCACATCTGAATGTTGCCACATATCAAAACAAAAAAAAAATTTGACCCCAATTTGAACTGAACATTGGGAATCTAGTAATAGACTCAGAGGAATCAACTCATTGATATGGTGTATGATAAGAGGCAAAGAGCATCTTCAACAAAGCACTCTAGTAATTCTGCTGTGAAATGATCAAAATGAAGGGTTGATTTTCTATTGAGAAAGTGTAAATAGTCTAACCTAATATGCTTAAATTCAATGTTGAGAGCACAAAGATTGAATCTTTACAATGAAGAAGAGATAACAGTGAATTTTTAGTTTTCCATCATTTGGGTTGGAAAATTTTCGTATATTTTTCCTGTATTTGATCGTAAAGATTTGTAATTTTACAGCAGTCATATCATGGGCGCCAAAAAAAAGAAAGAACAGTAAGAAAAAAAAAAGAAAAAAACCCCACCTCTAAAAAACCGATCTCTCTCTCAAGCATCTGCACTTTGGCAAATTCCTTGCGCTTCCCATACAAATCAGGATACTGCGGCGGAGACTTGGGGCAAGGCGGCGGCAACGACGGAACAGTGGAAGAAGCACCGGGTTTAGTAGGAGGCTTAACCTTAAAATGAGGTAGTGGCGGTGCCATTAAAGGAGGCAAAGGGGGAAAAGAAAGAAGAAGAGAAATGAAAGAGAAGAGAGAGCAAAAGAAGAAGCAGTACTAGAAAGAGAAATAGGGGTAGTAGCAAGGGACAAAAATAATGTTAGGTGTGAAAGCAGTGGCAGATGCAGTAATTGCATAATCTGACAAAGATAATTGTGAGCCAGAAAGAAGAGAAAATACAGAAGAGGACATGGCTGTAAAAAAGCCCCAAAAAGGTGTCATTTATAGATGCAGAAGAAGAAGAAGAAGGAAGGGGGTGAGGAAGGGAAGAAGGTAAAATAATAAGGATAAAAAGAGTCACAGACTGTGCGTGAAAGATCTGATATTTCTGGACACACAACCTTTGTGTATGGTAATAATGATAATGGTAATAATGGTAAAGACGGCTGTGGAAAAGCCTGCAACTCTGAAATCTGAAACCCCCATTTTCCTTTGATCGAATTTGGGGTCATTTTATTTCAAAATTTTGCCTATTGTTTCTGCTACTGCTATTTTCTCAGACTGTGTCGCGATGGTGGGCTGGCTGGCTGGCTGGCTGTATGAAGCGAAAAGCACGATGTAGTAGTAGCTGAAACGGACACGTGATCATGGGTGGGTGCGTAGGAGAGAGAAGAATTGGAGGGAGAAAGAAAGAAAGAAAGAAAAGAAGCCATTTTTTTGAAATTGAAGTAAGAGCTCTGATTTTGAGAGAACCAAAAGGGGTAAAATCTCATATTATCTATGTTTTTAACCTTTTCAAGATCCTTACCCAGATGGAATCTTCATCTGTGCTAAATGTTTTTTCTTCATTTTTCCACACTTTTATTTTTATTTTTACAATTTGGATATTTATTTTTACTTTTTTTTCCTGCCTGTCAATGCAGTGAGTGAGTGAGTAAGACTTCCCTAGATAAGATGGATCTCAGATTCAACATCTTCTCAATTTCTTTCATTATAAGCCTAAAAAAATGTTTATAATGTATATGTCATATTCGTACATTCATCTTTAAATGTACTTTTATTATAGTTTATATTAACATGAAGAATAATATGCATTGAGGTAAAAGAATATTGTAAATGGGTATGCAGTATTTTATTTGTTAAGCCAATTTACCTTTACCTTTATAAATTGGGTATGGAGTCTAATTTTATCTCTAATGCTATTAAATAGTACTAATATTAAGGTTAATACATCATTTGTCTCTTGAACTTGTCTAAAAAAATTGATTGACCTCATGAACTTTCAAAGTGTCCTGATAGTCTCCCCAACTTGCATAAAATGTTCAGTTAACTCCCTGAATTTGCGTAAAATGTAATCAGTTGATCACTCGGTCGCAAAAAAAGTAAGTTAAATGCGGAAGATATATTCCACGCATCTTAGAATGTTATTACATAATTCAAAAATAAATTAAAAATGAAGTTATTACTTACTCAACTATACAATTTGTCTTCTCTAATATTAGAATCGCATAGCCCGATTTTGGTCGTTTTACTTTTTTTAAGACTCGTACAATACATCTTCCGCATTTAACTTACTTTTTTGCAATCGAGTGATCAATTCATTACATTTTACGCAAGTTCTGGGGGCTAATTGAACATTTTATGCAAGTTGATAGGGCTATTGGGACACTTTGAAAGTTCAGAAAGCCAATCAAGCTTTTTGAACAAGTTCAGAGTATTAAGCCTAATATTAAGTTACACCAATATTAGACATTGATATTATATTTACATGTTTTACATCAATTTTTTTTAGAGCGTTAAATATCAGTTATTGTGTTTTTTTTTTCATAATAGATTTAGAGATATAATTTTTTTTTCTGTTCAACACGTATAAAATACGAGATACCTTTTTCTATAAAAAAAATCATATTCATAACGTTGTAGAAAAGTGTAATGTAGATCTACGAGTGAAGACTAGATGTCTTGGAATATGATGTCTAAATCCCGAGTGAAAATGATATGGATCGGTTTCGGACGAGTTGATTTTAATCTTAAATCAACAAAGAAGGTTCTTCTCTAGTTAAACTAGAAGGACTTAATCCCGAGTTTTACGGACTAACCGTAGGAAATCATAGATCCCCCATTGTTGAAGGTTGAATATCTTAATAAAGCTTCACAAAGAAGAAGATATATTTTGTATTGATAAAAGTTAAGCATCCTTATAAATAATAGGCTTTATATAGCTTTCTATAGTAAAATGTAAATGATATTAGGGTTACAAATAATAAAGAGTGATACGGGTAGAATAGGAATGAAACGCCAAAATGACATTTAGGAAATTAGAACTAAAAGCACAAACAATAAAGTCAAAATGACATAATTGTAAATAAGAGATGTAAAGAATTGGGGCAGCCTTGGTCCCCTTATCCCCTAGCCTTGTATATCTTCTTTTTGGGCCGAAACTGGCTCATCGTCACTAAAAATCAATATTTCGTCGCTGAAAGTTAATTCGCCGTTGCTGAAAAGAAATTCTTCGCCGCAATGTGGCACCCCATGGCCAACTCCTTCTGAGAAGGAGCACCACACGCCGTGTGGGGATATATTTGGCCTATTTTGGCCATTTTCCGCACATGTTCGGTCTGGCCTCGTGTTTCGCCCGATTCCCTTCACCGCGACTCGAACCCTTGAGGAAATGCTTCGCATCATTCACTCTCTCTTGAAAAGAACTTGACCTTAAGTTGCTCGTTACGTATGGACGAAACTTGATAGCTTTGAGTGGACTTCAGGCTCTCAAATCGAACCACTGTGTTGTTCAGACTAAATTCACGAAGCTCATTCCACATATCTCGGGATCCGCCTTCTTCACACGAACTTTCCCCCATATTTCAACTTGTGTCTCTTGATTCTCATTTGTCGTGACACTCGTCTTCCAAGTCCTACCGACATCAAATGGTATGTCTCGACGAAGCTTGTCAAACCACTTCCCAAGTCCTATTGTAAAGAATTATGTTTTGTGGTGATGATTTCTACGCTATTTATAGATAATTGTTTACCTCTTGGTTTGTGCCTTTGTACGCGTGTCAATATATCATAGGTTTGGACTCTATAATTTCGTAATATATAGAGTTGAGCGTGTGTATTGACATCCGAAGCTCTCTTTCTATCATTTCTTCCGGAAAGGTCCTTCTTGATGGGCTGGCCTATGTTATGGAATTTAATGGGTCTGGGCTTGTTCGTTTAAGCCTATAACGTTACTCAATACCATATCAGGAGCCCCCCAAGAGTCTTTTGAAGAGCTATTTAGGGCTTCTTCGGCTACTTTCATTCCATCATTACTTCTGACAGTAATGATGTCATCATAACTCCCCTCTTTAACGCGTTGCTTTCCCCCGAAGCATTTATTAAATTTCAGTAATAAGTTCTTTGACAGGTTCAAGAAAAACTCTTCATTCTCTCTTTTCTTCTATAAATTCAAACAAGCCCTGCGGACGTATCCCTTCCTTTACTTCTGTGATTTTTGGCATTTTGGCAAAACTATAAGTTTCTTTGAACCTTCACTTTCTTCGTTTTACTGCAACTTCCTTTATTTCTCATGGCTCTTAAAGCCGCTACCAAGAAAATCTGCCATTCCCAAGTTCCCGAAGATGCTAAAGAAGTTAAGAAACCCAAAAAAATTAATCCCAGAATCCCCGATCAACCTTCCTCCTTAACTGAAGAAAACCTCCAAGAGATAACAGAGCAGTACGATCGGCTGGAGGCAATGACCATTTCCCTTCCAAAATCTAATGAAAGAGCCCATAATCCTCCTTCCAAAATGAAATTGAGGGTTTTTACCCAATACCTGGAGTGGGAGATGACTTTTCCTCTTCACGAAGATGTCGTTTTAGTCCTGCAATATGCCCCTACCAAATCACCCCAAATGCCTGGCTAGAGCTCCTTAGCTTCAACGAAGTCTGTAGAGATCTTAGAATTCTACTAACTGGATCTTTGTTTTGGTGTTATTGGCGACCGACCAAGAAAGATGATGAAGACATGAAAAAAGCTTAGAGTTCGTAGTTAAATCTAGAAGATTGATCTAATATTAAGTTAGCCCCCTGAATTTACGTAAAATGTAATCAATTGATCACTCGGTCGCAAAAAAGTAAGTTAAATGCGGAAGACATATTCCACACATCTTAGAATGTTATTACTTAATTCAAAAATAAATTAAAAATGAAGTTATTACTTGCTCAACTATACCACTTGTCTTCTCTAATATTAGAATTGCATAGCCCGATTTTGGTCGTTTTACTTTTTTTAAGACTCGTGCAATACGTCTTCCGCATTTAACTTACTTTTTTTGCGACCAAGTGATCAATTCATTATATTTTGCACAAGTTCAGGGGGCTAACTGAACATTTTATGCAAGTTGAGGGGGCTATTGGGACACTTTGAAAGTTCAGAAAGCCAATCAAGCTTTTTGGACAAGTTCAAAGGACAAATGATGTATTAAGCCTAATATTAAGTTACACCAATTTTAGACATTGATATTATATTTACATGTTTTACATCATTTTTTTAGAGCGTTAAATATCACTTATTGTGTTTTTTTTCATAATAGATTTAGAGATATATTTTTTTTTCTGTTCAACACGTATAAAACACGAGATACCTTTTTCTATAAAAAAATCATATTCATAACATTGTAGAAAAGTGTACTGTAGATCTACGAGTGAAGACTAGATGTCTTGGAACATGATGTCTAAATCCCGAGTGAAAATGATACAGATCGGTTTCAGACGAGTTGATTTTAATCCTAAATCAACAAAGAAAGGTTCTTCTCTAGCTAAACTAGACAAGTTAATCCTCAGTTTTAGGACTAAACCGTAGGAAATCATAGATCCCACATTGTTGAAGGTTGAAAACCTTAACAAAGCTTCGCAAGGAAGGAAATATATTTTGTATTGATAAAAGTTAAGCATCCTTATAAATAAGAGGATTTATATAGCTCTCTCTAATAAAATGTAAATGATATTATTAGGGTTACAAATAATAAAGAGTAATACAGGTAGAATAGGAATGAAAAGCTAAAATGACATTTAGAAAATTAGAACTAAAAGCACAAACAATAAAGTCAAAATGACATAATTGTAAATAAAAAATGTAAGGAATTGAGACAGCTTTGGTCCCTTTATCCCCTAGCCTTGTGTGTCTTTTTCTTGGGCTGAAAACTGGCTCACCGTCGTTAAAAATCAATATTTCGTTGCTGAAAGTTAATTTTCCGTCGCTAAAACGAAATTCTTCGCTGCAAAAAATGGGTGCCACACGACGTGTGGCATACCACGCCTAGCTCCTTCTGAGAATGAGCACCACACGCCGTGTGGGGACATATTTGGTATATTTTGGCCATTTTCTGCAAATGTTCGATCTTGTCTCGTGTTTCACCTGATTCCCTTCGTCGCGACTCGAACCCTTGAGGAAATGCTCCACATCATTCACTCTCTCTTGAAAATAACTTGACCTCAAATTGCTCATTACGTATGGACAAAACTTGATAGCTTTGAGTGGACTCCAGACTCTCAAGTCGAACCACTGCGTTGTTCGGACTAAATTCACGAAGCTCATTCCACATATCTCGGGATCCGCCTTCTTCACACGAACTTTCCCCCATATTTCAACTTGTGTCTCCCGATTCTCATTTGTCATGACGCTCATCTTCCAAGTCCTACCTGCATCAAATGGTATGTCTCGATGAAGCTTATCAAACCACTTCCCAACAAGTGCTTGGATGCTCTTTAAAATCCCCACATTCTGTCGAACGGACTACTCTCGAATCCTCTCGGTCTCCACATCACTAACTTAGAATATCGCCACAACCTTCTTCTGCTCATAGCCAACCTTAAATGGAGTGTCCCGACGACATGTAAAACTAATTAGGAGCGATCCCATGAGCACTCTTCAAAACCCCAACATGACCTTGAGTTGAATATGCCCAGAATTCTCTATCACTTACTCCACTAACCCGACTACTATGCTCAACCTCTACTTGCCCATGGTCGACATCAAATGGAATATCCCAGTGACACTTGTCAACCCACTTCATAATGAGCTCAAGAACACTTGTGGTATCAGAATATCCAATTTCACGTTAGTTGGTTGCTTCAAGTCACTTGAGAAGGAAGAACACAGTCAGACAAGGACCAGAATTCGGCAAACCCTCTTCAATGCTTATGTCAGTGATGAGAATACTAAGTTGAAAACAGTTTAGTAAGAATGTATTGTAAAGAATTATGTTTTTGTGGTAATGATTTCCACGCTATTTATAGATAATTTTTTACCTCTTGGTTTGTGCCTTTGTACACGTGTCAACATATCATAGGTTCAGACCCTATAATTCCATAATATACAGAGTTGAGCGTATGTATTGACATCTGAAGCTCTCTTTCTATCATTTCTTCCGGAAAGGTCCTTCTTGATAGGTTGGCCTAATGTTATGGCATTTAATGGGCATGGGCTTGTTCAGTTAAGCCCGTTACGTTACTCAATACCGCATCAGGAGCCCCCCCAAGAGTCTTTTGAAGAGCTCTTTAGGGCTTCTTCGGCTACTTTCATTCCATCATTACTTCTAACAGTAATGATGTCATCCTGACTCCCCTATTTAACGCATTGCTTTCCCCTGAAGCATTTATTAAATTTCAGTAATAAGTGCTTTGACAGGTTGAAGAAAAACTCTTCATTCTCTCTTTTCTTCTATAAATTCAAACAAGCTCTGCGGATGCATCTCTTCCTTTACTTTTGCGATTTTTGGCATTTGGCAAAACTGTAAGTTTCTTTGAACATTTACTTTCTTCGTTTTACTGCAACTTTCTTTGTTTCTCATGGCTCCTAAAGCCACTACCAAGAAAATCTGCCATTCCCAAGCTCCCGAAGATGCTAAAGAAGTTAAGAAACCTAGAAAAATTAATCCCATAATCCCCGATCAACCTTCCTCCTTAACTGAAGAAAACCTCAAAGAGATAAGAGAGCAGTACGATTGGCTGGAGGCAATGACCATTTCCCTTCCAAAATCTAACGAAAGAGCCCACAATCCTCCCTCTAAAGTGAAATTAAGGGTTTTTACCCAATACATGGAGTGGGAGATGACTTTTCCTCTTCATGAAGGCGTCGTTTCAGTCCTGCAAGAATTTAACCTATGCCCCTGCCAAATCACCCCAAATGTCTGGCTAGAGCTCTTTAGCTTCTACAAAGTCTGTAGAGATCTTAAAATTCTACTAACCGAATCTTTGTTTCGATGTTATTGGCGACCGACCAAGAAAGACGATGACGACATGAAAAAAGCTTAGAGTTTATAGTTAAATCTAGAAGACTGGTCTTAACTAAATTGAAAATTTGCCAAAAATTGTAAATAGACTTGAATTGATTTGAAATTGAGTAATTGAAATAACTAGAAAGCTAGAACTTACAATTAAAAGATGAACAAAATAGTAAATAAACTAAATTTGCAGATTATCTAAAGTCCATTGAAGAATTGTTGGAATTCGATCTGGTTTTTTTGTGTATTGAGTTATGTCTTTCTTCCTTTCGAAATTTCCCTCTTATACCGTTTCTCTCTCTTGAACAACTAACTAAACCTGGGCATGGTCCGGCTCGGGCCGGGCCTGTCGGACTTTTAATAAAGTCTGATGAGCCCAGGCCCAGCTCAGTCCGTAAGAAATTTAGTCAGGCTCGGGCTGGGCTCGGATCTAAGATATGAATCCCGAGCCTGCTCATCCAAGCCCATCTGTATATTAAAAAAATAAAATACAATAAAATTTATATTAATGTGTAATTAAAAAAAATCAGTACTATCTATATTAAAATAATAAGTTAAGCCTAGCTGAAAATTTTAATTCAAAGATAATGAAACCAGCAAAATTAAATTATTTATATTTATCTTTATAAAGAATATATTATAATATATATATATATATATATATATTATTTTATATCGGCCCGGACTGGGCCGGCGCGATGTAAAATTAGCAAAGCCCAAGCCCGTCTAATTTTTGGCGGGTTTATACGGGTTCGGGCCGGCCGCGCCTGATAGCATTTTCATGTGTTCAAGTCCTGCTAAATGGGTATGGGTCTGGGCGGGCTCGTCGGCCCATGCCCAGGTCTACAACTAACTGACATTCCCCACTATCTCCAATCCATAATTGCCCCACGTCTCCTATAAGCTCCAGGAAGTTCTGATCTATCTCAAGGAAGATCTGTAACAGCTAAGCCTGATCTAACTGCCAACCCAAAAAGATCCCCAATTGCTCCTTCCTCCACTATGCCATGTCTTCTCCTACTTCATTTCTCTCTTATTTTGGCGGTATAATTTCATATTTTCAAAACAAATAACATTTTCCCCATGCTCTTACTGAATTTATCTAATTGATCCCCAATCTCTTGAATCTAAGCAATTTAGGCTGGATTATTCACGTAACTATGAAATCGGCCCCTGATCAAAATCACAAGTGGCTCTGGCAACTCCAATTTTCCTTAAGTTCTCCAATTCAGACCAAATCAGATCAATTAATTGCTTAATTTTTCCAAATCTAATTAAGGGTAAAACATCTACCAAACATTTGGAGATTGATTTTTATTTTGTTCGGGACAAGATCAAATCTCAAGCTTTTATTGTTCGCTACATCTTTACTGAGGATCATGACAACTGATGTCATTACTAAACCTCTTCATCAGAGCCGTTTTCAGTTATTACCGAACAAGCTGGCAGTTCAGGAACTCCATGTACAACTTAAGGGGAGTAACAGAGAATACAGTTCGGTTTGGCCTAGGATTTGTGAACAACAAGTTGGACTAGCAGTCCGTAACAACCTAGATATTTTTTACAGTTTGGATTGTGACATTCATATTGTTGGTCCCGTGTAACGTGATAATATTAGTTCCAAGGGGGGGTTAGGAACTATTTAAAAAAATTTCACGTAAGGCTGACTATTAATTTTTAACTTAGACTTTCTCGAAGTCTTTTCGCACAGTGGAACTAAGTAAGTTTTAGATACAAGCTTAGTCAACGGGTGACTAAATCTGGATCTAACCTTGAGTCAGGATATAACACTTAAGTCTATTCATGAACTCAGCTTCTCAGTTCACTCAACTCAGCTTATGTTCGTTTTAGCGTTTAACTAGGCAGTGTTATAGCAAGCAATAATTTAAGGAGATAAGGGTTAGAAAGATATTACTCAGCAGACGTATCTTGGTTCGGCCTCTTCGCCTACGTCTAGTCCCCGGAATACCTTCCGAGCTTTTTAGAATCATCTACTGAGCTCTTTAAAGGTAGAGCACAAACCTTTTACAATAGCAAGCTGAGTATACAAGAGTACCTTCCTCTATTCCTCTACTCACTCCTATTTCTACCGCTGAGTACTATGACCGAGTACTCAGCTTCTCCTTTCTATACTTCTAGAAATGATAAGTGTTTACTTGTCCTAAACAACAATTGCTAAGACACTTTAGATGATTTGAATCACTCTAGACTTTTACACAGAATTGGAATTGGTGTAAGATTTTACTTTGCTTTTCTCACAGAACTTCGAATATCAATTTGGTCAGCGTTTCGACTTGATTGAAGATCTGCATCGAATGAAGCGTTTGAGTGGACTATTTATAGTGACACTTGATGCACTGGTTATTTCGAATTTCGAAATAACTGTTGGAGGGAAACGGCTTCCTGTCACTTTCACTCAGTACGTGCTCAGCGTCCTCAGCCAATCAAAACCTTGTATCTTCTGTCTTCGGCAGTGCTCAGCAGCTTTTCGTCAGACAGGACAGAATGTTTCCACATTTATGGTAAAGTCTTCTAGACAGCTTTCTGCGTCTTCTGAACTTTACCCGAAGTAGAAATACTTTGTCTCCAAGTTTATTCAGGTCAGCCACTGACCTGACTTTCTTGTCGCTCAACTCAGTAGCTTCATCTTGAAGCTTTTGGTCGAAGGCTTCTCGATCCTTCTCATTGCTGGGCTTGCGTTTTACTCAGTACGACATGCGTTTTGATCTGCTCGGGCCATGAGGCATTGACACGTTGACTTGGACTTGGCTTTCTCTTGTGGGCCTTTGGGCCTTACAACTTGATGTCTTATAGATTTAAATAACTCAACATTGAACAAACACATTAGTACAAATAAATCAAAGCATTTAACTTTAATGTGTTGGAATATTTTTATCATGGAGATTTAATTCTTGTTAAATAATTTTGTCAAATCAAAATCATGTGGAAAGGTGTTTCAACAAACTCCCCCATTTTGATGTTGGCAAAAATATTCAATAAGGAACTCAGTGTTGAGCTCCCCCATGATGATTGACCTTTTCTTAACTTCTTAAGATTCTCCCCCGTAAGGGTTGAACTACTAACTTAGTTTTACTTTAAACATTTCAAGGTTTAATCAAGTAAGTCTGAAGTCAGTTTTCAGAATAAAGTCAGTACTTGGATAATTCTCACTATACCCAGTTTCGATATTAAGTTAAGCGAAAGATTAAGTTCAGATATCAGAGCAGGCTGAGTGAGTTAGTTGAGGCTGAGTAGTTTTACTCAGTGGCCAAGTACTTGATTAATTTTTACGTTTACAGGCTTTAGTTATTCTGTTCAATGAGTTTGAGTAAGAAGACATGTGAGACAAGTCATGAATCTAGATCAACACAACAGATAAGCATAAAGCGATAGACAGATAACACAGATGCTTCATAGAAGATACGATAATATATTAACTCAGCAGAGCAAGAAACATGTAGTCAGCAAATACTAAGTTTACACAAAATAAAACATCTATCGTCTAATGTTGACAGAAACTTGGTTCGATTTGGGTTTGGTTTGCTGACTGGACTTTGTTGTATCTTGTCGCTGAGGTTGTGTGCTGGGAGGGACATCAGAAGTTGAACCAGGATGAATCTTCTTTTGAGTTCCTTCTGCCGGTTGTTTATTTTTCTCCCCCATTTTTCCAGCATCAATGGGCTGAGGGACAGCAGCATAAAACTTCCCTTGATCAACAACACGAGTTAGCAAGGCTGAGTATTATTGGAGTTGAGCCGTACTGTGCTTAAGCCCGTCAAATACTTGGATCCCACCAGCCATGTTTGACGCCGGAATGTCCATATGGGAGCTGATGACGCTGAGTATAAACTGAAGTGACTTGCCCATCCAGCTAATGGATTCCATCATTTTGGCGTAGGACTGATGCTACATCTTGAGTAGTGCAGCATCATAGTGATGGCGCTGATTGGATTGATGTGTGACATGCTGATAAGTAGACTTGGCGAGTTGAAAGATTTCAGATGACTTCGCCTGGTCGGTTTTCATCTCTTCACGGGATAAGCTGAGCATACGAATACCTTCGGCGATTTGCTCGATAGTGCATTGAGAGGAAGATGAAACCAAGTCTCTAGTGGTAGTGAGCTCAGTATTGAGTTGAGTGAAGGCTTGAGCTACTTGTGCTGACTGAGCCACACCAGAGTTTGCGGCAGATAAGGCGTTCAGCTTTCCTTCAATGGTATCCATGTGGTGGACCATGTGCAGATGAAGGTTAGCCATCTTTGTAGCAAACTCCTGCTTTGGCTGCTGAGCAACCATATCGGTGAGCACACACAAAAGCTCCTTAAGACTTTTGAGTTCAGTCAGAAGTTGCGTTATGGTGTTAGTTGAGTAAGCTCAGCAGAATGACACTCAGCATCAGAGGCATGAGTTCGTTGTATGTCTACGATAAGTTCTTGAGTAGCTTGGAGGATTCTTTTTCCAGAGGTAGAAGTAGTAAGGAAGTTCAGTGGATCAGCTGATGGAATCTCAGGAACTGAATTATGGTTGGCAGCGGTTGTTTGGATATTGGGTTGCTCACCAGAGATGGAGGTGCCTTCTTGATTAAGTGAAGGTTGAGGAATTGGAGTGGCAGACTCAGTGTTGAGGCCAGCAGCAGGCGCTGACTGGTTTGCTGACTGTTGAGTAAGAGGATTGGTTTGCACAGCAGTAATATCTACCTGCTCAGTATCATTCTGGAGCTGAGTATGGACTTGTGGAGGAGTCAGCTCGAGATTGTCCTGAGCAGGAGTTTTCTCAGGTACTTGTTCATTTTCCTGAACAGTAGGTTCTTCGATCACTTGCTCAGTTGAGGCATGAGCAGTGGTGTCGGCAGACTTCTGACCTTAAGGACCGTCAGCTTTGGCATGTTCCTGACTGTGAGAAACAGAGGCTTGTTTTTCCTTGACTAGCGAGGACTTGGCAATAGGTTTGGAGAAGAAATTGAACTCGAAGTCAGTCAAATTAACAATAGGATCATACAAAGGGGAGTCATCCAAGATATCAAACATAAGTGGTTTGTGTGATTTCTTTTTGAATCTCCTTTCACTGCCATCTTTGGATTGCTTTGGAGACGGGGTTTGGTCAACAGTGGTGATGTTTTGGACATCCTCAGTTTGTTCTTCAACAGTCGTTGTGTCACTAGGGGACCCAATTTCCGGCTCAGCAATTGGTTCTTTGGCAGTTGATTTACTTGGTGCATTCTTATTTGTCTTCTCAGCAGAGACAGATTTTTCCTGTTGAGTTTGAGAGGTGGTTTCAATATTGTCAGTTTCCTAAGCTTGCAGGAAGAAGGAGTCCTTTGGAACAGCAAAACCAAGAGGAATTGCGCTCAATAGTGTATCTCCAGAAGCCTTCTTCCTTTTTAGGGGTGGCTCAGTTTGCTCATGCTCATCCTCAGTCTCTTGGACAGTAGCGGGTCATTTTTGGGAAGGCTTAGAAGGGCCAGCTTTCTTCTTAGCGGGCTCAGCTTGAGTGGGTTTAGCCAGTACCACTTTAATTCTTTTGGCGGTTTGGAGTGCCGACATAGTCTTTGGTGCAGCTGACGCGTCTATCTTTCTCTTCTTCCCTTTACTGGGCAGCTCAACCTCCTCTTCATCCATAGTATCCTTTCCTTTCTTTGATTTTGATTTGAAGGGAAGACTGTGTGCTAGTCCAGCTAGGATCTCAACGGTGATTTCTGTCCCTACTACGCTCTCTTCACCTTTGAAGCTGATCTTATAATCCTTGAGGATCTCAGTGATAAGTGATCCCATTCGAAGAGCTCCAGTGCTTCGTTGAAATGCTCCGATCAGAAATACAGGCATGTTTAGAGGTTTGCAGTTCAGCATGTGCTAGAGGAAGCACTACTCGAAGTTGGATGCGGAAGAAGTGGCGTTGACCTTTGGGAACAAGTAGTTGGTCAGGAGATAGTGAGCGTGTCTTTGATGCTGACTAAGTGAGGTGCATGATACTTCACCGACGTGACCTTCTGGCTTACAGAACTCAGCTTTGTACTTGACTCGTTTATAGTCATTGGTTTTCCTTAATTCAGCTCCTTCCGCCTTTAGGTCTAAGAGAATGGACATGTATGAGGGGTCGATGATGATTTGTTTTTTGTTTACATATGTGACCATGAAATCAACATCGTCTTTAGCAACCAATAGGTTTGTGTAGAATTCAGTTACTAGCCTTGGGTAAGTCAGGCCGCTGAGAGAGAAGAGTTTGGTCCCTCCATTCTTGGACATCCAGTCGCTGTTGGGTTTTTCAGCTTCGACGAAGCTTTTGGAGAACCATCGTGAAGGGATGACTTCGAGGTTCTCAACATCAGAGAATACGGATTGAAAGGTCCTCTCCTGAGGCTTCTTTCCCTTGTCCTTCTTCTTCTTCTTAGAAGGAGTTGAGTGTTCCGTGTTGGGGTCAATCCCGAGGATGCTGACTTCATCCATAGGTTTGTCGTGCTGACCGTGACCGGTTTGATTTTCATCATCAGAAGTTTCTTCATACTCCTGCTCAGTTGGAGAGCCAGGATTGATATCTGATAGATTGTCTTCGTATTGGTCATCGGAGAGATTCTGGGAATCAGACATGGTGTTCTTGAAGACTTCTTTGGAAATGCTTAGAGATTTGGGATTTGAGAGAGTTCGAGTGCGAAAATCAAGCGTAGAAAGTAAATAGTGAGAAATCTTTCACTATTTATAGTCGGTAAGCGTTGATCTGATAGGTCGGGGAGAACGGTGGGAATTTGAACCATCGATAGTTAGTTATTACTGACATTAATTACGAGAGACGACGCGTGGTTTTACTAATGATGACGCTTACATCATCCTAGAGGCTACTTAAATACGCATGCAAACCCTAATTGTGCAAGTTGCTTTACTCAGCAACGTAGTTACTCAGCATGCATAGCCACTCAGTATGTAATCATATCACTCAACATGAATTATACTTAGAATTTATTGAAGAGGATTGAACATACCGATAGCTTCTCTAAGTATGTTGAATTGCTCACGAGCCAGTGGCTTGGTGAAGATATCAGCAAGCTGCTCATCCGTTGGGACATAGGCCAACTTGATCTCCCCTTTGAGTACATGGTCTCTGATGAAGGATGCCTTATGCTGACATGCTTCATCCTGCTGTGCTGGATTGGGTTCTTTGATAGGTCAATGGCACTTTTGTTGTCACATTTGACTTCAATCATTTTGGTCTGAACACCATAATCTTCTAGCTGTTGCTTGATCCAAAGGACTTGAGCAACACAGCTTCCAACAGCAATGTACTCATCTTCAGTGGTTGACAGGGCTACTGACGACTGCTTCTTACTGAACCAAGACACAAGACAGCTTCCAAGGAAATGACATCCTCCTGAAATGCTTTTTCACTCCAGCTTATCTCGTCCATAGTCAGCGTCAGTGTATCCGAGAAGTGTAAAGTCATGAGTGTTGGGATACCATAAGCCTGCATTCACTGAGCCTTGCAAATATCTAAGGATTCTTTTTACAGCTATGTAGTGAGATTCCTTAGGGTTAGATTGATATCTAG
Organism: Euphorbia lathyris; assembly: GCF_963576675.1. Classification (NCBI taxonomy): domain Eukaryota; kingdom Viridiplantae; phylum Streptophyta; class Magnoliopsida; order Malpighiales; family Euphorbiaceae; genus Euphorbia; species Euphorbia lathyris. The sequence continues at coordinate 30,584,038 of NC_088917.1, forward strand.
CGCAATAACATACTGAGAATTGAATGTTCGGCCTACTTGCTGTTAAGTAAAGTAAGGAGCCAATCATACCTCGATATAATTTGCTATCTACTGACTTACCGCTTTCATCAGCACAGAGGACAGTGTCAGTGCCCATTGGGGTCGATATTGGCTTATAGTTTTCAAGTTCATATTTCTTCAATATCTCCTTAGCATACTTCGTTTGACTTATGAAGATGCCATTCTTTCCTTGTTTGATTTGAAGTCCAAGGAAGAAGTTGAGTTCTCCCATCATTGACATTTCAAACTCAGTCTGTATCTGTTTGCTAAACTCCTTGCATATAGATTCGTTAGTAGCACCAAAAATGATGTCATCAACATATATTTGAGCCAGCAGGGTGTCTTTATTCTTTCTCTTAATGAATAAGGTTGTATCAGCTTTGCCTCTGACATAATTTCTAGTCAACAGGAAACTGGTCAGCCTCTCATACCAAGCACGTGGTGCTTGCTTGAGACCATACAGAGCCTTTTTGAGTTTATAAACAGGGTTTGGGAATTTAGGATCCTCAAATCCTGGAGGCTGATTAACATAGACTTCCTCATTTATAACTCCATTAAGAAATGCACTCTTGACATCCATTTGAAACAATTTAAAATTCATGAAACTCGCATATGCACACAATATTCTAATTGCTTCAAACCTTGCCACTGGGGCGAAGGTCTCACCATAGTCAATACCTTCCTACTGACTGTAGCCTTGAGCTACAAGTCTTGCTTTGTTTCTGACCATATTCCCTTGTTCATCTAGCTTGTTGCGGAAGACCCGTCTTGTTTCTATGGTCTTCTGGCTTCTTGGATTTGGCACTAAGTCCCAAACTTTATTTCTTTTGAATTGATCAAGCTCTTCTTGCATTGCACCCATCCAGTACTCGTCGTTCTCAGCTTCTGAGAAATTCTTTGGTTCCAGAACTGAGACGAATGCTACATTGCTAAGGTATCTCCTGAGTTGATTTCTTGTCATCAGGGTGTTCTCAGCAGCATCGAGAATGGCGCTTTCAGAGTGTCCTCTTGGGATTCTGATTTCTTTCGGTAGTGTGATGTCTTGAGCTGGTTGTGTTTCAACAATCTCTGCAGGTATGGATTGGTCAGTGAAAACAATTTGAGTGTCTTTCTTACCTTTGGTCAGCCCTTGAAGTGGTAACTCAGCGGCTCCACTTTGGTCAGCTTCTGTTGAGTATGGATCATCCTCAGTCGTTTGACTGACTTTCCCTGCAGGGTTAGTTTCATCGAACTCAATGTGTACTGACTATTCTAAGACCTGAGTTCGTTTATTGAAAACTCTATATGCTTTGCTGTTTGTTGAGTAGCCTAAAAAGATAGCTTCATCAGCTTTTGAATCAAACTTAGCAAGGTTGTCTTTAGTATTTAAGATAAAACATTTACAACCAAAGGCACGGAAGTATCCAATGTTGGGTTTTCGTCCTTTCCAAAGTTCATAGGGAGTTTTCTTCAATATGGGTCTGACTAGAGCCCTATTGAGTATATAACAAGCTGTGTTGACAGCTTCACCCCAAAAGTACTTTGGAAACCTGTTCTCACTCAGCATTGTCCTAGCTATTTCAACCAAGGTTCTGTTCTTCCTTTCAACTACCCCATTCTGTTGAGGAGTTCTAGGAGCAGAAAAGTTGTGGTCAATGCCGCTGGCTTCACAGAACTCAACAAACTGTTGGTTTTTGAATTCTTCACCGTTATCACTTCGGATGTGAGCTAGTTTTAGGTCTTTATCATTTTCAAGTTTTCTAACTAATGTTGAAAATGTCTCAAAGGTTTCATCCTTGCTACTCAGCAAGATAATCCAAGTGTACCGCGAGAAGTCATCTACAATGACCAAGGAAAATCTCCTACCACCCAAGCTCAGCGGCTGGACTGGTCCGAAGAGATCCAAGTGTAGCAACTCAAGTGGACGCTTAGTTGAGATGATGTTTTTACTGTGAAAAGATTTTTTGGTTTGTTTTCCTTACTGACAAGCGTTGCACAATTGATCCTTTTCGAACTTAAGTTCGGTCAGTCCCTCAACTAATTGCTTTCTTGCTAATTTGTCCAGGAGGTCCATACTTACATGACCAAGTCTCCTGTGCCATAGCCAGGAATTTTCTTCCTTTGACACTAAGCATATATTTTTTGAAAATTTATTTTCTAAATTTAGCATAAAGACATTGTCAACGCGAGGGGCAGTTAAAATCAATTCATTCGTTTTCCCCTTGAGTATTTTACATCTAGTGGCATCAAATATAACCTTCCTACCGCTGTCACAGAGCTGAGCTATGCTCAGTAGGTTATATTCAATTCCTCTGACTAAGGAGACTGACTCAATAGTAGGATTACCACCAACGATTCCTGGCCCTACTATCTTACCCTTTTTGTTGTCTCCAAAACTTACGCTTCCTCCTCGTTTAAGCTCACGTGTGATGAACCGAGTTTCATCACCTGTCATGTGCCTCGAGCATTCGCTGTCAATGTACCACAATTTTGACTTCTCCGCACACCTCAGGCCAACCTGCAATATAACTAGTTATCTTTAGGTACCCAAGTCTTTTTGGGTCCTTGTTTGTTAGGTACAGCAGGTGATACATCATATTTCATTTTATGACGGCACACGTTGATGGTGTGGCCAGCCTTAACACAGAAGTCACAATGGACCTTCCTTTATGGTCACCTTATTGGCGGGTCAACACCATTATGCTGAGCATGCCAACACACCTTGGTAGTGTGGCATTTCTTCCCACAAAAGTCACATTGGACATTTCGTTGGGGAGTCCATTTCCGCTGACTAGTACCTGAGCACTCAGCGTAATGATGGACATTTTTCTTATTCGGAACCTTTAGCTGGTTCTGAATAGATGTGATGTCTTTCCTCAGCTTCTTAGAGTCTGATTTGACCTCAGTGACATAACTATGCATGATTTTGAGATTTTCATCTTGCCTAGTATTGTCCTGGAGAAGATGACGAAGGTCACTGAGTTTGACCTCCTCAATCTCATCACATCGCCTGCTGAGTGCACGCACTTTCTTATTACACTTTTTGACAAGCGTGTAAAGATCACTCAGGGCGTTAATCATTTCATATCTGAGCAAAGGTAGAGTTGTTACCTCAGTTGGTTGTTCCTCATTGTCAGATGCACATGATGAGTCAGCTTGCTCAGAAAGACAGGGGTCAGCATACTCATCTGCCATGAAGCAGATGTTTGCTGACTCAGTGGCTTCAGCTCCTGATGAGGATGATTCATCGCTATTGCTCCATATGGCCATCATTGCTTTTCTCCCACTTTTCTTGTCCTTCTTCAGGGTAAGACAACTTGACTTGATATGGCCAGTTTGATGACATTCAAAGCATGTGATAGGCTTTGAGTTTTTCTTCTTGTACTTGCTGTCGCTTGACTCAGCTTTGTATTTATCATATTTCTTGAATGGTTTTCTACTGTATTTGTCATTCTTGCAGAACAGCTTCTTCATCTTTCTTGTGAACATGGCCATTTCTTCATCATCAGATGACTCACCATCAGTGGAGTCAGCTTTCATGACAAGAGACTTTTGCTTCTTGCCCTCAGCTTTTTCTTTCACCTCAAAGTTTTTCATTGATATCTCATGGGTCAGCAGAGATCCAATAAAATCATCATACTTGTAGGTGGTTAGGTCTTGGGCTTCCTCAACGGCTGTCTTCTTCGCTTGCCAGCTTTGGGGAAGACTCATCAGTATTTTCTTCACTTGTTCTTCCTTAGTGAAGATCTTGCCGAGCCTCTTGAGTTCGTTAATAATGTTGGTGAACCTTGAGTTCATGTCAAAAATTCCTTCACCATCATTCATCTCGAACAACTCGTACAGCCTCATGTGTTGGTTCACCTTGGATTCCTTGACCTTACTGGTTCCTTCATAGGTGACCTCCAGCTTCTTCCATATCTCCTGTGTTGACTCGCAACCTGAGATTTTATTGTACTCTGCAGCATCTAACGCACAGTGAAGCATGTTTATAGCAGCGGCATGATTTTGTAGTTTCTTGAGGTCATCCTCTGACCACTTAGCCTCAGCTTTGACAGACGTTTGTCCGTCAACAGTTTCAACAGGAACAAACGGGCCTTGGACTATGGAAAGCCATGCACTCATGTTTGTTGCCTGAATGAAGTTTTTCATTCTATTCTTCTAAAAGGTATAGTTAGACCCGAAGAATAGAGGAGGCCTAGTAATGGACAGTCCCTCAGGAAGAATCTGAGTTGTCTGATTTCCTGGGAGGAAACGAGTGTTGTTCTCAGCCATTGTGGGGATCAGCTCAAGATACTTATATCTTATTTAGCGAGCTGTTAAGCTCTGATACCACTTGTTGGTCCCGTATAACTTGATAATATTAGTTCCAAGGGGGGGGGGGGTTAGGAACAATTTAAAAAATTTTCACGTAAGGCTGACTATTAATTTTTAACTTAGACTTTCTCGAAGTCTTTTCGCACAGTGGAACTGAGTAAGTTTTAGATACAAGCTTAGTCAACGGGTGACTAAATTTGGATCTAACCTTGAGTCAGGATATAGCACTTAAGTCTATTCCTGAACTCAGCTTCTCAGTTCACTCAACTCAGCTTATGTTCGTTTTAGCGTTTAACTAGGCAGTGTTATAGCAAGCAATAATTTAAGGAGATAAGGGTTAGAAAGATATTACTCAGCAGACGTATCCTGGTTCGGCCTCTTCGCCTACGTCCAGTCCCCGGAATACCTTCCGAGCTTTTTAGAATCCTCTACTGAGCTCTTTAAAGGTAGAGCACAAACCTTTTACAATAGCAAGCTGAGTATACAAGAGTACCTTCCTCTATTCCTCTACTCACTCCTATTTCTACCGCTGAGTACTATGACCGAGTACTCAGCTTCTCCTTTATATACTTCTAGAAATGATAAGTGTTTACTTGTCCTAAACAACAATTGCTAAGACACTTTAGATGATTTGAATCACTCTAGACTTTTACACAGAATTGGAATTGGTGTAAGATTTTACTTTGCTTTTCTCATAGAACTTCGAATATCAATTTGGTCAACGTTTCGACTTGATTGAAGATCTGCATCGAATGAAGCGTTTGAATGGCCTATTTATAGTGACACTTGATGCACTGGTTATTTCGAATTTCAAAATAACCGTTGGAGGGAAACGGCTTCCTATCGCTTTCACTCAGTACGTGCTCAGCGTCCTCGGCCAATCAAAACCTTGTATCTTCTGTCTTCGGCAGTGCTCAGCAGCCTTTCGTCAGACAGGACAGAATGTTTCCACATTTATGGTAAAGTCTTCTAGACAGCTTTCTGCGTCTTCTGAACTTTACCCGAAGTAGAAATACTTTGTCTCCAAGTTTATTCAGGTCAGCCACTGACCTGACTTTCTTGTCGCTCAACTCAGCAGCTTCATCTTGAAGCTTTTGGTCGAAGGCTTCTCGATCCTTCTCATTGCTGGGCTTACGTTTTACTCAGTACGACCTGCATTTTGATCTACTCGGGCCGTGAGGCATTGACACGTCGACTTGGACTTGACTTTCTCTTGTGGGCCTTACAACTTGATGTCTTATAGATTTAAATAACTCAACATTGAACAAACACATTAGTACAAATAAATCAAAGCATTTACCTTTAATGTGTTGGAATATTTTTATCATAGAGATTTAATTCTTGTTAAATAGTTTTGTCAAATCAAAATCATGTGGAAAGGTGTTTCAACACATATTAGACTAAGACTGTTTCTATGACTAACATAGTCCGGTTGAACTTGGTTTCCTAGTTAACTTAAGTTTGGGTTACAATGGGTTAGACAAGGATTTATCTCCTTAGATGTCTCGGCTACTTGAAGTATATATTTAGGGGATTCATTAATGTTAGCATATGGCATCGTGAATATTTCAAATATATTCCTGTTATAGTATTAAACAATTATTTTGGTTTACATATTTAGATAACAAAACACGGTTAGTCGTTGTTTTGATTAACCATTATGTTTAGGTTTAGATATATGGTTAACCGGTGTTTTTAGTTAACAATTAAAACCAGTAGTAACCAAAATTATAGTTAAACGTTAATACGGTTAACTGATATACTTGAACTAATTTAGAGTTTAATGTCTCAAAAACCGAAAATCGGTTAGATTTAAAAAATATCTCAATGAATCGGTTAACTGCACCGACTTTCAATAACTTGGATAGAGATGTTAGTTACATGGTCTTAGATATATATTGTTTATTTGTAATTGTCCTAAACAGTTAGTTACTTGATTATAACCATCACTATAGATTAGAGTTTGATTCTGATCCAGATTGTATCCTGTATATATATTATTTACACATGAATAATAAATCATCAAGAGTTGCACTCTATCATGGTATCCGAGACCTAACCCTAAATTACCTCTCTCTCCCCTCCCCCCTCTCTCTCTCTCTCTCTCTTCCGATTACCTCTTCCGTCGCCGACCCCCTCCCTGCCGTCCGCAACACCATGCTGGACACACCAGAAACTTCAGCCCCCCCTTCCGCTTCTGTCCATCCCTCACTTACAGTATCTAATATCTCCACATTCATCAAAATTACCCTTGATATCGACAAAGGTCACTATCCCATATGGGCCGCCCTTTTCAAACTTCATGCTAAAGCGTTTCAGGTGCTTGATCACTTAACTCCCCCTGCTGATGAAAATCCCATCAACTTTCTCAAAGAAAAGAACCCGGACCTTTGGGCTCAGATAGATGCAGTCGTTCTCCAATGGATCTATAGCAACATCTCACTGGACTTACTCCACACAATCATTGAAATTGACTCCACAGCAGCTAAAGCCTGGACTCGTCTCCAAGATATCTTCCCCGACAACAAGCACTCTCATGCTCTTTTTCTCCAACAGGAATTCTCAAAAATCAAATTAGAAGATTTCTCAGATATATCATCCTATTGTCAACAACTGAAATCTCTGTCGGATCAATTAGCTAATGTCGACTGTCCTGCATCTAATGATCAAATGGTCCTCCAACTCATATCAGGCTTAACTGATGCCTATGACACAGTCGGCACTCAAATTCGCCATGGTAATTCTCTCCCCTCCTTTCATAAAGCCAGATCCATACTCGTTCTTGAGGAAACTGCTTGGGCCCGTAAACACACAGTCTCTCCCGACTCCATCTCCCTCAATATTACGGTCACCGAACCCCTACCATCTTCCTCCGTTTATCATCAGTCCCGACCAACTCCTCATCGCAACCACTAATTTCACCGCGGTGGGTGGAATGGGGGCCGTTATAGCCGCAATAGAGGAGGATGTTATAGTCACCGATCCTCCACCAGGTCGAACTACAGGTATCCGTAGCCTCCTCCGTGGGCGTACTCGCCTCTCCTTGGGGAAATCAGCTGCCTTGGGCCACTCCACATTGCCCGTATCTGATGAGTCCCTGGCAAAATCAACAGAATTTGGGCCGACAGCCATCCAATTCCGGCATCCTAGGACCTCGCCCTAATACACATCAGGCTAATATGACTGTAGCTCCTCAATCCTATATTCTTACCGACATTACAGAAGCTATGAACACCCTGTCAATCAATCCACCACCAGAACAATGGCATATGGACACAGGCGCCACATCTCATATGATGGCAACTAAAGGTACACTCACCTCTTATTTTAATACGAGCCTCAAAGGAAATATTATTGTTGGTAATGGTAATAGTGTTCCTATTTCTGGTTATGGTAATGATGTCTTATCCCATTCACATCAGCCTTTAAAACTTAATAATGTTCTGCATGCCCCTCGCCTAATTAAAAACCTTATTTCTGTGCGTTAGTTTACTGTTGATAACCATGTGGCTTTGGAATTTGATCCTTTTGGTTTCTCTATGAAGGAGTTATAGACGGGGATACCTATCGTGAGATGTAATAGTACGGGTGATCTTTATCCGGTTGGGTCTAGCTTTTCATCATCACCTTCTAATTCTGCTTTTACTGCTATTTCTTCTGGTATTTGGTACAACCGTTTGGGACATCCAGGGCCTCTTATTTTGATTACCCTGCAAAATAAAAATTTGATTTCATGTAATAGGAATAAGAATGCTTCTGTTTGTTCTTCATGCATTTATGGAAAACATGTTAAATTACCCTTTCAGTCCTCAAATAGTTTTGCTTGTATGCCTTTTGATTTAATACACAGTGATGTTTGGACATCTCCTACATTAAGTTCTAGTGGTCGTCGTTATTATGTGCTTTTCTTAGATCATTATACAAATTTCCTTTGGACTTTTCCTTTAGCTAGCAAATCTCAAGTATATTCTGCATTTCTCTGCTTTCATACCTTCGTTCACACTCAATTTGAGCGTGATATTAAAACTTTTTAGTGTGATAACGGAGGTGAATTTAATAATGCCTCCCTCTACATGCATCCTGGATATCTTATTTTCTGATATTTGTGGTACTTGTCTTCCTAGGATGATTAGTATCACTTAGCTTGTTCTTTGTTGTGCTCCAGGATTTCGTCCCCTCCATTAAGATAAAAAAAAATAATGCCTCGTTTCGCGAATTCTGTCAATCTAATGGTATGCAATTTCATTTTTCCTGTCCCTATATGTCATCCTAGAATGGAAAATCTGAACGTACAATTCATACAATTAATAATATAATTCGCACCATTCTTAATCATGCATCTATTTCGTTTTCCTTCTGGCACCATGCAATTGAAACCGCCACTTATCTCCTCAACATTTATCCTCACAAAATTCTAGGCTATATTTCTCCTACACAAATTCTTTATCAACGGGATCCCACTTACTCTCATTTAAGAACCTTTTGTTGTTTATGCTTTCCTCTCATACCATCCTCCTCACGAAAAAAATTACAAGCTCGATCCTCCCCTTGCGTATTTTTACCCGTCAAACCATAGAGGATATAAGTGCTTTGATTTATCCACAAATAAAATCACAATTTGTCGTTAATTTGTTTTTGACGAATCTGTGTTTCCCCTCTCCGATCGCAGCACCGCTCGATCACCTACCAGTAGCGAACCTGCTGCTGGTTTGCTACCCAACGCCTCCTTGTCGCCCAACATTCCTCTTTCACCAGCAGCTCATAATCCCTCTACCACCCAACCGCATCTCCCTACCATCTCGACCACCCTCACTTCCATTCCTACCCAGCCTCATCTTCCCCACGCCTCGCCCTCCATCCCGCCACAAACTACGGCTCACACATCTTATGCCATAACTATAACTCCCAATTCCCCACTACCCTCGCCTACTCACGCCCTCACCCCTTCTGTCCCGCCTAATTCCCATGCCTCCCCAACATCCCAAAATACTTCTCCTGTATCTCCAAGTCCTGCGATTAACCCTCCTACTCACGAAATGGCCACCCGCGCCCAACACGACATTTTTAAACCACGCCGTATGCTAAACCTATCCACCTCTACCACTCCTCTCATCTCTCCTATCCCGGCTAATCCCTCTCTTGCATTACGTGAGCCGAATTAGACACTAGCCATGGCCGATGAATTTGAGGCTCTTATTAAAAATAAGACGTGGGTCCTTGTACCCCGTCCAAAAAATGCTAATGTTATTCGTAGTTGGTGGATTTTCAGGCACAAATCAAGTCAGATGGATCATTTGAGAGATACAAAGCACGCTTGGTTGGAAATGGTTCAGGACAACTAACTAGAATTGATTGTGATGAGACGTTCAGCCATGTGGTTAAACTGGCTACTATTCGTGTTGTATTAAGCATTGCTCTATCTAAAAATTGGAGTCTTCATCAGCTGGACCTCAAAAATGCTTTTCTTTATGGAGACCTTCATGAAACTGTTTACATGCACCAACCATTGGGGTTTCGGGATCCTGCACATTCAAATCATCTCTATTTACTTCAGAAATCCCTATATGGCCTTAAACAGGCACCACGGGCCTGGTATCAACGGTTTGCTACATTTGTCATAACTATGGGATTCTCTCACAGTATATCTGATCACTCTCTGTTTGTATATCACCAAGGTTCAGACACGACCTATTTGCTACTCTATGTTGACGACATTGTTCTGGTCACCTCCTCTGACACAATTCAGGTCTTTATTATGTCAAAACTGAGCTCTGAATTTGCAATGAAAGACTTGGGATCACTACACTATTTTTTGGGCATGTCCGTCACCCGCTCACATGGTTCTCTGTTTTTATCACAGTGCAAGTATGCTTCTGAGATCATTCAAAATGCCGACCTCAGCTCATGCAATCCCGCCGCCACTCTAGTCGACACCAAACAGAAACTCAGTCTTTCTTCTGGCTCCTCATATCACGATCCTACTGAATATAGAAGCCTGGCTGGTGCACTTCAGTACTTGACAATCACTAGGCCTGGCATTTCTTATGCTGTTCAGCAAATATGTCTATTTATGCATGAACCAAAAACATCACACATGGCTGCCCTCAAACGGATTCTTCGATATATTCAAGGGACTCTTGATCTCGACCTCAACTTCACCATATCACCACATAGCAACCTCACTTCTTATACCGACACCGACTGGGGAGGGTGTCCTGACACTCGCCGGTCCACCTTTGGTAACTGTGTGTTCCTCGGTGACAATCTGATTTCGTGGTCAGCGAAACGGCAGCCCACTCTATCACGATCCAGTGCAGAGGCCGAATACCGGGGAGTCGCGAACGTTGTCGCAGAAACATGTTGGATTCAGAATTTACTTCTTGAACTTCGGTGCCCTATTCAGAAATCCACAATTGTTTACTGTGATAATGTCAGTGCAGTTTATCTCACAGGAAATCCAGTTCAACATCATCGCACCAAACACATAGAAATGGATATTCATTTTGTGCGGAAAAAGGTATCAAAGGGTGAAATTCGGGTTTTACACATTCCATCCCGCTATCAAATAGCTGATATTTTCACCAAAGGCCTTCCACTTCCGCTCTTCGAAGATTTCCGGTCTAGTCTCAACGTCCGTCCTCCGTACGCTTCGACTACGGGGGTGTCTTAGATATATATTGTTTATTTGTAATTATCCTAAACAGTTAGTTACTTGATTATAGCCATCACTGTAGATTAGAGTTTGATTCTGATCCAGATTGTATCCTCTATATATATTATTTACACATTAATAACAAATCATCAAGAGTTGCACTCTATCACATGGTAGTTTCCTATCTCGTGTAAGAATGCCTTTTGATCAAAGAAAAACAGTTATGTTTATCTTGTATAAGAAATAGTGATATCATGTGAAATTATTTAGCTTTTTGAGCTTGTGAGATTGTGACAATCATGTTTCCCTTTAATATTTACCAAGTTTATAACGTTTCTTACACCATCAATGGAAACATACTTTATAGTAGATCATAGAAACAACGAATGACTAGTCAATTAATACCTTTTTTCTTTTCTATTTTTAAGATAATTATTTTCTCCTATGTATCTTCAGGATAAGGATTAATGATTTATGTCGCCTCAAGCAAACACTATTATCTGTTTCTAATTTTTCACAATTTAATATATTTTGGTAGAAATAAAAAGAAAAAGTATGTATTAATTTGAATGAGTGAAATCACTAAATTGACATATTCTCATTAAGATCAAAAGTTACTAACTATTACATTTTATATTAATGTAGGTGTGCTCTACAAGCAAACTTGGTGGCTAAGAAAATAAAAGGGACATGGCAAGTGTCCAAAGATAAGCCATATGATAATCTGGATTAAATGAGTGATGTTGATTTATTTGAGGATGGATTGGGTGCAAGAGAGACTATCATAAGGTGGTGGACTAATTCTAGAATGTGCTATCATTGGGAAAAAGATCAAGATGCCCTTATTTGTTGTAGATGGACTGAATTGCCCCTGTAACTCAAGGGTCAACTTGATTTCTTGTATTTACGTAAGATTGCTCATTTAGTTCATTTTGTCAGGGATATTTACTTCTCTCTTCCTCCTGGAAACTCAAGAGTCTCCTTCTTCTCTCTTCCGCAAAACCTTCTATGTAACTAATCTTCATCTTCTTCCATGGATACTTGTTCTGATAAGCTTGATACCTTCCCTCAAACTATGCTTGGCATAAATTTCGCAAGCCTAGTTTGTTAATCAAAAACCTCAGCTGTGGTGAGTGTTGAACTTTGGTGAAGAGATCCGCTAGTTGCAAGGCGGAGGGAATCAGCATCAGGCGAATCAGACCAGCTTGAACGCGCTCTCGAATCACATGACAATCAATGTCTATGTGCTTCGTCCGCTCGTGAAACACCAGATTCTGGGCTATATGCATGGCCGAGATATTATCACAGAACAGAAGGGAAGTCGCCGTCGGTGGTGCTTTCATATCTTGCAGGAGATTTGCTAGCCAGTGGAGCTCGCATGACGTTGAAGCCATGGCTCTGTATTCCGATTCCGAGGAAGATCTGGAGACGGTGTTCCGCTTCTTCGATCACCAGGAGATTAAAGCCGATCTGAGAAAAATGGCGTATCTAGTGACCGATTTCCTTGTTTCGTGGAAAGTAGCCCAGTCGGAATCCGTGAAGGCCTGTAGCTGTAGGTCGTTGCATGCGAGAAAGAACAACCCCAAACCTATGGTCCCCTTGAGGTAACGCAAAACTCTTTCTGCTCTATTTTGGTTTTCTGTGGTTGGTTGCATGAGATGCTGGGATAGTTGATTTACAATGTATGTTATGTCTGGTCTCGTGTGAGTGAGATAGAGCAGTTTCCCTATTAACTGTCTATATGATGTGGTTTCTGGAAGCGATTTGTCATTTTGGCTTGGTTTGTGGTTTGGTAAAGCCGGGGACGAGGCTGGTTTACAGTCGATGAAGCCCTGGTCTTGTAACAACTCTAATGTATATTTTCTTTGTGACATGTGGAGTCCCTGACCGCTGCGGGAGAACTCAAAACCCAGAAAATAGTGTATGACCCCAAGATCCTTGATGCTGAAAGCATCATTTAAGTGCTGCTTGGCCTGGTTGATGGATTGCATGTCGTTTCCTGCGAGAACTACATCATCAACATATACTAGCAACATGGTTACCTGTCCCACATATTCCTTTGTGAACAAGGACGGATCGGCCACCGACTGAAAGAAACCCATTTGTTTGATGGTGCCGGTCAACTTGGCGTTCCACTGCCTGCCTGCATGTCTGAGCCCGTAGAGGGCCTTATTGAGTTTGCATACTTGTTGTGGGCTCTCCGGAATTACCCCTGGTGGCATTGTCATATAGACATCTTCGCTCAGCTCCCCATGTAAGTATGCGTTATCAATATTGAGTTGATGTATATGCCACTCTCTTGCAACTGCTATTATCAATAGAGTTCTTATGGTGGTGAATTTTGCTACAGGGGCGAAGGTTGCAGTGAAATCCACTCCCTCCTATTGGGTGTAGCCCTTTGCCACTAGTCTGGCCTTGAACCTGACAATGCTCCCATCTGATTTGTGCTTGATCTTGTAGACCCATCGACAGCCTATGGGCCTTTTGCCATTTGGTAAGTTAACTAAGCTCCTGGTCTGATTAGATTCTAACGCAACTAGTTCCTTGTTCATTGCCTCTACCCATCCTTTTTCTAACTTTGCTTCTTGATATGTCGCAGGCTCCCGATGACAGGTGATATTGATTGAAAAAATTCTCTTGGCCGGAGAGAGTCTATCATAGGATAGATGTTTACACAAGGCATGCGGGGAATTGGTCAAGCATGGCAGAGTGGAGCCTTGACCAGCGCCAAGTGATAATCTCTGAGATAGGTTAGGAGATTCCTTGTTCTTTGTGGCCTTGTGTTGGTTTGTTGGTGTTTATGTGCTAATGTCTCTGGCTGTTCGACATTTTCTTCAATTTCTTGTATTGTATCAACATGCTGTGTTATTTCTGGTGTGCTTTGTTCCTCATCTGTACTGTATGATTCATCCTCATCGTCATTCATGCATGCTTTATGAAGTGACTCTAGTTCTGCTTCACTGCAACATGATGTGTCATTCTTCTTATGTTCTTCTGAAAAAGGAAAGAAGTTCTCAAAGAACTTCATATGCCTGGAAAAGAAAACAATGTTAGTGCTTAGGTTCAAAAGTTTGAATCCCTTTGTGCCATGTCTATATCCCAAGAATATGCACTTCATTGCTCTTTTTGTGAATTTGCCTTTGTGTCTGTCTAAAGCTGAGGCGTATGCGAGACACCCAAAGACCTTAAGGTCGTCTACATGTGCCCCTTTCCTATACAGTCGCTCGTAAGGCGTCTGGCCCCGAATTGGTGTGGATGGTAACCTGTTTATGAGATAAACTGCATGACTAACCGCTTCTGGCAAAAAAATATGAGGCAGTGAGCTTTGAAATATGAGTGCCCTGGTGGTATTCATGATTTCCTGATGTTTGCGTTCTACTCTGCCGTTTTGTTGTGGTGTCTCCGGACATGATGTGAGATGTATGATTCCATTTTCTGCGTAAAAATCCTTCATGATGAACTCAGGGCCGTTGTCCGTTCGGATTGTTTTCACATTCTTGCCAAACTGTCTGCTTACATATGTGCAGAACTGTTGTAGTGTTGTGCTTGATTCCCCCTTTGTTTGCATTAATGTAACCCATGTATACCTGCTGTGATCGTCTAATATGGTTAGGAAATATCGTTTACTAGAATGTGACTCTTGTGTTGGACCCCATATATCCACATCAATTAGATCGAAACATTCATCTGCTATGCTATGACTCAGTGAGAAAGGCATTTTCTTTTGCTTGGCTTTTTGACAAATGTCACATGGGATTTCTTTAAGGGAATCAAAATCATTACATGATAGATTGAGGCCTTTCAACCTCTCATGAGAGGGATGACCAACACGTAAATGCCACATACTGGCTTTAACATAAAAAACAGAAATGTGATTTGGTAGTGGGTATTCCAGGTAATAGAGGCCTCCACGTTCTCTAGCCAAGCCAATCCTCTTCCAACTTGTTGTGTCCTGTATCACACACATTGATCCCGTTATCACAACACAGAGTCCATTAGTACTCAATAACTTACTAGTCGATATAAGATTGTAATCAAACGCAGGTATACACAGAACATTATGCAAAACAAGTTGCGGACTTAGAGTCATAGTGCCAATGCATTCTGCTTTGACCCTTTCTCTGTTTGGCAAGTTTACCCAGCATTTTTCGATTTGACTGTATGAGCTGTACATTTGTTTATCACAAATGATGTGATCTGTAGCCCCTGTGTCAATTATCCAACATGATGAGACAAAATTAGGGTTAAAACTGTTACCAGGACTGTCTCCCTTGACAAAGGTGTTGACGCTGTTGCCCGAGGCCGGGGTCTTTCCTTGATTCATGGGAAATAGGGCAATAAGTGATTAGTACTGGTCTTTGGTTAGAGTGAATGGTTCTGGATTGGTTTGCCTATTGTCTTCTTCTCCTGAGTTTTCCTCGTTGGCTTGATTTACTACTAAGTTTGCCCTGGGTTGATTTGTTCTGAAAGGATTCTTGTTTCTGTTACCATAGTTCGGCGGATATCCATGCTTTTTGAAACATATTTCTTCTATGTGTCCAGTGTTGCCATAACAAGTGCATAAGGATGAGCTTTTACCATTATTTCTGCGGTTGTTGTTCTGGTTGTTCTTGGTGTTGTTCTGTTTACCCTGTCTGCCATTGGTGTTGGTGAACCCTGCAAACATGCTACTTTCACTTCCTTCATTCCCTTTCGCAGGCACAAGACCAAGCTGTCTCTCGTGTTGGATGGCTAGTGCGTAGGTCTTGTTCAAGGAGGGGATTGGTTCGATCAATAGGATCTGCGAACAAACAGTAAAGTAAGACTCATTCAACCCTTGAAGAAAGGTAATAACCTGGTCGGCATCTTGTTGATCCCTCAGGATCCGGAAGGCATTACAGCTACACGCCTGCCGGCAAACACATTTTGGCATTGGCCTCAGGTTTGTTAGCTCATCTTGCAAAACCTTCAAGTTGGTATAATACTCAGTAACACTACCATTTCCTTGCTTCATACTGTGTATTTCCCTTCGCAGCTCGAGTATCCGTAGTGAGTCTGTCTGCGCAAATTGTTCTTTCAGGTCTGCCCAGATCTGATCTGCCTTATCGAGCCACATTACACTTCTTGCAATGGTAGGTGAAATTGCATGATTCAGCCAGGATATGACCATGTTATTGCACCTTTCCCATTGACTAAACATGTTGTCTTCGGTTGCAGGTGCGGTGATGGTGCTGTCAACAAACGCAAACTTGTTCTTCGACATTATAGCTACCTTGACAGCTCTAGACCATTGATGATAATTCAGTCCGGTGAGGACCTGCGAGACCAGGGACAACGCCGGAGTCTCATTCTGAGGAAGGTGGTAGGGGCTGCTGGACGTGATCATCGGTCCGGCCATAATGGGTAAGTAAAAGGATAGCCTTTTATCTTAAGTTTTGCTCTGATACCATATTAATTTGAATGAGTGAAATCACTAAATTGACATATTCTCATTAAGATCAAAAGTTACTATTACATTTTATATTAATGTAGGTGTGCTCTACAAGCAAACTTGGTGGCTAAGAAAATAAAAGGGACATGACAAGTGTCCAAAGATAAGCCATATGATAATCTGGATTAGATGAGTGGTGTTGATTTATTTGAGGATGGATTGGGTGCAAGAGAGACTATCATAAGGTGGTGGACTAATTCTAGAATGTGCTATCATTGGGGAAAAGACCAAGATGCCCTTATTTGTTGTAGATGGACCGAATTGCCCCTGTAACTCAAGGGTCAACTTGATTTCTTGTATTTACGTAAGATTGCTCATTTAGTTCATTTTTTCCAGGGATATTTACTTCCCTCTTCCTCCTGGAAATTCAAGAGTCTCCTTCTTCTCTCTTCCGCAAAACCTTCCCTGTAACTAATCTTCATCTTCTTCCAGGGATACTTGTTCTGATAAGCTTGATAGTACGTAAAGAAATAAAAGAATATGATAGTCACTAAAAAAAAAGAAAAGAAACGAGCTTAATTTAAATGAGCAAATTAAAAAGAAAACATACAATTATTGATAAATCATTACAAACACGAGATAAATACAGTAGTAGCATTTATAATATCCTCGAAAAGCGACTGAATAAAGTCATTCTCAGAATATGAAACTACAAATTAAGCGAATGAGTCACGAGTGCTAATCTCATTAATTAATGTATTGGTATTTGTTTGGCATACAGAAAACAATTTTAAAAGCAATTGAGTCCAGCTTTGAGTGTATTAAATTAAAGGGATGATTAAATTTAATTCCAATATTTTCAAACAAATTAATTTTAGCATTTCGTTATTGAAAATTTGAAAAAGTTTGTTTGATTTTAATTTAACCGTCGTATCAGACTTTTCAAACAAGTCTATCTATAAACCGAAGCGGTTTTGCATATTATTTTTTGTTGGTTATTTGTAATTATATTGGTAACATAGTAAACATTTTAGATACATTAACAAAAATATTTGTGATTAATTTGTATGTGACAGATTCTATTGTTATCATTTAATATGTTTTTTTTTTTTTGTAACTGTGTTATTGACACATTAATATCTTAGATATTTTCTAAAAAAACATACAAATTTAGACGTAATTGATATTTGGAAGGTCTAATATGACAATTCAATAATAACCAAACCAACATCTTCAAATTTCCAGTAACGTATGGCTAAAATTGATTTTGTGCATTGGGCCAATGAGGTGTTTGGTTACCTACTTTTCTAAACATGTTTGGTTTTCGCTTATGGATAGTTTTAAGGGTAAATTTAAAAAAAAAAAACATGTGGTTTCACTTTTTTTTTTTTTTTTTTTTTTTTTGCAGAAAAATGACTGGTTTTTTTCTTTTCAAATACAGGACCGTGGTTTACTCCGTTACACTATTTACGGATTCAGTGAAGATGCCGTTTATTTGCTGACGTGGCTGAAGGGCAAATATGGGTTTTTAAAAAAATTGACTATAAAAGGCCTTGAACAACCATGTGAGATTTTATAGTTAATATTGTAGCCGCAAAATAGTTATAAAAAATCCATTGGTCAATATTGTAGATCCAAAATAGTTTAAAAAAAATCCTTCGGTCAATTTTTTTAAAAACCCCAGCCACGTCAGTAAATAAACGACATCTTCACCAAATCCGTAAATAGTGTAACGGAATAAACCACAGTCCTGTATTTGAAAAGAAAAAAACCACAGTCATTTTTCTGCAAAAAAAAAAAAGTGAAATCACAAGGTTTTTTTTTTAAAATTTACCCTAGTTTTAAATTAGATACATCATGTTTTTCAACAAAAGTAGTTTTTTTTTAATAAAATAATAAAATCTCAGCTTTTGAAAATTATTCTTAAATTAAATGTAAGCTTCTATCTAGATAATGGTTAGTTTAACATAATAAATAATATGTACCATAATGTTTAAACAAAAAATAATAATGTATTAAGATATGTATTGAAAAGGACAATATAAATACGAAAATTAAACAAATATATTTTGATGAATATTAAGTAATTAAGAAATAATTTAATTTACTAAAAGAAGTTTAAAGAGTGGAAGAGGATAACATTGGCTTATGAAATTAAGTCAAAAAAGGATGTAATACACATAAAACAATGCATAATGTTACTTTTTGGGTGGAGAGATTCTCATAAAAGTCAATAATAAACCAAAGTTTCCATAAAAGAATATCTTCATCTTCAACAAGAAAACCTTTGGAAGATGCCACCATATTCTCCTACCTTCTACGTATCACTTTGTCAATAAAACCATACCAAATTTTTGAAATTTGTTACACAAAAACTATATATATCCTTGAGCTTCTTTCATAAATTGTACACATTATCATATTATGAATGGAGGGAATAATTGTATGACAATTATTAGTAAGTTATATTGTGAAAATAGAGAGGTAGTACTTGTAATTAGGGAAAGGCCAAATGTCGTGAATGGAGGCGGTTTCGTAGTTACTGATTGCGCCCAAAATGTTGTTTTTAGGGTTGATGGTTGTGGAGTTGTTGGAAAAAATGGTCAACTTATTCTGCGTGACACCAATTCTCATCCTTTGCTTCTTATTTGTCGAAAGGTATTTATTCTTTCTTATCGAATTCTTTTACTATATTTCTGATGTAATATGTATCGTAACACTTATTAAGAATATAGTATATGTTGTATATACAAGAAATTCATAGCATATAAAATTTGTAGTTAGATAAAGTAATTAATTGGGAATAACAAAGAGTTACTTGTATAAGAAGGAAGCCCAAACATTTCCCATAAGAAAACTTTTCCTTTGAATACAATAACATAAAGTGAAGAGGACAATTTCTTTACAAAACTTTATTTCAATATAGGAGTACTTTATCATTATCAAAATGAGAACTTCTACAATATATATCGAGAGCGTATCCAACCAATTAAAAGAGAGATGGATACCAATTCACGAGAGATGATTGACACTATTTTGTTGCACCAGGAGTATAGTATAATAGAATTTTTCATATATTGTTAGATAAATACTTAGTTTAAAAAATAAATAAATTCATGAATATTATAATTAATATATTTTTTTTCAAATGAATAGAGAGGGATGGTTCAAGCAGTGAGCCTAGATAAGAAATGGAAAGGTTACAGCAAAATGGAATATGAAAAAAAAGAAAAAGAAGTATTCAGTATCAAGGAATCACAGTCTTGTTTCTTAAGGAACCATTCTATTACAATCTGTTTGCACCCAAGAATAAGCAACAAAGATTGGGACTTTGAAATCACTGGTTTTTTCCCTGATAGAGATTGTTCCATTGTTGACTTCTTAGGCAACATTATTGCTCAGGTAATTTTTTATTTACTTTATTTTACCGTTCAAATAATGTGTTTACAGTTTTTCTATAATCACATCGATCTAATGTATAAAAATTTACTTTTGAATTGTTAAAATTGCAAATTCAAATACATATAAATATTACATTTTACTTTCATAGTAACACGAGCTCAATATATTAAATTGAAAAATAAGCGACTTTTATCATATCGAGAAGATAAGAGGTCTTACGATGCTTTTTTTCTTATCTTATATATGAAAAAATTAATATAATGTTGATGAATTGAATTATGTAAAAGATTGGGATGAAGAAGGAAGCAAAGGAGGTGATGAGAAGCAAAGATCTATATCATGTAGTGGTGAAAGCAGGCATTGATCAGGCTTTTGTTGTCGGAGTTATTTCAGTTCTTGATTATATCTATTGTCAATCTACAAGGTGTTAATTATTTATTTATATCCAGTACTTAATGACTTTGTATTATCCTAATTTGTTTCATTGTTTGTTAAGCTAATGCTAATTAATTATTAGTTGCTTCGATTTTATTAGTTTGAAATAAATAGTGAATAGTTATAAATTTTATGAATTATAATACGATTATAAATCACTATATGGAGATTAATGTTGTAGAGAGTTTATATGGAGATAAATTAGGAGAACATAAATGCTTTAATTTTTGGTGTATCTATAAATAAGGGAGATCCGCCTATTTATACTAATAGCTATGGTTCCCACTACATTAGTACACAAATTTGGATAAAGATAAAAGATTGAGACAAGGATAATAATAATATAGTTGAAAATTATTATTCCAAATTTAATATGTTGGATGGAGATAGTGATAAAATAATACATTTTACTATATTCACGATACTTCAACTCTAAGAGGTAGACATTGCATATGTTCCTCATCGTTTTGAAACGAGTTATAAATTATTCTACTATTTCTCTTCCTTTATGAGTAAGCTTAGAAAGGCCAGCAACACATACTTCTATAATTGCCTCTTCATATTTTGCCAATCATGAATGGAGTTCTTAGCATATCAAATGAAGGTTGGTCCCATATAGAATTTGGAAAAAGCCTCAATTTAAGATGGTTGAAGTTGAGGTAGTCGGCAAATTTCCAACATTGGATTGTGAATCTTGCTACGTGCAATGTTGACAAGCCATACTCCCGAGAAAATAGAAAGAAGTTAGTACTAGATATCCTCTTGGATAAGGATTTTCCATGTCAATTGCCTGAGAGTATGACTTATGGAACTTAGGACAACCAACTTAACGGAGGCCAACCTATATCGCTCTTGAACAACTTCTCTTACTGCCTCCATAGTGAATGAAGGAATCTGCTGAGGGACGCCATTTTGTTGGTGAACAAACGACATGTGAGGAATCCCAATTTTCCTTCCGTTTCCTCTATAGTTCTCTGCATTCCCTAGTGTTACGATGACATCATGCCTCCTCATGATATGAAGTTGTGTGTGAGGTATAATTACTGTTTCAAAAATATTGATGAATAAGTGAGTTACCAGAATTTTCTCAGCTTGAAGATGACTTCCTCCCTCAAAGGTAGTAACTTCTTACTTGATTCCACTAATCCACATTGTCCACCATGTATCACGTCTTCACAATTACTTCACGTTTGCCCAACTTTTCATGATCTCCATTACTGCCTCAACATCTTTTTTTTCTTCTACTTTCTTGTTTCTTAATTGATTCACCAAACGCGTGTTAAAAAAATTAAATAGTCTCTTGAAAAATGATTTATCTCGCGTGGCAGGACCGATCCTGAGATTCTGAAGGCCTAGGGACGAAGTAAAAAGTCGATTGTATATAAAAGAAAAATTACTTGTAAGTGACACATTTTTTTTATCACAGCTAACAAAAGATCTAATAAAAACATCAAATAAAAATAATAAAAAATTATTTCGCATTAAAAATTGAATTGCTTATACAAAACATTATCTATAAGCATTAAATGCAGAATCACTAAAGTATTGTCTACATCAAAACTCTCTAATATATTTCTTCAATACATAAAATTGTTAAACTATTTAATCTTTTTTGAGACGTTGATGAATCCAAATAGTTTTTCAATAATTTTAACTCCGAACAAATTCTTTCAGCACAATAGTCACCATCATAGTTAAGAGAATTTAAAACGCAATTGAAATAGTATTCGGCTAACAATATGCTGCTGGACAAATTCAAGAATTTCAAATGCCGACATCAACCATTTTAGCTAAAGCATTGCAACACTTTCATTTTTGAACAAATATCAACTGCATCAATATGTAAAAATTTATTATAAGAAAATTTAGTTACAAATTCGCGTGTTGTAATTGTTTAGGACTATAATTCATTGCATTTTTTTTTATATTTTAATTTTTGTGTTTTTTAATAAAGTTTTTATTTTTGACCCCTCCCTTCATTGTGGCTAAATGTGTATTTTCGTAACCTCTGCATCTTTTTTTTAAAGATTTAACTTTTGTGTTTTTTTTAAAATGAATATTATTTTGAATCCTTCCATTCTTTAGGGTCTGGTTAAGCGCCCTTCCTACCCATACTCAGAAACGGCTTGACTTAAGGAAATTGATTCTCATCTAAATTTACCTCTATCTATTTCACCGTTAATAGGTGGTTGCAACCAACAACAAAAGCCACGCACAGTTGGTTACCATACCCAGAGAAAGCAGTTGAATAGTAACCAAAACCAAAATTAAATTACCACATAGTTTTATAACAAATCCAATTTTCAAAAGCAAGTTCGGAGAAGAATTAGCATTTCTTTTTCCCCCTTTTCCCACATTTTCTTGGCAATCAAACACAAGTTAAATTAACCAAGCTAAGTACTAAACATTCTCTGATGATAAAATTCATTATCTAAGTTCAAATTGTGAATCAGAAACAAGTTGTATATAGGGGAATTAAGCAGGAAAAATAAAGAAAAAGGAAAAGCCTGGAAAATAATCAAAACAATCCAAATTGAATGCTGGAGTTATTGGATTTTATGGGCCAAGAAGGGCATGTAAATGATTTTGGGCTTTTATAATTAAAACATACTTTTAACCAATTAAGATTAGTTTCAGTGGTTAGATCTTGAATTCAAATCATAACATATATAGAAAAATTCAATTGGAGAAATATTCTGTCTCACGAACTTCAAACCAATAGATCCGATAAACTATATAAAAAAAATCATACTGAATAGGATTGCGAAATATGAGGATGAGGGATGGTTTCAGTAGAGATACTATTTATTCCAATTTCCGAGACTTCTGATACCTTTTACCATCCCAACCCAACTGAGTAAATATCTCTCAAATCCACACAACAGAAATTAATATGTTCTAAATTTGTGTTTCAAGCCCACTTTTTAAGGATAAAGTTTTAAAGTAGGGATTTTACTGTTTTTTTTTTCAATTAAAGAGGTCGGAGACCATTACCAACGATCTCGGCGCATCTAAACGAGACCAGCACCTCCCAAAATCGAGAACAACGGACTCAAATATTATTAAAAAAAAAATAATGTCACGAAATGTAGTACAAAAGAATAGAAAAATAGAAAGAAAGAAATGAATATAAAGTAAAGAATAAAACTCATAGCAGAGCTGATGTTGAGGGAAACTCGCAAAATCTGCAGAAATGAAAGATGAGATAAAAGGAGGAGATTGCGGCCAGATAGTTGGATCGGTAGCTAGTCGGCCAAAATTTGTCAAAGCATTAGCTACCATATTGCCTTCATGAAAGATATGTGATGCGAATAGCTGCATGGGGGAAAGAAGTGTCAAGCAATGAATCCAGTCCTGACGTAGATGCCAAGGAACCCGACTGGTCTGAGTCACGACCGTGGTAATGACCGAAGCAGAATCAGACTCCAGCCAAAAGAGGCAGATCCCTTTCGCCTTTACTTCAAACTAATAGCCATCAACTCAAAAATCTGTTACAAAATTATATTATCATATTAAAAAATTAATAAAAAAAAGTTAATTACAAACAGATGTTATGTGGTTTCGTCGATTTGCAGATTGATATCTGTGATATTTTTTTTTTTTTGCAAACACAATCTTGTAGTTTGTAATATTTTGCATTTGGATTCACTTTGTCAGGAACGACCTCAAAATGAAAATTTTCAAGAGTTAAATGATATTTTAACCAATTTGAATTCTTAAACTTTGTAGGTTTGAATTCATTTAGGTGTTGTTTTTTTATGAGAGATAAATAAATGTTTAGAGAGAGAAAGCTCCAAAAATGATGATTTTAAAAAATTAAAAATATGATTCCATAGTAAATATGATACTAAATAACTTTAATTCTTGAAAATTTTCATTTTGAGGTCGTTATCGGCCAAATTTGACAAAGTAAAAAAATTACAAAATTTTATAAACCACTACGTTTGCAAAAAAAAAAAAATACCATAAGTATTCACCTATAAATCGGCGAAACACAGTGCTTCTAATTAACTCTAAAAAAAATTAGACATAAAATTATGTTTATCACATTAAAAAATTAGACAAATTGGATTGAACAAGTGCATATTGAATGATTATATAAGATTTAATCGGATTTTAAATAAATAATTATATAAGATTTTAAATAAATATCGTTTTTGGATTTTTAGTTTGTTTTTTTTAATAAAAAAAACCTACTATTATTAAGAAATGGAAACATTAGTAATACAAAGACATCATCTAAATAACTAGAAATAACATCATTAAAAAAGGTTATGATATATGTTGAAACACCTTTCCACATGATTTTGATTTGACAAAATTATTTAAGTTAATCCATGATTAAGGGACAATTAAATTTAAGTGCTTTGATTTAATTGTACTAATATGTTTGTTCAATGTTGAGTATAAATATAAATGAAAATAGACATAAAAAGTAAGACATGACGAAGTCAGCATGAGAACACAGCATAAGCTGAGTGAAGTGTAACTCAGCGTAATAGAAGATAAGTCATCCTCTAAACAGAAGCTTGAAGATCAAGCTAATCAATGAAGCTGAGTGGAACGCAACTTAATATCAAAAGTAGAGAAGTCTTCTTGGGAACTATATCTTACAGAATGAAGCTGACCATGGAAGCTGAGTAAAAGAGAACTCAGTATCAGAATTGGCAACAATCATAAACAACGGCTATCAAAGTCAAGCTGAGTGATCTTCAGGACAGCGCGAATGATCTGTTTGCTAAAAGACAAGATCCGACAACTGTCTGCACCAATTCAGAAGCTTTGGAATTATGCATGGATACAGTTTCGAGATGCATGGGTCAACTGTTCGTTAGCTAAAAGACGAACTGGCGCAAGAAGACGAAACCTGCGAGAAAAAGACAAACCTGACGACTGTGGAATTCAGACGACAGGATTGGCCTGCAAATCTGAAGCTGACCAGAACATGTCGCCGGAAGGAGCCGTTTGTATCCAACGGATAATTCCGGATTCAAATGATTGAGCTTTCAGGTTTCAACTATAAAAGGACAAGTATACTTCTTGGATCTTTTGCCGATTGCCGAAATACAAAAAGAAAGCATACATACAAAAGCACATCAAAACAAGAAAAAGATCTTACACCAAATTTCCAATTCCGTGTAAAAGCTAGAGCAATTTTTGTAATCATCTAAAGTGTTCTTTGTGCGAAAAAGAACAATTTTGTATCAATAGTAAATTGAGGGAGCTGTGCTGAGTACTCGGTTTTAAGTACTCAGTGGTAGAGAAATCTAGGTGTTCGGTTATAGCACTTAGTAGGAGTTGAGTAGACGAATAGAGGACGGTACTCTTGCATATTCAACTGCCTTGTAAACGGTTTGTACTCTACCTTTAAAGAGCTCAGTATTGGATTTAAAAAGCCCGGAGGGATTCTGGGGACTGGACGTAGGCGGAGAGGCCGAACCAGGATAAGTCGTGCTGAGTAATCTCTAACTCTCTCTCAATATATATTTGTATGTGTTGCTTGTTATATTTACTCAGTATATAAATCGTTTAAAGCTAACACTGAGTAAATCAGAGTGCTGAGTTGGAAGCTGACCACAAAAGTGTCTTTTCCCAACTCGCAAGTAAAACAGCTCTAGTCAGTATCTGACTAAAACTGTCTTACGCCTAACTCGGCCGTGCTGACCAAAGCTGAGTTGTAAAACTCAAAGAATTATATATAAGTCAGCATAATTAAAACGCAAAAAAATTACATTAGTTCCTAACCCCCCCCCCCCCCCTTGGAACTAATCACACAGGACCAACAAGTGGTATCAGAGCCTAATAGCTCACTACTCAAAGATATAACTATCTTGAGCTGATCCCGACAAATGGCTGAGAACAGCACTCGTTTCCTTCCAGGGAACCAAACAACACAGATACTCCCCGAGGGATTATCAATTAGTCGGCCTCCCCTATTCTTTGGATCTAATTATACATTCTGGAAGAATAGGATGAAGAACTTTATTCAAGCCACAAACATGAGTGCATGGCTTGCAATAGTTCAAGGCCCATATGTGCCTTATAAAACTGTTAACGATGAGAAAGTCATTAAGAGTGAAACTGAGTGGTCAGAAGATGACCTTAAGAAATTACAAAATAATGCTTCGGCTATCAATATGCTTCACTGTGCTCTAGATGCTATAGAGTACAATAAGATTTCAGGTTGCGAGTCAGCTCAGGAGATATGGAAAAATCTGGAGGTGACCTATGAAGGCACAAGCAAGGTCAAGGAGTCCAAAGTGAACCAACATATGAGACTATACGAGCTGTTCGAGATGAATGAAAATGAAGACATCTCGGAGATGAACTCAAGGTTCACCAATATTATAAATGAGCTCAAAAGGCTCGGAAAGAACTTCACCGAAGAGGAACATGTGAAGAAAATATTGAGAAGTCTTCCCAAAAGCTGGCAAGCCAAGAAAACAGCTGTGGAAGAAGCTAAGGACTTGACCACATACAAATACGACGAGCTGATCGGATCTCTGCTGACTCATGAGATCTCTATGAAAAACTTGGAAGCAAAAGAAAAGTCAGAGGACAAGAAACAAAAATCACTTGTCATGAAAGCTGACTCAACCAAAGCTGACTCATCAGATGATAAGGAGATGGCCATGTTTACAAGAAAAATGAAGAAGCTATTCAGAAAGAATCACAGGAACAGCAAGAGATCATACAAAAGAAGCGACAGGTACAAAGCTGAGTCCAGTGACAGCAGATACAAAAAGGACATCTCCAAGCCTGTCACATGCTTCGAGTGCCATCAAACTAGGCACATTAAGTCAAGTTGTCCCAACTTAAAGAAAGAAAAGAAGGGAAGCAAGAAGGCAATCGTGGCCATATGGAGTGACAACGATGACTCAACATCATCAGAAGCTGAAGCCACTGAGTCGGCAAACATCTGTTTCATGGCCGATGACGCTGCTGACCACACTCGATCTGAGCAAGCTGACCTTTCAGAGGAATCAGAACAAGAGGAACACCCCAATGAGGTAACATCCTTACACCTGCTTAGAAATGAAATGATTAACGCCTTGAGTGATCTATATACACTAACTAAAAAGTGTAATAAGAAAATAAAAGCACTCAGCAGGCGCTGTGACGAGATTGAAGAGGTCAAACTTAGTGATCTTCGATATCTTCTCCAAGACAATTCAACTTTGCATGACAACATAGAAATTATGCACAAGTTTGTCTCGGAAGTCCAATCAGATTCAAAGAAACTGAGAAAGGACGTCACAACCCTACAGAACCAAATAAAAGGTTCAACTAAAAAATCCCACGCTGAGTACTCAGGTATTGGTCAGCGTAGACAGTCCACTCAGTGTGACTGTTGTGGGAAAAGAGCTCACATAATAGATGTGTGCTGGTATAATCGGCGGATTGTCCAATGTGACTTCTTGATAGGGGTCAAAAATCCCTATCTTTGGGTACGGTTTTTAGCGATATTTCGTGTATAAGCGAGCAATTCTCGCATTTATATGCTTTTGTGTGAGTTAGTTAGAAATTGGAAATGTTTTATTAACTTTTCATTGTTTAGGCTCGTTTTCTGGTAATTTCAGGCAAATATGGCCAAAATAACATGTACGTCAGATTTCCATTATCTTTTATAGTTAATTGATCCGCCAAAAGTCACACCAAACGGAGTTTTTACTTAAAATGAGCGATTGGCGGGTCAATTTAGCCCTTGGACTAATGTTGTTTGGAGTTTCGTGCATGTGCAGGAATGAATTCGGGTGAAAAACGCATTTTTGGACAATCGGCAAACACGCGCGGGCGTTCTGGGCATTGCCGCACGACGAACTGGCCTCCGCAGGCCAGCTCACCGAGCAGGCCCGGCGAGCTGGCTCGCCCAGCTCGGTGAGCTGACTTGCGGGAATCAGTCAAAAGACTGATTCCCGGCCCCACGAAGTCCCGATCGTCCCCACGTCTTCCCACCTGTAAAAGGACACAAATTAGGTCAGAAAGAGGGCCCGAACCGCGTCTATAAATAAGATTTCCCAATTGTAAATTAGACATCTTTCATTATTGTAAATTACTTTAGCCTTCAATCTTGAAGATTCCTCTCCACCTCCTCCATCTCCTTCAACCTCCATTGAAGCACCTTCGAAGCTCCGCTCACCGAGGAATATTCAAGGTCCGTCCTTAAGACCTAGGAGGCCGGCTGCAGAGTAGACAGGTTCCCTGAAAGGGATTTTCGTATCTCCTTTTATCTTTCCTTGTTTGTACTCTTTGATACAGTCTATGAATCCTAGGCTAATTGTATCCCGTGACAATATTCTTCGCCTTTAATAATATCTTAGCTCTTATTTTGTTCTATGATTATTTGTTTAATCTTTGTCTTACACTTTATTCAATTGGTTTAACTCATTCAAAAGCCCCAAAACCTAGTAGGCACATATTGTGAGCTGAATCTGACCTAGTCAGAGCCTAGGAGATTGACGACCTCTTAGTTGATTAAGCCCAAATTGCTGAGCCTTAGACCTAGTTTCGGCCTTACAAGAGAATCACGCACTAGAGACTTCAGGAGGGTAAGTAGGGTTAATCGCCTTGAATACAAGTGACTTAGATCAGGTTTTTAATCTGTTGACCTAATAATCTATCTTCATTATTATCGTTCATACCATGTTCCTTCGGGTAATTGCATTAGTGAAAGATCACCTATGAGTAGTTTAACTTAATTAGGAGTAGAATAACTTAATTAGGAGTAGAATAACGTAATTAGAATTAGATAACTTAGCTAGGGGTAGCATAATTCAACTAGGAGTAGATTATCTTAAACAAAACCAACTCAAAACCCACACAGCCTAGATAACACCTGAGACCAAGTAGCTCGATACTTGTAGTAAATAAATCCTATGGATTCGATACCTGGACTTTCCAGATTTATTACTTGATAACGACGGGGTACACTTATCCCTTAGTCGGCCTCAGCGGTGACCGAACGCCGCTGAGGCGTGTCAAGTTTTTGGCGCCGTTGCCGGGGATTTATTTCTTCTGCAATATCGAACCAAAGGTCGATTTGTTAGTTTAGGCATTCTTTTGTGAATATCCTGTTGGTGTGCCCTAGTTCTTAGGCATTGGTTCATGTATATTGTGTTATGCTTTTTGATTATTCTTGCATAGATACACTATTTGTGTTACATTAATAAAGGCATTAATCTAGTTCATTTATATCTTGTGCTATAATATGAATAGAGAATCCATTGATTGATAATCGTAAAAACCATATCCCAAGTCCATTCTATCATGGGAATGATTAGGACCACGGACTTGTATATTCGACGACTGTATGGTAGTAATTGATACTAGCCATAGCACTTGATAAGCCAGTTGTGAATATGGGTACATGTTGTATACATGTGACTGGATCGATCCGCCCGAGAAAACTACATGGTGGTTGTGTCATTAGTTTTCTTAAGTAGGTCTCTAACTATCTTCAGACCAGATTTCATTATAATATCAATATGGGATCCGGTTCACTTTGACATACGCCTAACAGGTCTGTAACAGGATGCTAAATACGGGTATGATTGGGTGAACAGGTGAACACGTTGGTATTGATATTGAAGTGATGGAATTACCACTCATGTAATAATGAGATGATATCACAGGCCACTTGATAAGTGAGATTGATAAGTGTGTGGCCACACCCTGATAAGTAGTTTACTTATCTGTTTCATCAATCTACTTTAGATCAAGAAATATCATAAACATCAGAGAGGATGACAGCCGTCATGCCTCTAGTTTATAATATCGATATCAAATGGTAAAAGAAGTTAAGAGATAACTACAGGGTCTCTGCATCTTTAGACTGCTGAAACTCTGTCTTGGTTAGGGACAGTAATGGTTTGCTAGAACCCACTTACTGTCTGTGGGCCGTGAGCCCACTGCTAGCTAAGGACAGTCCCATAGGATCGTGCACATCGAACATCTGAGTTAGAACTTATAGAACGGTACATTGGAGATATGAAATTAATTAATTGATTGATAGTAAAATATCAAGGTAATTAATTGGTGGTTAATTAATTGATTAATTGATACTTTGTATCAAGGTAATTGATTAATGGTCTTAAGTGTTGAGTATTTAATTGATTAATTGGTTTACGGGATGTAATTAATTAATTTGTAAATTAATGAAATTGCATTCAGTGAATAATTAATTAAACTAATACGTTAATTTATTAATTAGTGTTGTTTATTTAATTGGGGTAATTAAATTTAATCTAATCATAATTAATTGCATAGAATAAATATTATTGGTATTTATTTATGTAATTAGATTAGGATTGGATTAGTTTTGTAATTAACCAATTAACCCTAAACCAATTAGGTTTAGGAATACACTATATATATAAATTAAAACACTAAACCCTAATTAACACACATCACATTTTCGGCCACCACCCACCAAATTCATAAGAATTTCGGCAGCCACTAATTGAAAGTGGAGAAGAATATTGGCATATTACATTATCTCTCCAGTTCTTCATCCGTTCTTCGGCTAGCACCGGTTCCGACTCGATAGCTGTTCGTGCCCTTGACTACGGAGATCTCACTACTTTGTGGATTCTTCAGCCGTCTCTAGAAGAGACAGTCCGGGTATGTTTATATCCCTAAACGGATCAAAAGGTTTTATTCAATCAATGGTTAACGGACAAAGATCAAACTAAAGGGATTAGAAATAAATTTTAAACCGCAATTCCGCTGCGCTACAGTTGATTAACTGGCTTTAATCCCTAACAGTTGTATCAGAGCCATGGTTTAGTCCGTTTTGATTGATTGAAAAATTTATATGATTTGGTTTTATTATTTTTCCAAATCAAGCTTTTGAAATTTCCTATTAATTCCTCGTGTAGAAATTGTTCTAGAAAGTTTTCAATTTTATTTCTGTCTGTATTTTGTTTTGTTTGGTGCTGAAATTATTTTAAATAATTTAAATTAAAAAAAATATATATACAGCAGCGTTTTTTTGTTATACAGAGAAAAAAAAAATAGTTTCGGACACCGAACAGCAGCCACGGGACTGCTATCCGCGGACAGCAGCCCCGCGGCTGCTGTTGAGCGGACAGCAGCACTGCTGCTGTTTGCCAGAGAGCAGACATGGGGCTGCTGTCCGTGAACAGCAACTCCGTTACTGGCTCGGGTCCGTTTCGGGTCTAAATTTAGTCTAAATTTAGATTATAGGGACTGATTTTAAGTTTTAAAATTTTTCATGGGTAATTTTAATAAAATCAGGGCCCTAATACCGTTTAATTCATTAAACGTGTTTTAATAAAAACTAATTGGTATTAAAATGTTTTTGATTGGCATGCATATTTAATTTTAATCGAATTGATAATTTGTATAAAATTGAATATGGTTAATTTGTGAAATTGGCCCAATAGACCGTGACACCGGTTTAAATTGGGAGGGCTAAATTTTGGATATGTGACGACCCTAAAATTCAGTGGGAGCAAAATTGTAATTTTGCATACAAATGGATGTTAACCGTTTAGGCCTTTATGGGCCTTAGTCACATATGGTAAAATTGGCGATTTCACCCTAAGTAACTCGGCTTAACTTTATTAGATGATTTTGGAATGCCATGATCATGCATTATATTTATATGTCTTACCGTGCAGCAATGTGTTATAGAGTTCTATGGGCCCTAAATCAAAGTCGGTTTGTAATTAATTTATTTTGGGAAATATGGCCTGCGTGCCATTCTTTCATTAATGTAATTTTAGAATAGGTTCTATTCATAAAATTGTAATTGATCGTGAAGAAGCCTAGATGGTCCAAGCCCATGGTGGGAGCCCAAGGAGACTTGAAGTAAGCCCGTGAAGATTAGATAGTCTATCTAGTTTCACTAGGATGTATTATAAGGCCCATGGAGTCTCTATGTTTATTTTGATTATACAATTGCTTAGTATAACATGAAATATAAGTAGCAACGATCACCAAATCATCACCCGTGATAATTATATGTTAAAGCCGTATCACTTAATTAATCTGGATAATGAAATATCGAGTCGTTTAAAAATGCTTTCCAGATTCACACCTCTTCCTCCCAGGTAGTGCTACAGTGTATGACGTGCCCTAGCAGGTATGCTGTAGTAATTAGTGGGTTGTCGAGGGTTAGGATACTTCGGTATGGCTAACACGTGTATGGTGGTTGGACTCAACGTGGGTAGCATTAGCTCAGAGCGGGCCCTAAGCACAGATAGGCTAAGTGTCACACAGCCCATCAAACCAATAGTCCTTGTGGAGGATTGGATAGTTTATCCTACCAAATCGTCAATGGTCGACGGCGGAGCCCTAGCTCGGTCTATTATTGATGGATTGTGGATCTTGGTCAAGACAGCCAAATAAATATCACCAATAACAAATTAAAATGGATTATTAATTTGATCTTTGGCTTAAGCCCTTTATTCTAACTCTAATGTAATTTTTCCACGTAGATAAAAATCACCAAGTTACATAAAAGAAATAATGAATACAACAAGCAACAACTCACTCAGACCACTCCTGGAAAAGGAAAAACTTTCAGGGACTGATTTCCTTGACTGTCCTATGAACTCACAAAAGGTTTGTAGACACGAGTGGAAGGAATCTGTACTGATTGCTACCTTACCAGCCAACAAATGGAACACACCTAAGGGAAAGGCCAAGTCCAAGTCCAAGGCGAACGCCCAAAAGGCCAAGTCAAAGACAAGGAAGGCGGCAGCTCCTAAAGGTAGGTTGGCCTTGGCAGATGATATCTGTCACGAGTGTAATGAGAAGGGACACTGGAAGAACACGTGTCCAAAGCTAAGGGAGAAACAGAAGGCTAAAGCTTCTGGTTCTGGCATTTATGTTGTTGAGATAAATCTGGCTATTTCTACATCTTGGGTTTTAGACACTGGATGTGGTACTCACATTTGTTCAAATGTGCAGGGACTGAGAAATAGGAGGTTGTTAGGATCTGGTGAAGTGGATCTTCGAGTCGGCAATGGTGCTCGTGTAGAGGCCTTGGAGATCGGAGATTACACTTTAGAGATGCCTACTGGTTTAGTTTTAGAACTTAGAGATTGTTGTTTTGTACCTGCAATGCGCAGGAATATTATCTCAGTTTCTATGTTGGATATTTCCGGTTTTAATTTTAATATTGGACGTGGTAGGATTTCTATACATCGTGGCAATATTGTTTATGGAACCGCATTTCTAGAAAATGGTTTGTATATCCTTGATCTAAAACGTAGTGAATCAATCTATAACATAAATGCTAAAAGGATTAAGACTAATGAACTAAATCCTACATATATCTGGCATTGCCGTCTTGGCTACATAAATGAGAAACGGATAACTAGGCTTTACTCTAGTGGAGCGCTAGGGTCATTCGACATGCAGTCTTATGACACGTGTGAATCTTGTTTAAGAGGGAAGATGACAAAGGCGCCTTTCACCAAAACTGGTGTAAGGGCCACGGAGCTATTGGAACTGATACACTCAGATGTATGCGGTCCAATGAGCACTAGTGCTAGATCTGGTTTTCTGTACTTTGTTACCTTCACAGATGACTATAGCCGGTATGGGTATGTGTATCTGATGAAACATAAATCTGAAACTCTTCTGAGATTCAAAGATTTTAAAAATGAAGTAGAAAATCAACTTGGCAATAAAGTAAAAGCGCTCCTGTCTGATAGAGGGGGCGAATACTTAAGCCAAGAGTTTGTCTCATTCTTGAGAGAGTGTGGGATTGTATCCCAACTCACTCCTCTTGGTACACCCCAATGGAATGGAGTGTCAGAAAGGAGGAATATGACCCTGCTCGACATGGTCCGCTCAATGATGAGTCAAGCTTCTCTCCCTATCTCCTTTTGGGGATTTGCTTTGGAAACTGCTGCTCATATAATTAACAATACACCGAGCAAGGCAGTTGAAGGAACACCATATGAATTATGGACAGGCCGAAAGCCCAACGTTTCCTTCATGAAGATTTGGGGTTGTGATGCACATGTCAAGAAATTGATGAGTGGAAAACTAGAGTCCAAATCTGTCAAATGCCAGTTCGTGGGTTACCCTAAGGAAACTAAGGGTTATTACTTCTACAACCCAGCCGAGAATAAAACATTCGTGGCTAGGTTTGCAGTCTTTTTGGAAAAGGAATTCCTTTCCAAAGTAGACAGTGGGAGCAATATTGATCTCGCTGAGATTCAAGACTCACTGAATCCTACAGCAGATGCTGAGGATGCTCAGGTAACTGATTTAGGTCCTCAAGAAATTGAGGAGGCTGAACCAGTTACACAGGAACCTAGAAGGTCTGATAGGACACGTCATCAACCTGAAAGGTACGGTTTTGTCGTGACTGATGATGGGGACATAATGGTCGATGACCAGGATGAGCCCAAGACTTATCAAGAGGCTATTGAAAGCCCACAATCAGATCAATGGCGTAAAGCTATGGAGGCTGAAATGCAGTCTATGCGTGATAACCAAGTGTGGAACTTGGTGGATCCACCTCCGGGTGTTAAAACGATTGGCTGCAGGTGGTGTTTCAAATTAAAAGCCGATAACACCTTCAAGGGGCGACTGGTGGCAAAAGGTTATAGACAAATCCAAGGAATTGACTATGATAAAACCTTTTCACCAGTTGCTATGTTCAAATCCATTAGGATAGTACTAGCCATAGCTGCATGGTATAACTATGAGATATGGCAGATGGATGTTAAAACCGCTTTCCTGAATGGGAAGTTACTCGAAGATGTCTACATGACACAACCAGAGGGTTTTATCGATCCGAAGTATCCTAACCGAGTATGTAAGCTTCAAAGATCCATTTATGGATTGAAGCAAGCATCTAGGTCTTGGAATCAGAGATTCAATGAAGCCATAACTGAATATGGTTTCGTGCAGAATCCTGATGAACCCTGTGTGTATATGAAATTTAGTGGGAGCATATCCACTTTCCTGATATTGTATGTCGATGACATACTGCTCATTGGAGGCGATATACCAACACTGCAAGGCGTGAAGCAGTGGTTGAGTAAATGCTTCGCAATGAAAGACTTAGGAGAAGCCGAAACGATCTTAGGGATCAGGATCTACAGAGATAGATCCAACAGACTTCTAGGCTTGAGTCAGGCAACGTACATAGACAAAGTTCTTAGAAGATTCAGCATGGACCATGCTAAGAAAGGATTCATGCCTATGCGCCATGGGTTGAAACTTGGTAAGAAAGATTGTCCTCAGACAAAGCAGGACAGAGAGAACATGGAAAAGGTCCCATATGCGTCAGCTATAGGATCCATCATGTACTCTATGTTATGTACAAGGCCAGATGTTGCATTTGCACTTAGCATGACTAGCCGGTACCAGTCAGATCCCGGCGAGGAGCACTAGAAGGCAGTTAAGGCTATCCTAAAGTACCTTAAACGTACCAAGGATCTTTTTTTAGTTTTTGGTGGGCAAGAGGAGTTGGCAGTATCAGGTTACACTGATGCAAGTTTCGAGACTGATGAGGACCAGAAATAATCACAGTCTGGTTATGTTTTTCTCCTGAATGGCGGTGCCATTAGTTGGAGATCCTCAAAGCAGCCTACCATTGCCGATTCTACAACGGAAGCTGAGTACATAGCTGCATGCGACGCTGCAAAGGAAGCAGTTTGGATCAAGAAGTTCATAACTGACTTAGGTGTAGTTCCTACTATCTTAGGTGCAGTTGATGTTTTATGTGATAACAACGGTTCCATAGCACAAGCACTCGAGCCCCGATCACACAAGAGATCCAAACATGTACTTAGAAAGTTTCACCTCATCCGGGAGATCCAGGCGAGAGGTAACATTACATTACAGAGACTTGACACCGAGAATAATGTCGCAGATCCGTTTACCAAGGCACTTGCACAACGCCTACATGATGGTCATACTAGATCTATAGGGATTAGGGCAATGCCTGCTTGGAACTAGTCCAAGTGGGAGACTGTTGGTGTGCCCTAGTTCTTAGGCATTGGTTCATGTATATTGTATTATGCTTTTTGATTATTCTTGCATAGATACACTATTTGTGTTACATTAATAAAGCCATTAATCTAGTTCATTTATATCTTATGCTATAATATGAATAGAGAATCCATTGATTGATAATCGTAAAAACCATATCCCAAGTCCATTCTATCATGGGAATGATTAGGACCACGGACTTGTATATTCGACGACTGTATGGTAGTAATTGATACTAGCCATAGCACTTGATAAGCCAGTTGTGAATATGGGTACATGTTGTATACATGTGACTGGATCGATCCGCCCGAGAAAACTACATGGTGGTTGTGTCATTAGTTTTCTTAAGTAGGTCTCTAACTATCTTCAGACCAGATTTCATTATAATATCAATATGGGATCCGGTTCACTTTGACATACGCCTAACAGGTCTGTAACAGGATGCTAAATACGGGTATGATTGGGTGAACAGGTGAACACGTTGGTATTGATATTGAAGTGATGGAATTACCACTCATGTAATAATGAGATGATATCACAGGCCACTTGATAAGTGAGATTGATAAGTGTGTGGCCACACCCTGATAAGTAGTTTACTTATCTGTTTCATCAATCTACTTTAGATCAAGAAATATCATAAACATCAGAGAGGATGACAGCCGCCATGCCTCTAGTTTATAATATCGATATCAAATGGTAAAAGAAGTTAAGAGATAACTACAGGGTCTCTGCATCTTTAGACTGCTGAAACTCTGTCTTGGTTAGGGACAGTAATGGTTTGCTAGAACCCACTTACTGTCTGTGTGCCGTGAGCCCACTGCTAGCTAAGGACAGTCCCATAGGATCGTGCACATCGAACATCTGAGTTAGAACTTATAGAACGGTACATTGGAGATATGAAATTAATTAATTGATTGATAGTAAAATATCAAGGTAATTAATTGGTGGTTAATTAATTGATTAATTGATACTTTGTATCAAGGTAATTGATTAATGGTCTTAAGTGTTGAGTATTTAATTGATTAATTAGTTTACGGGATGTAATTAATTAATTTGTAAATTAATGAAATTGCATTCAGTGAATAATTAATTAAACTAATACGTTAATTTATTAATTAGTGTTGTTTGTTTAATTGGGGTAATTAAATTTAATCTAATCATAATTAATTGCATAGAATAAATATTATTGGTATTTATTTATGTAATTAGATTAGTATTGGATTAGTTTTGTAATTAACCAATTAACCCTAAACCAATTAGGTTTAGGAATACACTATATATATAAATTAAAACACTAAACCCTAATTAACACACATCACATTTTCGGCCACCACCCACCAAATTCATAAGAATTTCGGCAGCCACTAATTGAAAGTGGAGAAGAATATTGGCATATTACATTATCTCTCCAGTTCTTCATCCGTTCTTCGGCTAGCGCCGGTTCCGACTCGATAGCTGTTCGTGTACTTGACTACGGAGATCTCACTACTTTGTGGATTCTTCAGCCGTCTCTAGAAGAGACAGTCCGGGTATGTTTATATCCCTAAACGGATCAAAAGGTTTTATTCAATCAATGGTTAACGGACAAAGATCAAACTAAAGGGATTAGAAATAAATTTTAAACCGCAATTCCGCTGCGCTACAGTTGATTAACTGGCTTTAATCCTTAACATATCCTTTGTTTATATCGTTTATACCTGTTTATATATAATTCTTTATAACTTCTATACTTGTTCATATCTTTTGTATTTGTTCATAACTATATACTTTTACTTATCAACTTTTGCGCTAGAACTTCACTTTTTCTCAGCATTCTCTGATCAATGAATTGGCAAGAAAGAGTCGAGTGGCAAGCTCAAAATTTTACTATCCCATCAAGACAATACATTCATGCCCTGGAGAATGAGGCTCCCAATCCTTCCATGGCCGAGTTAAATATGAAAATGGATATTTTGATGGCAAAACTGAGCCTCAACACCAATGAAAGTGTAAGTTTTGTGGGTAATCACCAAAGGTATAATTCTAACCCCAATTCTTACAGCTTTTATGGTAGTGATTGGAGGAGACCTCAACACTCAAATCTGTCCTACGGGAACCCTAACATGTTGAGGCCTCCAAATAGGTTTGTTAATGAGCACAGGGAAAACGAATTGGTAATGTTCCCTTACGAACAAGCAAGCCAAGTTCCTCCACAACCCTCTAGCTCACGAGATGAGGTGCTGTCCCTTTTGAAAGGAATATCAGCCCGATTTACAATCAACGAGGAGGTTTGCAAGGACTTGAGCAACCAATTGGCTCAAATAAACCATGAGATGCAAGAGCAATCCCGAGATGCTCTCTCAGGCATAAAGGAAAACATAGAAATCCCACAAGGGGAATCAGCTCAAGCCATCTCCTTGAGGAACGACAAAAAGGTAGAACCAATCCCACTGTCACATGCATCACTCAAGGTAAGTGAGGAACCGGAAGCGGTAAGCAACCCCGGTTCAAAACCTAAAATCCTAAATCATGTGATAGAAATAAATGATCATATCGAAGCTTGTGTATATCAACTACCTTTTCCTCAAAAGTTAGAAAAGTTTGGATTTACTCCTTGTTCAGAAGTTTTCATTCTCTTCGACCTACCAAGAGAATCCAAAAGGGAGCAAACCAAACATTTTCATAATCTGTTCAAATTTGGCCTCTTGTTTTTATTTAACTCATTTGAGGCTCCTAATCCGTTTTGTAGGTACGGATTATTTGTTAAGGAATTCGAGTTCCTAACGCGGATAGAGGCTTATACTTAGGAAGGAACTCTATGTCGAGCTAACCGACTATAAAAGTAGCGCTTCTTGGGAGGCAACCCAAGTTTGAATACAACTTTTCAGGTTTTACTTTTTAATAAATTTTATAGATATACTTTTAGGTTGGTTTGGTTCTTTTACGTTTTTATTTTCAGTGCTCGGGTTAAAAAAAAAGAAAAAAAGAAAAAAAAAAGGAGGCGTAATTTTACCCCGGGCGGCCCAGCTCGGCGAGCTGAGCACTGCCGCCCAGCCCGCTGGGCACTACAGCCCAGCTCGCCGAGCTGCTCGGCCGAGATAAGCAGCATTTCGGGATTTTTTCCGAACGGAGCTAAAAAATAAATAAATAAATAAAAAATGGCACCGCAAATCATCAAGTTTTTGGCGATTGCGATAAAATCAGTAAGTTGTCTTCTCCACCCTAACTTTTTGCACATGCGCTTGATGGTTTTAGATGCAATGTTGGAACTTATTGCATATTTTAAGTGTGAGGAGGAGGGGTAGACAAACTTACAAAAATTTGTATAATTTTTAAATTTTTGTGGCGTCGTGTCTAGTTTAGTTTAGCGTTTTCAGGTTTTATTTATGTTTTTGCATGTTTAGGACCTAAAACCGTGAACCTCCTTCGAATCTAAACTTCGTTATTTTTCCTTGAGGGCTGAGAACCGAATCTAAGATTGCATGACAACTAGTTTAGGTGTAGGACACAATCCTTGTATCTGTAAAAGCATGAGCTAAAGTTTGCATTTAGACCCTACTTTTGAAGAAATACTAAAATCATTACTTAGGTAGATAACTTGAGAATTGAATGCATGTAATATTAAACTTGAGTTTGGGGAGAACTAGTAAGCACAAAATTTAAACCCAAGAACTGTGAGTTGAATTTGAGCCCAAGAGCGAACATCAAAAAGCTCTTTTTCTTGATATTTTGGTGTGAATGCTTTGACTTGTGGAAAGATTATAGATTTTGCACCTAATACTGAGTTGAACCTACATGCAATGATTTGAGATGATAAACGATGAATCAGCCTCATTAGAATTAACCTTTTCTTTACCTTTTATTTCTTTTTCATCTACTCTAGGAAGCCCCTTTGAGCCTGTATTTTGTAGCTTATAGTTTTTCTTTCATTCTAACCCAATTTTTGCAAACCATCACTTGGTTTGTTACTTAACCCAAGTTTTTGCAAAGCTCGCATTGAGCCTTTGTTTTCTTCTAAGTGCTTTATCTTTGTTTATGGCACCATAGTAGCAAACCAAAAGGCTAAGAAGTGAATGAGCGTTACTATCCAAAAAAAAAGAAAAAAAAAAAGAGAAAAAGGAAAAACAGAAAAGAAAAAGAAAAGAGACGAACAAAAGAAGGAGAACCATATCTCCCAAGTCTTAAAACTAGAACGTCTCAGAAAAAATATATGTGAATAAAAAGCTCAATCACTTCCCAATTTGCTAAAGCCATTTTAAACTTTGTTTTTCTAGCGCTAGAACTCCTAACCCTTGTTGTACCTTTAACCCTCTAACCACATTACAACCCCAATTTGAGGCTGTTTTTGATATCATCGGAGTCATATAGCATAGTAGAGGAACTCGGATGAACGTGCAAAATCAACGTAATCCTAAGCAAGAACATAAGCCGAGAGTAAACACTTTAGCCACCAAAAATTGTGTGAATTGAGTGAACTACCTATGGTGAGGTGTTTTACTTAGCTATCCCCTTAAGCTCGTTTAATTGAACATGTGTCCTTTTTCTTAAACATATGACCTATGATAATTGAAATGCGGCTTTTGGATATCGTGTCTCTACTTTGTATTTCCAAATGCATGTAATTACAGATGCTCAAAATTGTGTCAAGCACCTAGTCAAACCAGGAGGTTTTCTAGCTTGCTTGTGATTGCGGGTTTAGTTTTTTAGTTTACTTGGGGACAAGTAAAGTTTTAAGTGCGAGGAGGTTTGATAGGGGTCAAAAACCCCTATCTTTGGGTACGGTTTTAGGACGGTTTTTAGCGATATTTCGTGTATAAGCGAGCAATTCTCGCATTTATATGCTTTTGTGTGAGTTAGTTAGAAATTGGAAATGTTTTATTAACTTTTCATTGTTTAGGCTCGTTTTCTGGTAATTTCAGGCAAATATGGCCAAAATAACATGTACGTCAGATTTCCATTATCTTTTATAGCTAATTGATCCGCCAAAAGTCGCACCAAACGGAGTTTTTACTTAAAATGAGCGATTGGCGGGTCAATTTAGCCTTTGGACTAATGTTGTTTGGAGTTTCGTGCATGTGCAGGAACGAATTCGGGTGAAAAACGCATTTTTGGACAATCGGCAAACACGCGCGGGCGTTCGGGGCATTGCCGCACGACGAACTGGCCTCCGTAGGCCAGCTCACCGAGCTGGCTGTGCCAGCTTGCGACGAGCTGGCCTTCATAGGCCAGCTTGTCGAGCTGGCTCGCCCAGCTTGGCGAGCTGACCTGAGACTGATTCCCGGCCCCACGTCTTCCCACCTGTAAAAGGACGCGAATTAGGTCAGAAAGAGGGCCTGAACCGCGTCTATAAATAAGATTTTCAAATTGTAAATTAGACATCTTTCATTATTGTAAATTACTTTAGCCTTCACCCTTGAAGATTCCTCTGCACCTCCTCCATCTCCTTCAACCTCCATTGAAGCACCTTCGAAGCTCCGCTCACCGAGGAATATTCAAGGTCCATCCTTAAGACCTAGGAAGCCGTCTGCAGAGTAGACAGGTTCCCTAAAAGGGATTTTCGTATCTCCTTTTATCTTTCCTTGTTTGTACTCTTTGATACAGTCTATGAATCCTAGGCTAATTGTATCCCGTGACAATATTCTTCGCCTTTAATAATATCTTAGCTCTTATTTTGTTCTATGATTATTTGTTTAATCTTTGTCTTACGCTTTATTCAATTGGTTTAACTCATTCAAAAGCCCCAAAACCTAGTAGGCACATATTGTGAGCTGAATCTGACCTAGTCAGAGCCTAGGAGATTGACGACCTCTTAGTTGATTAAGCCCAAATTGCTGAGCCTTAGACCTAGTTTCGGCCTTACAAGGGAATCACGCACTAGAGACTTCAGGAGGGTAAGTAGGGTTAATCGCCTTGAATACAAGTGACTTAGATCAGGTTTTTAATCTGTTGACCTAATAATCTATCTTCATTATTATCGTTCATACCATGTTCCTTCGGGTAATTGCATTAGTGAAAGATCACCTAGGAGTAGTTTAACTTAATTAGGAGTAGAATAACGTAATTAGAATTAGATAACTTAGCTAGGGGTAGCATAATTCAACTAGGAGTAGATTAACTTAAACAAAACCAACTCAAAACCCACACAGCCTAGATAACACCTGAGACCAAGTAGCTCGATACTTGCAGTAAATAAATCCTGTGGATTCGATACCTGGACTTTCCAGATTTATTACTTGATAACGACGGGGTACACTTATCCCTTAGTCGGCCTCAGCGGTGACCGAACGCCGCTGAGGCGCGTCACTTCTGTGGAAAGAAAGGCCATACTACTAAGGTATGTTGGCATGCTCAGCACAATGGTGCTGACCAAAAACAAAGTCACCCCAAAAGGGTAACATTCTGTGACTTCTGTGGTAAAGCTGGCCACACAATAAATAAATGTCGTCATAAACTAAAACATGACATAGCACCTGTTTATGCTAACCAACGAGGACCCAAAATGAATTGGGTACCTAAAGATGAATAGTTTAAAATGCAGGTAAGCCTGAGATGCGTGGAGAAAACAAAACTATGGTATATTGATAGCGCATGCTCGAGGCACATGACTGGTGATGAAACTCAGTTCATCACACTTGAGCTTAAACGAGGTGGAAACGTAAGCTTTGGAGATAATAAAAAGGGAAAGATAGTAGGATCAGGTACTATCGGAGGTAATCCCACTATTGAGTCAGACTCCTTAGTTAAAGGTCTCAAATACAATCTATTGAGCGTAGCTCAGCTGTGTGACAGCGGTAGACAGGTTGTATTTGATGCTACTCAGTGTCGGATACTCGAGGGAAAAACAAAAAATTTGATTTAACTGCCCCTCGTGTTGACAACATATATATGTTGAGTTTAGAAAAACAATTTTCAAAAAATATATGCTTAGTATCTAAAGAGGATAACTCCTAGCTATGGCATAGGAGACTTGGTCATGTAAGCATGGACCTCCTTGCCAAATTAGCTAGAAAGCAATTAGTTGAGGGATTGCCCAAATTGAAATTTGAAAAAGATCAATTATGTAATGCTTGTCAGCAAGGTAAACAAACGAAAAAGTCTTTTCAAAGTAAAAATATTGTCTCAACCAAGAGACCATTGGAATTACTACACTTGGATCTTTTCGGACCTATCCAGCCACTCAGCTTGGGAGGTAAGAAATTTTCCTTAGTCATTGTAGACGATTTCTCTCGGTACACTTAGATCATCTTGCTGAGTAGCAAGGATGAAACTTTTGAGATGTTACAACACTGATTAAAAAGCTTGAAAATGACAAAAACCTAAGAGTAGCTCATATTAGAAGTGACAATGGCGGAGAATTAAAA
Source organism: Euphorbia lathyris (assembly GCF_963576675.1). Classification (NCBI taxonomy): domain Eukaryota; kingdom Viridiplantae; phylum Streptophyta; class Magnoliopsida; order Malpighiales; family Euphorbiaceae; genus Euphorbia; species Euphorbia lathyris. Next base: position 30,627,590 of record NC_088917.1, read on the forward strand.
AAACCAACAGTTTGATGAATTATGTGAAGTCAGTGGCATTGACCATAACTTTTCTTCTCCTAGGACACCTCAACAAAATGGGGTTGTTGAAAGGAAGAACAGAATAATAGTTGAAATTGCTAGGACAATGCTGAGCGAAAATAGGCTTCCAAAGTATTTCTGGGGTGAAGCTGTCCACACAGCATGCTATATACTCAATAGGGCTTTAGTTAGACCTATTCTTAAGAAAACCCCATATGAACTTTGGAAAGGACGAAAGCCCAACATTGGCTACTTTCGTGCCTTTGGGTGTAAATGTTTTATACTCAATACAAAAGATAATCTTGCCAAATTTGATGCTAAAGCTGACGAAGCGATCTTTTTTGGGTACTCAACTAACAGTAAAGCATATAGGGTGTATAATAAACGAACTCAAGTTGTAGAAGAGTTTGTCCATATCGAGTTCGATGAAACTGACCCTGCAGGAAAGACAACTCAGTCCGCTGAAGATGAATCAAGCTCAGCTTCCGCTGACCAAACAGGAGCTGCTGAGTCATCAATACAAGGGCTGACCAAAGGTAAAAACGAAACCGAAATTACCTTTACTGACCAGTCTACTCCTGCAGATATTGTAGAAACACCTATTCTAGACAACTCAACATTACCTAAAGAAATAAAAATTCCAAGAGGACATTCGGAGAAGTCCATTCTTGATGCTGCTGACAACAAGCTGATGATAAGAGACCAGCTTAGAAAGTATCTCGGCAATGTTGCATTCGTCTCAGTACATGAGCCAAAGAACTTCTCAGAAGCTGAGCATGACGAACATTGGATCAATGCTATGCAAGAGGAGCTTGATCAATTCAAACGAAATGAGGTATGGGATCTAGTACCAAAACCTAGGAATCAAAAGACCATAGGAACTAAGTGGGTCTTTAGAAATAAACTAGATGAGCAAGGCAATGTGGTCAGAAACAAAGCCCGACTTGTAGCCCAAGGCTATAGTCAGCAAGAAGGCATTGACTACGGTGAGACCTTTGCTCCCATTGCTAGGTTAGAGGCTATACGAATATTGTGTGCATATGCTAGCTATATGAACTTTAAACTATATCAAATGGATGTCAAAAGTGCTTTTCTTAATGGATTTATAAACGAAAAGGTCTATGTTAGTCAGCCTCCAGGGTTTGAAGATCCAAAACTTCCAAACCACGTCTATAAACTCAAGAAGGCCCTATACGGCCTGAAACAAGCACCACGTGCTTGGTATGAGAGGTTTGACTAATTTCCTGCAGACCAGGAACTATGTCAGAGGCAAAGCTGACACAACCTTATTCATTAAGAAAAAGGGTAAAAATACCATGTTGGCACAAATTTATGTAGATGACATAATCTTTGGTGCTATTGATGAATCTATGTGTAAAGAATTTAGTAAACAGATGCAAACTGAGTTCGAGATGTCTATGATGGGGGAACTCAACTTCTTCCTTGGTTTACAAATCAAGCAAGGGAAGAACGACATCTTCATTAGTCAGTCCAAGTACGCCAAAGAAATGTTAAAGAAATTCGATATGGAAGAATGTAAGCCCATATCAACCCCAATGGGTACTGACATTGTCCTTTGGGCTGACGAGAAAGGTAAGTCAGTAGATAGCAAGCTATATCGAGGTATGATAGGCTCTCTACTTTATCTTACTGCTAGTAGACCTGACATTCAGTACTCAGTATGTTATTGCGCAAGATATCAAGCTGACCCCAGAGAATCTCATCTTATAGCTGTAAAAAGAATTTTCAGATATTTGCAGAGCTCAGTCAATGCAGGTTTATGGTATCCAAATACAAATGACTTCACACTCATTGGATACACTGACGCTGACTATGGACGAGATAAGCTAGAATGTAAGAGCACTTCAGGAGGATGTCACTTCCTAGGAAGCTGTCTAGTATCTTGGTTCAGTAAGAAGCAATCGTCAGTAGCCCTGTCTACAACTGAAGCTGAGTACATTGCTGCTGGAAGCTGTGTGGCCCAGGTCCTATGGATTAAGCAACAGCTAGAGGATTTTGGAGTCAAAACGGAAACAATAGAGGTCAAATGTGACAATAAGAGTGCCATTGACCTATCTAAAAATCCAATCCAACACAGCAGGATGAAGCATGTTAGCATAAGGCATCACTTCATCAGAGATCATGTACTCAAGGGTGAGATCAAGCTGACCTACGTACCAATAGATGAACAACTTGCGGATATCTTCACTAAGCCTTTGGCTCGTGAGCAATTCAACATACTAAGGGAAGCAATCGGTATGTCTAATCCTCTTCAATAAAATTCTATGTTTAAATTGAATGTTGAGTGATTACCATACTGAGTGAGTTGTGCCAAATTAGTAACTATTGCATGCTGAGTCAAACATAATATAAAATCACTTCATACTGAGTAGACTTACATACTGAGTGATTATCTTAAGCTAAGTTACTAAGCACACGAATAATTCTCCTACGTAAAACTGACTACTCAAAACTTCAAACGGTTAAAATTCTTAACGCTGAGTAAAAGATCTGTTGCACAATTAATGCTGGCACGCGTATTAAATAGCTACCTAGGATGACGTATTCACAATAATTAGAAGACACATGCGCCGATTGTGTCATAAATGCCAGAATCATTGTCGGTTGATTATCTCGAGGTCAAACCACCATTCCAACGATTCAGATCAACTCGATACCCCTATAAATAGTGGACGGATTCCCATCTGTGTCTCTTTACACACAGAAATTCTGGTATTCAATCCCTCTCTCTATAGAATCCTAAAACCTCTCAGAATCTCTCTAAGAATCATGTCAAATGATTCACAAAATATCTCCGGTGCCGGTTACAATGACAACGGCTCCGATGAGAACACTCAATCTCCTACTCAGCAGGAATACGTTGAGACTCCCACCAAGTCTCAAGAACACGGTCAGAATGACCAAACTCCGAGCAAGAACCCCCAGGCTGACCTTGCAACTTCCTCGAAAAAGAAACAGAAAAAGGATAAGGGGAAGAAACCGATGGAAAGAACTTACTCACTGGTATACAGCAGTGTCAAGGGATACAAGGTTGACCATTCACGCTGGTTTTCTGATGGATTCGTAAAAGCTGAAAAACCCTTCTGCGAATGGATCTCTAAAAATGGCTGGACCGAGCTATTTTCCATTCGAGAAGCTACCTACCCAGAATTAGTAAAGGAATTCTACGCCAACTTGAGGGCCGCTGATGATGACAGGGACTACATGGTCACCAAGGTCCAAGGGAAAGAAATCTTTGTCAATCCTCCCTATCTTGCTACCTTGCTCAAGCTGACCAACAAAGGAGCCAAACTCAGAACCACCAACGACCACACTAAAATCGAATATCCCACTAAGTTTTGCAAGCCCGCCGGTCATGTAGGGGAAATCGCTAGCACTTCCATGGGTCAGAACCAGAAGATGGGCCATTACATCCTGACGAACTTTCTCTTCCCCAAGGTCAACTCCACATCCTCAGCGTCAAATTTTGAGCAATGCTTTATCTGGCATATGCTGACCTACAAACCACTCAACATGCCGGTTTTTCTCATCGGTGCTTTCCAACGAAGCACTGGCACTCTTAGGTTAGGCTCACTGATCACCAAAATTCTTAAAGACTACCAAGTAAGTTTAGTTGAGGAAATCAACGTCTAGGGAACGGAGATTACAGCTGGAATACTGTTCGGTCTGGCCTACGACCAACCCATCGTACCCAAGAAAGGTAAGGGGGCCGCAACTAAGGAAACACAGGGCATGCTGACCAGAGAGGGGAAGAAAGTAAAGCAAGCTCGCGCTGATAAGCAAGACAGAAAGAGGAAAGCTATTCAAATCTCTTCCAAAGACATTGATGCTGCCCCGAAAAAGAATCGGATTGTGTCCAAAGGAAAGAAAACTGAAGCTGAGCAAGGCCAGGATGGACCCAAGTCAGCAGAAAAACTGAAAAGGCAAGTTGAGCCCGAGGAGGAAAAAGAGGACACTCATGAGCATCCTCTGAGAAAGAAGAAGAAGATTTCCTCTGGGTTGAACCCTATTGATGCACCCCCTCTAGCCTCTGTAATATCTGAAGACTCACACTTTGTGAGAAGCCAAGAGATTAATCTCGAGAAAACCCCTACTGACCAAGATGAAGAAGAGTTGGGTGATCTCGGAGGTCAGTTTGATGTTGAGGAGACAATGGCTGCTGAGCATGTACAGACAGTTAACGCTGAGCAGGTTGAAGAACAAACTGAGCCAACAACGAAGGATCACACTGACCTAGGGGTAAACTCATCTTCTGAATCTCTTAACTTTATTCCAGCTGACCCCTCTCCTCCAAAGGATAAGAAATTCAAACTGCTCATAAATCTCCAGTCATTGACCTTCTGAATGACTCTCCTCTACGGGATCCCATCACTGACCTCACTACAATGCAATTCAAATTCTTCTCCAATGCCACTGAGCCTTCTCCAAGGAAACTCCAGAAAAAGCAAGCCTCTGTTTCTCAAGCTGAGGAACAAGCCGATCCCAAGACTCTAGAAAATCCAATCTTTATCAAGCAAGTGCTTGAAGTTCCTGCTGGTCAAATCACTGAGTCAGCGCAGGAAAAGTCTGCTCGAGTCAGCTTTGAAATTCCTCAATCTTCAACTCCAATTCCAGCTGACACTGAGCCAGTCAATAACTCTACCGATCATCCTCTTCCAATTCCTTCAATGCAGACCGCTAACCAGTCAGTTCTTGCTGGTAATCTGAATAAAAGTCCAGCCGCTGACCTCGCTGGCACATCTGCTTCTGGACAGCACCAAACACCTTCCCCATCCGGTGCTACTCATATTCCGGCATCTGGGCCACAAAATGATGAATCCTACGCGTACTTACATGCTACTGAGTCTAGACGCTGAATCATCAACTCAGCTCAAGCCCTACTTCAGGATATTCATCAATCCAATGCCGAAGCCGCTGGGTCTGTTCATGCTGAGCCAACTCAACTTTCTTCTGTCACTCAGCTTTTGACTGAAATCAAGGGTCTTAAGGATCTACTGAGTGTCATGACATCACTTCAGTCTCAACAACCCAAGCAGGAATCTATAGTGAAGCTGGCTGAACTCCAGCTGACAATGGTAAATCATATGAACTCTCTCCAGGGTCAACTTAACAATTTGTCAGCTATGAACTCAATGTATGCGACCTCTGCTGAGGTTCATCAACTTTTTACCCAGCTCAACTCTGAGTAGACCAGAACGCGTGAATTAATCTCCTTTTCTTCCTAGTGCTCCATTGAGCAAATCAGTGAGGATGTCCGCCTACTCAACTTGAGTAAGGAAGAAATGGAAACTGACCAAGTCAAGACGAATGAAATTCTGCAATATTCCCAAGCCACCTTCAAACATGTGTGCCACACGAATGCTCAACGTCAGTTCTACGATTGGGCTTTGCTCAAGATGTATCATCAAGCTTATGCCATGCTGACTGACACTATCACTTGGGTAGGCAAATCCCAAGAATATATTTTGAGTATGCTCAGTGCCTCTATCAGGATTCCCGGTTCTATCTTAGACGATGGTGTTCCTGTTTTCGATGGTCTAAGTGAAAGCACGAAAAGGCTTAAGGCGTATTCCGTGAGATTAACTCGTGCTGCTCTCAACGACACTTTCATTCCTCCTCCGCCCGATGCTGGCAAAATGGGGGAGAAAGAGCAAGCTGATGGAACTCAGCACAAATCAAGGGAAACAAGAGGAGAAGCATCTAGCAGTCAGCAACAAAGAAACGCCAAGGGAAAAGGCAAAGTTAACTCTGCCCAAGGCAACAAGAAGAAATAGTTTGGCTAGATTTGCTAAGTTTAGATCTTGACTTGTAACTTTTATTTACTTGGCGTATTCTATCTTGCTGACCATCTATATATTTATGCATTTCTTATTCAAATTGACTAATCTTATGTGATGCTTACTTACGTATTGTGCTGCCTTAATTGAACAAACAAACAAAAGAAAAAGGAAAATACTCAGTACACATTAGCTTCGATACATTTTTTTGTTCTTCATAACTCTGATACCAAAAGAGCAAGCTGATGGAACTCAGCACAAATCAAGGGAAATAGGAGGAGAAGCATCTGGCAGTCAGCAACAAAGAAACGCCAAGGGAAAAGGCAAAGTTAACTCTGCCCAAGTCAACAAGAAGAAATAGTTTGGCTAGATTTGCTAAGTTTAGATCTTGACTTGTAACTTTTATTTACTTGGCGTATTCTATCTTGCTGACCATCTATATATTTATGCATTTCTTATTCAAATTGACTAATCTTATGTGATGCTTACTTACATATTGTGCTGCCTTAATTGAACAAACAAACAAAAGAAAAAGGAAAATACTCAGTACACATTAGCTTCGATACATTTTTTTGTTCTTCATAACTCTGATACCTAAACTGACCATGTATCAAACTGAGTAAAACATGTAACTGAACTCTTCTGAAAGCTGACCTAGGCGCATATGAATCAGATCTTGGAAGGTCTAGAATTGAACTAAAGTCAGTATTGGCATGTCTTAATTTTACTCGATTAAATCTTAGAAGGTTTAAAGTTAAGTTAAGTCAATAGATGCAACCCTTACGGGAGAGTAATTTCAGAAGCATAAAAAGAATTTCAATCATGGGAAATCTCAATACTGAGTTCCATCAATTAAATATTTTGCCAACATCAAAATGGGGGAGTTTGTTGAAACACCTTTCCACATGATTTTGATTTGACAAAATTATTTAAGTTAATCCATGATTAAGGGACAATTAAATTTAAGTGCTTTGATTTAATTGTACTAATATGTTTGTTCAATGTTGAGTATAAATATAAATGAAAATAGACATAAAAAGTAAGACAGGACGAAGTCAGCATGAGAACACAGCATAAGCTAAGTGAAGTGCAACTCAGCGTAATAGAAGATAAGTCATCCTCTAAACAGAAGCTTGAAGATCAAGCTAATCAATGAAGCTGAGTGGAACGCAACTCAATATCAAAAGTAGAGAAGTCTTCTTGGGAACTATATCTTACAGAATGAAGCTGACCATGGAAGCTGAGTAAAAGAGAACTCAGTATCAGAATTGGCAACAATTATAAACAACGGCTATCAAAGTCAAGCTGAGTGATCTTCAAGACAGCGCGAATGATCTGTTTGCTAAAAGACAAGATCCGACAACTGTCTGCACCAATTCAGAAGCTTTGGAATTATGCATGGATACAGTTTCGAGATGCATGGGTCAACTGTTCGTTAGCTAAAAGATGAACTGGCGCAAGAAGACGAAACCTGCGAGAAAAAGACAAACCTGACGACTGTGGAATTCAGACGACAGGATTGGCCTGCAAATCTGAAGCTGACCAGAACATGTCGCCGGAAGGAGCCGTTTGAATCCAACGGATAATTCCGGATTCAAATGATTGAGCTTTCAGGTTTCAACTATAAAAGGATAAGTATACTTCTTGGATCTTTTGCCGATTGCCGAAATACAAAAAGAAAGCATATATACAAAAGCACATCAAAACAAGAAAAAGATCTTACACCAAATTTCCAATTCTGTGTAAAAGCTAGAGCGATTTTTGTAATCATCTAAAGTGTTCTTTGTGCGAAAAAGAACAATTTTATATCAATAGTAAATTGAGGGAGCTGTGCTGAGTACTCGGTTTTAAGTACTCAGTGGTAGAGAAATCTAGGTGTTCGGTTATAACACTTAGTAGGAGTTGAGTAGACGAATAGAGGACGGGACTCTTGCATATTCAACTGCCTTGTAAATGGTTTGTGCTCTACCTTTAAAGAGCTCAGTATTGGATTTAAAAAGCCCGGAGGGATTCTGGGGACTGGACGTAGGCGGAGAGGCCGAACCAGGATAAGTCGTGCTGAGTAATCTCTAACTCTCTCTCAATATATATTTGTATGTGTTGCTTGTTATATTTACTCAGTATATAAATCATTTAAAGCTAACACTGAGTAAATCAGAGTGCTGAGTTGGAAGCTGACCACAAAAGTGTCTTTTCCCAACTCGCAAGTAAAACAGCTCTAGTCAGTATCTGACTAAAACTGTCTTACGCCTCACTCGGCCGTGCTGACCAAAACTGAGTGCTAAAACTCAAAGCATTATATTAAGTCAGCATAATTAAAACGCAGAAAAATTACATTAGTTCCTAACCCCCCCTTGGAACTAATCACACGGGACCAACAATATATACCCTTAGGGCTATATATAAGCATTTAATAGGATAATATATTTATGTGTATTTCTAATATTTATATATATTATTGCATTGAACTTTTGAATAAATTAAATATAGTTATATATTTCCAATATTTAACAAATTTCGAACTTTTCTATAACAAACCCCAAACTCAATAATATCATGAACATTTGTTGAAATGCGATCCACCACTCTTTTGGCATTTGTTTTGAACTGAAAATTATGAAAGTGGAGTGAAACTACATAGAGTATCACGTCACGGAGAACCAACCCCTCAGCTAGCGAAACTTCAATAATACCTACTGCAAAAAGAGCTGCAACACGCACTAAAATTACTCGCACAATCCTGACGAACTCCCGTCCGAAACTATTCTCTGATTGAAACACGACCGCATCAACGTTACACTTAACATAACCAGCAATTGGCTTCTGCCAATGGATCGTCGCATGTCCCAGTTCACACCGAACCTCCCAAACTCGACCAGCCCCCTCCTTCCGCGCCTCTTTCCATTTTGACAAAAAAACGTCATGAACTTGTAACAGCAGCGACGTGAGACCGACACTTCTGCGCCTCTTTCGCAAACCTGCTCGCTTCATCTCTACCCACTGTTGACAACATATATAAGACCTAGTCCTCCATCCAATCCTATTCGGGTCCAGGAGCTTGCAAACCAACCACTTCCCATCACTCCCGGACATAATCATAACCCGAGAATAAATGTCAACCATGTTCAATATTCGATGAGCATAATAAGAAATCACTCGAAAAAATAACATGCCGTTGTATCAACCTTGGTCTAAGAGACAATAGTTTAACATATAATTTCCACAAACAATTTCATTTTACCCGAAATATGAAGGCTTTATAATCAATTCCAGCTAGCAGTAACCAGATTCTCTATACATGTATCTTCGAACAAACATGTCATTTTATATTACCAATACATCTTTAACAAAACAAATTCTAACTAAACCATAATAATTTAGACGAATTTTTTATTATTTAGAAACTAAAGTTTAAAAAGAAAATATTAAAAGTAAATTAATCATTTTAGTAGTCTAAAATGTTAAACAACATCTATTAAAAATCCGAAAGAGTACTCTTTTTTGTAGGAAAGGAAAGAAAACAAACAACAAAACAGCCTAACCCGGGATCAGCCTGGGAAAGCTGACTCCCAACATGTCATCCAAGATAAGAGACGAAATGAACTCCGGAGGAGAAGAAAAAGGTTGAGAGCCCCAACATCCTGGTATGACCTTCAGCTGCGAGACGGTCCGCCAGCCGATTTTGCTCCCTATAAATATGGCTGAAGCTAAAAGACTCAAAGGAAGAACATAACCTTTTAATCCCTTTGATTAAATTTTGGCTATTTAAGCAAATAGCGTTAATGTCTGAGATCATTTTGACAGCTTCAAGGTTGTCAGACTCCACCAGAAGATTCTTTACCCCCAGATTTTTAGCTAGCCTAAGGCCAGACAAAATCCCCCAAAGTTCTGCAGAGTAGGAAGAACCCATGCCCAAATTCTGAGAGAAACCAAAAACCCAACCTCCCCCATTATCTCTTAGAACCCCTCCAGCAGCAATTCTCCCGTCCTTTAGACAAGAGCCATCAGTGTTTAATTTTATCACTCCTTCGCTAGGCCTACACTAGCCTAAAAGATGGACCTCTTTTCTCTGAATAGTCCTAGCTAAGGAATCCTCTTTGAAGCCTTCCACAAAAGTGCATATCTTTTTGGAAAAGAAGTCAAGAATATTAGGAATAACGACCGTATCTCCTCCAAAAATCTCCTCATTTCTCCATTTCCAAATCTGATGACAGACAACCACAAATAAGAGAACATCATGCTTTAGATCAGCCAATAGCTTTCCACTAACCCCATCCATAAACCAGTCAAGGTCAGAATGGGAAAAGAAAGTAGAAAGCACCTTTATAGGGAGAACTTTTTTCCACACCTCTTTACTCCTCTCACAGTCTCTGAGAGCATGGCACAAGGTATCTTCATTCCCTCTGCATCTACTACACGTTCCAGACTCCACCAAATGCCTTCTTTTTCTATCAGAGTTTGTAAGCAATCTATTTTTAACACCTAGCCACAGGAAGCTTCTAATAGTGTAAGGCACATCTAAGGCCCATAAAGTCTTCCACAACCCAGGGTCCGAAGAAAACAAACTTTGATTGAAAGCCTCAAAAGCAGATTTGCAAGAAAAAGCCTCGTTGTTTGTCAGAGACCAACAGTAACTATCCTTGTCTTCCTCCTTGCTACTAATCTTAACACCTCTAATTCTCAAGAGTGAATCCTGACTGAGGTAAGAATCAAACTTCGACCAAATCCAATCACCCTCAGAATCGACCACATCCGCAATCCTCCAGTTCTGAATATCTATAGGCGGTAAAGACACACAAACCTCCAATAAAGGTTTTTCACCAATCCAAATATCATTCCAGAAACTAATAGATTTACCGCTGCCCACATTCCACCCAATCCCTATACAAAACTCTGAGAATACAACACTAAGGCCTTTCCAAAGAAAGGAACAATTAACCACTCTCTCCTTAGGCCCCCTAAAAACCTTATCCTTCCTATATTTACCACATAAAAGTCGAACCCAAAGAGCTAACGGAAGTTGCCACATTCTCCAAAGAAGTTTCATTAAAAGCACTTTGTTATTATCTCTGGCTTTCCTAATCCCCAGACCTCCCTTGTTTTTAGGTTGACAAACCTCGTCCCAAGGAACAAGGTGAATCTTCCTCCCCTCCTCAGCACCCCCCCACAGGAACCGGCGATTGATTTTATCCAGATCTTTGAGAACCGGCTCAAGCAGATGACAAGCCTGCATTATATGATTATGAATCGCACAATTGACAGATTGAATCAAAGTAAGGCGGTCCGCAAGAGAAAGAGTCTTAGCTTTCCAAATGGCACACTTTTTGTTGGTTCTATCCAAAGTTTCCTTAAAAGAAGCTTTATAAACTCTATCACTATGGAGGGGAATGCCCAGGTACTTACCCAGAGAATCAGTCAGAGGAATACCAGATAGGTCACTCAACCTTTTGCAGACTCTCTGGTTCATATTCTTAGAACACAACATCCTGGACTTATGGATATTAAGCTTCTGACCAGAGGCAGAATAGAAACAATTAAGGATATCCATAATCACCCTAATCTGCTCCTCATTTCCTTCCACAAAGATCAAAACATCATCTGCAAAGAATAAATGAGTAACCTGGGGACAGAATTTATTGATGGCCATAGGATATAGGATGAAACTTCCCAATACCAACAGCATCTTGGATAACAAAAAGGAAAGGACTCATAGGGTCCCCTTGACGGATACCCCGGGAAGGAGAAAATTCCTCCGACATATCCCCATTAATCAAAACTTGAAAAACAGGAGAAGAGATGCAAACCTCAATTAAACTCCTTCAGTTTTCAGGAATCCCAACTCTCTTCAGACTATCAAGAAGGAAGCTCCAGTTTATGCGATCACAAGCTTTTTCCAGATCTAACTTCAGAGCCACAATACCCCTCTTACCCTTCTTAATTTTCATAGAGTGAACCATTTACTGGGCTATGACCATATTATCCATCATTTGTCTACCGGGGACAAAACTACCTTGATTCTGGCTGATGATATTAGGAAGAATACCACGGAGTCTATTGGCCACAATTTTAGTAATAGTTTTGTAAAGAACATTACAAAGACTAATAGGCCTCATTTGTAAGAATGAAGACGACTTCTCAATTTTAGGAATCAGCACGAGAAGAGTTCTGTTTACCAGACTAATATCTTTAGAACCATTAAAAACTTCTTTAATAAAACTATATATGCCATCCTTAACAACCTCCCAGTGCTTATAATAAAAACCAGCTGGCAGACCATCAACTCCAGGAGCTTTAGTAGCCCCAATGCTAAAAATAGCTTGATCAATCTCTTTCTGGGTAGTAGGCTGGAAAGCTTCCAGAATCTTATCCTCACCCAAGATAGGAAAAGTAGAAACAGACTGAGCTTTATCCAGATCAATAGGTTCCTCTTTAAAAAGCTCTTTATAGAAATTAAGGGCCAAATGACGGATATCCTCATCCTCATAAACCTACTCACCATTTGAGTCTTTAATAGCATCAATCCTATTATTTTGTCTTCTAATAACAGTAGAGAGATGAAAATACCTGGTGTTCCGATCTCCATCTTTAATCCAGGCTTTCCTAGATTTCTGAAACCAAAGTAACTCTTCCTGTCTAAGTACAGCTTCCAACTCATTCTGAAGAGTTCTAAGCAGCCCATCCAAACTACGATCAAATCTAACCTCCAAAATACGCTGAATGCCCTCAATTCTACTAAGTAATTTATTTTTCCTCCTAATAATATGGCCAAAGACGTTTTTATTCCAACCCAGAACATTCTTTCTAAAGCCCGCAACAGCTTGTAAGACATTAGAATGAGGCTTCCAATTCTCTTCAACAAAGATTTTAAACTCAGGATGAGCTTCCCAGGCCACCTGATACCTAAACGGTCTATCCCCTCTAGGCCGAAGGCCTCTCACCAGCCTGAATAAGATAGGACAGTGATCAGAGTGCCGGAAGGGAAGATTTAACACAGAAACTTCTGGGAAACTAGTTTGAGCTGAAATATTGGCATAAACTTTGTCCAGGCGAACAAAAGTACTATTACGCTTCCAAGTAAACTTATGACCAGCAGCACCCAGATCATAAAGCCCACACAAATCCATACTCTGCTTATGATTAAGGCAACGATTAACATAGTGACTCGCACCCCCTCTTTGATCACTCATAAGGGCAATATCATTAAAATCCCCAGCCACAAACCAAGACTCAGACATATTAACACTCATAGAATAAAGAACCTCCCAAAGCCTTTTACGATTAGCCAGGACAGGATTAGCATAAACAAAGGTTATAAAGAATGGTTTATTACCAGGAAGGATCACCTTACTATGAATAAACTGTTTATCCATACTAACAATATCAAAATGGACACGATCTGGCTTCCAGAACAGCCAAATCCCACCAGCCCGGCCGGTAGCCTCCGATCTGATACAATTCCAGTTTCTGAACTTTTTAACCACCTCATCTGCCTTAACTCCACTAATCTTAGTTTCCATTAAAGCAAAACAAGAAGGATTAAACTGTTTGATTAAATCTTTAACATGGATACGGGTAGCCTTGCTAGCCGCTCCTCTAACATTCCAAACAAACAAATCCATAGAAAGGAGGACTACTGACCCCACCCAACACCCTAAACCAGGTACTTATTAGGGGCTCCTGAGAGCCTCGCAGAGGTACCTGCATGCCCCCTCTTATCCGACAATTTAATAGAACTATGGACATTTTTCTGCTTACTCTTAGGCTTTTTCATACTAATTTTGTTGACACCCATAGATTTCCCAATACCAAGTTCACCACAGAAAATAGGGATACTAACCTCTTTTAACTTCCCCTTTCCTTGAGAAGCAACAACTTGGGATCCTTTCTGGGCTTCACCTTTGGACACAAAAAGAGGATTAACAGTCTCCACCAAATTGATTGATGGCTCAATAGATTCTAAGCCTGGCATGCTTTGCACAATGTGCTCGTCAGACTGGTCAGAGTCTTGTACCTCCTCAATAGTTAGAGCCCCAAATTTGGACCCTGAGTTGATGACCGTAGCAACCCAAGAACCCTCACTTTTTTTAGGGATAGGCTTCTCCTTAACCACAGGATTAGAAATAGAATGAGTCAGAGAAGTCTCCCCATTAATGTTAGTGGGGCGATTCTGAGCAACAGCAGGCCTTGTCCTACGTCTACCCGACCTCTTAGCAACCATCCAGGGGCCAAAATTCCCCCCATCTCCTTGGAGCCCTTCAGTTCTTCCATTAGCAGCGTCAACAACCTCCTCCAACACCTTCTCCCTTATAGGGCATCCGTCATATGTATGACCATACATACCACATTCAAAACAAATATTATGTAACCCTTCATACTCAATAAAGTAAACCTTATTGTGAACGCACAATTTTGACAAAAGGGGTTTAGCAAGGTCAATGTCAATACAAACTCTTGCAAACTTGCCTCTAATAGCCCCAATGGTAGTTTTATCCACATGGTGAACCTTCCCAACAAAACTGCCTATCTTATTAAGAAAAACTTCATTATAATATTCGATTGGTAGACCCGGGAACCTAACCCACGTTAATATTCTGTTTACCGAGCAATCATGTGGATTAAAGTTGGGAACCCATGGCCTTAAGGCCAGAACATGATTAGAGATAATGTACGGCCCCCCATTAATCACAACATTATAATCCTCAACCCGAGTAAATTTAATAACATAGTAGTCATTTTCTAAGTCAGTAATACTGACTTTTCCTTTTTTGCCCACTGAGCCTGGATCCTCTGGGCGAAATAGTTAAAACTAATTCTTTTCCCGAGTGTTGGGGTTTAGTGTCCTATAGACAATTGTTCTAGGATACAAACTTAATGTAAATGAATTGTTCTTTATATCATTTGTTTAATGAGATATATGTTTTATAACTATATAAAGGCAATCCCTTTTAAGCACTAAATAAAGTCTAATAAAAGGAAATTCGTAAGTTTATTTAAAGTGGTTATAAAGTGTTCATACAAGCATGAAGTGAGACAAAACTTTATAGTAAACTGATAAACTTAAAACCGCCCCAAGTCAAATGATATGTTTGGGATTGACATATCACTGTTGAGACTTGTATGTAACAATGTCTTCTGTCCGACAGAAAGCTGATCTCACAAGCTTCATATATACAGATATCTGGACAGTTACATAGATCCGATGAAACGTTGTTCATTAGGATTGGGGATCCGATTTGAGATAACAGGATGGGTAGATTCATCCTTGTCACCTATTCACCTCATTGGTATTAATAGGTATAACTAATCCTCAGACTCAAAGGAATATTAATTGGTATTCTGGATTACAGAATGTGATGCTTTGACTCTGGTGTAACACGATCCTTAACAGAGATGACTCTGGGGTGTGAACAGTAGACGTTGGGTATCACAGGAAGTAATTGCGGAGTCGTTATATATTGGATTGAGCATTTATCACTCCCGATAAATGGGAGATATATCCATGGATCGCTTGTGGAAGACTCGACTCTAAATCCTTGCAAGGTGATAGCTTAAGAGTAAGAAATACAGATTTCACTTAACCTATCTTTTTGAGTTGACTCGACCTGTACAAGTAAAACGAACGTCTCGCTATATGTGACTTGACATCACCCATAGTCATAAGATTCAGTTCAAGGATGTAGTTGATAAAGGATCGAATTATACTGTAACTAATACGGAAAGGTTAACAACAGAATCAACCTGTCTTCTTATAGCTCTGGGGGAATGATTACGGACTTGCTAATCACATACTCTGTATATCATTCCGTTATGCAAAGATTAAATATAATTCTTTGAAAATTAATTTAATAACGTTGCATACGGCTAGAAGCAATAAGAACCTAATGGATCACACATAAGACTTGGAACCTAAAAGAGAGATAGATGTTAATTAATTGATAGAAGCCCAATTGAGCCCAATAAGGCCCATGGACATAAGGGGGTCAAAATTCATATAGTGATATACATGAATAATTAATTTGATTTTGTTAATCCTAATTAGATTAGGAATATGAATTAAATTAATTAAGAGATAATTAAGTTAGGAGTTTTAATTAGATTAATATACTCCTATTATTATCCTTAATATATTAGATATATAGTGAGATAATAATTAGGAATTCTATTCCGAATGGAATTCCTATTCAGTAACCTAATTCTATCTAACTAGGGATTAGATACAAGAGATTATAAATACCCCTTCCTTGAGATTTTCGAAATCCAAGCAAGCCATACCCTACTTGTGATTTTCGAAATTCACTTAGTCCAAGAGAGAGAAAATTCGACACCCCTAGTTCGAGGACGAGATTTCTCTACGGCTTCGTTTGATCAATTGATTTTCATCTATTTCTTTTATCCTTGATCTTGTGTTGATTAGTTAGAGGCAATCTACTTTGGTTGTTATTCAACGGTTGATACTAAATTAATCTTCCCGTGTTTTATTTCGTGTTTGGGAACTCGAAGAAGAAAAACAAACAAAAGAGAGAAATTCGTTTTACTACTCCTACATCAGGTCAGTTCACGATTTCACGGATTCCCGGAGATTGAACCGTCGGATCGTCGCGATATTTGGACAGGAGCTTCTAGACATATTCTTCCACGTTTCCATTGAAGGGATTGTCGTTCGGAGGTCTGGAAGGTCTGTTTCGGATAGGGGCAGATTGGTAGACAGTTTCTATCTCTTTTGAAGTTGTGGGCACTTCATTAACAACGGTAGATTGATCATCAAGAGGTAATTCTTCTTATCCCTCTTTATATGAAATAACGGTTAACGGATCTTGTGGTTTATGGAAATAGGTTAAAAATTTTATATTTCCGATGCTATACCTTAGCCTAATTTCCAACAGTGGTATCAGAGCCATCGTTAAATCCGTTATTTCATATATGAAAATTTAGAAGTTTTCAATAGGATTGAATGAATATTTATAGTTAGGATTAATTAACAAATTGTTTTGATTAATTAATTCTAAAGATAAATAAGTTTTAATTAATTGTTAATTAAAACAGATTATGTGTATGTTCCTAATTATTTTGGTTGATAAACATTATAATGAAATCTATTAGTTTTATAGTTAGATTGATAAAATCAGTTTTATTAATTCTAAAGATAAAACGGAAATCTATAGTAGTTTTTCCTATTTTCTGAAAATCGTTTTAAAACCGTTTTAGAACTGATATATATATATATTTAAAATCCTTTTTATATTTAAATATATATGTTTCAGAAATTGATAATTTTCTGTTTTGATTATCGAATGAAAAATTCGTTTAAAAGTTTGTTTTCCCAATTTGTAAATCAAAATGTTAAATGAATTAAAATCAAAATAAGTGGGACGTGCATAATTAAAGTTTTGTATAGTTATATTAATCTAAAGATTAATATAAAAGATACGAAACTATTAGAAGTAAAATTGGATGAAAGTTAATTTGATATGTTAATGTGATTAACATAAATATTACATAAGATAGTTATGTAATCAACCAATTAAATTTCTTTAATTGTGTTTATGCATGTTTGGAGTTATGGACATATTTGGACCCTCTTTAGTCTTTTGGTATTTTTGAAATAGGGCCTGCGAGTCCTGCCTTTTTACTATCTATTGTAATTTCTCCTCTCATCTGATTCCCTTCAATTCAATTGAAGTTTTCTTTAGTAGTATAAAAATTAATATGTAATTTCAAGGCGTCATGGAGAAGACGGAGGACCTAAAGAGAAATATGTAATAGTTAGTATTTCCTTAGGTTTGCCCTTTTATTCCGTCTCTGGCTCGACGGAATAATTTAGATGATATGTCCATAACGCCAATGTATGTGAATGTATGTGTCTGATGTATGCTAAAGCAAATCAAGACTAAGTTAGATTATGAGACCTAAAATAAAATCCCTCATTAAAAAGTTAAGTAAATAAACAAGTTATTAAAATCGGTTGCCCCTCCCTAATATTATAATTCAGCCGGCAGTGCTGAGGGCCTTTGGGTTGTTGAGTAAACTCAAGCTCGGGGTCCTTTCGGTAACACCTGAATTATCGAAAATCATTTTTCCTGGATATGGGGTAATACTTAAATTAGATTATAATAATTGGATGAGTAAACTCATGTTGTCATAAACTAATGGGCAAGACGGTTGGGATTAATATGAATAGCATATTAGTTACTAATGTGGTTAGTAACCCAATAACCTAGGAATCACATTAAAGATGTGATTGATTACATGAATCTACCTAATGAATGAGACTAGCTTGTTGAGTAAACTCAAGGAGAAATCTCAGGAGTTAGGATCCTAGCTCACTAAAGGATTTGTGAAATTCTTCGAATTAATATGGAGGGCTATTAATTTGGCAAAATAGTGGGAGCAATCTAAAATAAACCAAAAGGCCTATAATTTTAGATTGATATACTTTAAGCAAATGAATAACATACGTTTACTCTTTCTCACATCTCAAGTTTTAAAGTAAAACACTCTTAAAATCATGACTAACACCAATCTGCAAAACATTCTTACCGATAACAATTTGAATGGTTCAAACTTTACCGACTGGTTTCGTAACCTCAAAATCGTTTTGAAGTTCGATAAAATAGGGTATGTACTTGATACATCGATACCCCTTGTCCCTGCTGATGATGCTCCCATTGAGGAAATTGATGCTTACCAGAAGCACAAGGCTGATGATGATCATGCCGAATGCATCATACCTGCATCGATGACACTGGAATTACAAAGGCAACATGAGTAAATGGATGCCTATTCCATCATCATGCACCTAAAGGAATTGTTTGGGAAACAAACCAGGTGCGAACGCTACGAGATATCCAAGTTGCTATATCGTAGTAGGATGCAAGAGGGCACATCTGTCATGACATATTGTGTCAAGATGATTAGCTACATTACCAAACTTTCTAGTATTGGATTTGCGATGGATAACGAATTAAGTATAGACTTAATTCTTCAATCCCTCCCAGAAAGTTATTCACAGTTCATTATGAACTATCAGATGAATAACTTGCAAACCTCTCTTGAAGAGCTTGCAAATATGCTCAAGTCAGTTGAGCCCAATATGAAGAAAGACAAAGCCATACCGGCTCTTGTCATTGAGGGATCAAAGAAAAGGAAAGGGAGCTATCCCAATCCTGATTATCCCAAGAAAGGTAAGAAAGTCGTGCCCTACAAAGCTAAGGGAAAGGAAGTGAAGAAGCCCAAAGGAGAGTGCCACTTCTGTGGTAAAGACGGGCATTGGAAAAGAAACTGTTGGTGTACCTAGCCTTCCTCAAAAGGGGAAGAAGTTGAGACTTCAACATCTGGTATGTTTTATATTGAAATTTCACAGTCTGAATCTTTTGGTACTTGATACCGGATACAGCCTGAGGATATTCCAGGAATATCTAGAAATATTATTTCTATTAGCCGTCTTGTTGACGACGGTTTTCATATTTCAATAAAAGACAAGAGTTGCAATTTTTATAAAGATTCGATCTTTTATTTTTCAGGAATTTCACAAAATGGGATTTATGTGTTAGATAACAAAATTCCTGCTTTTGCAATTGATACCAAAAGACATAAGCTAGATAATTCAACTTACTTGTGGCATTGTCGTTTAGGCCATATAAACAAGAGACGCATGCTAAAGCTACATTCAGATGGACTTATAGATCTAATCGATCCCGAATCATTGGAAACATGCGAATCATGTTTAAAAGGTAAAATGACAAAGACACCCTTTAGCAATAAAGGTGAGCGTGTATCAGACACTCTAGGACTCATTCATTCAGATGTATGTGGTCCTATGTCAGTCCAAGCAAGAGGAGGATTCAGATTCTTCATAAGCTTCATAGATGACCATACCCGATATGGTTACATCTACTTGATGAAGCACAAATCAGAAGCTTTTGAGAAATTCAAATGCTTCAAGAATGAAGTAGAAAATCAATTAGGAAAGAAAATAAAGACGCTTCGATCTGATCGAGGTGGCGAATATCTTTCAGATGATTTTCTGAATTATCTAACTGAATGTGGGATGTGCTCACAATAGACACCTCCCTATACACCACAACACAATGGTGTGTCCGAGAGGAGAAACCGTACCCTATTAGATATGGTACGATCCATGATGAGCATGGCCTTACTTCCAAAGACGTTCTGGGGCTATGCCTTAGAAACTGCCCTCTTCACCCTAAATCGAGTACCAAATCCGCTAGTTCCACACCATATGAATTGTTCGTTGGTAGGAAACCCGTGTTTTCATTTATGAGAATATGGGGTTGTTCAGCCTTTGTCAAACGCATTGCGTCCGACAAACTAGATTCGAAATATGATAAATGTTTCTTCATTGGATACCCTAAGGAAACTATGGGATATTACTTCTATCATCCAGATGATCAGAAAGTAATCGTATCTAAGCACGCAACCTTCTTAGAGAAAGAGTTTCTCGAAGAAACACAAAAGGGAAGGATGATTGAACTTGACGAAGTTCAAGAAGAAGAAACACCGACTGAAACAACAGAGGCGGTTGAGGTACCCGAAGGAGTCCCATTAGATGAGACTCCAGTGCCACCTATTCGTAGATCATAAAGAGTTCGTGAACTCCCAGTTAGATATGGTTTTCTAGTGGGAGATGATAATGAGGTTCCCGTGTTAGACGACGAACCTGAAAACTACGAAGAGGCTCTTACTAGTCCAGATTCTTAAGCATGGCTTGAGGCCATGGATTCTGAAATGGATTCCATGTATACTAACCAAGTGTGGACTTTGGTTGACCCACCCGAAGGGATAATACCCATTGGGTGCAGGTGGATCTTCAAAAAGAAGACAGACATGGATGGAAAGGTTAGCACCTACAAAGCTAGGTTAGTAGCGAAAGGATATCGTCAGAAGCAAGGAATTGATTATGACGAAAATTTCTCTCCTGTGGCTATGTCCAAATCAATCAGAATCATGCTTGCAATTGCCGCTCACTACGATTATGAGATTTGGCAAATGGATGTGAAAACAGCTTTCCTAAACGGAAACCTGCTTGAGGATGTATATATGATGCAGCCTGAAGGTTTCATATCGAAGGATGCAAATAAAGTTTGCAAACTTCAGAGATCCATTTATGGACTCAAGCAAGCATCTAGAAGCTGGAATAAGCGTTTTGACGAAACCATAAAACAATTTGGTTTTGAACAAAATTGCGAAGAAGCTTGCATTTACAAGAAAGCAAGTGGGAGCTCTATAGCATTTCTCATACTATATGTGGACGATATATTATTAATGGAAAATGACGTTGCTCTCTTACAGTCAGTGAAAGTATGGTTATCTGGTAACTTCTCAATGAAAGACCTTGGTGAAGCAGCTTATATACTTGGTATAAAGATCTATAGAGATAGATCGAGAAGACTGCTTGGTCTTTCACAGGCTACATACATTGAAAAGATGCTAAATCGGTTTAGCATGCTTGAATCGAAACGAGGTAACTTACCCATGTTACATGGAGTAAAGTTAAACAATCATCAATGTCCTAAAACCGATGATGATAAACGACGCATGGCTGTAGTCCCATACGCCAGCGCAATCGGTTCGATTATGTATGCTATGCTATGCACTAGACCTGACGTAGTGTTCGCGTTATCTGTAACAAGTCGTTACCAAGGGAATCCGAGAGATGAGCATTGGATTGCCGTCAAGAACATTCTTAAGTACTTGAGAAGAACTAAAGATATGTTCCTAGTGTACGGAGAAGGTGATCTGAAAATAGAAGGATTTTCAGACGCAAGTCATCTCACAGATGAGAATGACTATAAATCCTAATCAGGATACCTGTTTATCTTGAATGGGGGCGCGGTCAGTTGGAAGAGTTCCAAGCAGGGAAGCGTAGCTTTCTCTACGACCGAGTCAGAGTATATCGCAGCTGCGGAAGCAGCAAAGGAAGCGGTTTGGATTAGAAAGTTCATTACAGAACTAGGTGTGGTGCCTGACATTGTCGATCCCATTACACTGTACTGTGATAACAATGGAGCCATTGCGCAAGCAAAGGAACCACGGTCTCATAATGCATCCAAGCATTACCTTAAGCGATACCACATCATTAGAGAGATTGTGGCTAGAGGAGATGTGAGAATAGAAAGAGTACCTACAGAGGACAACGTTGCAGATCCGTTGACAAAGCCTTTAACCTAGAGAATACATGATCGTCATTTAACTTCTACTGGGATAAGTTTTAGAAACAATTGGCTTTAGTCCAAGTGGGAGTATGTTGGGGTTTAGTGTCCTATAGAGAATTGTTCTAGGATACAAACTTAATGTAAATGAATTGTTCTTTATATCATTTGTTTAATGAGATATATGTTTTATAACTATATAAAGGCAATCCCTTTTAAGCACTAAATAAAGTCTAATAAAAGGAAATCCGTAAGTTTATTTAAAGTGATTATAAAGTGTTCATACAAGCATGAAGTGAGACAAAACTTTATAGTAAACTGATAAACTTAAAACCACCCCAAGTCAAGTGATATGTTTGGGATTGACATATCACTGTTGAGACTTGTATGTAACAATGTCTTCTGTCCGACAGAAAGCTGATCTCACAAGCTTCATATATACAGATATCTGGACAGTTACATAGATCCGATGAAACGTTGTTCATTAGGATTGGGGATCCGATTTGAGATAACAGGATGGGTAGATTCATCATTGTCACATGTTCATCTAATTGGTATTAATAGGTATAACTAATCCTCAGACTCAAAGGAATATTAATTGGTATTCTGGATTACGGAATGTGATGCTTTGACTCTGGTGTAACACGATCCTTAACAGAGATGACTCTGGGGTGTGAACAGTAGACGTTGGGTATCACAGGAAGTAATTGCGGAGTCGTTATATATTGGATTGAGCATTTATCACTCCCGATAAATGGGAGATACATCCATGGATCGCTTGTGGAAGACTCGACTCGAAATCCTTCCAAGGTGATAGCTTAAGAGTAAGAAATACAGATTTCACTTAACCTATCTTTTTGAGTTGACTCGGCCTGTACAAGTAAAACAAACGTCTCGCTATATGTGACTTGACATCACCCATAGTCATAAGATTCAGTTCAAAGATGTAGTTGATAAAGGATCGAATTATACTGTAACTAATACGGAAAGGTTAACAACAGAATCAACCTGTCTTCTTATAGCTCTGGGAGAATGATTACGGACTTGCTAATCACATACTCTGTACATCATTCTGTTATGCAAAGATTAAATATAATTCTTTGAAAATTAATTTAATAACGTTGCATACGGCTAGAAGCAATAAGAACCTAATGGATCACACATAAGACTTGGAACCTAAAAGAGAGATAGATGTTAATTAATTGATAGAAGCCCAATTGAGCCCAATAAGGCCCATGGACATAAGGGGGTCGAAATTCATGTAGTGATATACATGAATAATTAATTTGATTTTGTTAATCCTAATTAGATTAGGAATATGTATTAAATTAATTAAGAGATAATTAAGTTAGGAGTTTTAATTAGATTAATATACTCCTATTATTATCCTTAATATATTAGATATATAGTGAGATAATAATTAGGAATTCTATTCCGAATGGAATTCCTATTCAGTAACCTAATTCTATCTAACTAGGGATTAGATACAAGAGATTATAAATACCCCTTCCTTGAGATTTTCGAAATCCAAGCAAGCCATACCCTACTTGTGATTTTCGAAATTCACTTAGTCCAAGAGAGAGAAAATTTGACACCCCTAGTTCGAGGACGAGATTTCTCTACGGCTTTGTTTGATCAATTGATTTTCATCTATTTCCAATGTTATCAGAACCGGACCGGACATCAAACCGGATTTATATACGGGTCACGGGTCATTTGATCGGACCGGATAGCTCGGATTGGTCGGACCGGATGACGTAATAAATAAATAAATAATATTTATATATATTAAATATATATAATTAAAAGATAAGGTGTAAAAATATCCATAACATTGATAACCAGGAGCAATTTTACCTCTAACGTCTAACACGGTGCAATTTTACTCCTAACATTCTTTATTCTGCAAAAGTTGCATATCAATTGGGTCAAAAAAACAAATTCACATTTTTGGTGATTTAATAAAAGAATTTGAGATTAATATTTTTAAATTCGACAAAACATTTGTATTTTTTGTCCAAACCGTACAATATATAGTATAATTTTTTAAACTTTTTTTGTTAAAAAAATTCACGTCTATTTATATTGTTGTGATATATTACTAATTAGTGATAAAATAACGTAAATGTGAAGTGTAGATTATATGATTAATGATTGAAGACAATTATTTCTTAAATTAAGAGTAAATTTGCTCTTTGTTGTAAATTTTAAGAATAAAATTACACTATTTTAAACATTAAGGGTAAAGTTGTAGGGTTGTTTTATTTAGTTTCACCTTAAAAAAATTGTCAACCAATAACATTTGAATTTAAGTGTATTATAAATTGTAATTCAAAATAAAGAGTAAATTATTAATATAGCAAGAGAGAGAAATAGGAGTAGGATAGGGGTCTTTTGAGCTGCCATTTAGATGTCTTTCAAACACCATCCCATTAGCTGTCATTTAGCTTTCCAAAACCCCTCGAAAATACTCATACCTTTCCTTCTTCCTCTATCTCTAACTCACTTCCAGTTTTTCAAATTTTTCCAGAGAAAAAAATTCACAACAAAAGAAGAAGCAGCATTTTGGTTTATTACATGTCTGGTGTGAGATGAAGAAGATTATTCTATTCCTCTTCTCATTTCTCTCTTTTTCCCACAATTTCTTTGTGGCTTTCTGTTTCGTTGTGCACATCTCTAATTTTTTTTAACAATAAATCTTCAAAAAACCGGGGTTGCACCGGTTCCCGGTTCGACTTCTGGTTTCCGGTTCAACCCCGGGCCAGTCCGGTTTGTTGAAGATTCAACAAACCAGACTAGTTCGGACCGGACTTCTGACCGGTTCCCAGTTCGACCGGTCCGACCGGCCGGTCCGGTCCGGTTTGTATAACATTGTCTATTTCTTTTATCCTTGATCTTGTGTTGATTAGTTAGAGGCAATCTACTTTGGTTGCTATTCAACGGTTGATACTAAATTAATCTTCCTGTGTTTTATTTCGTGTTTGGGAATTCGAAGAAGAAAAACAAACAAAAGGGAGAAATTCGTTTTACTACTCCTACATCAGGTCAGTTCACGATTTCGCGGATTCCCGGAGATTGAACCGTCGGATCGTCGCGATATTTGGACAGGAGCTTCTAGACATATTCTTCCACATTTCCACCGAAGGAATTGTTGTTCGGAGGTCTGGAAGGTCTGTTTCGGATAGGGGCAGATTGGTAGACAGTTTCTATCTCTTTTGAAGTTGTGGGCACTTCATTAACAACGGTAGATTGATCATCAAGAGGTAATTCTTCTTATCCCTCTTTATAAGAAATAACGGTTAACGGATCTTGTGGTTTATGGAAATAGGTTAAAATTTTTATATTTCCGCTGCTATACCTTAGCCTAATTTCCAACAGTGGTATCAGAGCCATCGTTAAATCCGTTATTTCATATATGAAAATTTAGAAGTTTTCAATAGGATTGAATGAATATTTATAGTTAGGATTAATTAATAAATTATTTTGAATAATTTATTCTAAAGATAAATAATTTTAATTAATTGTTAATTAAAACAGATTATGCGTATGTTCCTAATTATTTTGGTTGATAAACATTATAATGAAATCTATTAGTTTTATAGTTAGATTGATAAAATCAGTTTTATTAATTCTAA
Source organism: Euphorbia lathyris (assembly GCF_963576675.1). Taxonomy (NCBI): domain Eukaryota; kingdom Viridiplantae; phylum Streptophyta; class Magnoliopsida; order Malpighiales; family Euphorbiaceae; genus Euphorbia; species Euphorbia lathyris. Next base: position 30,653,213 of record NC_088917.1, read on the forward strand.
AGATAAAACGGAAATCTATAGTAGTTTTTTCTATTTTCTGAAAATCGTTTTAAAACCGTTTTAGAACTGATATATACATATTTAAAATCGTTTTTATATTTAAACCCACAGACTCCTCCTTGCGCTTCACAGCCCTAGCCGCGCCCAGCATAACTCGATCCGCAGGCATCGCCGACCTGCCGCCTGCCTCTCCTTTCCTTAACGCATCGCCAGCCGCGGCCAGCAGATCCAGATCCGCTGGACTCGCCCCTCTGCCGAACGACAACCCCTCGCATCCCTGCCAAAACTGGCTACCAGCCGCCCGTGGAGAAACAGATCGGCGGATCCCGATCTCCCCAAATCTCCCATCAATGCCCCTATATTCGTCTTCAGCCTCCCTAGCGCCGCGCGCCCTATCCAACCGTGCCGCCGCTGACCCACCCCCTAGCCGAGATCTGTCCCGATCCCTCTCCTTCATCCCGCCGGAAAAACCACAGAATAGCGCACGAGAGAGAGAGAGGAGGAGAGAGAAAAACGCGATATTGTTCGAATAAAGGTACTGTATTCTCTCCTTATTACTACCGAAAGAGTACTCTTTTAATTGCTCTCTCAATATTACTAATATTAAATAATTATACATTACCATTGCGCTCTCGATATTACTAATATTGAATAATTATACATTACCGCTTTCTAAATATAATTAAATTATACAAAAACAACTCAGGGAAATCTTTGTCAAGTGTTGAGAGACCATTCATTGTATTTTTTTTTAAAAAAAATTCTTTTTATTGCAAATTTGTAGCTCTAAACAGCCAAGTTGCACCCCATATAAAGACTTAGAATCAGTAAGTAATTGCCAACACAGCTTGGCTAAAAGAGAAAGATTAGCTTGCCTGATCTTCATATACCCAACCGGCCCATATGCTTGGGCTTGCAGACCTTATCCTCGTGCATCAAACTGACCCTCGGTGAGTATTAGTGAGCCTTACAAAAACTTCAAGGTATACGCATCGAGCTTTTTGTAGATGCTAAGGGGGAGCTCGACAGTAAGCATCGAATAGTTGGGAATAACAGAAGTGACCGACTTAATGAGAGTCAGGCAACCTGCAAAAGATAGAGTTTTCACTTTCCATCTAGTTAACCTATTATGAACATGGTCTAGAATATTTTTGTAAGTGTCATTGGACACCCGGTTGTGTAGAATGGGCATACCCAAGTACATACCCAGATCATCTGTTTCAACAAAGCCAAGCTCATCACAAGTAGCTCTTCTGATCGCGAAAGACACATTAGCGAAAAAATACTCGGGATTTAGTGAGGTTTACCTTCTAGCCAGAACTGATACAAAAGCGATCCAGAACATCTTTCATCACCAAAAGCTTGGGAAAGGGTTGCTTCTCCCATCAACACAATATAATATGCAAAAAACATGTGAGACAGAGGGGGTGTAGACCAGGATAAATGAATAGGAGGCTAGGAATGCTGGAGAAGGGAATCATCAATAAGATGACCCAGTCGTTCCAAACAGAGAACAACGAGGTACGAGGACAGAGGATTGTTGGTCCCTTGTGATTAGTTCCAAGGGGGGGGGGTTAGGAACTAATGTAACTTTTTCGCTTTAATTGCGCTGACTTAATTTAATTCTTTGAGTTTCGCAACTCAGTTTAGGTCACCGTGGCCGAGTGAGGCGTAAGACGGTTTTAGTCAGATACTGACTAGAACTGTTTTACTTGTGAGTTGGGAAATGACACTTTTGTAGTCAGCTTCCAACTCAACACTCTGATTTACTCAGTGTCAGCTTAGTCAATTTATATAATGAGTAAATATAGCAAGCAACACATACAGATATATATTGAAGGAGAGTTAGAAATTACTCAGCACGACTTATCCTGGTTCGGCCTCTCCGCCTACGTCTAGTCCCCAGAATCCCTCCCGGAGTTTTAAATCCAATACTGAGCTCTTTAAAGGTAGAGCACAAACCGTTTACAAGGCAGTTGAATATGCAAGAGTATCGTCCTCTATTCTTCTACTCAACTCCACTAAGCGCTACAACCCAGCACTTAGATTTGTTCTACCACTTACTACCAAACCGAGTACTCAGCACACTCTCTCAATACTATGATTGATACAAGATTGTTCTCTTTCAGACAAAGAACACTTTAATCACTCTAGGATTTACACAGATATGGAAGTTTGGTGTAAGATCTTTTTTTTTGTTTTGGTGTGCTTTGTATGTATGCTTTTTGTTCTCTTGTATTTCGGCAATCGGCTGAGGATCCAAGAAGTATACTTGTCCTTTTATAGTTGTATTCTAAAGACTTGTTCATTTGAATCCTGGATTTGTCCGTTGAATCCAAACGGCTCCTTTTTGCGACAAGGTTCTGGTCAGCTTCAGATTTGCAGGCCAATCCTGTCGTCTGAATTTCGCAGGCATCAGGCTTGTCTTCTTCTCGCAGGTTTCGTCTTTTTGTGCCAGTTTGTCTTTTAGCGAAAGAACAGTTGACCCATGCATCTCGAAATTGGCTTTTGCGTAATTCCAAGGTTTCTATTATTGGTGCAGACAGTTGTCGGAGCTTGTCTTTTAGCAAACAGATCATTCACGCTGTCCTGAAGATTACTCAGCTTGACTTTGATAGCCGTTGTCTTTGATTGTTGCTAATTCAGATAATGAGTTCTCTTTTACTCAGCTTCCATGGTCAGCTTCGTTCTGCAAGACATAGTTCTCAAGAAGACTTTTCTACTTTTGATACTAAGTTGCGTTCCACTCAGCTTTGTTGATTTGTTTGATCTTTAAGCTTCTATTCTGAAGATCTTTTATCACGCTGAGTTACACTCCACTCAGCTTGTGCTGTATTCTCATGCTGACATCGTCCTGTCTTACTTTTTATTTCCATTCGTATTTATATTTATACTCAACATTGAACAAACATATTAGTACAATTAAATCAAAGCACTTAAATTTAATTGTCCCTTAATCATGGATTAACTTAAATAATTTTGTCAAATCAAAATCATGTGGAAAGGTGTTTCAACAAACTCCCCCATTTTGATGTTGGCAAAATATTTAGTTGATGGAACTCAGCATTGAGATTCCCCATGATTGAGATTTTCTTAATGCTTCTGAAATTACTCCCCCGTAAAGGTTGCATCTATTGACTTAACTTAACTCTAAACCTTCTAAGATTTAATTGAGTAGAATTAAGGGATGCTTATACTGACTTAGTTCAGTTCTAGACCTTCCAAGATCTAATTCAGATGAGCCTAGGTCAGCTTTCAGAAGAGGTCAATGTGTGGAATATGTTTTTACTCAGTTTTGATACATGGTTAGTTTGATATCAGAGTTATGGGAAAACATTATTAGAGCAGATGTATCAAGTCTTCGTGTGTACTGAGAATATTCCTTTTTCTTTTGTTTGTTCAATTTAAGACAGATCAGCATTATACATAAGTAAGCATCACATAAGATTAGTCAATTTGAATAAGAGATGCATAAGTTTATAGATAGTCAGCAAGACAAAGTATGTCAGATAAGGAAAACACACAAAAGATTACAAGTCAAGAATAAAAAACTAGCAAATCTAGCCAAACTATTTCTTCCTATTGACTTGGGTAGGATTAACTTTGCATTTTCCCTTTTGTTGCTGCTGACTACTAGATGCTCCTCCTGTTTCCCTTGAGTGGTGTTGAGTTCTATCAGCTTGTTCTTTCTCCCCCGTTTTTTCAGCATCGGGCGGAGGAGGAATAAAAGTGTCGTTGAGAGCAGCACGAGTTAATCTTACGGAATACGCCTTAAGCCTTTTCGTGCTCTCACTTAAACCATCGAAAACAGGAACACCATCATCCAAGACAGAACCGGGAATTCGGATAGAGGCACTGAGCATACTCAAAATATATTCTTGGGATTTGCCTACCCCGGTGATAGTGTCAGTCAGCATGGCATAAGCTTGATGATACATCTTAAGCAAAGCCGAGTCATAGAACTGACGTTGAGCATTCATGTGGCGCACATGTTTGAAGGTGGCTCGGGAGTATTACAGAAATTTGTTCGTCTTGAGTTGGTCAGTTTCCATTTCTTCCTTACTCAAGTTGAGTAGGCGGACTGCCTCACTTATTTGCTCAATGGAACACTGAGACGAAGAGGATATTAACTCACGAGCTTTGGTCTGCTCAGCGTTTAGCTGGGTAAAAAGTTGATGAACCTCAGCAGAGGTTGCATACATTGAGTTCACAGCTGACAAGTTGTTGAGTTGACCCTGGAGAGAGTTCATATGATTTACCATTGTCAGCTGGAGTTCGGCCAGCTTTACTATTGATTCCTGCTTGGGTTGTTGAGATTGGAGTGATGGCATGACACTCAGTAGATCCTTAAGACCTTTGATTTCAGTCAAGAGCTGAGTGACAGAGGAAAGTTGAGTTGGCTCAACATGAACAGACCCAGCGGCTTCGGCATTCGATTGATGAATATCCTGAAGAAGTGCTTGAGCTGAGTCGATGATTCGGCGTCCAGACTCAGTAGCATGCAAGTATGCGTAGGGTTCATCACTTTATGGACCAGATGCCGGAATATGAGTAGCACCTTGTGTTTGGTGCTGTCCAGAAGCAGATGTTCCAACGAGGTCAGCGGCTGGACTTTTATTCAGATTAGGAGCTGACTGGTTTGTGTTCTGTGGTAACGGATTTGGAAGAGGTTGATCTGCAGAGTTATTTACTTGCTCAGTGTCAGCAGGAATTGGAGTTGGAGATTGAGGAATTTCAATACTGACTTGAGCAGACTTTTCCTGTACTGACTCAGTTGTTCGACCAGCAGGAACTTCAAGCACTTGCTCGGTAGAGATTGGGTTTTCTGGAGTGTTGGGATCGGCGTGTTCCTTAACTCGAGAAACAGAGGCTTGCTTTTTCTTCAATTTCCTTGGAGAAAACTCAATGTTCTTGGATAAAAATTTGAATTGAAGTTCAGTGAGGTCAGTCATGGGATCCCGGAGAGGCGAATCATCCAGAAGGTCAATTACTGGAGATTTATGAGCCTTTTTCTTGAGTCTTCTGAGTTTCTTAGCCTTTGGAGGAGAGGGGTCAGCTGGAATAGAGTCAAGAGACTCAGAAGATGAGATTACCCCTTGGTCAGCGTTATCCTTCGCTGTTGGCTCAGTTTGTTCTTCAACCTGCTCAGTTTCAACCGACTTCATTTGCTCAGCAGCCCTTGTTGGCTCAACATCCACTATCACCTCAATGTCGAACTGACCTTCAAAATTACCCAACTCTTCGTCTTGGTCAGCAGGTGGTTTCTCGAGATCAATGCCTTGACTTCTCACGAAATGTGAGTCTTCAGAGATTACAGAGGCAAGAGGGGCTGCGTTGATAGGGTTCAACCCAGATGAAGTCTTTTTCTTCTTTTGCAGAGACTGCTCGGGAGTGTCTTCTTCTTCCTCAGGCTCAGCTTGCCTCTTTTGTTTTTCTACTGACTTAGGTTCCTCTTGACCTTGCTCAGCTTCAACTTTCTTTCCCCTTGACACAATTCTCAGCTTCTTCGGAGCTGTGTTAATGTCCCTAGCTGCCTGGTCAGCTTTCCTCTTTTTATCCTGCCGAGTGCGGTCAGCAGGTTTCTGTCCTTTCTTGGCTAGCTCATCCTGACCTTCTTCAACTGCCGCCCCTTTTCCTTTCTTGGGCACTATCGGTTGGTCAAAGGCCAGACCGAACAGTATTCCAGCTGTAATCTCCGTACCCCAGACGTTGATTTCCTCTACTAAGCTTACTTGGTGGTCTTTGAGGATCCTGGTGATTAGAGAGCCTAACCTAAGGGTACCAGTACTACGTTGGAAGCCACCGATGAGAAAGATCGGCATGTTGATCGGCTGGTAGGTCAGCATGTGCCAAATGAAGCACTGCTCGAAGTTAGACGCTGAGGATGTTGCGTTGATTTTTGGGAAGAGGAAGTTGGTCAGTATGTAGTGGGCCATCTTCTGATTCTGACCCATACAGGTACTCGCAATTTCGCCTTTGTGGGACTTGGGTTTGCAAAATTCAACAGGGTAATCAATCTTTTCGTGGTCACTTGTGGTTCTGAGTTCAGCTCCGCTATTGGTCAGTTTGAGTAGCTTAGCGAGGTAAGGAGGATTGACAAAGATATTTTTCCCTTGAACCTTGGTGATCATGTAATCCCTGTTATCATCAGCGGCTCTCAGATTGGCGTAGAATTCCTCTACCAATTCTGGGTAAGTAGCTTCTCGAATAGAGAATAGCTCAGTCCAGCCATTCTTAGAAATCCATTCGCAGAACGGTTTTTCCGCGTTTACAAATCCCTCAGAGAACCAACGTGAATGGTCAACTTTGTAGCCTCTTACACTGTTGTAGACCAGCGAGTAGGTTCTCTCTATTGGCTTCTTCCCCTTATCCTTTTGTTGCTTCTTTGAGGATGTTGCTTGGTCAGCGTGTGGTTTCTTGCTTGGGGTAATGACCTTAGGATGGTCATGCTGACCATGTTCTTGGGACTCAGTTGAGTTTTCCTCGTATTCTTGCTCAGTGTGAGATGATGGATTTTCATCGGAGCGGTTGTCATCGTAACCGGCACCGGAGATATTTTGTGAATCGCTTGACATGATTCTTAGAAAGATTTTGAGAGGTTTTGGAATTTTAGATGGAGAGAGATCAATTGCTAGACATTTCAAGTGTAAAGAGGTAGAAGTGGGAATTCATCCACTATTTATAGGGGTGTCGAGTTGATCTGAAGCGTTGAGGTGGCGGTTTGACCTCGAGATAATCAACCGACAATGATTCTGGCATTTATGACACAATCGGCGCATGTGTTTTCTAATTATTGTGCTTATATCATCCTAGGTGGCTATTTAATGCGCGTGCCAGCATTAATTGTACAACGGATCTTTTACTTAGCGTTAAGAATTTTAAACGTTTAAAACTTTGAGTAGTCAGTTTTACGTAGGAGAAATATTCGTGTGCTTAGTAACTTTGCTTAAGATAATCACTCAGTATGTAAGTCTGCTCGGTGTGAGGTAATTTTATTTTATGTTCGACTCAGCATGCAAAAGTTACTAATTTTGGCACAAATCACTCAGCATGGTAATCACTCAACATTCAATTTAAACATACAATTTTATGGAAGAGGATTAGATATACCGATTGCTTCCCTTAGTACGTTAAATTGCTCACGAGCCAGAGGCTTAGTGAAGATATCCGCAAGTTGTTCATCTGTTGGAACGTAGGTCAGCTTGATCTCACCCTTGAGTACGTGATCTCTGATGAAGTGATGCCTTATGCTGACATGCTTCATCCTGCTGTGTTGGATTGGATTTTTAGATAGGTCAATGGCGCTCTTGTTGTCACATTTGACCTCTATTGTTTCTGTTTTGACTCCATAATCCTCTAGCTGTTGCTTAATCCATAAGACCTAGGCCACATAGCTTCCAGTAGCAATGTACTCAGCTTCAGTTGTAGACAGGGCTACTGACGATTGCTTCTTACTGAACTAAGATACTAGACAGTTTCCTAGGAAGTGACATCCTCCTGAAGTGCTTTTACGTTCTAGCTTATCTCGTCCATAGTCAGCGTCAGTGTATCCAATGAGTGTGAAGTCATTTGTATTTGGATACCATAAACCTGCATTAACTGAGCTCTGCAAATATCTGAAAATTCTTTTACAGCTATAAGATGAGACTCTCTGGGGCCAGCTTGATATCTTGCGCAATAACATACTGAGTAGAATGTCAGGTCTACTAGAAGTAAGATAAAGTAGAGAGCCTATCATACCTCGATATAGTTTGCTATCTACTGACTTACCTTTCTCGTCAGCGCAAAAGACAGTGTCAGTACCCATTGGGGTTGATATGGGCTTACATTCTTCCATATCAAATTTCTTTAACATTTCTTTGGCGTACTTGGACTGGCTAATGAAGATGCCGTTCTTCCCTTGCTTGATTTGTAAACCAAGGAAGAAGTTGAGTTCACCCATCATAGACATCTCGAACTCAGTTTGCATCTGTTTACTAAACTCTTTGCATATAGATTCTTCAGTAGCACCAAAGATTATATCATCTACGTAAATTTGTGCCAGCAGGGTATTTTTACCCCTTTTCTTAATGAACAAGGTTGTGTCAGCTTTGCCTCCGACATAATTCCTGGTCAGCAGGAAGTTGGTCAACCTCTCGTACCAAGCACAGGGTGCTTGTTTCAGGCCGTATAGAGCCTTTTTGAGTTTATAAACGTGATTTGGAAATTTTGGATCTTCAAACCCTAGAGGCTGACTAACATATACCTCTTCGTTTATAAAGCCATTAAGAAAAGCACTTTTAACGTCCATTTGATATAGTTTAAAGTTCATATAGCTTGCATAAGAGCACAATATTCATATAGCCTCTAACCTAGCAACAGGAGCGAAGGTCTCACCGTAGTCAATGCATTCTTGCTGACTATAGCCTTGGGCTACAAGTCGGGCTTTGTTCCTGACTACATTGCCTTGCTCATCTAGTTTATTTCTAAAGACCCACTTAGTTCCTATGGTCTTTTGATTCCTAGGTTTTGGTACTAAATCCCATACCTCATTTCTTTTGAATTGATCAAGCTCCTCTTGCATAGCATTGATCCAATGTTCGTCATGCTCAGCTTCTGAGAAGTTCTTTGGCTCATGTACTGAGATGAATGCAACATTACCGAGATACTTCCTAAGCTGATCTCTTGTCATCAGCTTGTTATCAGCAGCATCAAGAATGGACTTCTCCGAATGTCCTCTTGGGATTTTTATTTCTTTGGGTAATGTTGAGTTGTCTGGAATAGGTGTTTCTACAAAGTCTGCAGGAGTAGATTGGTCAGCAAAGGTAATTTCGGTTTTGTTTTTACCTTTGGTCAGCCCTTGTACTGGTGACTCAGTGGCTCCTGTTTGGTCAGCGGAAGCTGAGCTCGGTTCATCTTCGACGGACTGAGTTGTCTTTCCTGTAGGGTCAGTTTCATCGAACTCTATATGGACAGACTCTTCTACAACTTGAGTTCGTTTATTATATACCCTATATGCTTTACTGTTAGTTGAGTACCCTAAAAAGATCGCTTCGTCAGCTTTAGCATCAAATTTTGCAAGGTTATCTTTTGTATTGAGTATAAAACATTTACACCCAAAAGCACGAAAGTAGCCAATGTTGGGCTTTCGTCCTTTCCAAAGTTCATATGGGGTTTTTTTGAGTATAGGTCTAACTAAAGCCCTATTTAGTATGTAACATGCTGTGTGGACAGCTTCACCCCAGAAATACTTTGGAAGCTTATTTTCACTCAGCATTGTCCTAGCAATTTCAACTATTGTTCTGTTCTTCTTTTCAACAACCCCATTTTGTTGAGGTGTCCTAGGAGCAGAAAAGTTATGGTCAATGCCACTGACTTCACAGAATTCATCAAACTGTTGGTTTTTGAATTCTCCGCCATTGTCACTTCTAATATGAGCTACTCTTAGGTCTTTGTCATTTTCAAGCTTTTTAATCAATATTGTGAACATCTCAAAAGTTTCATCCTTGCTACTCAGCAAGATGATCCAAGTGTACCGAGAGAAATCGTCTACAATGACTAAGGAAATTTTCTTACCTCCCAAGCTGAGTGGCTGGATAAGTCCGAAAAGATCCAAATGTAGTAATTCCAATGGTCTCTTGGTTGAGACAATGTTTTTACTTTGAAAAGACTTTTTCGTTTGTTTACCTTGCTGACAAGCATTATATAATTGATCTTTTTCAAACTTCAATTTGGGCAATCCCTCAACTAATTGCTTTCTAGCTAATTTGGCAAGAAGGTACATGCTTACATGACCAAGTCTCCTATGCCATAGCCATGAGTTATCCTCTTTAGATACTAAGCATATATTTTCGGAAAACTGTTTTTCTAAACTCAACATATATACATTGTCAACACGAAGGGCAGTTAAATCAAATTGTTTGTTTTTCCCTCGAGTATCCGACACTGAGTAGCATCAAATATAACTTGTCTACCGCTATCACAAAGATGAGCTACGCTCAATAAGTTATATTTGAGACCCTTAACTAAGGAGACTGACTCAATGGTGGGGTTACCTCTGATAGTACCTGATCCTACTATCTTACTCTTCTTATTGTCTCCAAAGCTTACGTTTCCACCTCGTTTAAGCTTAAGTGTGATGAACTGAGTTTCATCACCAGTCATGTGCCTTGAGCATGCGCTATCAATATACCATAGTTTCGTTTTTTCCACGCATCTCAGGCTCACCTGCATTTTAAATCACTCATCTTTAGGTACCCAATTCTTTTTGGGTCCTCGTGGGTTAGCATAGACAAGTGCAAAGTCATGTTTTAATTTGTGACGACATACTTTTATTGTGTGGCCAGCTTTACCACTGAAGTCACAAAATGCTACCCCTTTGGGATGACTTTGTTTTTGGTTTGCACCATTGTGCTGAGCATGCCAACATGTCTTAGTGGTATGTCCTTTCGTTCCGCAGAAGTCACATTGGACAATCCGCTTGTTGTACCAACACACATCTGTTGTGTGTCCCCTTTTTCCACAACAGTCACACTGAGTGAACTGTCTACGCTTACTAGTACTTAAGTACTCAGTATGGGATTTATTTGAACCTTTTATTTGGTTCTGTAGGTTTGTGACATCCTTTTTCAGTTTCTTTGAATCTGATTGGACTTCCGAGACAAACTTGTGCATAATTTCCATGTTGCTATGCAAAGTTGAGTTGTCTTGGAGAAGATATCGAAGGTCACTGAGTTTGACATCTTCAATCTCGTCACATCGCCTGCTGAGTGCCTTTATTTTCTTGTTACACTTTTTAGTCAGTGTATATAAATCACTCAGGGCGTTAATCATTTCATTTCTAAGCAAGTGTAAGGATGTTACCTCATTTGAGTACTCCTCTTGTTCAGATTCTTCAGAGAGGTCAGCTTGCTCAGCTCGAGTGTGGTCAGCAGCGTCATCGGCCATGAAGCATATGTTTGCTGACTCGGTGGCATTAGCTTCAGATGATGTTGACTCATCGCTGTCACTCCATGTGGTCACCAGTGCCTTTTTGCTTCCCTTCTTTTCTTTCTTCAGATTAGGGCATCTTGACTTAATGTGCCCCGTTTGATGGCACTCAAAGCATGTGACAGACTTGGAGCTGTCCTTTTTGTATTTGTCACTGGACTCAGCTTTGTACCTGTCGCCCCTTTTAAATGGCCTCTTGCTGTTCTTTTCATTCTTTCTGAACAACTTCTTCATCTTCCTTGTGAACATAGCCATTTCCTCATCATCCGATGAGTCAGCTTCGGTTGAGTCTGCTTTCATGACAAGTGATTTTTGTTTCTTGTCTTCTGACTTTTCTTTTGCTTCAAATTTTTTCATAGAGATCTCATGGGTCAGCAGAGATCCGATCAGCTCGTCGTATTTATATGTGGTCAAGTCTTGAGCTTCCTCCACAGCCGTTTTCTTAGCTTGCCAGCTCTTGGGTAAGCTTCTCAAGATTTTCTTCACCTGCTCTTCTTCAGTGAAGTTCTTGCCAAGTCTATTTAGCTCATTTATGATGTTGGTGAATCTAGCATTCATTCCGGAGATGTCCTCATTGTCGTTCATCTCGAACAGCTCGTATAATCTCATATGTTGGTTCACCTTTGATTCCTTGACCTTGCTTGTACCTTCGTAGGTTACTTCAAGCTTTTTCCAAATCTCCTATGCTGACTCGCAACCTGAAATCTTATTGTATTCTGCAGCGTCTAGCGCACAATGAAGCATATTGATAGCCGAAGCATTATTTTGTACTTTCTTAAGGTCATCTTCTGACCACTCAGTTTCACTCTTGACAATTTTCTCATTGTCAACAGTTTTATAAAGCACATATGGGCCTTGAACTATTGCAAGCCATGCACTCATGTTTGTGGCTTGAATAAAGTTCTTCATCCTATTCTTCCAGAACGTATAATTAGATCCAAAGAATAGAGGGGGCCGACTAATAGATAATCCCTCAGGGAGTATCTGTGTTGTTTGGTTCCCTGGAAGAAAACGAGTGCTGTTCTCAACCATTTATCGGGATCAGCTCAAGATGGTTATATCTTTGAGTAGTGAGCTATTAGGCTCTGATACCACTTGTTGGTCCCTTGTGATTAGTTCCAAGGGGGGGTTCGGAACTAATGTAACTTTTTCGCTTTAATTGCGCTAACTTAATTTAATTCTTTGAGTTTCGCAACTCAGTTTAGGTCAGCGTGGCCGAGTGAGGCGTAAGACGGCTTTAGTCAGATATTGACTAGAACTGTTTTACTTGTGAGTTGGGAAATGACACTTTTGTAGTCAACTTCCAACTCAGTACTCTGATTTACTCAGTGTCAGCTTAGTCAATTTATATACTGAGTAAATATAGCAAGCAACACATATAGATATATATTGAAGGAGAGTTAGAAATTACTCAGCACGACTTATCCTGGTTCGGCCTCTCCGCCTACGTCCAGTCCCCAGAATCCCTCCGGGCTTTTTAAATCCAATACTGAGCTCTTTAAAGGTAGAGCGCAAACTGTTTATAAGGAAGTTGAATATGCAAGAGTACCGTCCTCTATTCTTCTACTCAACTCCACTAAGCGCTACAACCCAGCACTTAGATTTGTTCTACCATTGAGTACCAAACCGAGTACTTAGCACACTCTCTCAATACTATGATTGATACAAGATTGTTCTCTTTTAGACAAAGAACACTTTAGATGATTAAAAAAAAATCACTCTAGCATTTACACAGATATGGAAGTTTGGTGTAAGATTTTTTTCTTGTTTTGGTGTGCTTTGTATGTATGCTTTTTGTTCTCTTGTATTTCGGCAATCAGCTGAGGATCCAAGAAGTATACTTCTCCTTTTATAGTTGTATTCTGAAGACTTGTTCATTTGAATCCTGGATTTGTCCGTTGAATCCAAACGGCTCCTTTTTGCGACAAGGTTCTGGTCAGCTTCAGATTTGCAGGCCAATCCTGTCGTCTGAATTTCGCAGGCGTCAGGCTTGTCTTCTTCTCGCAGGTTTCGTCTTTTTGTGCCAGTTTGTCTTTTAGCGAAAGAACAGTTGACCCATGCATCTCGAAATTGGCTTTTGCGTAATTCCAAGGTTTCTATTATTGGTGCAGACAGTTGTCGGAGCTTGTCTTTTAGGAAACGGATCATTCGCGCTGTCCTGAAGATTACTCAGCTTGACTTTGATAGCCGTTGTCTTCGATTGTTGCTAATTCAGATACTGAGTTCTCTTTTACTCAGCTTCCATGGTCAGCTTCGTTCCGCAAGACATAGTTCTCAAGAAGACTTTTCTACTTTTGATACTGAGTTGCGTTCCACTCAGCTTCGTTGATTTGTTTGATCTTTAGGCTTCTATTCTGAAGATCTTTTATCACGCTGAGTTACACTCCACTCAGCTTGTGCTGTATTCTCATGCTGACATCGTCCTGTCCTACTTTTTATTTCCATTCGTATTTATATTTATACTCAACATTGAACAAACATATTAGTACAATTAAATCAAAGCACTTAAATTTAATTGTCCCTTAATCATGGATTAACTTAAATAATTTTGTCAAATCAAAATCATGTGGAAAGGTGTTTCAACAAGGATCTCCTTGTTTGAGACCACGAGACGATGTGAAACCCGAAAGTCTTTCACCATTCCAAAGGAAACTCATATCCAAAGTAGAAACACAATTCATAATGAGGTGAACCTAATGATTGTGTCTCGTCGGTTAGCTAACATTCAGCGATCTCTTTGCTTTCGTGCAACAGATAGACTGGTGAGACTAGAGAAAGAAGTTTGCGGTTGAATTGAATAACATTTTACTGCAAGAGGAAACACTTTGGTTCCAGAAGTCGAGGATCAAATGGCTTCAATTTGGTGACCGTAATACGTCATTTTTCCACTTGTCCACTTGGATTCATCGACGATGGAATTCAGGGGAGGGGTCAGGGATTCAAGTGGGAACTTTAGGATAGTAAAGCTATGAAGGAAATGGCTGTCCCTTTTTTTCATAAGCTGTACGAGGAGGTTTCGACTCATCATGTTTTGGTGTCAGTCTCATCCTTTGCTCCGTTTTCCATCGGGGATTTACATAAGATGTCCAGGCCCTTTGATGCGATGGAGGTTCGAAATGCACTGTTTGCAATGGATACATTTAAAGCCTTAAGGCCAAACAAGTTTCAAGCCGTTTTTTTTTCCAAGAGTTATAGGACCAAGTTAGGGATCAACTAAGTTCTATAGTTATGAGCCCTTTGAATAAAGGGCAAATTGAATATGATTGTAATAGCACGCTTATCACGACCATTCCTAAAGTGGCCCATCCAGAGTGTTTTGTAATGTGGTATACAAGACAATTACCAAGTGTGTTGTGTATCGTTTAAAGCCCTTTTACCAGCTATTGTAAGCGGTACGCAAAGCAGCTTCGTTCCGAGATATCGAATTGTACATGATATTATACTGCTATAGGAGGCTATTCACTCTATAGTCCGTAGGAAGAGTAGGAAGCGGTTTACACTTACCTTAATTTCTATTCCAACACAAAGTTATTTTATACATCTCACTTAATAAATGTGGTTGTTCAGAGTTTTAAATGTTTGGTTAAATGTTTGGTTAGAATATCATCCTAACCATTGCTTCACCTTGTATTGCGTTACTTTAATTACTCAAAACAAGGCCTAAAAAATAAATTTTCGACAGCCAATAGCTTAATTTCCACACCTAACGTCCTACAACCATTCATTCATTCCCAAATTGACATAATTTTTAAGAGTTATCGCCAGAAAGAAAACAAAAGAGCAAATTGCAGCAGAATTAAGTAATTTGTAAATTATAAAATTCACATGTGAAGAACAAATTCAAACTTCAAGAACCAGATCGATGATCCTGGATCTGATCTGGAAAACAACAAACCCTGATTTCTCTTTTCTATGGATGTAATCTTAATGAACAACAATATCAATATACACAAATCGAACCTTCAAAAGTTTCAAGCACAAGCGCAAGGATTATCCACCGCCATAATCTCCCCATCTTCGCTTCTAAAAAACAGATATCCAACGGACAATCCCAAAACAATTGCCAAAAAAACACCGCCGTTGAAAGACATGACCGCCAGCATCAGAAGGTACCCGATCGCCGAATTGACTCCGAAGAGAACAGCGGTGGCGATTTTAGAGGGACCAAATCGAAGTTTGGAGCGCAGAAGAGGAACCCCTATAGACGAGGGGTGACGGATATTAGAGGCGGCGGCAAGAGCTTTAAATCGGACGCGTCTATCCTCCATATATTGATAGAAAGCGGAGAAGAGGAAACAAGCGAGTAATGAGATCGAGTAACTCGGCCATGAATCGGTCTTCCAGGAATCGAAGAGAAGAGTAACTTTGATACCCCAGTATAAGGTCATGTGCATCATCTTCGAGGGTTTGGTTTGAGAGGAAGAGGGGATTTTTTTTTTCTTTTTCTTTTCTTAGAAGGAATAAAAGTTAGGTGTAGAATGAGAATGGTCGATGGAAGTTAGAAGGATTGGGAAGAAGACGATAAACACTTTTAATTATTCTTTTTAGGTTTAATACATCATTTGTCCCTGCACTCGTCCAAATTTTTTTGTTTGGTCCCTAATTTTTCAACTGTCTTCATATCTTCCTCAATTTATATAATATGTTCAGTTAATCATCTCAATTGATATTATATATAATCAATTGATCACTCGGTTGCAAAACAAAAAAATAATAAATACAGAAGATGTATTGCATACGTCTTAAGAAAAGTAAAATGACCAAAATCGGGATATACGATTCTAATATTAAAAAACAGTTGCGTTCATATGGATCCTGATGACCACGTAAATTTGGTCATTCATCGTTAGATCTAGGCGGATTAAAATCTTAAGATGGAGATTCAAAACATCCTAAGGCTTATATTTAATCCACCTAGATCTAACGGTGAATGACCAAATTTACGTGGTCATCAGGGTACATATTTTATAGTTGCAGAAATAATAGTTTTCTTTTTAATCTATTTTTCAATTATATAATAATATTTTAAGATTCGTTGAATATATTTTCTGTATTTAATTTTTTTTTTACAATCAAGTGATCAAATGATTATATTTTACATAAATTTAGATGATTAATAGAATATTTTAAACAGTATACAAGTTGAGGATGCTATCAAAATAGTTTAAAAGTTCAGGGGCAACTTATGTATTAAACCCTTTTTTTTATCGCAATTTTTTTTTTTAATTATTTGATTCTTTATAACCCCGATAAAACACGCCATTATGATGACTCATGGGCATATTAGTTCAATTTTGTCAAAAGTAGTTGAAGAATAAAAGGCAAAATGCACAATGAGATCCTAAACTTGTAAGATTTTAAGAAAAAAAAAATCACTTGCTTCGTTTTTTTTTTGGTAAACCAATCACTTGCTTCGTTGATTTGTGATGTACAGTTGGATTCTGAGTCCACGTCTTAATTTGCAATGACACAGAAACAAACTTAAAGAGGACGGTTTTCGATAAACCCACTCTGATAATTTATGAAAGGACAATCATTAAATAAAACTTGTACTATTAACAAATCACTTTAAAGTGAACCTAACTAATCTAGACGGAAATTTCTTCCTCTACAGAAAGTCCAGACTTTTTGAGATGAAAAATAGAAATCCAGAACTTTTGGGATGGACGTGTCCCATGGTGCACACCTACAATCTCTCATAACCAATCATTTCAAAGTGAATGTGCCAATCTTGAGGGAAGTTAATCCCTATACAGGAAGGAAAGTAATCTCCTTTGTATCCCAATACGCCGCATTCCAGAAAGGAATGTTATGTATTCAATCACATTCAGAAAAAATTAATCGTGTTAGGCAGGAAAAATGACGATTTGGCTTCGCGAAATGAGGCTTAACGAAGCATGCGAATGTAAATGTGCAGGGAAGATGATGATTTTACTTAGCGAATCGATGCTTTCGTGAAGTCTGCGAGTGAAATCATGAACTTTTCTACTCGCAGACTTCGCGAAATAATCGATTCGCTAAGCAGATCGTCACATTTCAGTCTCTTTCTCATCGCAAATCTTCGCAAAATCATCGACTGCGTGAAGTGATTTCATGGAAAACGCAGAGAAAACAATAGATACTTACATTTTTCGCGCCTTTCACCCTTAAAAGCGACAATAACAATGATAAACTGGAAAAAATGATGGAAATAACGTAGAATAACCATTTTTTGATGGTAACAAGAAGAAAGAAACCAAGTAACGAGCAAGAACGTGAAGATGAAGAACCATGACTTCGTTTTCTAGGATT
Organism: Euphorbia lathyris; assembly: GCF_963576675.1. Lineage (NCBI taxonomy): Eukaryota > Viridiplantae > Streptophyta > Magnoliopsida > Malpighiales > Euphorbiaceae > Euphorbia > Euphorbia lathyris. Next base: position 30,670,472 of record NC_088917.1, read on the forward strand.
AGGAAGATGAAGAATCAAGAGATGAAGAGAGGAAGAAGAGAAATACATTATGATTTGGAGAAATGGTGCAGATTTCGTGCAATTTAAAGGAAGATAGGAAGATCAAAAGTCTGGGAATCATTAATGGAGGAGCCAACCGTTTCGCGTAACCAAGGAGAAGGGGGGCGTGACCGTTCACGTAAGAGGAAAGTGGAAAGGTTAGGGGTATTATGGGAAAGTCACACAAAAACAGTCTAGTTATATAGTAGGTTGAGTAAATGAGTTAAATATGTAAATGTGCCTCCTATTTGACCCAGTTTTATAATTTTTTCTATAAACAAATATTATAGTAAATGAATCAAATAACTCAAATGACCTATTCATTTACTTGACAAAAGTTTACAAAAACCATTGTGTTTAGGATACAACACTAACACTATGGAGCCAAATGTTTCATTTTCCAAAATATAATTTTGGGAGCTTTCTCTTTTTAAACATTTACTTTCTCTTTCCTCAGTAAACAATACCTAAATGATGTCAAAATTAAAAAGTTGAAGAATTAAAGTTGCTTAGAATATTATCAATTCTTGGAATTTTAATTTTAAGGTCGTCAGCGATCAGCAAAGGAAAAAACTTCAGTCATGAGTATCAATGACGAATCCAGGACTTGAGGGAGGGGGGCAAAACTCTATGTAATTTTTTTAGACAAAATAACATTAATTGAACAAAATATACTTTAGTATATAATTGCTATTTGATACAAAATGTCTTAAAATTAAAAAAAAAAACTTCTAATGCTAAGTAGATCGACGATTACGAGGTGGCAATTGACATCTACGATCTATCATAACTTGAAAACGATCCAAAATATCTTCATTATCAATGTTGATGAAGATATCCTTCGAGCTAAATACTACGAAACAGTCATTCAGCCAATCATCTGACATTCGATTTCTCAAATCGGTCTTTACAAATATTCATTGCTGAAAATACTCTTTCAACAGAAGCTGTTGCAACTGGTAAAAGCAATGCCAATTCAATTAGGCAATACACCAATGGAAAAGTTTGATCTTTTCCAATTGAAACCATCTTCTTTGAAAGACATCCTAAATCTTCAACAACAGCAAAGTTTATATCTCTTTTAACACAAATTTATCCATTAACCTACATAAATGAATTAAACAAATTCAATTCAATAATGCCAAATCAATTCAATTAACAATACCAAACCAATTCAATCAATAATGCCAAATCAATTCAATTCAATTCAATAAATACCAAATCAATTCAATCAATAATGCCAAATCAATTCAACCAATTCAATCCATCAACCTAAAATTAAGAATAACCTAAAATTAATAACAATCTATCAATCAATATCCATTAACCTAAAATTAAGAACAAACTAACTATCAATAAATATCCATTAACCTAAAATGAATTTAACCTAAAATTTAAATTAAAGGACAAAAAGAAGTTAAACTAACCTGGCAGGGGCGGATTGGAGATGATGGTGGCCGTCGGCCGGTCGAAGAGGCAGGGGCGAAGACGCGTCGGAAAGGAGAGGAGGAGTGGTGCATGCGTTTGCTGTGGAGTGGAGGAGGAGAGGAGAAGCGAGCAGGTGCGAGGAGAAGGGATATATTCAGGGCCGGTCCTGACAATTTAGGGGCCCTAGGCAAAATAAGCCGTAAGGGCTCTTTAATATAAAATTTACTAATTAAAATGTAAAGGTTGGGTAGGTCTTTTAATTTTTTTTATCAATGAGCTTTAAGAAAGAATTCGACCATCTTGTATGATTTTTTCAATGTCTATATTAAAAAAAATTAACTTTCATACACTATAAGAAAAATAAAGATCTGCAACGAAAATTTGAGACGAAAAGTATATCTATAGGAAATATAGGAAACAACTACGCAATCTCCTATATAACGTAAAATGTAGGCGATTTTTGGAGGGAAGATTCCCTCCATAACTCACCTACAAAATAATTGTTTCTTCTATGCATTTATTTGTAGAAGTTAAATAATAATAATAATAATAATATATACTTTATGTATTTGTTTTTTCTCCTTATTTTTCTCTTTTAATTAAAAAAAAATAGTGATGATAAAATTACACATAATAATTATTTACAGCAACATTATTAATTTTTTTAGATTTTTTTTTATAGAAATTGGGACGAGACAGAACTAGGGCGGGGTGAGCACCCATGGCCCAAGAACTGACAAACCCGCAATATATTAAAAAAAGAAAAAAGTGAATGTTTGAACAAAAGGAGAGGCAGGAGAACAAACAACAAGAAGAGGGGAGGAGAAAAAATTAGAAAAAATTAAGAGAAACGCAAATGTGAAATACTACAAATGTCATCATTGATAAACCTGTGGCAAAAATCAGGAGCGGAAGGCCACCAATTGACCATTGAAGAAGAGACTCCAAATTTTGTCACAGCGTCAGCAACTCTATTTCCTTCCCTGAAGATGTGAGAAAAGAGAATGTTCATCCTAGAGCAAATACTGAGACAGTGCAACCATTCTTGTCGAATACTCCAAGGAATATCCATGGAACGATGTCTAAGCAGATTAATAACGTACATTGAGTCTGACTCAACCCAAAGCTGATGCCAATTTTTCTCCCAAGCGAGTTCGATTGCGAAAATAGTGGCTCTCAATTCAGCCATATAAGGAAAAAAAGGAGGGGTAGAAAAAGCAAAACAACCTTTGGGAAAACCTCGATAGTTGCGAAAAATACCACCCGCTCCAGCCTCGCCATGAGTGCCAAAAGTAGAGTCACCCACATTGACTTTAACCCAACCCGGGGGAGGTTTAAGCCAGTGGACCAGAATAATGTTTGGAGCAGGAGGCGGCCTAGGAGAAGCAAGAATATTGGATAAGATAACAGCATCTCTCCACGAAGAGCAAAAACCTTGAGAAAAGACAAAGGGCTCGCGAATCAATCGAAATAGCTTGACCTTCGAGTGCTGAATAGAAGGAGAAACATCTTTATAGATTGCTTCATTCCGACAATGCCAGATTAACCAGATGCAAGTGATAGCGGCAACACGCCAGATTGTCGACACCTGGGAGCCAAAATGAATGCTATGGAGATTGTTGAAGAAGTGGATAAATTGGGAATGTCGAGGTAAAGAGCAGGAAAAATGAATCTCAAGGGCCCTCTAAAGAGAATCTCGGGGCTCAGGAGATCCCATCTTCTGCTTCCCATTTCTTTGCTTAAGTTCAACATGCTCTTCACGACGAAGGTTCCTCCTACAAGCTCCAGCAGAATGACCAATGGAATGGCAAATGGAGCATAAGTCCGGAAGTCTTTCATATTCGAGAGTAATCCAATGCATTGAGGTGTCAGTATCCACCCGTAGCTTGTATTGAATTTCCTTAGAAAGCTCCACATCAATCAAGATATGAGCATAGTGACCCATTTCACCCTCCACAGTATTCTTATCAAAACGAAAGGGCACCCCAATTGCTCTTGCAATGCTTACCATGATCCGCTTATCCCAGAATTCCTAAGGAAGATTGTAGAAGCGGACCCATACACTACAAGAAAGTTGACTTTTTGTGGGGAAAAAATAGTGGGGAAATATGTTTCCCCATTAAAAATAATAAATTTGTGGGGATTTATAAATTCTCCACGAAATAATACATATTTGTGGGGAGTAGAATATTTCGCCACAAATTTTTATATATTTGTGGGGAGTAAAATATTTCGCCACAAAAGTTTACATATTTGTGGGGAGCATATAATTTCGCCACAAAGTTTAAAATATTTGTGGGGAAATTCGTATTTCACCACTGAAAATATAATACATTAGTGGGGAGAATTGAAATTCTCCACAAAAATATAAAATGTTAGTGGGGAGTTTATAAATTCTCCATTATATTAATTAATATGTTTTTTTAAGTGTTTACTCTATTACTATTATGAATTTAAACTAATTAGTAAATATTAGTATTATATTAAAAATTATGTAGATAGAAAATTTAAAAAATAAATATTTCACTGTAATTTTTTTTGAAACTTATAATAATTAATTTTGTGATGTATATATCATATTAATTTACAGAATTATTTACAATTTTAATTTTATTAATAAATTCAAGTTTTAAGAAATATTTAATTTAATTTAATTAATTAATTAACAATATAAATATTCTTTTAATAATATAATATAATTTTTTTATGAATATCTACTTATTATTGTTTTTTATGAATATATATATATATTTTTTTTTCTTCCCATAAATATTTTCTTTTTTTGGATTTTTTAACAAACAAACAAAAACAATGGGGTACAATTTGAATCATTTGACTATAATGTCGGGATTTTTTTTTATTTTACTTGATAATTAACTACGGAAACTATACCATGCGATGCATTTAATAAAAAAATAGAAAAAATATACTTAATTTTATAGTTAAAAACAATATTAATAAAAAAATAGCTAAACCATATTTAACAATTACATAATGCTAGTTCTTTTACCATTTTTAGAATGTTTTAAATATAAAATATAATTTAATGTTTAGTGTAATATAAAAATATAAAAATAAAATTTCATAAAAAAAATAATAATTTAATATTTACAACCCAAATATTGAAATAGGGAAGATGTTGAAATTGAAAACCCTATTTCCCCTTTTCCCAGCCCCTCCTTTATCCCGCTTGTTTTCCAATTTTCCCATTTTGGTTTCCCGCTCCCCTTTCTACCTCCCCCCTTTCTACTTGCCCTATTCTCCGTCTTTCAATTAGGCCAACAAAATCCCAAATTCTCCATTCACATTCTCTTCTAAGATAACCCATCTGCCTCGACTGCACTATAGTCACCAGCACTTGGGTTCATCGGCTCCCTCCTTCTTGTTGGCTTGCCCCCGCTCCCTTTCCTTTTGAGGCTTTCCGCAACGCAATCACAGCTGTAGTCCCTCGTCGATCTTTATTGAAGCCATTAGCCATTTGAAGCTCGATCCCTCATCTCTCCGTTAAGATAGCCGAGTCAATTTCATTCATGTAAGTATGAACCCTAATTTTATGGAATTGAAACTTCAAATGAGATTTTGACATGAAATATGGAATTCTGGGTGATTCGAGTAAACATATGCCTAAGAAACAATTGATGTTACCTTGATTTGTGTCTTTATGTACTTTATAGTCAGTCTCTAACTCGAACCCAGTAAATTGTTGCATTAACCCAACTCTTCTCACATGATTTAACAAACTGTCCTAGTTGTTTCTTATTTCTTCTATTGAGATGCCATTTGATCCAATTGTAAATGTAATTCTAGGCTAGAACTACTTTATTACATGATCAACGTGCGTATTGCTAATATTCTAAATATTTGCTTTTGTCCCTTTATGACACTTTGAACCAAAAAATTAGATTCAAATTACTTCACATGCATCAGAGCTATGCTCTCTAGCATAGCTTTGATCCATGTGAAGTAATTTGAATCTAATTGCATATACAAAGAAGTAAAAGATATTTAAGTTTTTAGTATACAACTTATGGAGTTAAAAAATCCTTTCTAAGATACTCCACCAACTATTTATAAAAATTCCATCTGATTCTACTTGTCAAGTTTTCATTTTATTTCATCAATTTGATGTGTTGTAGTAAGGAAGTTCCAAGAATTTCATTTATATGATCAATTTGATGCATTTAAAGGTTCAAAATGGTTATTTGGTATTGTCTTTTACTTTTAAAGTTTCTACATGGTAATCAAATGTCATGTAGATAAACTTGAGTGATTTATTAGTTGGCTGCAATCAATTTTGTTTGATGGCAACAGATAGTGCTCAAAGTTTTGCAAGGAGGGATAGCATCTTGAGAATTTTCATTGAACAATAAGTAAGATACTGCATACTTTATATGGGGAGAAAGTTCTTATGTGTTATCTATTGTCTCCTAAATAAGTCTAAAGCCGAGTTGTCTACTTTAGATCGGAAGAGGATAATCGATGCTGGCAGTATTTTACTGCAGTTGCCACTACCTGATTTGCGCAGTCTGTGCAGCCTTCTTGGTCGTGAATGGTACTATTCAGACTACTGATATCTGAATATTCTGTCTTGTTTTTCTTTTATAACTTGTGATGATGAGCAATGCACCGGTCATCTGTTTCTGTATCTTCTCTTTTCCTGCCCTGTTTTCTCCAGTTCTGTTTTTGTTGTTACAATGCAATGTAGGTGACAGTGAGATCTAATATTTTATGTTAACTGATTTAGGCAGTCTGATAAAGTTTATATGCTAGCTGGAGAAGTGCTGAAGCAGTTGGCTTCAGTGGCAACATCACACTGGAAGTTTGTTACATCTGAACTTTCAGTATTAGCTCATAGTTTAAGCAATTCAGTTGTTAGTGAACTTGTCACCCTGAGTAATACACATGTTGGGTCTCAGTTTTGGATCCATGGTTGGTGCTGATAGTCTTTGAGTGCTACAGGCACTCAGCTCACTTACCTCTTCTAGTGTTGATGAGAATGTGGCGCTGGAAGGTGATGAAGAACAAGAGGAGAAAATCATCATGTGGAACTTAATTGTTGCACTTGAGCCAATTGACATTATCGACAATGAAACAAGAAGAGAGAAATTGGGCAAATACAGAATTTCGGAGTTAGAACAACAGTCGTTGGCTATGGATTGGGCAAACATAGAATTTCAGAGTTAGAACAAGGAACAAGGAAACGATGGAGTTAAATGTGGATCTGGTAAGATCTTTACAGCATTTGGATTCTCTTTCCACAAAATGCTGCTCTCAAAACCCTTATTTCTTGTATTTATTTCTTTCCTAATATTGAAATTATCAAGTTCAGGTGAAACATAATCATCTGCTGAATGCAAAGAAAAAGAAATAGAAATTGTTACGAGTAGAACGCTCAAATGTGTCGAGGTCCCCCAAAAAGTGAGAGGGCAATGAATGCTGCTAGAAAGTACATGCCTAAAAATCCTTCTTTTGTGGTTATGTTATCTCGATATAATTTTCATAATACCAGACTGATAAGCCTTATATGTCAATGAATGAAGCCTTTCAGTTTTTCCATTGAAATAAGATATAGTTGTAGCTCATCCTACATTATATTGCATTAACTGCTGATTAGTTTTTCCAGGTATCTAAATGAAGCTCGTAGGCATATGAAGGCTAAGCTAAAGATTCGACAGGCGAAAACATCAAGTTGCTGATGGAAAGGAGCTTCCTTTTCACTGCATAAGGTTTCGTTCTTTATTTCTTAAATTCCATTAGAAATTGAATTGAGTTCCTCCAAAATATAGCCAAATGAATGTTTCCAACAAGGAATAGTTCTAGAAATTACAATTAATTTGCATATGAAAAATGGGGGAAATTTACACCATTGCCTGTTAACTTTGGTTTTACTTTCTTTACGACTATTTATTTCAAAATTCTTGAACTTTTGAGGTTTCAAGTTATTTAGGTGTTGGTTGGTTATGAGAGGTGGATGTTTATAGAGAATATCTGGAAATGTCTATTAGAATATACAACTTACAATTTCTAGATTATGATTCTTTTTTATTATTACTTGTTTGAAGGAGGAATGCTAGGAGTATGCAATCAAATGGGTGTTTCTGTTTGAATATGTCTGCTATTTCATTGTTGTTACAATTGTTTTTGTCTGCTTTTTGCTGCTGTTTGGATTGCTGCTATAGTTAAAGGATGTCCAACCTGTATCCATTTGGTGAGAACTTCATGCTGTGTTTTGTAGGATGTCAAACTTGATCTTCAGATCCATTTGGTGACAAATTTTCACCATGGTTATCAATAACATTTCAGTATCTTTCTTGTTGATTTAACAACAAAATCTTCATTGTTCTGTTCTTCATTTTTCCATGTCAACATGGTCAATGATTATTCAATGAGATAAGGTGCAAAAATGCCCCTAAAGTTTACACCTAGGAGCAATTTTACCCCTAATGCTTTAAATGGTGCAATTTTACCCTTGACGTAGGTAACAAAGAGCAATTTTGCCCCTAATGTGTTGACAAGTTGAGTCAATTGGAGAAATTATTCATCAAATTATCTTCTCGGTAAAATTGCTCTTGGCTGTCAACATTAGGAGTAAAATTGCACCATTTTAGACATTAAGGGTAAATTGCTCCTACCCGTAAAGGTTAGATGCATTTTTGCACCTTATCCCATTGTTCAATATAAATGGCCTCATACAAGTGCTTTTCAAGTTATGTGAGTTAGAACTGCAAAATAATTTCTCCGTTGAATTCAATAGTTAAAAAAATAAAAGGTACAATCCTACAAATAAAGAAAAATCTATACAATTTCTACTCTTCCATTTCCATATTTGGTGATTCAAGTGGTTGTCTCTGTTTGAAAATGTCTGCTATTTCAATTGCTATTATAATTGTTTTGTTCTGCCTTTTGTTGCTATTTGGATTGATCTTATAGGTAACAGATGTCCAAACTGGATCCATTTAGTGAGAACTATATGCTGTGTTTTGTAGGATGTCCAAACTGGATCCAAATCGGGAGGGTATTTTCTAGTACATTTGATATTGATGTCTTGTTGACATATGAAAATTGGCTTATATTTGAAATAACTCTTAACTCAGTATTGAAAATATTTAGTTTGAAGTTTTGGAAATTGGACATGTTTCCTTTATGTGATTGATTACCTGTTTCCTTTTTACAATAGTCTTATTTCATGTTTTCAGAAATAAGGCAAACACTATATGAACACAATGTATATTGGTCTGTTGTTTTCTCTTTTCTAAAGTTAAAGGTTCATTTGAGTTTCAATGCATTAAGTTTTGTTTATTATCAAACTATTGCATTCCCCGCAATTATTTGTAGGTTTAATCACAACCAAATGTACCTTTAAAGCTGATAAGATTATAATTAATTTTCTTTTATTTTTCTTTCACTTTTAATAGGTGAATGAAGACAAGAAGAAAATGAAATCGTGATCATGTATAGTTGAACGATGTTATTAAATTGCTGGAACCTCGCTATTTTTTTTTGTCCATTTTGTAAAGCTGTTTTCAATTTTTGTAACTAATATAATTTTATTATTAATGATATATAATTATTAGTTTTAGTCTCTATATTAATTTTGTTTTGACAATTTATTTAAATTCATTTACATTCTTAATATATACAATATTTAGTAATAAATATCTAAATAAATCAAATAATAATAAAAGTAAAAATGGTAATGGGGATATTTGTTTATGTAAGGGATTTTATTTTTCCATATAAAGTTAGAATTGTGGGGTATTCATATTTCCCCACATATAAGTAGCAATATTAGTGGGGAAATGTTCCCCACAAAAAACATTATTATTTGTGGCGAAATGCAAATCGCCACAGAACAATATGATAATTAGTGGGGAAATTTTCCCCATAAAAAGTGGGTCTAGTGTGGCGGATCGGAATCGCCACAGAAAATAATGTCTTTTTGTGGCGAATTTTAATTTCGCCACAATTTTGTCTCTACTGTGACAAACGAAATTTTCGCCAAAATTATCTTTAACGTCGCTCTAACAGTGGCGATCATGTGGCGAAATTTTTTTCGCCACAAAATGCCTTTAGTGGCGAAATTTGGACTTTCTGTGGGGAAAAAATTCCCCACAAAAAAGCTGTTTTCTTGTAGTGATACCTGAGCAGAAGTGGATTTGTGAGAGTCCGGGTTAAATCCCGGGCTCCAAGGAATAAAGCGCATAATCCCCGGCCTAAGAGCAATGGCACCACGACTCCAAACAGATTGGAGAGTCTCTCCGGACGAAAGAATGATGTGGTAAAAACCTCTACCCAGAGAAATCAATTTCCAATTAGGAGAACAACCCCAAATAGCTGAAAGTTTGGCCTTCAAGTCCGACTGCTTCCAAGGAGATTCCCCTTTAGCAAGAGTGATACGGCCGATAATAGAATGTTTACAAAGATTGAGCCTTTCTTTGTAAATATCTTGTTGTATTTTGACGGTTTTAAAACCGCCTTCTTCGGATATAAAAGATCGATCCACAGGGGGAGGAACATCCAGAGAAAAAGCTGCAGAAGTAACATTACCAACAAGTGTAGCCGCATAGGACCTAGGTCCAGCAGAGGGCCCTGATCCCGAAGGAGGACAAATCGCAGCATTACTAGATCCAGGCAAGACATTTTTCAAAAAAGAGGATCTAGAAAAAAGATGAGCAATGGAACAATCCATCTCCATCAGATCTACAAGAACCGACCAAACAACTAGCCTCACAAACCCAAGAAAACAGAAACTGTCAAACCGAACAAAATTTTGAAAACACAGGTTTGCAAACACCGACGCCAGGTGAATCCGCAGTGAAGAAAAGGAAAAGCGGTGGCACAGTGCAAATCACCAATTAGATATCTCCACCAACAATTCTTTTAATATTTATAATTCATGATTTAATAAGTAAGATATTTTCCTTTTCTTTAATATATTATGAAAATAAGATTATTAGTTACTGCACAGCAAGCTAAAATCATTATAGATCTGAAAACACCAGCAGCAGGGCAAGACCGGCGGCAGACAGTGGAGAGCGGTCCGACGACGGCACGAAAGCAGAACAGACGGAGGAGCGGACGGCGGAGATCTGCGACGGAACGAACAAATCCGCGCGAAAGGTCGACAGATCCGCGAAGACGACAGAACCGTGAAGGAGATCCGCGAAGGACCAACGGAACACACCACAGAAACGTAATACGCGGCGAAGAGAAGTTAAACGGCACAGAGCAACGTCAGCGGCGACGGTGCGGCTTCACAGGGCAGCGGCGGCGGCAGCGGCAGCTGAGCGGCTAAGAAGGGAGCGGCCCCAAACCCTAGCAGAGCATCGTTGAAGAAGAAGCTCACAGTAGTAGAGTTCAGGTGTCGTTACTTTTTTTTTTAGATTTATTGTTATTATTGATATTGTTTTTGTTGTTTTTTTATTATTAAACTTTAAATTGATTTTTATTCATATCATTATATAAATTAATTTTTAATTTTCAAATATAATCAATGTAAAGTAATAAAATGAAATTAAGGTAATGAAATGAAACTTTTTTTAATTTTTAAATTTAATCAAATTAAAAATAGTTATTCTAAAATGAGGTAATAAAATGAAACTTACTTTTTTTATCCTGACTACCCATATCATTTATATATCAAAAATATATTAAACATTAGAAAGGTGGGAATCAAACCCTTATCCTCTTTAGTTGGAGAACAAGGCACTACCATTCTGCTACTTTGAATTTATTTACTATACTTAAAAATAAACTATTTATTTATAAAGTTAAAATTTTTTTTGGGCCCCCCTCCGACCTTGGGCCCTAGGTCGGCGCACCCCGGGCCTAGGCCTAGGGCCGGCCCTACACTATTGGACATACCATCAAAGCAAAATCATCTTGTCAGAGAAGAAAGCAAGGTTGTACGTAGGTTAGAAAGTAAGTTACATTGATACCTCTCGGGTGATGCGATGTCGTTTTGCTGAAATTAGTTTAAATGCTTTTTTTTTGCTTTCTTTTTTGAGAATGCGTTTCAATGCTTGTTAAATCACACGAAATCAGTGGCAGATGTAGGGGTCAAAGGAGGCATTTGCCCCTTTCATCCCATAAAAAAATATTTAATTCCAAAACGATGCTGTTTTGGTTCCCCTCAAAACGACGCCGTTTTGTTTTATGGGTTTTTGATATAAAAAGAAGGGTTAAGATGCAAAAATACCCCTAACATTTTGATACAGATTGAAAGCGATAAACGAAGGTTTTAATCGTAAACCAACAAAGAGGTTCTTCTCTAGCTAAACTAAAAGGAGTGAATCCCAATATAACAAGGTAAAAACCTTTGATTCTCAAAGAGAATGATTTTAGATTGATAAAAAGTTGCCCTATCCTTACAAAAGTGGGGGTTTAAATACATCCCCTAATGATAATAAAGACCAGGATTACCCCTACTAGGGTTACAACAAAGCGGTAGACAAAAGGGTAAAATAGGTAACACGCCCAGACAATTCGTACAGAGGTGCAGGTACAAAATGTCAGGGTAGTTGGTGATTTACTTCGTGAGGAAGTAAGCCTGGGGATCCTCCTAGGAATGGAAGTTGATACGCCATCTCTTATAATCTGAGATCCGCCCCTCTCGTATACGCCTGGATCCGCTCCACTTGTGCATACCTAGGATCCGCCCTGATAGGTGCTTGCGTTGCTTGTGTGGCATGTGGCGTCGGAGGATCCGCCAGGGCGTGTTTGGGCGGTGGCCCTAGTTAGGATGTCCGCATCACATTTTGGGTCAGGAGCAATTTTACCCCTAACGTCTAAAATTATGCAATTTTATCCATAATGTTGGAAGGCAAGAGCAATTTTACCTCTAACATTGATTAATTGGGTCAATTTGAGAAATAATTTATCAAACTGTCTTCTCGATCATGAATCTTATCATCTACACTTCACACATGCGTTATTTTATCAGTAACAAATCACAAACATATGTTGGGATGTGAAAAAAATAAGAAAACAATATTAAAAATATACTGTCTTTTGTACGAATTAGATTACTAGTAGGTCCAATTTTATAAATATTAATCTCCAATTTTATTATTAAATTACAAAAAATATTATATCCTTTTTTTTAGAACAAATTGATATGCAATTGGTGCAAAATAAAGGAAAAAATGACTGTATTTTATAATAGTGTCTGAAATTGATATAAAGTCCTTATGTTTTTTCTTAACATACTAGTAGGTCCATCCTATTATTATAAGGTCCTTAAGTTTTATTTTAATCAGCTCTTTAGTCCTTCCATGTGTTTTTGTAGATGAAAGTCCAAATTACCCTTAGTTATTTATATAAAAAACTTATTTTTTAATTTCAAATTTAATCAAAATAGTTTTAATAAAGTTTATGAAGTATATATATACCGGAATTTATGTAATTGTATATACTAATCATTAAAAATATATTTTTATTCTCTTAAAAATTTATTTTTTTAATATAATGTCTTTAAACTAGCATTAAATATTAATAAATTTTTCAAAAAATCATTTTTTTTCATTTATAAAATTTATTAGAGATAAATAAAGATTACTTTTTACAATTTATATAGTTTTGCTCTTATTCTGATAATTTTTGAAATATTTTTCATTCATTTTTTTAGTCAATAAAATTTAGGCTACTAAATTAAATTTCTATAATTATATAAAATTTAATAAATTAATTATTCAACATTGTAGAGATTATGCGGGAAAATATATATTGTAGAGACTATGTAGGAAAAAGGAGAAAAAAACATAAAATAGAAAAAATAGATGTTTTATTATTAAAATATAGAATAAAGGGTAATTTTGGTATTTTGAAATTTATTTGGTATAGTTTGACCATTGACTCAAACATAAGGACTAAGGAGTTGATGAAACTAAAAACTGAGGGACTATATAATTATTTCTAAAAACAGAGGGACTAACTAGTGTATTAAGTAAAAACTCATGGACTTTATAATTATTTACCCATTTATTAATATTAGAGGTAAAATTGCTATTGGCTACAAACATTAGGGGTAAAATTGTACCATTTTACACGTTAAGGGTAAAATTGCTGCTGACCCAAAACGTTAGGGGTATTTTTGCACCTTAACCCTAAAAAGAAGCAGTATAGGTAGAGCCAGCAGATCGTAGATGTCAATCGCCACCTCGTAATCGTCGATCTACCTAGCATTACAAGTTTTTTTTAGTTTAAGACATTTTGTATCGAATAGCAATTATGTACTAAAGTATATTTTTTTCAATTAATACTATTTTGTCTAAAAAAATTTATATAAAATTTTGTCCCCCTCCCTCAAATCCATCAAATGACCAAACTAAATGTAAAACTAAAAAAAAAAAAAAACGAAAGCATGTAGAGCCCAAGTGCACAAAAGAAAACTCATGCTAAAAGATACAAAAAAAAAAAATTCTAAATGACAACTAATGAAATTGAATGGAGCGATATATTATTGAAAAATTTTGGAAAAAATTCCAAATTTTCAGTTAAAACTCTTCAATTTTACAGGTTTTTGTTTTTTTGGGTAGAAAGAATCAAATGATCGGAATATTATTTCAATTTTATCAAAACTAGTAAAATGAAAAATCTAAGTATAAGTTATCTTTGAAGTAAATCCAAATAATATATTTTTTTTTCCCAACAAAATAATCATTATTATTTTGTTATATGCTATCCTTGAAGATTAACTATGGAGCTATTTTAAGCCAACTAGTCCAACCGTAATGAATTGAATCTTTACTTGTCAGGTTTGAGTTTTGATTTCTCACTCCATTAAAATTTAATCCTTTAAGATAATCTGTAAATTTTATTTTAAATGCTAAAAACTGTTCGAGTTAAACCAAAATGTTGATTTTTTTTCGTCGGGGTGTGAAATTTAAATTCCTGCCTGAATTCTACGTACTGGAGATCATTTATCATGTAATCATTTGACTTCAAATAAGGAAAGAAAACATAATTGAAAAAACAAAGTAATTTCCTAAATGAAAACCTGCCTCTTGTATTATGTAATTCTGAAAGAAAACATAACATAACAACAGTGTCATAAATTGGAAATAGATTGACGACAAATTGGACAAGCAAAATGATTCTCCAACCAAATATCAATACACTTAAGATGAAACATATGATTGCACGAAGGCAATATTCTGCACAATGCTCCATCTACATAATCATCTAAGCAAATCACACATTCTTCTTCAAAATACTTTGGTTTCTTTTCATTGCTGTCATAGCTTATTGATGGAAGTAATTTCTCTATCTCATTCATTCTTTCGTTTCTTTTCTTCATCATAAAACGCATATTCTGGCTATAAGTTTCTTCAAGATTCATCTCTATATCTTGCTCATACAGGAATCTTGGAAGATTGTATAATTCCACATCTTCGAAATTATAATTCTCATTAACTAATGAACCGATTATCCGTTCGAATAAAAGGTATAGAAAGAAGAATACTTTTGTTATGGCAAAAATGAAGAAGAAGGTTGCCACGAATAGAATCACAATTAAAAAACATATCACCAGAAATATTTTGGGGTGAAAACTGGGTTCGTCATTTTCTGAGATTAAAGAATCAAATGTTTGAGGAATCATAATTAATGAGATTAATCAAATGATTTTTCTGTATTTTTTCTATGTTTCTAGATTAAGGCTTGAATTGATTTACTCTTGCTCATCATGTGATTATATACAATTAGAACGAACATTAGTTTGAAAACTGTAGTGATCAGGCAAATAAACGGAATTAGACAAAAGAAATATGTAATTTTGATGAGAAACTAAGTCCAACTTGTAGACTTTTATTTATAACTAAAATCTTAGCTAGCTATGGTATCATAGGTTTGATTGTTACAACATATGTATATTTATCAAATTCATATATGTTGTTAAAACTAAAATCGGATTAGATTAATTATATTATCATGAGACAATAATCTAATTATAGAATTGTTTCAACTATATGACAAACTTTAAATTTGTATATCGAAGATATAAAAAGATTCATAAATTATACATATAAAAGATTATAATTAAGCTGCAAATTTAGCCATATATATTTTATTAAAAGTATGGATTTACGGTCCTACTATTATACGTAGTTTTATCTAGTGAAGGTAGAAGTTAGTTTGAGTTTTGTGATGCAAAAGATCAAAAAATGTTTTGCAAAATTTCTAAATGACGGATTTTTAAACAAACTGAAATGTTGTATTTCTAACACGTAAGGGTATTTTTGTCATTTTTAAAAAAATGGTGATGTGGAAACATTGAGATTCCTCCTAGAGGAGGTGTCCCCCTCTCGGAGGAGGCCCAAGCCTCCTGAGACGAGGCCAGGGCCTCACCTTCCCCTTTGCCGCATCTTCTCCGTTGGGGACTCTTTCACTTCCCAAGAGAGGGGATGTTTTAGAGAGAGATGAGGTGTTTTTTTTATTTGAAAAGACAAATTTTATGGTATTTAAGGCCCCAACGGGATAAAATCAAGGTACACTGCTTCAGTTAACTTTGCAACCTCAAATAATGTAGTCGAATATGAGTCATTGTTGCAGTGAATAAGGAACGTCATCAAGAAGGATCCGACAATCCTGGAAAGCGACTCAAAATTGGCAGTCAGCCAGCTAACAAGTAATTACGAGGATGAGGAGAAATCATGAAGCACTACCTTTCGCTGGTCAAAGAGCTCATGCCTCTGGGAAGCAACAAGATCGTAGCCTAGAAGTACGAAGGATTCCCCCGAGAGGAAAATTTCGAGGCAGATAAGTTCGCTAAGGCAACGTTAGTAGTAGACGGTTCAAGGACTTACCCCCACTTGATAGAGGAAAGAATCAAGTCTAGCATTGACAGAACAAAAGTTATGATCATTGACATAACAAAGGTGCATAAATGCCATCAAGCATGATCGGGCAATCCTAAAAAGCGACTCAAAACCGGCCGGCAATCCTAAAATCATGAAGCAGTACCTTTCGCTAGTCAAAGAGCTCCTGGCTCTGGAAAAGCAACAAGACCACCGTCTGGAAGTACTAAGGATTCCCCGATAGGAAAATTCCGAAGCAGTCAAGCTGGCCAAGGCAGCATCAATTGTAAAGGGTTCAAGGACTTGCCCCCACCGGATAGAGGAAAGAATCCAGTCTAGCATCGATAGAATCGAAGTTATGGTCATTGACAAAATAAACGAGTGGTTTTATCCTCTATTGAGAAAATATATGATCGTTGCAGTAGACCATTTCACCAAGATGGTTCAAGTAGAGCCATCATCCAACATTACTTCCACTCAAATCATTAATTTCGTGAACATGTAAATCTTAAGCAGGTTCAACATCCCTCACACTATAATTACAGACAACGAAAAAAAGTTGGATTGTACGGTTTTTAGAAACTACTGCAAATACCATTTCATGGGCCTAGAGGACAACCATTTCATCTCTGTTAGTACTAGATATACAGGCAAATATGTTACTCTTAATTATTCACAACAATCAATGCGTAGAATTAAGCCATCCAAAGCAAGTGCGTCAACCATAATCAAAAAAACAACAAATGTATTTTTTTCTTTTTTTACTTCAAAAAAGAACAATTACATTTGTTGTTATAGCTTTTCGCAGGTGACATTAATATATTGTATACTAATGTTGAGCAACCAATTTGAATCCAAAAATTAATTTTAAAACCAACCTATTTCTTGCCAAGTTTAGGCAATTATGAAGATGCCATAAATGGAGTATTAGGTAGGGACCAAATTGAATACGTTCAAAACAGTATAATAAATACTTAATTGTGGCCACATGAATTGCAAGAATTTCCAATTCTCAGATGACCAAAACCAAAACACATCACTTCAACAATTCATTATATTATTATATTTACTCAAAGATTTTTTAATCAATCCAAAACACAAGTGGCCAAGAAATATCCAATCACCGACCATTCATTCCCCTTCTTATTTTCTTAACAAGATTGACAATATCTATTCAATTTGGCTAAGCCTAAGGTTATTCTTCGTATGTAGACCTATTTACTAGTATACGGTCTTGTCCGCTCTTAAAAGTTACCCGACTTGACCCATTATTGTACGGGTTGATCATAGTGAAACTAGTCATAAGATTTGAGCACATGTGAAAATTAGCGCAACTCGATTGTATATAGATTACGTTTATAGTGGAAAGTCTAATCAATTGAGTTTGGTTCTACTGGTTTGATGCACTTCACCTGGTTAATAAATTGATGACATATCACTTTAAATAATATTTTCACTCTTAAAAATTTGAATTTGAACATACATTTTGTATATTAGACCGTTCAAACTCGAAGCTGACTTGTCCAACTATTGTTTAGGTTAATCATATTGAAATTGGTTTCAAGACTTTGAGTCCATACGAAAATTAGTATAACTGGATTATATATAGATTACGTTTTTAATGGAATGCCTAATCAGACTACACTCGAGTTTGGTCCAACCTACTTGATGCATTTCACCGGATCAATAAATTGATGACATTTATCACTTTATTAATATTTTCGTATTATTTTTTATTGGTTAAAGTGTTAAAGAGGGTCAAATGTATTGAAAAGTTGTAGAATGTTGTTTAACAAAATTGGTCTGACATGACATGATCTAAACAGTTCGCATACTAATTTGATTTGGGACCAATATAGAATCTCTCAAATTTATTAGTATATGACACATATAATTTGATTAAGTGAATGCATCTGAAAATTTCCCCTAACTAACAATGTCCATATTCCTCTAACACATGCAATGCACAATCGGCCAGTCCAAAATATCAAGACATTCTACATTAGTTTCAAACTAGACTAATGGAGAAAGATCTTATACTAGGATTCATGTTTCTCTATGTCACATGAAGAATTCCTATACATGTTTGGACACGTTTTGACCTCACCTACGAAAACAAAATGATATGGCATTCCATGACGTATAAGGTCACACCACACATAACATATAGGTATTTTCCATTTGACATGGAAATCCAGAACACCTATAATTTTTCCTAGTGTGGAACCATTATGATGCTGCCACGTAAATATTGATGTGGCAGCGTCAGAACGGTCTAGAACCCGTCTGCTCAAGGACCATATCAGAAATTTTGCAGTCAACTTGTGTAGGGCTTACGCTTACCTCAACACATAGTGTTCTTTCTTCCATGAATTTTCAAAGCAATTTCCAAATCTGGAGTACTTTCCCAATCTGCCATTCTTTTGTGGCCCATTCAAAAGAATACACAGTTGCCACTTTCATTACCTCTATTATTCTTTTTCTGTCACTCTACATTTCCATATATATCCTTCCAATTACATGAATTCTCACACGAAATTTTCAATACCATATCTACCATTTTAAGTTTCAAGTTCCATTATAATGTTTGGTTTAATAACAAGAAAAGAAAAAAGATTTGATCTTAGTCAATTTAAATGAGAAAATCAGCACAGAAAACAACAAAACACCATTGTTACTCAACAACTCTCAGATCGAAATAACGAAGCCCTTTTACTGATAGAATTCGAACGAATAGGTCTCGGAGAATCCAAACGCCGGCGAAGAATTCTTCCGATTGCAGAAATAGGATGCTCAGTTTCGTTTGGAGGAGTGGAGGATTTAAACTTGTTAAAGAATGAGATATGCCTGTTCAAAGCTTCTTCAACGGAAATGAGTGTATTTGATCTTAAAACCTCATCTTTCACAGCCTCCACGCAGAGCCCACAAATCCAGCGGCCTTGGTAGCGGTCACGGACATGAGAAATATAAACGGCGGTGCAATCCTCTGTGAATCCGCAGGAGTGACATTTCACTGATTCTACTGAGGGAATTGATTGAGTTTCTGCCATAGCCATTGAAGATTGAAGATTGAACTCAACACTCTCTCTTCTACAAATGTCTGCGTCTCGTATCCTTTTCTATGTTTTTTGTTTGGGAATTTATGTGGTGAGAGACAGAGATATCAGAAAGGTGGATTTTATACATGGGTGTTACTGTTTTTGTCTCCATGGTATTAATTAATTATTGTTTTAGAAAGTTGGTCAAATTTTGAAATATATATAAATTATATATATTTTTTTTGATAAATAACTATAGCAAATGTAACTACAAAATACTAATATATTAAATGGGTCAAAACTTTAATTAAGTGGGTCATAACAATCATGTTGTTAAAACCGGAACAGTTAAAAATTTGAAAAAAATAGAGGAATTTACATGTAAAATCATGTTTGATATTTTTTTTACAGTTAAGGAAAGTGGTTTTTTATTTTTATCAAAAACTCATATTTCTTTTTTACTTTTGTCAAATTACAGCAGTTAATCAAATTTGAAAACAATTTGAGTAGATTTGACAGTTATTTATTTTACATTTTAAGAATTAAGTTATTTTTTTTTTTTTGACAAAATTAAGTTATTACTTTTAATGTATTCATAATAAGATTTTATAGTATAATTAGGTTGTAATTATTATTATGATTCATGACTTTCATGTAACTTATCCAAAAAAAAAAAAGAATCAAAGGTCAGAGATTTAATTGGAGTTCAACGAGAATTTAATTGAGGTTCAAAAATCATATAAAAATCATATTTTTATTCACATTTAATTTTATAATAAAGTATATCATTAACTATATTTATAAAAGTTATATTAATATAATAACATTTAATTTATATGAAAACATATATTTTAAAATATCAAATTAAATTGGTTCAAAAAATATCAAATTAAATATCTTTCAAAAAAAATCAAATTAATAAATTTAATATTAAAAAATATAAAAATTAAAAAATTTATATACTTTTTAAATTAAATAGTTATTATTTTTATTAATATTACGAACACTTAAATAATAAGAAATTTTATTTATAAAAAAATAATAAGAAATTATAAATAATAGAATTGTTATGAATAAATTAATGGATGTCCATAAGTATAACCACTGTAACTCCTCATTCTTTAATGTTGTAACTCTTCATTCATTAAGGTTGTAACTCTATATTCCTTAATGTTTGTAACTACATAATTTATGTTCTTATGTAACCTATATATATAGGTTTCTTTGATGTAATACAATACAAGTAAAAAGGTCATTGGTTTCGCACATATCGTACACCAAAGCATCTTGTTGATCTTTATCAACAAACATTGAAGCAAAACAACAAGAAAGAAACAAATCTTGTGTATGAAGATGACGAAGATGACTTTGATAGTAGCAATACAACCCTGAAGGTTGATGATTTCATTCCCCCCAAGGATATAAATTAAACATAGCAGTAGTAGATTATTTATTTTGGATGTTTAAGGGTTACACTAGGATCTCTTTATTCTTATGACTTTATGGATTTGTGTTAAACTATGAGTTTATGATTTTATGAATTTTGCTATTATGAATGCATGAGATATGATTGAACTTGACTTATTCAAATTAATTGTCTGTATGTGACTGTTATTTTATTTATTTGAAGAACATGGATAGTGAAGTTTGACATTATGGAAGGCTCCGGAAGAGCTAATATATTATTGCCTATAGGAACGAAATTTGACATTATGGATGCATTGTAGTCTTCCAAGTCTCAAAGAAATTTATTGAGTTTTAAAGATATTCGTCAGAATGGATATCATATTGAGACAATAAGTGAAGGAAATGTAGAATACATTCAAATCACAAGTATGACTCAAGGCACTAAACATATCGTTAAGAAATTACCTGCATTCTCTACCGGATTGTACTGTACTAAAATTAGTACAATTGAATCATATGCTATAGTAAACCAGAAGTTTACTGATAATATTACTGTTTGGCATGACCAGTTAGGCCATCCGGGTTCAATAATGATGCGAAAAATAATCAAAAATTCATGTGGACATTCATTGAAGAACCAGCAGATTCTCCCTAATGATTTTACATGTGCTGCTTGCTCACAAGGAAAATTAATAAATAGGCATTCACCAGCCAAAGTTATACATGAATCTATCAATTTTCTGGAACGCATATAAGGAGATATTTATGGGCCAATTCACCCACCGTGTGGATCATTTAGATATTTTATGGTTTTAATCGATGCATCGACTAGATGGTCACACGTCTCCCTATTATCAACTCGCAACCTGGCGTTTGCGAGATTACTTGCTCAATTGATTAGATTAAGAGCACATTTTCCAGATTTTCCTTTGAAGGCAATTCGCCTTGATAATGTTGGTGAATTTACTTCACAAGCTTTTAATGATTATTGCATGTCCTTTGGGATAACTGTTGAACATCTTGTAGCTCATGTTCATACACAAAATGGCCTAGTCGAATCGTTAATTAAACGTTTACAATTGATTGCTAGACCATTACTTATGAAGTCCAAACTCCCAATATCAGCCTGGGGACATGCTATATTACATGCAACATCATTAATTCGCATCAGGCCAATAAGTAATCAACAATTCTCCCCATCACAATTGGTTCTTAGTCAAAAACCAAATATTTATCATTTGAAAGTTTTTGGATGTGCGGTAAATGTTCCAATTGCTCCACCACAACGCACTAAGATGGGTCCTCAAAGGAGGATGGGATGTTGGATTTGAATCCCCATCAATTATTAAGTATCTTGAGCCAGCTACTGGAAATTTATTTAAGGCTCGATTTGCTAACTGTCATTTTAATGAGTCAATTTTTCCAACATTAGGGGGAGAAAAGAAACAGCTGGAAAAGAAAATTAGTTGGAATGAATTATCTCTGTCTCATTTTGATCCTCGTACTAAAGAATGTGAAATAGAAGTTCAAAAGATAATTCATTTACAAAACTTAGTGAATCAATTGCTAGACGCATTTTCTGACCCAAAGAGAGTGACCAAGTCACATATTCCAGCTGTAAATGCTCCAAATATAATTGATGTCCCTGAAGGACAACATCAGACTGCTAATGAGTCTCACAGACGCATGAAGCGTGGTAGACCAATCGGTTCCAAAGATAAGAATCCTCGGAAAATAAAAGGAGCAGAATTTGGCAATGGATTTTCCGAGGAACCAAATAGAAATGAAGGATCTCCTGAAGAGACCATACACATGAAAAAGAATGAAATTCAGGTACTTGAGAATGAAGAGATCTCAATCAATAATGTCATGTCGGGAATAAAATGGAACTGAAATAAAGTCGATGTCGATGAAATTTTTTGCATGCAATGTAGTAGTTGATGTTATGGATAAAGATGAGGATCATGAACCAAAATCCATTGAAGAGTGTACACAAAGTAATAATTGGCCAAAATGGAAAGAAGCAATTGAGACAGAATTGAAATATCTTGCAAAGAGAGAAGTATTTTGACCAGTAGTCCGTACACCTAAGGGTGTAAAACCAGTGGGATATAAATGGGTTTTTGTGAGAAAAAGGAATGAAATTTGTAAAATTGTGAGATATAAAGCACATTTAGTTGCACAAGGATTCTCACAAAGACCTGAAATTGATTATGAAGAAACCTATTCTCCTGTGGTGGATGCAACTACTTTTCGGTTTCTCATAAGTCTGGCAATAAGAGAAGGACTTGGTTTACATTTGATGGATGTAGTCACAGCCTACTTATATGGGCCATTGGATAATGACATTTATATGAAAGTCCTAGAAGGATTTAAATTTGCAGAAGAAACAAAATCTAGTTCTCGAGAACATTACTGCATAAAGTTAAATAAATCTCTTTATGGATTGAAATAATATGCACGTGTATGATATAATCCTATTTGTGAATATTATTGGAACTCCTGAAGAGATTCCAAAAGTAGTGGATTATTTGAAAAAGGAATTTAAGATGAAAGATCTTGGAAAGACAAAATTTTATCTTGACTTACAAATTGATCATAGTTAATTATGTATATAGTTCTTTGTTTGCTTGTTTACATGTTCATTGCAATTGAATTTTATGCTTGTAATGAACGTAAGTGGTTAGTTATATGCATGATTTTATTGTTTATATGCTCACTCTTATCTGATTGCTAAACTTGTAATTGTCGTGTTTGGTTGGTTGATGTGTCAAGCTTGTGGCAATAAATGACTAAGTGCTATTAGTATTTATTGTTATTAATGATAATTGAGATTGAAATGTGATTGATGGTTGGTATGTAATTATTTGGTTATTAATTCTATTTAAGTGAATTAATTATTTATAATGGTTGTTCGATCACTTGGTGAAAATAAAGATCTTTTTCGACCTCGAACAGATAAGGAAGAGATTCTAGGTCCTGAAGTACCATATCTCAGTGCAATAGGTGCACTAATGTATCTTACTAACAATATGAGGCTAGATATTGCTTTTTCTGTCAATTTGTTATCCAGATATAGCTTTGCATCTACAAGAAGGCATTGGAATGGAATTAAGCATATATTATGTTATCTTCAAGGAACTATTGATTCAATACATTTATTCACATATGGAAGTACAACTATATCTTGGCGCTCTACGAAGCAAACTATTACAGTTACTTCCTCAAATCATGCTGAGTTAATTGTTATTCATGAAGCAAGCCGAGAATGTGTTTGGCTAAAGATCGTTAACCAAAGCATATACGAGAATCATGTGGTAGATCATCAGATGAAGGATCATCGACTACAGTATATGAAGATAATGTAGCTTTCATTGCTCAACTGACGGAAGACTACATTAAAGGAGACAGAATAAAACATATTTCACCAAAATTTTTCTTTACCCATGATCTTCAACAGAATGGTGAAATCAGTATTCAGCAAATTCGATCAAGTGACAATCTGGCAGATTTGTTCACAAAGTCATTACCTTCTAAGAAATTGGTTTACGGTATTGGAATGCACCGTCTCAGAGATCTTCAGTAATACTGCGAATATGGGGAGTAATTATTATACTCTTTTTCCCTTAACCAATGGTTTTGTCCCACTGGGTTTTACTTGGTAAGGTTTTTAATGAGGCAGTCCCCTATTCGCATGGATGGACATCCAAGGGGGAGTGTTATGAATAAATTAATGGATGTCCATAAGTATAACCATTGTAACTCTTCATTCCTTAATGTTGTAACTCTTCATTCATTAAGGTTGTAACTCTGTATTCCTTAATGTCTGTAACTACATAATTTATGTTCTTATGTAACCTATATATTCATAAGCCTATAAATATAGGTTTCTTTGATGTAATACAATACAAGTAAAAGGACAAGTGAAATACAAGCTTACACTCTCTCCATTGTTCTTATTCTATTGCATGTTATTTTCCTTGTTTGATAACAAGAATATATATTTTATAATTCAACTTAAATTATTTAATTTATTAGATTTTTAAATTAAATTTGTATGTATTTAAAATTTAAATACTAATGAAACTTTATTAATATTAAATAATATTTTAAGTTATTTAGTTATAACATATGGTTATTTTTTTTTAAAACAAAAAAACAATGCATTAATGAGCCAGATTATGGCAAAATTGTAACAATAAAACAGAAACAAAACTTGGTAATAAATTTAAAACAGAAGGGCAAGTAGATAAACGAGAAGACTGTGCTAACACATGTGCCATCCCATTCGCTTGCCGCCGTATCCATTTGACCGAGTAAGAGTCATTTGATATTAGAATCGATCGTATTTGAATAATTCTATCCCCAAATTCAGAATCATCAACAAAAGTAGAATTTATTGCATCAATTACTTGTTTAGCATCAGATTCGAAAACCACATTTCTTATTCCATCAACTTGTAGCCATTACATAGCTTGTAATAGAGCTTCGGCCTCACATTCTCGTGTTGTCAGACAATATAACAGACCCGCATATCTCCCTATTACAAACTGCCCATGTGCATCTCGTACTGCTGCTCCCATCCCTGCATGACCATCAGTGTTAAAACATGCAGCATCAACACAACATGAGAGAAATCCTTCCGATGGTGGGTGCCAAGCCGTGCAACCAGCAGATGAAATATTTCCTGCTACTGTACTTCCGATCTGCTGTTCTCACGTACCAGTCCGATTTCTCAAGGCATTTGCTTCTGACCAATCATTAAGTACTGTGCAAGCTTGAGCCACTATTTGATCTGTTGTACGAATATCATACTGCCAAAGACGGGTATTTCTAGCCTGCCATAAGCTCCAGAGGTGCATCAAAAATGTTTTCACAATTTTTTCCGGTGCTACTCTAATCATATTATGAAACCATGATGTCAAGTTCTCAGCCACTGCCGCCTCCGCATTAATTCGATCCAGAAGTCCCGCCTTCTGCCACACTCTTATTGCTCCTGTACATTCAATAAAAAGATGTCATCCATCCTCCCAAGGGTCGTTACATATCACACAAGTACTACATACTTATAACCTGCGTATTTGGAGATTCACACGTGTTGGGAGACAATTGCGTGCTAGTTGCCAGCCAAAATGTCGGACCTTGTGTGGAATTTCAGTACCATAATTTTTTCCAAGCACCCTGAACATGAAATCTCTCTCCTGCTTCTAGCGTTGTAGCCAGTCGGTAAGCACTTTTCACTGTGTAACGTCCTGAAGAATGGGATTTCCATATTAACCGATCCTCACTAGTCAAAGTACCAACAGACCGCTTATGAATTTCTGTAATATCTCTATGCTCGAAAATTTCCTCCAACAGCTCTTCATCCCAATCCCTGGAATTATGGATAAACAAATCATTGACTTTCAA
The DNA here is from genome assembly GCF_963576675.1 of Euphorbia lathyris. Classification (NCBI taxonomy): domain Eukaryota; kingdom Viridiplantae; phylum Streptophyta; class Magnoliopsida; order Malpighiales; family Euphorbiaceae; genus Euphorbia; species Euphorbia lathyris. Next base: position 30,696,588 of record NC_088917.1, read on the forward strand.
ATACTCCAACCCTTCCACCATAGGGGTTCGTATATAGCCATCCTCCTCATCACGCAACCATCTCTCAGTCCATACATTTATTGATTGACCGTTTCCAATTTTCCATCTGATTCCTCCTTTAATGATTAGTTAGGAACTCCAGATACTTCGCCATATAAAGCTTGGTGAATGCCCCAATGAGGCCCCCATAAAATCCCCTCTTAGATAATATTTAGCTTTGAAAACTCTACTAACAAGCGAAGCTGGATTGGTAAATAACCGCCATCCCTGTTTTCCCAACATAGCAAGATTAAAGGCCGTGAAATTTCAGAAACTCAGTCCTCCCAACAATTTTGGAGCACACAATTTTTCCCATGCCATCCAATTCAGTCCTCTCTCACCTGACTTTTTATTACCCCACCAAAATGAATTCAGCATTCGCTGTAATTCCTCCGCCGTCGATATAGGGAGTAGGAATACACTCATGAAATAGATTGGGATGGCTTGCCTTGCTGCTTGAATAAGTGTAGCCTTACTAGCTTTTGATATTCCTTTTCCTCTTCAGCATTGTAGCCGCTGCCATAAACTGTCTCTGAAGTGTGCAAAGATTGCTCGTTTCGTTCTACCCACCAACGATGGAAGACCCAGATATCTTCATGTATTCAACGGACTAGTAATACCCAAAATGCTAGAAATTCCCATAGCTAGGTCATTTGCCACATTTCTACTTAACATGATTCCAGATTTTTGAAAATTTATAGCTTGCCCCGAAGCTAATTCATATGATCTAAGTAATTTTTTTAAGACTCTACTTTCAGATATGGTAGCCTGACAAAATAAGAATGCATCATCCGCAAAGAGCAAATGTGAAATCGCAGGCGTCCCTCTCTTAACTCGGCAACCATGCAGTAACCCCCTATTCTCAACTGCCTTCAATAATGACGTCAACCCTTCAACACAAAGCAGAAATAAATACGGTGACAGTGGATCACCTTGGCGGAGTCCTCTTTTTGGACAAACAGGACCAACCAATCGATCATTTATTCTAACCATATATTGCATAGAAGATACACAATGCATTATCAAATTAACCCATTTATCTGCAAAACCCAACTTAAGCATCAATTCTCTTAGATAATTCCAATCCACTCTGTCATATGCTTTACGCATATCAACTTTTAATGCCACACTACCTTCTTTCTTAGCAACATCATTGTTAATGCTATGAATAAGTTCAAAAGCGATCAAAATGTTATCATGAATAGACCTCCCTTTAATAAAAACAAATTGATTTTCAGAGATAATTCCAGGTAAAAGCATTTTCAATCTATTTGCTAAGACTTTGAAGAAAATTCTAAGTATAACATTGCACAGTGCTATTGGACGAAGTTCAGTCATAATAACAAGATTCTCACATTTTGGAATGAGAGTAATGATAGTATTATTAAGCTCAGAGGGGAACATACCTTGATCAAACCATGTTGACCCAGCAATGAAGATATCATCTCCAATTATGTCCCAGAATGTTTGATAAAAACCTGGATTAAATCCATCAGGTCCTGGAGACTTATAAGGATGCATATCAAATAAAGCTTTCTTGAATTTATGTTTTGTCAGTGGTCATAGTAATTGCTCATTATCCCGATTAGTGATGCGTGGCTGCATTAAATCTACCACTTCACTCCATTCACTATTACTGTCAGAAATAACTGATTCAAAATACTGTATTGCAATCTGGTCCATCCCATCTTTATCATCAACCCATTCTCCCGCACTGAGCCTTGTTAAACTGTTCTGCTTCCGCCTTCCATTAGCGAAAGAGTGGTAAAAACGAGTATTCAAATCTCCCTCTTGAAGCCATAAGACTTTTGCTCTCTGTTTCCAGTGGTCTTCCTCTTGAACCATAATTCTCACATACTCAGCCCAAGTCGACTCATACTCATCACTATTACTTGGACCTCCCACATCACGTAGTTGTATTAACTTTGCTTTTAATTGTTCAATTTTCTGACAAAAATTGGCATCACTACTTCTGCTCCATCTCATAAGCACTTCTTCCACATGCGTTAAACGCGAACTCAGTACCGTTCGCCTATCTGATCCCCATGCCTCCTTAATCACATTCCAAATCTCCTCATCCCTTAGCCATCGTTGCTCGAATCTGAACTGTTTTCACCTCGGAATAGCTAAGTTGGTTGACGTATGCAAAATTATTGGGGAGTGATCTGAAGTGGGTGTTGGAAATTAGGCTAAGGTATAGCAGCGGAAATATAAAATTTTTAACATATTTCCATTTAACCACAAGATCCGTTAACCGTTATTTCATATAAATAAGGATAAGAAGAAATACCTTTTAGAAGTTCTATCTACCGTTGCAAACGAAGTGCCCACAACTTCAAAAGAGATAGAAACTGTCTACCAATCTGCCCCTATCCGAAACAGACCTTCCAGACCTCCGAACGACAATCCCTTCGGTGGAATCGTGGAAGAATATGTCTAGAAGCCCCTGTCCAAAACTCGCGACGATCCGACGGTTCAATCTCCGGGAATCCGCGAAATCGTGAACTGACCTGATGTAGGAGTAGTAAAATGAATTTCTCCCTTTTGTTTGTTTTTCTTCTTCGAGTTCCCAAACACGAAATAAAACACGAGAAGATTAATTTGGAATCAACCGTTGAATAGCAACCAAAGTAGATTGCCTCTAACTAATCAACACAAGATCAAGGATAAAAGAAATAGATGAAAATTAATTGATCAAACGAAGCCGTAGAGAAATCTCGTCCTCGAACTAGGGGTGTCGAATTTTCTCTCTCTTGGACTAGGTGAATTTCGAAAATCACAAGTAGGGTATGGCTTGCTTGGATTTCGAAAATCTCAAGGGAAGGGGTATTTATAATCTCTTGTATCTAATCCATATTTAGATAGAATTAGGTTACTGAATAGGAATTCCATTCGGAATAGAATTCCTAATTATTATCTCACTACATATCTAATATATTAAGGATAATAATAATAACCTTATTGGATAATAATAGGAGTATATTAATCTAATTAAAACTCCTAACTTAATTATCTCTTAATTAATTTAATTCATATTCCTAATCTAATTAGGATTAACAAAATCAAATTAATTATTCATGTATATCACTACATGAATTTCGACTCCCTTATGTCCATGGGCCTTATTGGGCTCAATTGGGCTTTTATCAATTAATTAACATCTATCTCTCTTTTAGGTTCCAAGTCTTATGTGTGATCCATTAGGTTCTTATTGCTTCTAGCCGTATGCAACGTTATTAAATTAATTTTCAAAGAATTATATTTAATCTTTGCATAAAGGAATGATGTACAGAGTATGTGATTAGCAAGTCCGTAATCATTCCCCCAGAGCTATAAGAAGACAGGTTGATTCTGTCGTTAACCTTTCCGTATTAGTTACAGTATAATTCGATCCTTTATCAACTACATCCTTGAACTGAATCTTATGACTATGGGTGATATCAAGTCACATATAGCGAGACGTTCGTTTTACTTGTACAGGCCGAGTCAACTCAAAAAGATAGGTTAAGTGAAATCTGTATTTCTTACTTTTACGCTATCACCTTACAAGGATTTAGAGTCGAGTCTTCCACAAGCGATCCATGGATGTATCTCCCATTTATCGGGAGTGATAAATGCTCAATCCAATATATAACGACTCCGCAATTACTTCCTGTGATACCCAATGTCTACTGTTCACACCCTAGAGTCATCTCTGTTAAGGATCGTGTTACACCAGAGTCAAAGCATCACATTCCGTAATCCAGAATACCAATTAATATTCCTTTGAGTCTGAGGATTAGTTATACCTATTAATACCAATGAGATGAACAGGTGACAAGGATGAATCTACCCATCCTGTTATCTCAAATCGGATCCCCAATCCTAATGAACAACGTTTCATCAGATCTATGTAACTGTCCAGATATCTGTATATATGAAGCTTTTGAGATCAGCTTTCTGTCGGACAGAAGACATTGTTACATACAAGTCTCAACAGTGATATGTCAATCCCAAACATATCACTTGACTTGGGGTGGTTTTAAGTTTATCAGTTTACTATAAAGTTTTGTCTCACTTCATGCTTGTATGAATACTTTATAATCACTTTAAATAAACTTACGGATTTCCTTTTATTAGACTTTATTTAGTGCTTAAAATGGATTGCCTTTATATAGTTATAAAACATATATCTCATTAAACAAATGATATAAAGAACAATTCATTTACATTAAGTTTGTATCCTAGAACAATTGTCTATAGGACACTAAACCCCAACAGTGGGAGCAATAGAATTAACACAAAAATTACCAGGAAAACATCTCCCCCACGCTGCTGTACAGAGGCTTCGATCTAACTTCTCTTGAACTTCATTTGGTTTACCTCTATGCCGTAACCATGTATACGGATAACCTTGTAACGGAAAATTAGTAAGGCCTCAATCAGTCAGAGTATCTCTAAATCCTTTATAACACCACTCTGGATGCTCATTTATCCCTTTTTTTTTATCACTATGAACAAGTAGATCATTAAAATCTTCCAAAATAGACCATGGGAGAGAAGAGGCGGCAGCAAGGCTCCTTAGTAAATCCCAAGAAGTCCGTCTAGCTCTCTCCGGGTACCCATAAAAACCAGTAAGACGCCAGTCTCCATCCCTAGGGTCATTTACAGTCAAATTAATGTAATTTGGTGAAAATGACCTTAAGGAGCACATACTGGCCTTTCTCCAAAAAGCACATATTCCTCCACTTCTCCAAATCCCATCAACAACAAAACATCCTTCAAAACCAATGCGTACCCTGATAGCTTCAATGCGAGATTGACAAACCAGAGTTTCATACAAGAAAATAACATCAGGCCTATGAGCTTTAATGAGCTCACACATAATGGGAACTGCCCTAGTGTTGTCCAGACCTTGGCAGTTCCAACTAAAGATTTTCATTGCTCTGGGCAGACCATTTGTCATGCCTTTCCTGTTTGCTGTTTAGCTTTATCTTGTACTTTCGGGTTTCTCTGTTCTTGCTCACAAGCTTTATTATCATTATTGTTTCCCTGGTTTGGAGATAAATCATCAACTTCCATGGTTTGAATAGTTACCTCCTGTATTGTCTCAATTGGTTTTGGTTGAAATGCCACAAGTTCTCCCCTTCGTCTTTTCCTTTCCTCTCCTACTTCTAATCCGATTTCTGAATGCAGGAGATTAACTGGAGGGACTTCCATATCCTCCTGATCATAAAAGCTTACACCAAAGTTCCTTGATAGATGCCAAAGATTATATCTAGGAGTTGGTTCCTTCAGCTGTCCCGTTGTACTACTACCAGCATCTCTGTTTGAGCCATATACCCTAATTCCTTCGGGCCTAGTTTCTTCCTTCAGCCATCTTTCTCCTCCCATCACACCAACACGACGTAAGGGAGCCTTTATAGAAGCATCCCAAGCCCTTATTAAGTCCTCTTCCTTACTCCGAAAAAAGATCTCACAATGTCTATCCAAATGTCCAATTACACCACATATAAAACATATAGTTGACAATTTTTCATATTTAAAGACACAGTTCAACCAATCACCTCCTGCCCTTCTTACCTTTTTTCCCCTTTGTAATGGTTGTCTGATATCCACGCTAACTCGCACACGAAGATAGCTATATTCATTTATCCATTTTGCTTTTGAGTCCAAAGATACATAAGACACAATGAAATTTCCCAATGCTCGTGCCACTGTCTTAGTAAACAAATTCTGTGTAAGATCGTGAATCTGTATCCAGAAGTTTGTATGTGTATAACATATGGTTATTAACAACCCATTATATATTCCTAAATGGTTAATAATAAACATAATTGAAATGTTGATATAGTAGTGAGAATTAGGATTTTTAAGTCAAAATTTAGCGTTTCTCAGTGATTTTCAAAGATTCAAAACCCATACCACCTCCGGCCCAAAATCGTAACCGGTTCCGATTGAACAGACCAGCCCGGATCGATTCTTATAACCATGGTCATAATTTTTAATGTTGATATAAATTCTAATTGCAATTTATTTTGTATAATACACACACACACACACACACACACACACACACACATATATATATATATAAATTTTAATTTCAACGGGGGAAGAGTGCCCACACTCTCTTTCACATAGCTACGTTTCTCGTTCAATTCAATCCAGATATGATATGTTATTCTACTATGGTTATGATCAATTGGATTTTACAAATAAAAATGTGATATACTTTTTTTCTTTATACCAATCATTTTTTAATTAGATATTATGTTTTTCATTTTTTTTTGAGAAGATGTTTCTCGTTTTGAATTGGTCGAGTTCATTGCATATATGATCCACTGTTAAAGTTCTCATCAATTACAACTTGATAGCATAAAAACAAAAATGAAGTTCTTTCCTTATTTAATCTCAAAATGTTTCAAAATGTTTCTTGGTTTTTTTAAGAAACAAGTGTGAAGAGAAAAATTTAATTGTTTAGATAATAAGTTTTTTTAATTATTTGTTATTAGAAAATATTTTTTTAGAATTATTTGATTTTCCATATTATTTATCATATACAATAATTTTGTAAAAAAGCAATAAATTTAACATTTTTTTAGATTTCGATCTACTTTGTTTGAAAATAATAGAGAAAAAAGAGGAGTAAAATGTATCTAATCATATGTCGAAATAGATATATGTCTGCGAGGTCTTTCTGCACATGTATCTAACCATATAAATTTTTAATGTTAATGTAATTTCTAATTAAAATTTATTTTATTATATATATATAGGGGTGAGATCCAATGTGACAAGGGGTCTAGGTGTGACAATGAGCTTATTGTGTGAAATAACAAAACTACATAGTTTTGATTATAATTGAAAAGCGCAATTTGGCAAATTTGTAAATAAAAGAAAAGAAAGGATAGAGAAAATTGTTTTATTTCTTTTCTTTAAAATATATTTTCCCGACCTTTCTAATCTCGTTTTTCAAAAAATTTTATACTATTCGAATCGTCTAAATTAGACGGTCATTTTAAGATCCCTGAAGGTCAGGTAAAAAAAATTCCGGTGAGCGGAATCCGGGTGGGCATTTTCCGGTGAGAAAAAAAGTGCCCAGAAAATTCTCAAAAAATTTCAAAAAATGTAACATATTATTCTGAGAAACTTTAATTCTTGGGTCAAAGCACGATTTCTTACAGTTTAATCTCAATAAACTTTTTTCTTAATTTTATCTATTTTACATGCTTCAATAATTTGTTGGGTCAAAACCGTAAGGAATATCGCTTTGAGTCAAGAATTAAAGTTTCTTAAAATGATGTTTTACATGTTTTGAAATTTTTTGATAATTTTCTGAACACATTTCTTATCATACTTACATTGTTCCGACAGTGTACGAAATTGTTCCAAATCATTGTACTATTTGTTCCAACATAATACTTATATTATTCCAACAGAATAAATCAACGTACCAATTTTTCCAATAAAATAGTTATATTATTCGAGTATAATACTTATATTGTTCCAACATAATAAATCAGTTTACCAATTGTTCCAAATCAATTTTATTATCTATCGTCTTCAATTTCATTTTTATTAGTTATAATATTTAGAAAATAATTTTAATTTTTATATTATTCCAACAGAATAAATCTGTGTACCAATTGTTCCAACAGAATAATTATATTGTTCCAACAGAATTGTTATATTTTTCCAACAAAATATTTCAATACATAGTGCTGAAAGGTAGGACCAAAAAGTGTCCAGAAAATTATGAAAAAATTTCAAAACATGTAAAACATTATTTTAAGAAACTTTAATTCTTGGCTCAAAATGAGATTCCTTATGGTTTTGACCCAATAAATTGTTGAAGCATGTAAAATGGATAAAATTAAGAAAAAAGTTTTATTGGGCATAAACCGTAAGCAATCCTACTTCGACTCAAGGATTAAAGTTTCTCCGAATAATGGTTTACATTTTTTGGAATTTTTTAAGAATTTTCTGGGCACTTTCGAGTTTCTCACCGGAAAACGTCCACCTAATCGTCGGATTCCATTGATTTGGGACTAAACCGTAAGGAATATCACTTTGAGTCAAGAATTAAAGTTTCTCAGAATGATGCTTTACATTTTCTAGATTTTTTTGAAAATTTTCTGGATATTTTGTTTCACAAAAAAACAAATCGCCGGATTCCGTTCACCGGAAATTTTTTTACCCGAGCTTCTGGGATCTTAAAATGACCGTTTAATTAAGACGAGTCCAACGGTATAAATTTTTTTGAAATACGAGGTTGGAAAAGTTGGAAAAATGCATTTTAAAGAAAAAAATAAAACAATTTTCTCTTTTCTTTTATTTACAAATTTGCCACCTTCCCCTACTTAATTACAAAATTGGTCCTTGTCACACCATAAAAAATGTGTCACACCTGATCTATCGTGTATATATATATATAAATTTTAAACGCAGCATGAAAATGCCTTCATTCTCTTCCTGGTTCAATTTGGTTGCGGTATGGTTTTTCGAAACAGTCAGGGGCATCCTCTTGGGTCATTTGCCTTCCCTCTTGATTGTGCTTTGGTACACATGGCGGAATTGCAAGCTGCTATTTTTGTAGTTTCGATTGCGAGGTCACGTGGATGAACTCGACTCTAGATTGAAAGTGACTCGACTTACGTTATTCGAATTTTTCGTACCCGTGCGCAGATCATTCCCTGGACTATGCGAGTGGATTGGTTAAATTGTTTAGATTCAATGATGCATATACAGGTGGTTGTCTCCTATGTGTTCCGTGAAGGAAATCAAGTGGCGGACGCTCTTGCTAATTACGGACGTCTGGCCTCGGATTTACAAATGTGGAATACCCTTACGGACTTCTGCTTCCTTTTAGCTAGAGATAATGTCCTTGATAGAGATATGTTTAGATTTTCTTAAAACCATTCTTAGTACTGGATTCATATTTTTTTATCTCTACATTTATATATATTGGATCTATGTCTTTTCGGGGGTGCCAACCTGATTGAGATTTCCGTTGGCCTAGGTCCGTATTTCAAAAAAAAATCTACTAAGGTCCTCGTTTATTAGGTTTTACCGTACAAATGTGATAATTATATACTTTCTTTTTATACCAATCATTTTCTAATGAAATACTATACTTCTCGTTTTTTTATTTAAGAAGATGTTTCTCATTTTTTCATTGGTCGAGTTTTTTATATATGATCCACTGTTAAAGTTCTTATGAATTATAGCTTTATAGCATAAAAAAATATGAAGTTGTTTCCTTATTTAATTTCAAAACATTTCTTAGCTGTTTCTTTGAATGAAGAAACAAATGTGAAAAGAAAAAATTAATTGTTTAGATGATAAGTTTTTTAATTATTTGTTATTAGAAAATAAATTTCTTTTAGAATTATTTGATTTCCCATATTATTTATCATATATAATAATTTCGTAAAAAACAATAAATTTAATATTTTTTTAAATTTTGGTCTTATTTGTTTGAAAGTTATAGAGAAAAATACAAGTAAAATGTATCCATATATATGTGTGTGGGGGACGGGGAGAGTTAGCTTACCCTCCGGCTCCACCGGAAAACCCCATGGAAGAGTTTTTCGTCCAGCTTTATCAGGATGGCTCCAGCCATGGTTGTGTATTGAAAAAATATCCAACCATTAACGTCTATTGAAGAAATTCGTGAGGAAAAAGAAGCTGTTTGGATTTTTTTTCTTATTAATTGACAAATATGTCTATTGGTTACTTTGTAATTTATTGTCTTCTAGTTTAAAGAGAAGTAACCAACCAACCACACAGTTTTTTTTTTTTTTTTTTTTTTTTTTTTTTTTTCTGAATATGTTCAATTTTACCTCAATCATGTTGCATTTTTTTTAATGCTTTCAAATTGAAAAAATCTATATCAAATCAATTAGTTTTTCTAATAAACTATTTTACTTTAATTTTAACTTAATTTATATGTTTTCAGTTATTAAATAATTATTTCATTAAATATAATTTTTATTTAAAAATTAAACTAAATAAAAATAAGGAAAAGTGTTATAGAAATTATGATTATAAATTATTATTTATCAATAGATTATAATTATAAAGTAATTTCTTTTCTACATATTGGATTAATTTAGAGAAATAAATTATTGTGTTAGAGATTGAATTAACATTATTGTATTCTAGATTGAGATAATATTATTGTTAAAGTAAAAAATATCGTTTTAACCCATGGAATGATAATTTGTGCTGTCCATTTTTTTACTAAATCCCTCTGTGATGTGGGGCATCTCCTTCTGGGATCGGGTCCGTACGAGGGAAGTCGGAGGAAGAACCAAGCACGAGCAATAAGCGAGTAAAGAGGCCAAAACAGGGCCACATAACAGCTCATCAGCTCAGGCACGCTCCGCGTAGAATGAGTACTGATCCGGAGAGAAGTCCAAGAGGTCACATACGCGGGGCTTGGATTAGGCACGCTCCGCGTAGAGGGAAAACACGCTCTGCGTACTTGAAGGATTGATTCGGAGTGAAGTCCAGAGACCAATCCACGCGGGGCTTAGAATTAGGCACGCTCCGCGTACCTTCATTTTAGTGAACTTGCCCCTTACTCTAGCTTCCTCAAGAATTACAATCCTGCCACTCCTTATTTACAATCCATACCACGCCCTATTTACCATCCATGTCACCCCTTTACCTTCAACCCATTTTACCCCTAACCTTGCTCTTTAATTAATTAGGTTAAGCTAGCCTCTTATTTAATTTGACAATTAGGTTTTAGATGATATAAATTCATCTCCTTGTCATTGTAATAGTTAACTTCTTATCAATCAAATATTAATCTTCTTCAAGAAGCTTGTTAAGGTTTTCACCTTCAACAATGGGGATTTCATATTCCTATGGATTTAGTCCATAAAACCCGGGATTCACTCCTTCTAGTTTAGCTAGAGAAAAAATAACTTTGCTAGTTTACGATTAAAACTTCCAGACAAAACCGATCTGTATCAGTTGGTATCAGAGCCGATCGTTTTCCTTAACGGAGACTTCTTTCGACTATGATTCAACCAAGTTCATCTCATAGATCCGAAGACACCTTCAACAAGGGGTTGGAAAATCTCGAAGCCATCGTGAGGAGGTATAAAGAGAGTACTAGGGAGGATTTTCGGGTGATAAACGAGATAAGGAGGAAGCTTGTGGCACCCGTGGAGAGCCACAAGCAAGGATACCGAAATGATCCCCAACCCGCCATAGAAGTTCCTCTTGAAGATCCGTCACCAATCTTTTCTCCTTTACACATTGAAGAGGTAAATCCTAAACTTCCAATTTCTCATATTGAAATTGTGGAAAGTCCTATTGCCAGGGTGAGATTGGATGTTTATGATGTTGTTTATAATGTTGAAGTGGATTTAGATTCTCATTGTGGATTTGTTGATAATAATGTTATGAATGAGAATGTGAGTTCATGTATGGATGAGGAGGAAGGAGAGTTGGTAGGTGAGAATGTTAGGAAAGCCCATGTAGCAAGTGATGCTCCCCAAGTGTTTGATAAAATTCCTCTTAAGCATAATCTTATTTGTAAGATTGGGGAAAGTGAATGCATTATTCTTGAGGAAGGGGGGAGTGACTTTGGGCTTATTAATCTCTTTGAGGAGCATGATGAAACTAGTTTATGTGTGGAGATTGATGGCTATGGATATGGGAGAGATGTTGGTGGTTCAACTATAGTTGGTTGTAATATGTTGTTTGGGTCGGGTAGCTATTCAAATGGTTTAGCCGGCTTGAACTATAGGGAGAAGTGGAAGGAAACGAGAGGTCATGGGAAAAGACGGATCGTGGATAAAGATGGAAATGAATTTGAATACAACCATGAAGAAGAGATTGATGAAGAGGAGAACCAATCCGAGAATGAGCTAGTAAGATATGAGGAGTGTGATTATTATGAAGGCAAATTCGAGGATGAGGTTGAAGAGAGAGAGCACGCTTCCAAAGATGAAATATGCGAGGATGGTGAACTTTGTCATAGTGCATATGAGTTTGATTATGATGAAGATGGTAGAGTTTACCATGGGGAGGATGAACGTCGAAGCATTGAGTGGAACCAATATAGGGCCGCTTATGAGGAAGACGAAGATGGGGTCTACTATGATGACAGTGAGCGTCTGTGTGTTGAGTGGGATCGACACAGGGCTCTTTATGAAGATAATGAAGGTAGATTCTATTGTGATGATGAGTTGGAGGATGTTGAACGGAACTACAACGAAGATATCTATGAGTATGATGGATGTAGGTTCCATCTGAAGGAAAATAGGCAAACGTTTAGCAGCAGAAATATAAAAATTTTAACCTATTTTCTTTAACCAAGATCCGTTAATCGTTATTTCATATAAAGAGGGATAGAAGGAAATACCTTTTGATGAACTATCTACTGTTATAATCGAAGTGCCCTCAACTCTTAATCCGAGTTCACGAGCACAAAACAAAAACACAAATCAAACGTAATTAGAACTCAACCGTATAATAGCAACCAAGGTAGATTGCCTCTAATTAATCAACACAAGATCAAGGAATAAAAGAAAGAGATGAAAAATCAATTGATCGGAAGCAAGCGGTGAAAATTGATCCACTACGGTAGGGGTCGATTTTTCTCTCTCCCGGGGGTTGCTTGGGTTGATCAAAATTCTCAGCTAAGGGGGGTTTATATAGCCTCTTCCATCTAAACCCTAGTAAGATAGAATTAGGTTACTGAATAAGAATTTAATTCGGAATAAAACTCTTATTGTTATTATCTATAATTATATCTAAATATAAAGATAATAATAACTTATTAATAGGATAATAATTAGAAGCAATTTAATCTCATTAAACCTCCTAACTTATTTATCCTATAATTAATTTAATTCATAATCATAATCTAATTATAATTGTTTAAAAATAAATTAATTCCTTTATGTGTTATAACACATAAATCGCCCCCATTGTTACTAAGCCTTAGTGGACTCATTTGGGCTTCCATCAATTAATTAACATATGTTTCTCTTTTGGGTTCCAAGTCTTATGTGTGACCCAGTAGGTTCTTATTGCTTCTAGTCGTATACAACTATTAAATTAATTTCTTAAAATTATATTTAATCTTTGTATAACTCAATGAGTACGCGAACTGTGATTGGAAAATCTGAAACATTCCCCCAGAGCTATAAGAAGACAGGTTGATTCTGTCGTTGACCTTTCCGTATTAGTTACAGTATAATTCGATCCTTCATCAACTACATCCTTGAACAGAATCTTATGACTATGGATAATGTCAAGTCACATATAGCGAGACGTTCGTTTTACTTGTACAGGCCGAGTTAACTCCAATTAGATAGGTTAAGTGGAATCTGCATTTTAAGTCTTAAGCTATCACCTTGTAAGGATTTAGAGTTAAGTCTTCCACAAGCGATCCTTGGACGTATCTCCCATTTATCAGGAGTGACAAATACTCAATCCAATGTTAACTATCCTGCAATTACTTCTTGTGATACCCAACGTCTGCCGTACACCCCCCAGAGTCATCCCTGTTATGGATCGTGTTACAACATGATCAAAGTATCACATTCCATAATCCAGAATCACTAATTAACATTCCTTTGAGTCTTAAGATTACTTATACCTATTAATACCAATGAGATGAACAGGTGACAAGGATAAATCTACCCATCCTATTATCTCAAGTCGGGTCCCCAATCCTAATGAACCCCTTTCATTGGATCCACATAACTGTCCAGATATCTGCATATCTGAAGCTGGTGAGATCAGCTCTCTGTCTCGACAGAAAACATTGTTACATGCAAGTCTCAATAATGTTATGTCAATCCCTATTCAAAACATATCACTTGACTTGGGGTGGTTTTAAGTTTATTATAATGGTTCGTCTCACTTCATGTTTGTACGAACACTTTATAATCACTTTAAATAAACTTAGGGATTTCCTTTTATTAGACTTATTTAGTTCTTTAAAAGAGGTTGCCTTTATACAGTTATGAAACCATATCTTATTAAAACAAATGACATAAAGAACAATTCATTTACATTAGGTTTATATCCTTGAACAATTGTCTATAGGACACTAAACCCCAACACCATCATGATGATGAGTTGGGAAATGTAGAGTGGGGCGGAAATGAAGAAACTTATGAGCATGATGATGGTCGGTTTCGAGATGAATATGAGTCGGGAAATGTTGGGTGGAACCGAAATGAAGATGCTTATGATGGTGAAGAAAATCGGTTCCAAAATGAGGATGAGTCGAGAAGTGTTGAGTGGAGCCAAGATGAAGACACCTATGAAGTTGATGATGATGGCAATGAGCACAATGTGTATTTGGTGACGAGGGTGCCAATGCCTAGTGAAAAGGAGCCTAGCCAACGTCATCGATTATTTAGAACTCGATGCTTAGTTATTGGGAAGAAGTGTGAGATGGTGATTGATGGAGGAAGCCAAGTGAATCTCATTAGTCGGTCCGCCATAAGCAAGTTTGGGTTGGTTCCCAAGCCACATCCTAGACCTTACCGCCTTGGTTGGGTCAACGAGGTGGAAAAACTTCAAGTTACTCATTGGTGTAAAGTTCTTTTCACTATTGGAGCTTATGGGGATGAAGCTATGTGTGATGTTGTGGAGATGGGTGATTGTGATGTGCTACTTGGTAGGCCATGGCAATTTCATTGTGATGCCTCACATGCGGGAAGAAGCAACACCTACACCATACGCAAATGCGGAATCTGATATGTCCTTACACCTTTGAAGAGTTCTCCTAGTAAGAAAACGGAGACCGCTTTAGAAGATTGTCCAACTCAGGAGTTGAACGTGAAGGGGTGCATTAGTGGAACGAGTGAGACATTGAATCATCTTAACTTGGGTTCCATGGACGAGTTAGCTAGCCACTCTCCTAGTGAAGTCAAATCCAAAGAGGAGAATGAGGTTGAGAAGAGGGGTAGCAAAGTTGGGAGTGAGGAAGTAGAGTCGATGTTCAAGGGTGACAAGCACGTGTCTTTCAATGAGCCACCTAAAGGGCTTCCTAAAGGGCTTCCACCTTTGAGAAAGCTACCACGAGACATCGCTTGGGATCCGGGAGATAGTGCACCTAGAATTACATATGGTGAATTGAGCTCTAGAGAGGAGGATGAAGGTTGCTCTATGAAGTCTATTGATAGCACCGAGACACCTAGGACGTGCCACATGCAAAAGAATCAAGTCCCTTACTTGGTAAAATCTGAACTTATTCTTTTGTGTTTTGTTGAAATATATGTGTTGGAATATTGATTGTGTATGTTGATGGAGAACCTTCCCTATGATGAGCCCATGAAAGGTGATCTTGTTGTGAGAAAGGTGAGCTTTATGTTGAGGGAGAACCTTCCCTATGATGGGACCATGAGGGGTGATCTTGTTATGGGCTTTGGTGATTGTTTATTGAAGGGGAATGGCTTCCTGTGGAATATAGAGAAGATGGAAGGAAGTCAAGACTTGGTAAATTCGGAACTCACTATTGTGTGCTTTATTGGCATGTATGTGTGTTGGTATATGTTGTGTTTGTTGAGGAAGCATCAACCCTATGAGGAGTCAATGAGATGCGATCTTGTGATGAAGAGAGTGGGGTTTATGAAGTCTTTGATGCATGGGGATAGCCGCCCTAGAGGTGTTGAGAAGGTAGAAGAAATTCAAGACTTGGGGAGTAATGGCCAAGTTAGTAAAGTGGAAAGTCTTGAAGTTTCGGGATTGTTAACCCAAGGTGAGGGAGGAGCTAATCTAAGTGTGCTTGAGTTCACCATGAAGTGGGTTGACAAATGTCGTCGGGATATTCCGTTTGATGTGGGCCATGGGCATGGAGAGATTGAGCATGATAACCGAGTTAGTGGAATGAGTAATAGCAAAGTCTGGGCTTATTCAATTCAAAGTCATGTTTGGGTTATGAAGAGTACTCGAGGAATCACTTTAATTTGGGTTGATATAGGGCACCGGGACATGTCATTTGAGGTTGGCTATGAGCGAGTGGAGGTTGAGCCTATCATCCGGGTTGATGGCGTGAGGTATCTAGAGGTCCAGGCATATTTGACTCAAGGCCATGTAAGAATTTTGAAGAATGCTTATGGGATTGGGCCTAGTTGGGTTGATACGTGTCGTCGGGACATTCCATTCGAGGTAGGCCAAGAGCGGAAGAAGAGTGTGTTTATTCCTCAAGTTCGTGATGGGGAGATCAAGAGGATCCATGGGTGGTCCATTCAACAAAATGAGGGGCGTTGGAAGACCATCCAAGCATTTATTGAGAAATGGTTTGACAAGCTTCGCCAAGACATACCATTCGATGCGGGTAGAGCATTTGATATTTGTGGAGATTGGGAGATGAGTACCACGGAATATGAGGTCCGGGGTGAGGCACTTGTTGAGATATGGGGAAAAGCTCATGAGGAGAAGGTGAGTCCGGAAATATGTGGAGTGGACTCATTGAATTCATCTCGAATAACACTTTGGTTTGATTTGAGGGCTTGGTTCCGCTCAAAATGAACACGTCTCATCAATGCGTGGCAAGCAACTTGGGGTCAAGTTCCTTTTAAGAGAGAGTGTATGATGCAGGGCATCTCCTTCTAGGATCGGGTTCGTACGAGGGAAGTTGGAGGAAGAACCAAGCACGAGCAACAAGCGAGTAAAGAGGCCAAAACAGGGCCACATAACAGCTCATCAGCTCAGGCACACTCCGCGTGGATTTAGGCACGCTCTGCGTGGATTTAGGCACGCTCCGCGTAGAATGAGTACTGATCCAGAGAGAAGTCTAGGAGGTCACATACGCGGGGTTTGGATTAGGCACGCTCCGCGTAGAGGGAAAACACGCTCCGCGTACTTGAAGGATTGATCCGGAGTGAAGTCCAGAAACCAATCCACGCGGGGCTTGGAATTAGGCACACTCCGTGTACCTTCATTTTAGTGAACTTGCCCCTTACTCTAGCTTCCTCAAGAATTACAATCCTGCCACTCCTTATTTACAACCCATGCCACTCCCTATTTACCATCCATGCCACCCCTTTACCTTCAACCCATTTTACCCCTAACATTGCTCTTTAATTAATTAGGTTAAGCTAGCCTCTTATGTAATTTGACAATTAGGTTTTAGATGATATAAATTCATCTCTTTGTCATTGTAATAGTTAACTTCTTATCAATCAAATATTAATCTTCTTCAAGAAGCTTATTAAGGTTTTCACCTTCAACAATGGGGATTTCATATTCCTATGGATTTAGTCCATAAAACCCGGGATTCACTCCTTCTAGTTTAGCTAGAGAAGAAATATATTTGCTAGTTTACGATTAAAACTTCCAGACAAAACCGATCTGTATCACTTTGAACCTTTGCTCCTAGCTCCGCCTATATATAACAAATGTTAGTGTTATTAGCATTTGAATATTCTCAATAATAGTTTTTTTAAAATTTTATCATCTTTCTTTTAATAAATAAAACTTGAAACTATGAGTGATTTTAAGACGACATACATCTATGAAATCTTAAATTATCGAATTCAAACTTAAAGGGTGACAAATTCTCTTGGATTTTATCATTATTGAAAAGGAATTAAAATGATATCAAACAAATATATATAAATTTTAATTTTAGTAAAGGAAAGTGCCCCCACTCTCTTTTATATAACTACACCTCTGATTTAATTGAAACCAGATATGATATGTTATTCTACCATTGTCCTAATCCATTGGATTTTACGAGTAAAAATGTGATAATTATATACATTATTTCTTTATACCAATCATTTTCCAATAAGATACTCTATTTCTCATTTTTTTTGTTAGAGAAGATGCTTCTCAGTTTTTCATTGCCCGAGTTCATTGTATGTGATCCATTGTTAAAGGTCTCATCAATTACAACCTTATAGCATAAAAAGTATGAATTTCTTTCCTTGTTTAATTTCAAAACGTTTCTTAATTTTTTTTATGAAGAGACAAATGTGAAAAGAAAAAAAAATTAATTGTTTAGATAATAAGTTTTTAATAAGAAAAATTAATTGTTTAGATAATAAGAAAAATATAAATTTCTTTTCGAATTATTTGATTTCACATATTATTATCATATATAATAATTTTGTATTTTTTTTAAGATTTTGATCTTAGTTGTTTGAAAGTAATAGAGAGAAAAAGAGGACTAAAATATATCTAACTAACTAATTATAAATATATATATATATATATATATATATATATATATATATATATATATAACGACGAAATATATGTCTAAATAGGTATATATGCAAGGTCTTTCTACTTTTGTCTTAGTCATAATCAAAACTTCATCAAAATTGGATTTCAACAATCCAATTACAGTTTTATAGTATAAAAAATGTGAATTTTTTTTCTTGTTTAATTTTGAAACGGTTTTCTAGGCTTTTTGGGAAAAAATGAAGAAAAAACCGGTGAAAAGAAAGAAAGCATTGCTTAGAAAATAAGTTTTTTTAGGTACCGGTCTTCCCCGCTCTTAAACAATGAATTTGGACATAAATTTTGTATATTAGGTATCCAAACTTGAACCCGACTTGACCCACGATTGTACGAGTTGACTATATTGAAATTGGTGTCAAGACTTGAGCACACGTAAAAATTAGCATAGCTCGGTTGTATATGGATTATGTTTTTAGTGGAATGTCTAATCAGACCACGTTCGAGTTTGGTCCAACCGATTTGATGCATTTCACTGGGTCAATTAATTGATGACATTTATCATTTTAACTAATATTTTTGTTCCGCTCTTAAAATAGATTGAAAAGTTTTAGAATGATCTCAGACCAAAGTGGTCCGAAACCATTCAGATCATACCACTATAGTGCTGACATGACACGATTTTACATACCATTTTGATCTGAGACCAATATAGAAAGTCTCCAATTTATTTGTTTATGACAAAGATAACTAACATGCTTAAGTGAATGCATCTAGAAATTTCTCATAACTAACAATGTCCATTTTCCTCTAACAAATGTACAATCAGTCGGTCAAGAATCTCGAGATGTTTTACATTGGTGATCAGACTAAACTAGTTTGGAAAGTCCTTATACCAGGATTCAGGTTTCTCCATGTCACATATAGAACTCATATACATTTTTGGACGCATTTTAACCACACCTACGAAAATGGAATGGTGGGTGTTTTATTATGTGTGAGGTCACACACGCATATCAAAAGGTATCCATAATCAATCCAAAACACAAGTGGCCAAGAAATATGCAATCACCAACCATTCATTCCCCTTCCTATTTTCTTAACAAGATTGAAAATATTTATTGAATATGGCTAAGCCTATAAGGTTATTATTCGTACGTAGACCTATTTACTAGTACATGTACCAGTCTTGTCTGCTCTAAAAAAATTAGTCGACTTGACCCATAATTATACGGGTTGACGGTTGATCACAGTGAAATTGGTCTTAAGATTTGAACACATGTGAAAATTAGCATAACTCGATTGTATATAGATTACGCTTTTAGTGGAAAGTCTAATCAAGCTACGCTTGAGTTGGTTCGACCAATTTGATGCACTTCATTGGGTCAATAAATTAATGATATATCACTTTAAAAAATATTTCTACTCTTAAAAACTGAACTTGGACATACATTTTGTATATTAGGCCATCCAAACTCGAACCTGACTTGACCCACTATTGTACGGGTTAATCATATTGAAATTGGTCTCAAGACTTGAGCCAACACGATAATTAGTATAACTGGATTGTATATAGATTACGTTTTTAATGCAATGTCTAATTGGACTACACTCGAGTTTGGTCCAACTGAGTTGATGCACTTCACCGAATTAATAAATTGATAACATTTATCACTTCAATTAATATTTTCGTATTATTTTTTATTGGTTAGAGTGTTAAAGAGCGTCAAATGGATTGAAAGGTTTTAGAATGTTCTTCGACGAAATTGGTCCAAAAACCTTTCAGATCATACCTATGGTCATAACATGGCATGATCTGAACGGTCTCATACTAGTTTGGTCCGGGACCCATGTAGAAAATCTCAAATTTATTGATTTATAAAACATATAATATGATCAAGTGAATGCATCTAGAAATTTCTCATAACTAACAATGTCCATATTCCTTTAACACATGCAATGCACAATCGGCTAGTCAAGAATCATGAGACGTTCTAAATTGGTATAAAACTAGACTAGTTTGGAAAAGCCTTATATCAGGATTCATATTTTTCCATGTTTTTTTAACTCGTTTGACCTCACTTATGAAAACAGAATGATGTGGCGTTCTATTACGTGTGAGGTCACGCCACACATATCATATTTGACATGAAAATACCATATCTACCATTTCAAGTTTCAAGTTCCATGATAATGTTTGGTTTAATCTAATAACAAGAGAAAAAAAAAGATTTGATATTTGTTAATGTAAATGAGAAAATCAGGACAGAAAACAACAAAACACCATTGTTACTCAACAACTCTCAGATCGAAATAACGAAGCTCCTTTACTGATTGAATTCAAACGAATATCTCTCGGAGAATCCAAACGCCGGCGAAGAATTCTTCCGATTGCAGAGATAGGATGCTCAGTTTGGTTGTGAGGAGTGGAGGATTTAAAATTGTTAAAGGATGAGATATGTCTGTTCAAAGCTTCCTCAACCGAAATGAGTGTATCTGATCTTAAAACCTCATCTTTCACAGCCTCCACGCAGAGCCCACAAATCCAGCGGCCTTGGTAGCGGTCACGGACACGAGAAATATAAGCGGCGGTGCAATCCTCTGTGAATCCGCAGGAGTGACATTTCACCGATTCTACTGAGGGAATTGATTGAGTTTCTGCCATACACATCGAAGATTGAACTCAACTCTCGTATCCTTTTCTAATATTTTTTTTTTGGTGAGAGACAGAGATAGCAGAAAGGTGGATTTTATACATGGTATTAATTAATTAAAATTTAATGAATTAATGTTTTAGAAATTTTGGTTAAAGTTTGAAATATTACTAAATTATATATTTATTAGAGGAATTTATGCAGTAAATGAACAATTAACTTTTTTTTTTTTGAAGTCAACAATTAACTTTTTATTACAATTAACTATCCCATAAATTTATCTTTTATCATTATATTGTATTTTAATTTTAAAAGTCTGAACTTATCTAAAATGGTTGATTGACCTCCTAAACTTTTAAAGTGTCTCAATAGCCAATGTTTTGAAAACCGGACCAGATGTTGAACCGGTGAGACAACTGGTTCAAGGTTCAATAGGTTCAATCGGTTCAACCGGAATGGTTCAACCGGATAAAAAATAAATAAATATATATATAAAAAATAAAATGATGTTTTTTTTTGGTAAGAAAGGAAAGGAAAAAAACAAAACCAACAAAAAACCTACACCGGGATCAGTCTAGGAAGGCTGACTCCAATCCTATCCTCTAGGAGAGAAGGCAAAAGAAAAGAAGGAGGAACAGATAGGGTAGAAACACCTAACATTCTCCCATGCCCAGCAGCTGCTAAGCGATCCGCCATGCGGTTTTGCTCCCTAAAAATATGGGAGAAATTAAGATACTCAAAGGCAGGACGAAGCCTCAAAATAGCTTTGATGAGATTCTGGCTCTTCAGACAAACAGTCTGGCTATCTGAAATCCTGTTAATAGCCTCCAGATTATCAGATTCCACCGAGAGCTTTTTAACACCCATGCGAATGACGAGTTTAATACCTGACAAGATACCCCAGAGCTCCGCAGAAAAGGAGGAGCCCGTCCCCAAGTTATGGGTAAACCCCGCCATCCAATTGCCACCAGCATCCCGAAGAACTCCGCCATCCAATACACCTGACATGATGTTTCATTGAACATAAAATTAAAAATTTCATACATATAATAAACCATTCTTAAGTTAACATATTAATTAAAAATTAAAAATTCATACAGATAATATAAAAATTCACACATCGGTAACCAATCCTTAATTTAACACATTAATTAAAAATTCACACATCTAAAATCAAACTCATAGTTTAACACAATATTAAGATTAAAATTAAATTAATTAACACCAATTATTAAAGAGGTTGTTCTCTACCTAATTTTTAAATTTTTTCCTTAATTCAATATGTTTTTTAAAAAATGGCAAAAAAACCAGGGTCAATCCGGTTCACTGGTTCAACATCGGTTCGCGGTTCAACCCCGGTTTGATGCGGTTTAATATAGTTGAACCTGTATAGCTAAAACCGGACCGGACACTTGACTGGTTCGCGGTTCGACCGGCCGGTCCGGTCCGGTTTTCAAAACACTGTCAATAGCCCCTGAACTTGTATAAAATGTTCAGTTAGCTCCCTGAACTTGCATAAAATGTAATCAATTAATCACTCGGTCGTAAAAAAGTAAGTTAAATGCGGAAGATATGTTGCACGCATCTTAAAGAAGTAAAACGACCAATATCGGGGTATGCGATTATAATATTAGAGAAGAAAATGTTTTATAATTGACTAAGTAAGAAATTCTTTTTTAACATGTTTTAATCTATTTTGTGAAGTATGTAATAACAATCTAAGATACGTGTAACATATCTTCCACATTTGACTTGCTTTGTTTACAACCGAATGATTAATTGATTACATTTTACGCAAATTTAGGAGGCTAACTGAACATTTTATGCAAGTTCAGGGGGCTACCGAGACACTTTGAAAGTTCAGGGAGTCAATCAACCATTTTGGATAAGTTCAGGGAGCAAATGATGTATTAAGCCATTTTAAAATATAAGAATGGTATTGAGTTAATTTTAGTTTTATCAAATTATAGTTATTTTTTTTTTTTTTTGAGAAAATAGTTAATTCTTATTATTAATTAAGGGAAAAACCTGTTTTCTGAAAAAAAAAAATGCAGATCCTAATTTTCAAATTAGTAGTGTCAGTATCCGAATAAAAGTGGCATACATTTACTAAAATATGACATAGATGTATTATTTTTCATAAATATGATAACAATTTCTTCACTTCATTTGAGTAGCGTTCATCTGGATCTGAATGATCAAATGAATTTGGTTATTCACCGTTATATCCAGACTCATTAAAATCGTGCAATAGAGATTGAAAGCGTCCTAAAATACAAATTTAATGAGTTCAGATCTAATGGTGAATGACCAAATAGATAAACGCTACTGTTCTTCACTTTTTTTTTTAATCTAATTTACCCTATTTATAATATAGCAAATGTAACTACAAAATACTAATATATTAAATGGGTCAAAACTTTTAATTAAGTGGGTCATAATTTTTAATGTTGATGTAAATTCTAATTTTAATTTATTATAAATATAGCGAAAGCAGAGAGAAACGAATAGAAGTGTTTTATAGGTTTTTTTTTATTAGCTATCAATATAGTCAAAAATCAAAATTAAAAAGATTTAATTAATTATAATAACAGAAGAAAAATTGAAAAGTTATTTATATATATTATTAATAATAATAATTTGTCAATTACTAGTCCATTTATTAAAGTAATAAAAGAAAGTAAAAGTTATAGAAAGATGAAAAAACACAAAGCGAAGGAAATCCAAAAGTCATAAATAAACTAAACTTATATATAAAGCATGATAGATAATATTCCACCATTATATTCACTGGCCACCGAAAACCAAAATCATTACCAACCTTTAATTTTGATGCTATATTAGTTTTGTTTTTTATACTCTTATAATATAGTTTTATAATGTTGTTCTTACTTTAAATAATATAGTCTTATAATTTTGTTCTTACTTCATTAAGAGATTCAGATCTATTTAGAAGTGGTTTTTATTAATAAATTATTTAGTAACATTTTATTCAAAAATTTGGGGAATTCAAACTTCGATATCTCTAATTGAAGAAATCTGATAGAAATAGAAGATGCGTAGACAACTAAAATCGAAAAAAGCAAATGTGTCAATTTTTTTTATAGGAAATCTTTATATTTCTGAAGGTAATTATTCGATTTTTTTTTCATATATAGCAGTTATTTTGTTCTCAATTGTGATGTTGCTTTATTTTTATAGAACAATAATTGTTATTGTTCCATTATTGACAGATGAAAATTTCGTTTCTGCTGTTACCCAGGTTCCATATGTTTTCTTTTTTATTTTTTTTTTCAAAATGACTAAAATAAATATTTTTCTACATTTCATTCTTTTTTAGTATATATTGCTAGGTGTAATCGTTTCGATTGTCAACTCTAATTAAAATTTATATTTTCGACTTTATATGAACTGAACTGTTAGGTTTAATTGAAGTTAGATTAATTTTTCAAATTCAGAAACTGGTGAAATGTATTTTTTTTTATTTTTATGCATTTTGATACGAATAGATATAAAGTTTCACAGTGATTCATTGAAGTTGGAGACATATTGAAGAAAATAATTAAATAGTCATTGAAACATTATACTTACAATGAAGTTTATTTCAATTATAAATTATGTTATATCATTATTACCATTCTAAATTCTTTTTAATTTTTTTAATCATGGATTCTACGTTGTTGTTATTATTATTATTATTATTATTATTATTAGGGTAAATTCCAAAAAAAACCTCTGTGGTTTGATGTTGTTCCAAAAAAACCCTTGTGGTTTGTTATTACAAAAAAAAGACTGTGGTTTGCGCCGTTACCCGAAAAACGGAAATGGGCTTAACACCATTAATTTGCTGGCGTGACACAGGGGTAGAGTTGGAAATTCGAATTTTTTTTTATTTTTTTTTCTCTCTCCTCTTCTTCTCCTTCCACTTTCTCCTCCTCCTTCTTCCTTCTTCTTCATCCTTCTCCTTCTCCTCCTCCTCCTCCTTCTTCTTCTTCCTTCTTCTTCATCCTTCTCCTTCTCCTCCTCCTCCTCCTTCTTCTTCTTCCTTCTTCTTCTTCCCCCTCCTTCTTCTTCTTCCTTCTTCTTCCTCCTCCTTTTTTTTTCTTCCATTCTTTTTTTTTTAATTTTCGAAGAAATCTGGAAATTTCCGAAATCTGGAATCCAGATTTCGGAAATTTCCAGATTTCTCCTGAAATCTAGAAATCCAGATTTCTGGAAATCTGGAAAATTTCTGGAAATCTGGAAATTTTCGAAGAAATCTGAAATTTCCGAAACTTAAAAAAAAAGAAAAAAAAAAGGTAGAAGAAGAAGGGGGAGAGAAGAAGAAGAATAAGGAAGAAGGAAGAAGGAGAAGAAGAAGGAAGAAGGAGAAGAAGGAGGAGAAGAAGGAGGGGGAAGAAGAATAAGGAAGAAGGAAGAAGGAGAAGAAGAAGGAAGAAGGAAGAAGGAGAAGAAGGAGAATGAGGAAGGAGAAGAAGAGGAGAGAGAAAAAATAAAAAATAAAAAAAATTCGAATTTCCAACTCTACCCCTGTGCCACGTCAGCAAATTAACGGTGTTAAGCCCATTTCCGTTTTTCGGGTAACGGCGCAAACCACAAGGGTTTTTTTGGAACAACATCAAACCACAGAGGTTTTTTTTGGAATTTACCCAAACAAAAATGAAGGGACGAAAAAAATTATGAGAAAATTATCTTTGTATCATTTTTTATTTCTAAAATAAGAGAAATGTCAAAATATAAACTTATATAGAGGAAACTGGAAATATTTTCTGTCCATTAATTAAAAAATTTATTTTTTCTTAATGAAACATTAAGTCTATAAATTAATTTTAGTTAAATAGAATTAAATCACAATTATAACCACTCAGTATAAAAAAATGTTTATATTTAATATGTGAAATTAATTCTATTAATCAGAGTCATTATGCTCAACATTTTTAGAAATCGAAGAGATTCAAATAATAACATTTTTAATTAATATTTTTCAACAACTTATCATATAATCATATTTTATTTTCATTTGTTCATCTGTTAAAAACTCTTAATATACTAAGAATTTTGTACAAACCACATAATCAAGTTTTTCATATTGAATATGAAGGTATCCATAATATCTGCTATGAATGTGGCATGTTTGGCCACACTTATGATGGCTGTCCTAAGAGAAGGAAAACGGTTGAGGAAGTGGTGGTACCTAACTTAGGTAGAGTTGAGGAGAATCAAGGTGAAGGTCAGAATTTTGGTCCATGGATGCTTGCCAAAAGGTCAGTTAGAAGGAAGCCACGTGCTAATGTTGCTACCAGTCCTCCTCCAGATATCAGTAAAAAGATGACAACTCTCCAGATTGCTCCTGAGATCAAAGCCAGGCCCCCTGAGTTCAAGAAGGGTGGTGATGCTGGGGTGGATTCAGCATCCGGTTCGGGGTCAAGGTTCGGTGTCTTGTCTATGGAGGAAGGACAAGACTCGGATCCTTCCAATGAGCAGTTAGATTTAAGCATGCCAGGTCTGGAATCAGCCGAGCCTGCCTCCATTTGGGAAAACTCTATTAATCCTCTCTTTGTCTCTAAAGCTTCTGCCAAAGGGAGTTCCCAATCACTCCTCTCAGCAGGGAGAGGGTTGAATAGTGAGGTTAGTAATATGAATCCTCTTATTGATGTTCCAATTGGGAAAGCTATGGGAATTAATAAGTTGAATGTGAAGAAACCCAAAGCTAAACCTAAAAAGAACCATAATGGGTTGGATTCTTGGGATAAAAGGGGGCCTTCTGGTTCGTCTTCTAGGCTCTCTGGAGCCCCGAACAAATACCTAATCTAGGGTATGGGCTTGTGCCAGTTGTCTTCCTTTCTGATGGACTTTTTTGTTTGGAATGTTAGGGGTGCGGCGAGCAAGGCAACCCGCATCCATGTTAATGATCTTATTAAACAATTTAATCCTTCTTGTTTTTCTCTTCTGGAGACCAAGGTTAGTGGTTCCAAAGCAGATGAGGTGGTTAGAAAGTTTAAGAATTGGAAGTGTGTCAGATCGGAGGCTACTGGTCGAGCAGGGGGGATTTGGCTCTTTTGGAAGCCAGGTCAAATCAATATTGACATTGTTAGTTTGGATAGTCAATTCATCCATAGTAAGGTGTGTTACCCGGGTAATAAACCTTTCTTTGTTACCTTTGTTTATGCCGATCCTGTTTTGACTAACCGGAGAAGGCTGTGGGAGATCTTTTATTCTATTAGCTCTAATATGGTGGATGCATGGTTGGTGGCTGGGGATTTCAATGACATCGCCCTTATGAGTGATCAGAGAGGAGGGGGTAATCATTATGTGAACCGGTGCCTTAATCACAAGCAAAGTATGGATCTTTGTGGGCTTTCGGACCTGGGAGCCGCCGGTCATAAGTTTACCTGGAAAAGGAGTAGTGTGTTTGTTCGTTTGGACAAGGTTTACGCTAATGTTGCTGCTATCTGTAGATTTCCCGAGGTCAATGTGATTAATCTTCCTTTCCGTCACTCTGACCACTGCCCTATCCTCGTTAAGATGGTCAAAGGTAACCGGCTGAAAGGTAACAGACCTTTTAGGTATCTTGTGGCTTGGGATTCCCACCCCGAGTTTAAGGATTTCGTTAAAAACAATTGGCATCCTCACTCTGATGTCCTCCTCGCTGCTGAGGAGTTTAGGAGGAATGTGGCAGGATGGAATAAAAACATCTTTGGCCACATTATCAGAAGGAAAAACAAGCTTTTGAGAAGGATGGAAGGCATTCAACGTTGTTTGGAGGTCCGCTTCGACCACAGCCTGAATGGTCATCTAAGATCTCTCCAGAACGAGTTAGAAGCAGTGCTTAGACAGGAAGAACTTTTTTGGTTCCAGAAGTCTAGAAAGACTTGGATTCAAGACGGGGACCGGAACACCAAGTTTTTCCACCTCTCAACGATCATTAGGAGACAAAGGAATAGGATCGATGCTATTAAAGACGCCAATGGTGATTGGATTTTTGAGGAGGAAGACATTCGACGCCTTGCCCTTGATTTCTACAAAGACCTGTTCAGAGAGGAAGCGGTGGACTTGGAGAGTGCCCACTCTGGTACTTCCTTTCCTCGGTTGGGGGAGAATGCTATTAAGGATGCTTTCCATCCTATTGACCTAAAAGAAATTGATCTGGCCTTTTCCAGCATCGGTTCCACTAAGGCTCCTGGGATCGATGGTATCCCCGCTAGTTTCTATCATAAACACTGGGATACTGTGAAAGAGGGCATTTACAGCTTTGTGTTAGGTGTTTTTGGTGGTTCTAATGATATTGGTTGGTTAATAAAACCCTCCTCGTTCTGATTCCTAAAGTTGATAAGCCTTCTTCCTTTCTTCAGATGAGACCCATCAGTCTTTGTAATGTTTTGTATAAAGCTATTACTAAGATTGTGGCTAATAGAATCCGGAGGATCCTTCCGGATATTATTAGCCAGAATCAAGGGAGCTTTGTTCCTGGCAGACAAATGATGGATAACGTTGTAATTGCCCAGGAGGTTGTCCATTCCATGAAGATTAAGAAAGGCAAGAAAGGGATCGTGGCTCTCAAACTGGATCTGGAGAAAGCCTATGATAGACTTAACTGGAGCTTTCTTCTGGATAGTTTAGTTAAAGCTGGTATCCCGGAAAACTGGAGGAATTTGATTGAGAAGTGCATCTCCTCTCCTGTGTTCCAGGTTATGATCAATGGGGACATGTCGGATGAGTTCTCTCCCTCCAGGGGAATTCGTCAAGGGGATCCTATGAGCCCCTTCCTTTTTGTTATTGCCATGGAAAGACTGTCTCACCTGATCTAAGAGGCGGTGAGTAAGGGGACTCTCCACTATGTTTCCATCAACATACATTGTCCCCCTATTACCCTTTTGTTCTTTGCTGATGATGTGATGCTTTTCGTGGAGGGTAATGAGGAGCAAATTAAGGTGGTAATGGATATCCTCAATTGCTTTTGTGATGCTTCTGGCCAGAAGATTAACATCCAAAAGTCCCGTATGCTTTGTTCTAAGAACATGGACAACGACTTGTGCAGAAGACTTAGTGAGCTCTCTAGCATCCCCCTGACTCACTCGTTGGGGAAGTATCTTGGGGTCCCTCTTCACAGTGACAGGGTCTCCAAAGCCTCCTTTAAAGACATTTTGGACAAAACTAACGGTTTATGTGCTAGTTGGAAAGCTAATTCTCTTTCCCTTGCAGGTCGCCTTACTTTAATCCAATCTGTCAACTGCGCGGCTCCGAACCACATCATGCAAGCCTGTAGGCTCCCTGAGCCGGTTCTTAACGACCTTGATAAGATTAATCGGCGCTTCCTATGGGGAGAGTCTGGAGATGGGAAAAAGGTTCACCTGGTCCATTGGAAGGAAGCCTGCCAGCCTAAAAGCAGGGGGGGGGGGGGGTCTTGGTATAAGGCAAGCTAAGGACAACAATAAAGTCCTTCTGATGAAGCTTCTTTGGAGAATGTGGCAATGCCCCTGGTTTCGTCTTCTTTGCGGCAAGTATCGTAAAGACAGAATTTTCGGTGGCCCGAAGGAGAGGGTTGTCAACTGCTCCTTCCTCTGGAAAGGCTTAGCGCTGTGTTTGCTGAGTTCTGTATGGGGATTGGCCTGGAGGTGGGTAATGGTAAATCCATTAGTTTCTGGTATGGCACCTGGATTGGTGATAAACCCCTGATTGAAGTGTGTAGTTCCCCTCCGCCTAGTGAAATCAGTCCCTAGAAGGTTACTGATGTGGTGGACTCGGAGGGAGACTCGATCTGGTCTAAGTTCGACACTTTCTTTAGCCTGGAGACCCTCCTTAAGATTAGAGGAGTGAAGATTAGTAATCAAGAGGAGGATAAGGACAGACACTGCTGGGCCTTGACTAATAATGGCACTTATTCTTGTAAATCGGCCTATGAAGCTTTTACCCCTAATAGGGCTGATCCTCCCGTAGAGATCTGGAAGACCATTTGGGCCCTTAAAATCCCTTATCGCATTAGAAGTTTCCTGTGGCTGGGAGTCAAGGACAGGCTGCTCACTAATGCGGATAGGCACAGAAGGTACTTGGCTGAGTCTGGAGCCTATAGTAGATGCAGAGGCCATGTGGAAACCTTGTGCCATGCTCTGAGGGATTGCCCTAATAGTAAAAAGATTTGGGTGGGGATTCTCCCTCACCACACCCTTCCTTCTTTCACGGCTCATTCTGAAGTTGACTGGTTCTCTGATGGAGCCAATGGGAAGCTATTGGCCAATATGGAGCACGGTGACATTTTCTTCGCTATTATCTGTCACCAAATTTGGAAATGGAGGAATGAGGAGTTATTTGCTAAGAAGACTGTCCTTATTCCTGACTTACTTGATTACTTCTCGAAAAAGCTCGCTGTTATTACAAAAAGCTTTGAAGGAGAGCCCCTTGTTAGACCCTCCCAGGATAAGGTGGTCCATTTAGTTGGTTGGAGTAAGCCCAGAGAAGGGGTTGTGAAGTTGAATACGGATGGCTCCTGCCTTAGCAATGGCAGAATTGCTGCTGGAGGAGTTCTTCGGGATGCTGGTGGCGCTTGGCTGGCTGGGTTTACCCATAATTTGGGGATGGGCTCATCCTTTTCTGCGGAGCTCTGGCGTATTCTGTCGGGTTTAAAACTTGCCATTCGCATGGGTGTTAAGAGGCTATCGGTGGAATCTGATAATTTGGAGGCCATCAACAGGATTTCTGATAACCAGGCTTTTTGTCTTAATAGCCAGAATCTTATCAAAGCTATTTTAAGGCTTCGTCCTGCCTTTGAGGTTCTTAGTTTTTCCCATATTTATAGGGAACAAAACCGCGTGGCGGATCGCTTGGCAGCCGCTAGGCATGGGGGGATGTTAGGTGTTTCTACCTTTTCTGTTCCTCCTCCTTTTCTTTTGTCTACCCTCCTAGAGGATAGGGTTGGGGTCAGCCTTCCTAGACTGATCCCGAGTTAGGTTTTGTCTGTTTGTTTTTCCTTTCCTATTCCTACCAAAAAGAAAAGAAAACAATTGTCTAAATATCTCATAATTAATGTACATTTTCAAATTTTGAGCATCAAAATTTTTTTTTATTTAGCTTCATTTTGAGTTTATATCTAGCACAATCCAAATTCTTCAAGAATAATTGGACGCTTGCAAGTGTAGAGGAGTGGGCAAAAAAATTTAACTTCTTGTTCATCATAATAATAAGGGTAAATTCCAAAAAAAACCTCTGTGGTTTGATGTTGTTCCAAAAAAACCCTTGTGGTTTGTTATTACAAAAAAAAGGACTGTGGTTTGCGCCGTTACCCCGAAAAACGGAAATGGGCTTAACACCGTTAATTTGCTGACGTGGCACAGAGGTAGAGTTGGAAATTCGAATTTTTTTTATTTTTTTTATTTTTTCTCTCTCCTCTTCTTCTCCTTCCTCCTTCTCCTTCTTCTCATTCTTCCTTCTTCTTCCTTCTTCTCCTTCTTCATTCTTCTTCTCCTTCTTCCTTCTTCCTTATTCTTCTTCCCCCTCCTTCTTCTTCTTCTTCTCCTTCTTCCTTCTTCTTCCTTCTTCTTCCTTCTTCTTCTCCTTCTTCCTTATTCTTCTCCTTCTTCCTTATTCTTCTTCCCCCTCCTTCTTCTTCTACCTTTTTTTTCTTTTTTTTTTAAGTTTCGGAAATTTCCAGAAATCTAAAAATTTTCCGGAAATCTGGAAATTTCCAAATTTCTGACGGAAATTTGGAAAATTTCCAGATTTCTGGAAATTTTCCAGATTTCTAGATTTCCAGAAATCTGGATTTCCAGATTTCTTCGGAAATTAAAAAAAAGAATGGAAGAAAAAAAAAAGAAGAAGGAGGAGGAAGAAGAGGAGAGGAAGAAGAAGGAAGAAGAAGGAAGAAGAAGAAGGAGGGGGAAGAAGAAGAAGGAAGAAGAAGAAGGAGGAGGAGGAGGAGAAGGAGAAGGATGAAGAAGAAGGAAGAAGGAGGAGGAGAAGGAGAAGGATGAAGAAGAAGCAAGAATGAGGAGGAGAAGGAGGAAGGAGAAGAAGATGAGAGAGAAAAAAATAAAAAAATAAAAAAAATTTCGAATTTCCAACTCTACCCACGTGCCACGTCAGGAAATTAACGGTGTTAAGCCCATTTCCGTTTTTCGGGTAACGGCGCAAACCACAGTCCTTTTTTTGTAATAACAAACCACAAGGGTTTTTTTTGGAACAACATCAAACCACAGAGGTTTTTTTTGGAATTTACCCTTTTTGTTTTATATTCCTTTGTTTGTTTAGTGTTTTTACTTTCAAAATTCAAGAATATATAATTATTAGAAAATATTAATAAAGTCAAAGAAATGATGATATTGTATATAATGGAAGAATAAAGAACGAAATGATTGAATGTTTTGATGAGATATTACGAGATGAAAATATAGGAACTCATCACCTTAAGCCGATTCAAATAGATATATTGGGTTATTGTAACCTAATGAATAACCAGTATAAGGCAGTAAACATCATCAGCCAATAAGTAGAGCAAATACGTAACCCTATATATATATATATATATATATATCAATAAATAATACTTAATAAATACTACTTACAGGGTTTTGACATGGCAGAATCTTTTTCACAATGGTGGTCTAGTGTATTACGACTCCCTCAAAGTTTGATGAAGTATACGGGGTGGGTTCTGCTGCATTTCATAACCTAAAATATTCCATAAGTATCACATGCAACAAAAGTGTTTCTATCATCTTCTTCTTTTTAAACGACAATAAAAGGGCTTGCATGAGCGAGAAAGCTCATTATTGAAACAATATGGATGTAATAGAGAGAAAGCTAATAAACTTCAGCGAAACGAAGTTTTTTGGAAGAGGAAAGGGAATAAAGTAATGAACTACATCTGATGTCTTTGAGGAAGGAAAAAAGTCAACTTGAATCTTTTTAGGGTTCGATTCTGTAACACCGTTCTTCGCTATCTATCAGTTTATTTCCTCTCCAAATATATGGCCTCTATTTTTAAGTTATGGGTTTCGATTTGTTTGTAGAGCAATCTCTGTAAAAGTTTCTTAGGAACGATGATCACAAGAGAGTGAGAATTAAGAACGGTTATGGTAGAGTTAGAGAGAGAGCTTTTCAGTTGAAAGTACAACCAGGGAAACGAATAGACATGTATGGGAAACTGAACCTTTAGTTAATTAGGATCGAAAACCAAAAAAGGGTAATTTAGTCTTTTCAGAATTAGGGGTCCTACGTTTTTAAATAGAATAGTTGAAATAAGGGTGACATGGCGCGTTGACTGGCATTGATCGGTCATTTTCACCGGCTGTACACCACAGTGGGAGGTCACCCCTAAGTTCGTACATGTTAGTGAGCCAATTTGAAGGTTGTACACTAAAGTGTGAAATAGGACAAATGTTGTACACCATTGATAAAATTTACCCGGATAAGTAAACATGAAAAGTACGCAAACAAGCTTGATTGATCGAAATGAACGAAATTCGGTTTAATATCCTATGCATTCACCTCCTCCAGTTCTGCAGTCTTCTATGGACTCACTCTCATCTAGGACTGTAAATGAGCAGAGCCGCTCATGAGTAGCTCGGTGACTGGCTCGATAAAAGCTCGGCTCGACTCGGCTCGATTTGTAAACGATCCGCTCGTGAACATGATTTACTGGCTCGGTTTGTAAACGAGCCGAGCTTGAACAGGCCAAAGCTCGGCTCGAAAGCTCGCGAGCAGGCTCGATTAGAACATTTATGAACAAATTTTAGTTTTGTAGAAAACTATATAGTTTTGTGTTAGTTCACAAATATCTAAACTTAATATTATTTCATTTGCTATTAGATGAGTTCGTTCACAAACATAATAAATGAGTAATAGACGAACTATTTGTAAGCATCTTGTTTATTTATTCATGAACTTTGCTTGTGAGCTTGTTTATGTACACAATTAAAGAGTTATTTGCGAGCAAACTTCACAAATATAATTAACGATTTACTCACAAAAAATTCATGGTTAGATAATTTTCTTAATGAACCAAGTCCAAAGAGGATTTTGGGCTCGAAACAAGCTCGAAGCTCAGCTCAAGCTCGTTGAGCAAGCCAAAGCTCGGCTCGTTAATTTTATAACAAGCTCAGCTCGGGCTCGAGCTCGTTAATTTTATAGCGAACCAAGCTTGAACAGGCCAAAACTCGGCTCGGCTCGGCTCGATTACAGTCCTACTCTCATCCTTTTGCTTTTCTTTGGACTCACTCTCATCGCTTTTCCCCATTTGCTTTTGCCTCCCCTTCAATAACCAAGAGACTTTGCAATCTGTCCAAGATTATTACTATAAACCAGAGGAGATGAAGAGAATAAGCAATTTCTCTGAATTAGAGGAGATGAAGAAAATAGGCAATAACCTAAAAGATCAATAAGAAATATGGGTAGCTTTAGGACCTTCGCCATGAAAAGGAAATCATTGACAATGAATGAGTAGGCGATAATCACTATTAATGGTAGCAAAAAATGCTTTGGTTCTGACAAATTAGGGTTTGAGAAAAAGAGAGAGAAGGAAAAGTGAAGAAGAGAGAACAACATAAAGAGATAGAAAAGAGGAAAGGGGGAATAAAATGGTTGTTAGAAAAATGGCTTTGAAAGTGTGGGGTATATTTGTCTTTAGGCACTTTGCTCTCAAGAGCACTTTTACAATCCCACATGGGAAACATACAACCCTTTGAGTGGGTATATATAGAATTGGGCTTTAGAAGCCTTTAAATTGTGTTAAGTGATTTTTAGCAAATATACCACACACGCGCGCTCGCTCGTTCGCGCGATGCCCGCCCATCCCGACTGGACTGGGCCCAAATTTTATTTTATTTTTTATCCATTTTAACTTCTTTGAATTTTTCTTCAACATTTTAATTAGTCAAAAACAGAACCTTATTTATCTCCTGGTCTCAATCCACGTTCTAACGTGTATATGAACGTTCTAACGTTCATATTTCTGTAGCCTATAAATACAACAAGGTTCCAGCTTTGAAGATACAGTTTTTCCTTTTTATCTCTTCAATCAAACTTTCTGGGCAATTAAAAATACTCTCTTGTTGTTCCATCATCTTCGACTTTGAGTGCATAAGTCCGAAGGTTTCTGTGTTAACCTTGGGACCAGAATTACAGATTGCACATCGGTCTGCCGAAATCGCTTTCAAAGAAGTGGCCTCCGCCACGGCACAGTTCGATTTCCGTTCTTAAATTCCAATCGTTTTTTCCTATAACCCTTATCTATTTCCTATAATTTGAAAGCGAGTTTCTATTTCGCAATCATGTCTCCCTTAATTGCAAAATCCCTTCCTGACCACTCCAAACTTGAA
Organism: Euphorbia lathyris; assembly: GCF_963576675.1. Lineage (NCBI taxonomy): Eukaryota > Viridiplantae > Streptophyta > Magnoliopsida > Malpighiales > Euphorbiaceae > Euphorbia > Euphorbia lathyris. The sequence goes on from NC_088917.1 coordinate 30,731,740, forward strand.
CCTCTCGACGGTCTTAATTACAAAAGATGGTCGCAGAAAATTCTGATTTTCTTTGAACAACTCGAACTGGACTATGTTGTTGTCCAAGATCCACCCTCTGACCCAAATGATCCTGCCATGTCTCTGATTGTTCAGCAGTATGACACCCGATCTGTAAAATACGAAAAAGACAACAAAACAGTTAGGGGTCATCTCCTAAATCATATGTCGAACCCACTGTTCGATATTTTTGTCAATAAAAGGTCTGCCAAAGAAATTTGGGATACCCTGAAAGAAAAATACGGGTTTGATGATGTAGGTAAACGTAAATACGTGGTTGGAAGATGGCTCAATTATCAAATGGTTGATGAAAAACCCATCATTGACCAGATTCATGAATATGAGAATCTAGTTGCTAAAGTTCTGGGTGAAGGCATGACAATGTCTGATTTGCTGCAAGCCAATATCCTCCTGGAAAAATTTCCACCCTCCTTGAGTGATTTCAGAAACCATTTGAAGCACAAGAAAAAGGACTTCAGTCTCTAGGAGCTTGTCAGCCACATGAGAACTGAAGAAGCAAATAGAATGAAAGATAAGCAACTTTCCTCAAAATCTGTTTCAATTAATGCTAATATTGTTGAATCCACTGTGGTGCCAAAAGACATGACCAAAGGACCCTCAACCAAATTTCAAAAAAGGCTCAAACCAGAACAAGCCTTTCAAGAAGAATGGAAGAATTCAGAAGAGGAAAGTAGTGGAATGTTTTGTGTGTGGTAAACCTGGCCACAAGGCATTTCAGTGCTACCAAAGGAAGAACCAACAACATACCAATCAGAATCCAAACAACAGAGCTGCTCCACAATCCAATCTGGTGGAAAATGAAGAAATTATTGCTGCTGTTGTGGTTGAAGCTAATTTGGTTGAAAACAAAACGGACTAGGTTCTGGATACTGGAGCTACAAGGCACTTATGCTCAAACAAGGACCTGTTTAATCACTTTGAGGACGCTACCGATGGGGAATGCGTCTACATGGGAAACACCACTACTGCTGGTGTTGTCGGTAAAGGAACATTTTTAATTAAGTTAACTTCTGGAAAAAGCTTGTCTTTAAATAATGTGTTGTATGTGCATGCTCTTCGTAGAAATCTTATTTCTGGTAACTTGCTAAATAAGGCTGGTTTAAAAATTATTTTTGAGGCTGATAAGGTTATTCTCACTAGGAATGGGACTTTTGTTGGAAAAGGGTACCTAGCTGATGGCCTCTTTATTTTGAACACTGTCCATGTGAATTCTGTTGGAATTAATGCAACTACATCTGCTTCTGTTTACTTGAGTGAATCCATTGATTTGTGGCATGGTAGATTAGGACATGTAAATTTTGCTTCCATTAAAAAATTGGGAAATATGCATGTTATAAATGTCACTAATTCTGAAATTAATTCCAAATGCTCTATATGTGTGGAAGCAAAATTTGCAAAGAAACCTTTCTTACCTGTTGAGAGTAGAAGTACAGAACTGCTTGGTTTAATTCACTCTGATTTGGCTGATTTTAAAAATTCTGTTAGCAAAGGTGGCAAAAGATATTACATTACTTTTGTTGATGATTTCTCTAGATATACCAAAGTGTATTTATTGAAATCAAAAGATGAGGCTAAGCATATGTTTATTAAGTTTAAATCAGAGGTAGAAAATCAATTAGATAAGAAAATAAAAAGGCTTAGGTCCGATAGGGGAGGTGAGTATGGAACCTTTTTTCCGAAGTCATTTTGTGAGAATAATGGCATTGTACATGAGACTAGTGCACCATATACACCTCAACAAAACAGTATAGCTGAAAGGAAAAATAGAACTCTCAAAGAGATGATGAATGCCATGTTAATTAGTTCTGGGTTATCTGATAACATGTGGGGGGAAGCTGTCTTATCTGCATGTTATATTCTGAATAGGGTTCCTCATAAAAAGTTAGATAAAACTCCTTATGAACTGTGGAAGGGTTTTGCACCCAATTTGAATTTTTTGAGAGTTTGGGGTTGTCTTTAGAAAGCCAAACATAGGATCCAAGACCTTTGATTGTGTTTTCATTGGTTATGCCTCAAATAGTGCCGCTTATAGGTTCATGAATCTGAACGACTATAGCATATGTGAATCTAGAGATGTAGTGTTTTTTGAAAACGTCTTTCTCCTAAAGAAAGACAAACAGTGTGATGCAACTAGTGCTTCTACTTCATTACCTATTCCTACTCCAATTGCGTCTACTTCATCTCTACCTCAGGATGAGAATGAAAATGATGTTGCTTTTGAACCTAGGAGAAGCAAAAGAAGAAGAATAGAAAATAGCTTTGGACTAGATTTCATTTCAGCCTTTCTATTAGAAAATCCAGATAACATTACTGATGAGATTATGTCTGCCTATCTAATAGAAGAAGACCCAAAAACATATAAAGAAGCTGTCACTTCTATAGATGCTGATTTTTGGAAAGAATCTATTAAGAGTGAAATAGGTTCCATTATGGCCAACCATACATGGGAATTAGTTAATCTGCCAAAAGGCTCTAGACCTATAAGGTGTAAATGGATATTTAAACGAAAATTGAGGCCTGACGGATCCATTGAAAAATTTAAGGCTAGATTAGTTGTAGTGGGTTATAGTCAAAAGAAAGGAACTGACTATTTTGATACTTACTCTCCTGTTACTAAAATCTCTACTATTAGAGTTCTGATTGCAATTGCAGCAATTCATAACCTGGTGATACATAAAATGGATGTAAAGACGACATTTCTAATTGGGGATTTAGAAGAGGAGATCTATGTACACCAACCAGAAGGACACGTCATACCTGGACACGAGGACAAAATGTGCAAATTGAGAAAGTCACTCTATGGGTTGAAACAAGCATCCAAGCAATGGTATGAAAAATTTAAATGTGTTTTACTTTCCCATGGGTATGTGGTTAATGGATCGGATACATGTGTCTATTCTAAGTCTTGTGATTCGAATTATGTGATTATATGCCTATATGTAGATGACATGCTTATCTTAGGGACAAGCTTAGATATGGTTAATGACACAAAATCCTTTCTATCTTCTCACTTTGACATGAAAGACATGGGAGAAGCGGATGTAATTCTTGGCATAAAAATTACTAAGACAGAAAATGGTTTCTCATTATGACAATCACATTATGTTGAAAAATTGTTGAAAAAATTTAACAGTTTTGATGTAGTTCCAGCTAGAACTCCTTATGATCCTAGTGTAAATTTAACAAGTAATAAGGGAGGAAATAGTGTCTCCCAAGAGGAATAAGCTAAGATCATAGGTAGTGTAATGTTCCTAATGAACCATACTAGACCTGACATAGCCTATGCTGTTAGTAGATTGAGTAGATATACTCACTGTCCAAATAATGAACACTAGAGTGCACTTTATCGCTTACTGAAATACTTAAAAGGTACCATGAATTATTGTTTGCACTTTACTAAATTTTCTGCTGTTTTAGAAGGATATACTGATGCAAATTGGGTATCTAACAATGATAAGGTGAGTTCCACCAGTGGCTATGTGTTTGTTCTAGGTGGTGGTGCAGTGTCTTGGAAATCATCCAAGCAAACATGTATTGCTCGATCAACCATGAAATCAGAATTTATAGCTCTTGAATTGGCTAGTCAAGAAGCAGAATGGTTGAGGGCTCTTGTAGCAGATGTTCCATTGTGGGGGAATTCTTCTGCACCCATTTCAATGCATTGTGATTCACAGGCAGCTATCGGTGCTGCAAAGAATAGTGTCTACAATGGAAAGAGAAGACCTATTCGCATTAGACATGGAATTTTGAAACAACTCTTGAAGAATGGGGTAATTGCCTTAGACTATGTGAGGTCGGAAAAGAATCTAGCAGATCCTTTTACCAAAGGGTTACCTAGAAGAGTTGTACTTGAGTCATCGAGGGGAATGGGACTAAAGCCTGTTGAATAAAGGAAATATGGTGGAAACCATTCGTGGTCAAACGAAGCCATATTGTCCTTGCTATGCACTATACTTCTCCCATTCCTATGGCAAATAATAGTGCGTGTGTTATCCATAGCCCGATTAAGTGGTGGTTCATGATCATGGACTTGATGGATGTGTTTTGAAGGTTGAGTTACGAGAAACTCTTAATGATCTCAAATTGAGATCACCTATTTGAGTGTGGAGGTGGGCCGCCTTCTATGAAAGACTTAGGCAGTCTTTCTAGAGCACTCATGAGACCCAAGGTGTACGCATGGCCTTCAAAAGCGTTGTAATGTTTTATCGCGGAACAGCTAAAGTTTTTAAGGTTATTTACGTGTTGTGGGGGTCTCAGATGAATTTTAGAAGTTCAAGAGCAATTCACTTCTAAAACGTCACTCTGTTGCCTCATCTCACTACGTATCAATTCAATAGAAAGACATTGATACTTAAGTTTTCATAACCTTATCCTACTCCTTTTATTTGCCCAGAAAATTATCTTCTTTGTACTATTTTAAAATCGTTTTTTATAAAGCCTTTTGTGGGGGATTGTTAGAAAAATGGCTTTGGTGTTGAATAAAAATGGCTTTGAAAGTGTGGGGTATATTTGTCTTTAAGCACTTTGCTCTCAAGAGCACTTTTACAATCCCACATTGGAAACATACAACCCTTTGAGTGGGTATATATAGAATTGGGCTTTAGAAGCCTTTAAATTGTGTTAAATGGTTTTTAGCAAATATACCACACGCGCGTGCTCGCTCGTTCGTTCGCGCGACGCCCGATTGGACTAGGCCCGAATTTTATTTTATTTTTTATCCGTTTTAACTTCTTTGAATTTTTCTTCAACATTTTAATTAGTAAAAAACAGAACATTATTTATCTCCTGGTCTCACTCCACGTTCTAACGTGTATATGAACGTTCTAACGTTCATATTTCTATAGCCTATAAATACAACAAGGTTCCAGCTTTGAAGATACAGTTTTTCCTTTTTATCTCTTCAATCAAACTTTCTAGGCAATTAAAAATACTCTCTTGTTGTTCCATCATCTTCGACTTTGAGTGCACAAGTTCGAAGGTTTCTGTGTTAACCTTGGGGAGCGACCGGAATTACAGATTGCACCTCGGTCTGCCGAAATCGCTTTCAAGGCAGTGGCCTCCGCCACGGCACAGTTCAATTTCTGTTCTTAAATTCCAATCGGTTTTTTCTGTAACCCTTATCTATTTCCTACAATGGTATAGTTCTTAATTTTAGGTTTTGGGTTTTGGGTGCGCGTTTAACTTTGGGAAAATTTTTACTCCGCCCGCAAAAGTTAGAAATTTTAGATTTTGGTTTACTCACAACAATGACAGTGAAATTTAGTAAGTGTCATCTGAAATTGATGGACATTTGGGGTTAAAATCAGATTTTTATGGGACGATAGACGTGTGTCATCGTAAAACCACATCTAATTTGAGGTTTTTTACACTTAAGTTTTTAGATAACAGAAGTTTAAAAAACTGTCGCCAAAAACAATCAAATGACAGAAAAAAAAGTATATCATGTATCTTGTGTCATTTGGAGGGGTAAATGACGTAGTGCTCGTATTTTTCACTATATGAATGTTATCATGTTTTTCTTCATTGAAAGAGAGGAGTTTAAATTTGTTTACTATCACATAGATATGATTGAAAGATATTATGAAGTCATTCTTAAAGAAAAACACTTCGAAATCGATTATGATAGAGTTTTGTTTCTTATCGTTCTGTGAAAAACAATTTCAAATACTGTTTGCTATTATTTTGTTATGAGCTATTATATTGAAGAAGTATATTCAAATTTATTGGTTGAAATGAGTAATTGGAATTATTTTATGGGTGATAACTGAAGTTATTAATTACTTATGATCAATTAAGAGACATGTGGAAGGTGTGGTATTTTTGTTAATTAAGGAAATGGATAGAGTTTGGGTTGTTTAGTCATCAAAGTCCTTGGGGAATCTGTATGTGATAATACAAACTTCAGATCACAATTCATTTCTGGTGTGTTTTGAGGACAATTGGACCAAGATTTCTTCTCTTTAATGTTGTTGTCTGTTTCAAAAGGGAAAGCTACATCCATACCCTTGACTTGAGTTTATGATTATCCAAAATGGACCCATACTCTCTTTCACAAACTGCAATATGCATTCAATTCACTTGATAACAAAGTGGCCCACAATTTTCTCAGATCATATTAGATTATCACAAATGAATACGCAACTCAAGAATCCTACTCAGTTCTTCTTTTATTGGATGATGTAACCTAACTATCACGTATTTAGTAGATAAAAGATACATCAAAAGAGCTAAAATGCTATTTTACTCTTTAACATTGTTTTTTATAGTGTTTATATACCTTCTTTAAGCACATATTTCATTGTTATTTGAAAATAATGTGAAACTCGTTTAATCAAATTATTGCACTTGAATTTCAACAGATTTAATTATAGTTTCACATAAGTTTCACACAGTTTTATTAAATTTCACCTCAATATGAAAATCGTTGAAACTGACTGTAATTCATGTAAAACTGATTTGAACTATTGTGAAACATTAACTTCAAGGCTTCATCAAGTTAAAGTTGAGTTTCGAGTTCAACACGTTTAAATACAGGGTGAAACTAGAGAAAAACTCATTGAACCTATTAACTTCAATGTTTCGTCAAATTACACTTGAGTTTCAATATGTTTAAATGCAGTTTCATATGAATTTACTCTGTTTCACCTCATGTAAAACTTGGTGAAACTAGTTGAAACTCATATAAAACCGATTGAGACTATTATGAAACATTAACTTCAAGGTTTTATCAAATTAAACTTGAGTTTCAACATGTTTAAATGCAACCGCCACATGAATTTCACCTACTTTCACCTCATGGAATGAAACTGGTTGAAGTTCATGTAACTATTCTGTTGGTAGCTCATAATATCAAAGGGGCTTATCCCGGAATGGAGCGGAGAGGAGCCAAAGGATCGAAGCGCATCGAGCGGAATGGATTGAGTAATTTTATTACACACTATAAATACATGTAAATTGTATCTCTTTTACACGATCAATAAGAAAGAAAACCGTTCATCGCTCCCAGAGACGTAGGTAATTAAAAACTGCCGAACTTCGTTAACAAATCCTTAGTGTTCGATCTATGCTTGATTAATTCTGTTTTATTTAGCTTCGTTTTTCAATATATTCTAAAACACTAAGTTCAAGGTTTCATCAAATTAAACTTGAACTTCAACAGACTTAAATTATGGGTGTATATGATCAGTTAACCAATCTATTAAGGTTAATTCGATCAGTTAATCATTTAATTGGGGTTTTAAAGATATTAACCATACACTGATCTGCTAAAATAGGTTAACCAATTATTTTGATCAGTTAATTTTTTATTTTGATTTCTAACTATTAGTAAATAAAAATAAAAAAAATAATAATAAGAGAATTCTATATAAATATACCGAATGACCGCAGTTTGCCCAAAAGAAAAACGATGAGAATAAAGACCACTACCTACGCCACAAAATTGCTATGCAATGTCAAAAGGGTAAACAACGGTAAGAACTAATAGAAAGAAGCCACTATACTGACATTGGGATACAAAAAAAAAAAACAAAGCGTTATTTATAATACAACAAAACCCATTTTTACTTGAAAAATAATCAAAAGATGTGCAAATTTTTTATTAGGAATTCATCTTCATCTTTGATTATGAATTCTATAAGCAAACTTTTGACGATTTTTTATAAGTAAATGTGCAGTTATTGGTTTCAATAAAAGATCTGCAGTTATGAAATCGTCCAGTTTCTCTCTCTCGCCATGAACTGTGTGCCACCGCCTGAAATTAATTCACTGGATGAAGAGCCACCGCCTGCACCATCGGAGATTAGCCCCGAGAAACCGAACCGTAGTCACAAGAAGGTGAAGGGGGTCGACGGAAGCCCTGAGTCAGCAGGGCTGGCGGAAACGTTTTCGTCTCCAATCCGCCGGAAAAAAACTTGGAAGGAATCCCTTCTTGGGCAAAACCAGGAAGATGAGGCTATGGATTTCGTACCAGAAACGAATGTGTTTCTTGAGGACAGCAGAGAAGATTTATCCTCAGATATTGAAGGGGATGAAGGAGAAGATGAAGAGGATCCTAAATGCCCCTCAATCCGGCTATCGGCTGAGGAGAAAAAGCGACTTTGGGAGCCATGGAGATCCTCTCTTATCATCAAGGTATTAGGGAGAAAGGTAGGCTTCCGATTCCTGGACTCAAAAATTAAATTCCTATGGGCTAAACAGGGAACTGTGACATTGATAGATTTGTCGAATGATTTCTACATTGTGAAATTCTCAAACATGGAAGACTGTGATAGAGCTCTGTATGGAGGACCCTATTTCATTTCTGACCACATCATGACCGTCCAACCATGGAGGCCTAACTTCGATCCTCTAGATGCAGATGTTCACAAAGTTATAACTTGGATTCGATTCCCACGATTGCCGATTGAATATTACAATTTGCTCTTCCTAACGAAGCTGGGAGCTATGGTAGGAGATGTCAAGTACGTTGACAAAACAACCATCTCTATGGAACGGGGGAAGTTCGCCCGTGTGTGTGTGGAGGTAGACCTGAAGAAACCTTTACTGGCTAAGTTCAAACTCCGGTAGAGAATCTATCCGATAGAGTATGAAGGCTTGCACACAATCTGTTTTGGATGTGGTAAACATGGACATTTCCATGACAGATGCCCCTCTGCGGAGGGTGAAGCAAATACGAGAGAAGAGCATATTGAGAAGAGAACTAACATCGACAAAGTCATCTGAGACGAGGTGGCTAATGACTATGGTCCTTGGATGATAGCAAAGAAACCTATTGGGAGACGAACCAAAGCCCCCCCAAAGACTCTACAGCAACAGCCTGACACGGGTCTCCTAAACACAAAGGAAAATCCGGTTGAAGCTCCACAAACAGAGGTAGCAGGCATCCAAAAACATATGGCTGACAAAAAAAGTACCGAGGAAGGGGACCAACCAGCTAAAGAAGGTAGTGGTTCAAGATTTCTTGTACTGAATGATATTGAGAAGGAAGAAAGACCAAAGGCAGGACAGGAAGCTCCGACCCCTCCGGATAAGAATGAGTACCCATCAGGGGATGAGGGAACTACATCTGTTACACCTAGCAACCATAAGACGCCTAGTTGCAAGCCGGATCCACCCAATATCCCGAAGCCGTATGATAACACCAAAAGTGGTGCTCCAAGCTTCAGGAAGCAAGTCAACTCCGAAAGGCAAAAGGCTCTTGAAAAAAGATTAAAAGGCTCTAGAAATGGCTCCATCTCTATTAAAGCTGGAGGTGGTTCCAAACTCTCTGCATAAGTGGTTGCCCCCTTTTATCCCTTATTTGTATGGATTGTTTATGCTGGAATGTCAGGGGTGCGGCTAGCAAAGCAACACGCCTCCACCTCAAGGACCTCCGAAGAATTCATAAACCGTCGATGTTCGTTCTCATTGAAACAAAAGTTAGTGGGTTGAAAGCCCATAAAATAGTTGACAGATTTAAAGGTTGGGATTGCTGTCGGTCCGAAGCTAGCGGGCGTTCAGGGGGCATTTGGGTCTTTTGGAGGCATTCTACGCTTCAGGTTAGTATCATCCATGTTCATCACCAATTTGTTCATTGTGAGATTAGCCAAAATGGTAAATTTTTGTGTTTTGCTTCCTTCGTGTATGCCTCGCCTTCCCTTCTAGACAGAAATATTCTTTGGGACAGATTACAACACTTGAGCAGTTCCATCTCGAACGCTTGGTTCGTTATGAGGGATTTCAATGATATAGGTAATTTAGAGGACCAAAAAGGGGGTAGCCAGCAGTATTGTCGAAGAGCTATCAACCATAAAAGGTGGATGGATGATTGTGGGATTATGGACTTGGGGTTCTCGGGTTCCAGGTTCACGTGGAGACGTCGATGTCTTTCGGTCAGATTGGACAAGGCTTATGGCAATGTGGCTAGTAGAACATCTTTCCCAGAGGCCTTGGTCATCAAATAGCCGTTTCGGCATTCTGATCACGCGCCTATCCTCTTTAGAATGAATGGTCTGGTTGGGAAACACGAACTCCGCCCTTTCCGTTACATTATGGCTTGGGAGGAGCACAACGACTTCAAAAGAGTTGTCCGCCAGTCTTGGGATATGCAGGAGAATCCGGTTTGGGCTGCAGCAAAGTTCAAGAACAATGTGAAGGTCTGGAATAGAGACGTCTTCCAGAATATTTTCTACAGAAAGCAGAAGTTGTTGAATCGCTTGGCTGGGATTCAACGTGTCATCTGTAACAGGTTCAATGAGAACTTAGCCATGCTGGAGAGATCCCTCCAGAATGAACTGACTGTCGTGTTGAGACAGGAGGAGCTCCTGTGGTTCCAGAAATCCAGAAAGCAGTGGCTCACGCAAGGGGACCGCAATACCAAATACTTTCACCTCTCAACCATTATTAGGAGAAAGCAAAATAAAATTGAAGCACTCCAATTGGAGAATGGGAACTGGATATATGAGTTGGATGCCATTAGAAATCATGCTCTAAGTTTCTACAAACATCTATTTTTTGAGGACCATCCTGTGCCTAGCGAAAGATGCACCACCCGTACTTCTTTCCCTCCTTTGGCGGCTAGCGATTCTGCAGCAATCTTCAGACAGGTCTCAGTTGAGGACATTCGGCGAGCCATGTTTGATATGAGCCAAAATAAGGCTCCCGGGGTTGATGGTCTTTCGGCGGTTTTCTATCAAAATCATTGGGAAATCGTCCAAGATAGTGTGTGTTCCTTTGTCTTGAAGTGTTTCTCTGGGTCAGAAAACATATCATCTATCAATCAAACCTTGCTCATGCTTATCCCTAAAGTTACCAACCCTGTTTCTTTGCTTCAGTTCCGACCTATTAGCTTGTGTAATGTCATATATAAGCTGGTTACAAAGGTGATTGCTAATAGACTCCAACTACTCCTCCCCAAAATTGTCGCCCCTACTCAGTGCAGCTTTGTTCCAGGAAGACAAATCACCGACAACATCATCATTGCACAAGAGGTGATACACTCTATGCGAAGGAAAAAAGGTAAAAAGGGTTTGTGGCTATCAAAATTGATCCTGAAAAAGCCTATGAGAGGCTAAATTGGGACTTTGTGGTAGATACTATGCAGTGTGCAGACATCCCGGTGTATTGGCAAACAATTATAAACAGCTGCTTATATACTAGCACTATGCAGGTTTTGATTAATGGTGAGATGACCGACTCCTTTGCTCCATCTCGGGGAGTCCGCCAAGGAGACCCCATGTCCCCGTATATCTTCGTGCTTTGTATGGCTCGTCTGGATCACTTACTGCGAGATGTCGTCGATACTAAACAGTTGAAACCGATCAAGCTCGTTCGAAACGGACCTGAGATCAGCCACCTATTCTTCGTTGACGACATCATGATTTTTTTAGAGGCGGAGGTCTCCCAGATAACCCAGTTCATGCAGCTGATGGATTTGTTCTGTGCTTCCTCTGGCCAGAAAATTAATCTCCACAAGTCAAAGCTTTGTGTTTCTAAAAACGTGTCTGCTAGCCTTGCCCAGACACTAAGCAATGCTTGCAAAATACCTCTAACCAGCTGCCTGGGAAAGTACTTAGGAGTTCCTCTCCTCCATGACAGGGCTAATCTAACAACTTTTGCTGAAATTGTGAACAGAATGCAGGTGAAGCTGAGTTCCTGGAAAGCGGATTCCCTTTCCTTAGCGGGAAGAACAACCTTAATCCAAGCCGTCACTTCGGCAGCCCCCAACCACATCATACAAACAAATATGATTCCAACTGGCATCCAGAACAAGATGGATAAACTGAATAGAAACTTCCTTTGGGGTAGCACGGCTCAGAAACAGAAGCTCCACCTTATCCCTTGGGATACTGTCTGTAAACCCAAAGATCTTGGGGGTATTGGCATCCGGAAAGCTAGAGACAACAACAAAATTCTTTTAATGAAGCTTCTCTGGCGACTCTGGAAAGAGCCAGATTCTTTTTGGGCGTTAGTTCTGTCTTCCAAATACAAGAAGGATCTGATCTTCGGGGGGACCAAAAAGCTGACCAACAATAGGTCCTATTTATGGAGAAGCATTCATGAGGTCTTCGATGATTTCTTCTCTAGATTAGCTTGGAGCATTGGGTATGGTAGATCGATTGCATTTTGGGATGATATTTGGTTGGATAACCTTCGGTTGAGAGAGATGTCTATCAACCCAATCGCGGATGAAATATCGAATTTTAAGGTTGCCGATTTCTTAACTAACAGCGGACAATGGGACTGGGGTAGACTGGAAGGTATGTTCGATGAAAAGGTGTTGCTGCGGTTGCATTGTGTACTTTGGAAAAGAGATGAGGGGTTAAGGGACATGCCAAGATGGAGATCATCAGCCTCGGGTTTGTTTTCCTGTAAGTCTGCTTATAACCTCCTTATTAATAGGGATACAGAGAACGCAACTGATAAGGTGTTTCAGACTCTTTGGAAGTTAAAGATTCCCCATCGCTTTAAGACCTTTGCTTGGATTGCTGCTCATGGCCGTTTGATGACGAACATGGAGCGCCATAGATGGCATAGCATCGATAGTGGGTTCTGTGTTTGGTGCAAATAGGCGGACGAAAGTGTCTGCCACGCCCTCCGCGACTGTCAAGTTAGTGCTAATACATGGAGAGAGATTTTCCCCCTTAATGTTTCTGCCAAATTTTTTGAACAAGCTGACGAAAACTGGTTCGCTGCCACCCTTGCTAAATCGGATGAGTTTTTCCAAGTCCAAAATTGGCGAGCCAAGTTCGTCGTCGCGGCGGCTACTCTTTGGGAATGGCGTAATAAATCAGTGTTCCAGTCAGATTTTTCTACTCCGCAGGATAAGGGGATGAGTATAAAAAGTAGGTGGCAGGAAATTGAGAATTGCTGGTCTGACAATTCAGACCCGCACCTACTCCCGGAGAGGTCGACTATGTGGATTGGTTGGTCTAAACCCAAGCCGGGGTTTTGGAAACTTAATTCTGATGGGTCAAGGAAGACAGACTCAAGGGCCATTATGGCAGGGGGCGTTATTCGAGACGAAGAGGGAAGGTGGTGCAGCGGTTTCCTCCAGAACATAGGGATTGGAAGTTCCCTGGAGGCGGAAATTTGGAGAATTTTGTCGGGCTTGAGAATCGCTTATGAAATGCAGGTTACGAAGCTGATAGTTGAGTCTGATTGCCTGGAGGCTGTGAACTTGATCCTGAGGGACTGCCCGTTACATCATCCGTCCCGCATCCTGATCTGGAATATACAGCAGTTCTTAACCCAGTTTGAGGAGCTCGAAATCTGTCACACTCATCGCGAAGGCAACAAAAGTGCAGATTGTTTGGCGATATGGGCTCATGGCTTCCCGCCGGAATTGTGCACCCTCGAGCAAGCTCCCTTGGAAGTTCAGAACTTCCTTCACCAAGACTATATGGGATTATCTTCCCTAAGGAATATAGCTGCTTAGTGTAGCCGAGTCCGTGTCTTTTTTTCTCTGCTGGTTTTTTTGTTCTGTTGTTGTAATTTCTATTGCTCTTCAACCAAAAAAAAGATCTGCAGTTATTGGTAGGAGAGAAATCGTGGGAGGTGAAAACCGTATATTAATATAATCTAAAATTAAGGGATGTGTTCTTTTGACATATTGAATATAGGATTAGGAGTATTTGATATAAAAATAATAATTTCATCACTTTCACATATATATAAATTTTATCAGGCTTATGAGTTTCTTGTAATTGTCCCTAAATATAAATCATCTTTTAAGTTGTTATGTGACCTTAAGACGCATTGCCTGCTATCCTCCTTTTCCTAAACTTTGTATTTCTTTTTATAAAAAACAAATTCATGATTAAATATTAATAATTATTAGTTGTAACAAGTTATTTTTATCTCTTTCCTTCTCTCTTAGATATATTTGTAGGGGTTGTATTGCATTAAAAAAATTTAAAAAACTTTTAGTAAATTTTTAAAGTGATTGGGTTTATAGATTTTGATAAATTTTTAATAATTTTTTAGGGTAATAAAAAAATCTCTTAAAAAATTAAAATAGATTCGTTATATATGTTTTTAATTTATTTGAATTATTTTTTAACATAAATTTATAATAATCACATATATAATTATTTAAAATATAAGTCTACCAACGGGTAAAGTTGTAAAAAACGTTAGGTGTTAGTTGGGCGGAGAAACCCTTCAAAGATTAATCGAGAATTAGTTGGGAATTAATTGAATTTGTATTTTTATATTTTTTATTTATTAATCAACAAATTTTTATATAAATTCAATAAAGAAGCCATCGTGTATCTAAAGAAGGAAGGAAACTTGTTTTGAACCCGGATAGATGGATGCATGTAAGTCTAAACATCTTCCTTTTGACGAGCCAAAGACGGGCGAGCCGAACCTTCATTAGCTTACCTTAGGCGGGAATGGAATAACTGGAGCGCCGACCTATCATTTCCTTCCCTTCTTGTCCTACTTTCCCTCTAAATCCATTTTTTCAAGTATCTTACCTGCCTTTTCCCACTTAGTGTCTCTTCTAGCTGGTGGCTAAGGCTATTGAGTTGAATTTAGCCATCTATGCAAGATAAAGGAATCAAATCCCAAAGAATCAAGTTCTATTCTAGGGTGTATTGAAAGGGAAGATAGACTACAAGGTACGAGTGGAATAAAAGAAGAATGTAAGGAAGAAAAAATTGTTTGCAAGCAAGCTCTTAATAGGGCAGTATCTGTACCTCTATGTGGTATGTGGTGTCTTCATCCCCCGTAGCTGTATTAGTAGTCCCTGGTAGTGGGAGCTTTCCCCAATGAGGGAAGCCTTTCAAATCTCCTTCAAGCAAGTAAAAGCTAGCAGTTGTAGGGTAAACCCTTTCGTCAGCCATGAGAAAGTGAGTTCTTTTTTAGTCAGTTCAGAAAAAGAAAGTGTCATCTGCCCTTGTGTTATGAATAAGACAGTCTCCTAGCTCACACCTTAGTGATATCGCTTACCTGGCTACTATTAGCTACCTAGCTCCTTAGACCGGTATAGGTTAGTTGAGTTGACTATTTTCAAGTGCCATGTGTAGACACCGAGTCGGAGGACCTGTGACGAAAACCTGTAACAAGACGGTCGAAGCGGTTGGTTCCGGAAGTTTTAAAACAAAAATATATAATAAAAAGGGAAGAAGTTAATGGGAATCGCGGTCGTCAAGTGGACGGCTCGCGAGTGCTCAGTGACGTGGTGCGAACGCCTAGCGGCAGCCGACGCGTGTCCGATGACAGTTGGACGCGCGCCCGGCAGCGCGGGACGCACGCTTGACGTCTACTGGGCGCGCGCGCCCGACAGCGCGGGGCGCACGCCCGACGGCCGCTGGGCGCGCACGCCCGGCAGCCTCTGGGCGAGCGCCCAACGACGTTGGGCGAACGCCCAACGGGCGTTGGGCGAACGCCCAACCTTCATTGGGCGGACGCCCAACGTGAACGCTCAACCTTCGTTGGGCGGACGCCCAACGTGAACGCCCAACCTTCGTTGGGCGGACGCCCAACGTGGTTGGGCGAACGCCCAACTTTTGTTGGGCGGACGCCCAACGCATGTTGGGCGTCGCCCAACTGAAGTTGGGCGTTCGCCCAACTCGCCCAACTCAAGTTGGGCGTTCGCCCAACCTACTTTGGGCGACGCCCAATCTTAATCGGGCGTCGCCCAAAGTTTCCGGGATCCGTTCCTATATAAGGCACGGATCCCCATGCATTTTAGAGGGAGGAATTTTTGGAGCTTTCTCACTCTAGACATTTTTAGAGTGAGAAAGTCAATTTTTTGGAGAAAATATTTTTTTTCCCAAAAAAATCCAAATTTTTCAAAGTTGAATATTTTATCGAAAACACAAAAAACACCGGAAAATCACGATTCGCGGAATCAACCGACTTCGACTGTCAGATACCGATCTTGAGGTATTATCTGAGGACTAGACTCGTTTTATTTTATTTAATTTATTTCCTTTATTTATTTATTTTTATGTTATAATTTTATTTAGTTATTTATTTATTTATCACGCTTTATTTAATTTTTCGTATTTATTTAATTTTCGCCTCGTATTAAATAAACGTTCGGTTTTGTTTTGAAATAAAAACCTCGTTTTAATATCCCAATACGAACCGTGATCCGATTCAAAGGTAGTTCGGGATTAAAAAAACGTTGTAATTATAAGTTTTCAAAATTTTTCTAAATAACGTTTTAAATAAAAAAACATCGTTTAGGAACCTCCGCTATAGACTATGATCCGTTTTTGGTAGTTCGGAGGTCCAAAACGATAGAATCGATCTAATCCAAAGTGTTTGAATAAATCTGAAAAGTTTTGGACTGTTTCTGTAATTCTCCCTTTTCTGTCACTAACAGCAGATTGGCGACGGATTTTCCGTCGGTAATCTGCTGGAAACCGAAAATCACCCTTTTAAACCATTTTCTCAACTTTTTGGTATTTTAATCCTTTATATATATATGTATAATTATGTAACATGTTGGTAGAAATTATTTTTGAGGTATTTACTTAATAACTACCTATATATTTACTCATTTTGTATTTTTGATTATGATTTTCAATTGATTTGGTTTTGGTATATATGTATATATATTCTTGGGTTATCAAATGATGGTTTAGCTATTATTTAGGGAAAGGTATTTTCTATGTACTTATTATATCAAACTTATTTTCTAGTTTTTATGGTTTTCATTATTTTCACATAGTTATAAGTAGGATAAAAATGTACTCTATTTAATGTTTTCACTATCATTTCTTATACCTATATATTTATTACTTATTATCATCTTACTCATTTTTTATCATTATTTTTAGACAAAATGTATATATATATATATATAACCTTTTGTTTTTCTTATTCTTTTGACATTTAGGTGTATATGTTTTAAATTGGTTTTATTTGGTGAATTTTGAAATTTAATTCATTACTTGTTGTCATTTTATCTACATAAAGGATAATTGAGTGAAAAAGGGGAAAATAAAAGACAAAAAGAGAATTTAATTTGTTTGTTTAATTTAAAGTTTTTCTAGATAATCCTAAAGTGTAAATAACGTTTTCTTGACGTTTTTTAAACCATTTCCAAAATATCACGTGTTGAAACCTTAATCCGTTCCAACGACGGATTAGGCGAACCTTGTAATTAAAATCGTTTTCATTGTAAATAATAGAGTTTTGAATCGTTTTCTTAACTAAATGGTTTGTACAAAATAAATGGACTTGTATGCCTAATCACGTTTTTGGAGTTAAAGCTTTTATTCCACATTTTCAAACACTCGAGTCGTTCCAACGGCGATTCGAGTCGATGCCATGTAAATTAACGGGGTTTTGAAACGTACCTAAATCGTTCTAACGACGATTAAGGTACGAACCATGTAAATAAACTCGTTTTGGGGAGTGAGATTAGCTTAGAGTTAGTGCATAGTCTAAAGCCTTAAATCACACTGTGAATAAATCAATTCTTCATTCTCCCCATCTCTCTCCTATGTATTTTGAATTTATGTAAATGGGTGATTCTTTACTAAAATGGATTTTAATAATACATGCTCAAAACGGTTTTCAAAACGAGAAAGAAAAGGTTTCAAATGAATTTCAAACTTAAAGAAATATGCGATTAGTCCGTTATCGCCTAACACGCTGAGTAGGAGGCCGGTGGTTCATAACCGGGCGATGTCGGGGTGCCTAGTAGCCTTTCTCCGAAAAGGAGCTAGCCTTCTCGGCTCGTACCTAAGTTTCCCGAACCCTCACCGGTCTCCCGCAAGGGATCGGTGTTCATTTTCCCATTCATGGGTGGCGACTCTTCCATACTCCGAGCTCCGGTCCTGTCGAGCAGCTTGATTCCACGATTGGTTGCTTTCGGCGCCAATCACCGCTTACGTCGCCATGAGGTGTCCACCCTCCGGTCCGCCCGGGCGAGGCCGTTCGGCACCTTGTCTAACACCATGTCCTCACTCAAAGAAGTGGGCATCTAATATGATGTATATTCACAAAAAACAAAATAAGAGCCCTATTTGATTGGATTAGTTTTGTCTTGAGCTTATCCCATTGTTTGCTCTACTGAGAAGGCACTAGCTCTACTAAATGACTTACTTAAGGGCATGCAGGAAGTAGGGATATTAGAGATGGGACAAGTAACTATTCCTTTTTTCTAGCATGGGTAGTAAGCTAGCTAGGAATCACACGTCTTCTGAAAGGAAAAGCTCGGTATGGTACCGAAAGTAGAGAAAAAGAAAGGGTACTCGGACCTCAGTACTAGAAAGTGGGTTAGGAATGCTAACTACTGCAAACAATTAAAATATATATTATACAATCTAAAAAATAATAGTATAAAATTATTTAATATAGAAAAACATGTATATTTGTAATATCTATCTTTAAAAATAGGCAAACATCAATATTTTAACAATAATGTCATTGAAACAACTCAAATAAAATGAAATAGAATGTTCATAAGCAATATAATTTACCAAAATTATGAAATAATGTCATGAAAATCTTAATATCATAAAAAGAAGTAGAGAACGCAATTAAACCAAAATATCTGAAAATAAGAAACACAATTAATGAATAACCATGCGATGATGTTCAAAAGTGAATTATAATAAAGAAAAAAATTAATAATAAAAAATGTTTTTTTATCATCGTTCGACGTTCAGGTGGAGCCAATCGGTTAAAAATTGCTTAGGAGATACAAACACATTCACAACGATTAATCAGAGAAAATCAGTAAGGATTCTCGATTTTGAACGCCTCGGCAGCCTTGTTTTTTTAACAGTGCCAACTGGTAAGCATACAATTTATAAAAAAAAATTGATGAGATATAATTTATAAATTTAAGAGTCCCATATCATGAAATCTATAATTTATAAATTTAAGAATCCTCTATCGTGTCTTATAAAAAATAAAAAAATCTCATATTATGAAAACTATTAACGAGTAAAATAAAAAGGAAGTTTGATATTTACAAAGAAACTTACCTATTAAATAATATGGTCGTACAGTAAGAACCAAACCGATAAGAAAAAACAGAAAACAATATTTACTTGAAACAAAATCGTGTGAGGTTTTATTTCTTACATTTTGCTTGCTTTACTTCTTCTTTTTGCATCTAATGAAATTATAAGCATTTTTCTCAAAAATAAATAAATAAAGACAGAAATTTCTGTCTTTTTTTTTTCCTTTCAAAACACAAAAAACAGAAATTTTTACTAACGCTTATCATATTTCTGCTTCAAAAAAACATTATCATATTCCCAATTAATTTTCTCTCATATATATAGTTCATTTCAGGAATAATTCTTTTAGAGGCTCATGCTTCCGTACTCTATCTTTTTCAAATTTAAATTTAATAACATAAAATTTACTTAATTCTTTACTTAATTAAGAACCAAATAAATATCAAACATTTGAAGTAAATTGTAGAAAACGAAACAGTTATCAACTATATTATTGAAAGATTTCTTCAAACTTCCAAACTTGTCAAACATGCATGTTAAATTAATAATCAAATTCAAAGTTCATATAATAAAAAAACCCTCGTAACTTTAATATAACTATACAATTACCTAACATGTCAGTTCATTCATCAATCAAGATTACAATGTGATCATTCGTCATACAAGAAGATTCGGAAAAATAAGAAATATACATATGTTAATAAATATTTTATATCACATATTTATAAATAATAGTGGCAAAAACGAAACAAAACAAAATGAAGTAACAAAATTATTAATACCTATTTGAGCAATCTCTTATTCAATTGAACTTTGCTCCATTAAATTGCATGTTATTGTAGGATGCTTCACCCAATCTTGCCCACAAATTAGTGCTTCCACAAACCGAGGAGTAAGAGAACTCCTAAAATAGTCAAGTACTCGACCTCTAGCACTAAATGCACTCTCAGAAGCAACTGTGGACGCTAAAATAGCCAATACATCTTTAGCCATCATACTAAGAACTTGATATTTATTAGAATTCGCCTTCCACGAATTCAAAATGTCAAAATTAGGATTATTTTCCTCTAAATCTTTAGACAAGTACTTCTCCAATTCTGATTTCATATCTAACCCCTCCCCGTGCACCCCACCCCCCACCCTCCCCAATTCACCTTTTGTTTCTTAAACATACCAAACATAAAGCTAGAAGCATCATTCATTTTTTCATGCACAACATTCCTACAAACTTGACTTGCCCCATTTGTCCCACTTTCTCTTTCAAGCTTATAACATTTAGACCAAGATATGATTGATCAATAGTCCAATCAACCAATTCCATCTTATGTCTAGGATCAAGTACTTCAATGAACATCGTAATATTCAGATTATTTACATCAACCCAATACTGATCATGTTTCTTCTTCATCTTAGAAGCCATTAACCTCAAACACAACTCATTATTCTCACACATTGAAGAAAGCATCATCCCAATACTATAAATTTGTGTCATGCATTCATTGTCAGTCACATAAGATGAGCCAGATACAAGCAATGTAATCTTATAAAAGATTTCGAGAAAAGGCAACAAAGTTCTAACATACTCTCAATCTCTATCACTAGATACACCATGTTTACTTCTAAGATCACTAGCATATTTAACATCAGTAGATATCAATATAATCCAAATGCTTTTTCAAATTTCAAAGCACATTCTAACATCAAGTAAGTGGAATTCCATCTAGTTTCTACATTAAAGCAAAAAAATTTGTTGATATCTAATTTCTCTTGAAGTGCGTAAGTTTTATGTTTTTGCAACCTAGCATGAGAAGTTATCACATACTTAACAGAAAAATGAATCCTTACAATAGAATCATCTACTTCAGCCAAACCATCTTTGACAATCAAATTCAAAATATGTGCAACACATCGCATATACAAGTATTCACCATCCAAGACACTCCATTTCCAAACCATCTTTAGACAAGTAACCTAAACCAACATCATTTGCAATTGCATTAGCAACAGTTATAGTCAAGACTCTCCCAATACTTAACATCTGAAAAAAAATATACATTAGTTTATCAGAAGGCAACTAGTTAAACTATTTCAAAACAAGTTCTTTACCTATTAATTCCTAATTAAACTAATTATGTACCAGTTCCTCAAACTAAATACTATGGTCTATCTTTTGGGGGAAAAAGACATGTTTTGTTTAAGAAAATATTAGTTTGAGTATCTGACTAATTAATTTATCACTAACTAATTTAACTCAAGAAGAAGCCATTCATAAGGAAAGTAACCAGAAAAAAAACTAGCTTTGTTAAATGACACGAAATTAAATCAGGATGTAGATGGGGGGATTTGTTAAACTAGCTTTGTTCAACTATGCTCCTAAAGTACGTAAAATGGAGGAAGGAATTTGTTCCAAATGGCTCTATTTTGCATCTCAACTCCCAAAAGAAGTAGCTCAGAATAATGTTTGTCCAAGGTTGTGATAAAAAAAAATGGACGACATATTACTCTTCTTTTTGGAGCAAGACATTTTCAGAACAAAAATATAGATGAATTCAAGCGTATGCATCCTAACCTTCTCCCTGTTAAAAAGAGTTTGTAATTGATTTACAGTAATAGTAGACCTTCAAGGTTGGGATTATGCAAATTGTGACATTCGTGCATTTATTTCTACTCTATCCATTTTGCAGGTATACATTCATTAAATAATCAATTAAATAGTGTAAATTGAATTAAGACATAAATTAAACAAGGTAAACATAAAAAAAAAATAATAGCACACATCATATTAATAAAATGATAAGAATTTATATTAGTTAAACAATGCATTTGATAATAAACAAGAATGGCACAAATATTGATCTTCTCACAATATCTAATAAGCATCAAAGAAATTAAACGAACTTGTCATGTCACCAAAGTTTAAATGTGAAAAAATTAAACAGTTACCAAGTCATTACTAATATAGTGGTTCTCTGTACTGCTGTTAAATTAAAAGATAAGAGTTATCACTCACAAGAGTTAGCAAAGAACAAGGGTTCTCTCTGTTTAAAGTCTCTTACCTTGAAGAGAGGTAGCGAAAACGTAAAGACTGAGGTGAGAGCATGATAGCATCGATGGTGGGTTGAATATTAACCGTGGAGAGGGGGAGCGAGGGTGAAGTTTGTAGAAGAAAAGAAGGAGATGAATGAAGTCGAGCAACGGATGAACATCGTAGAAGAAAAGAAGGAGATGTCAAATGAAGTCCAATAATATACTAAAGTTGAATGATATTATTAATTTTCAATGAACTTAAACTTAAACTTATTTCTTTTCATTAACTTAAATTTGGGGCCCATTTGGTTACTTATTGTTTGATGTTGCTGTTTGCTGTTTGAAAATGCTAGTTTTCCGAAAAGCAGAAATTCATTGTTTTAGTAAAATGCTACTTTTCACCTATAAAAGGTGAAAAAACAAACATGAGATGAAAAGTAGATAACCAAACACCTAGTAATTTCTTTTTAATTAACTTTAACTATGTAACTTATATTAGTTAGTAACTTAATATAAGTAAAATACTACTGACTACATATTAGTATTAAATAAAAAAAATAATTAATTAATTGATATTTTTGAAAATATAAATTTGTTTTTATATTTTGTATATTTTTATAATATTTAATTGATATTCAACCGGTTACCCTTAGATTAAATTTAATTTTTATCTCTTTGTAAAATTAATCTAACATGTAAATGTTATGATATACTTAGTTTGAAGTAAAATTGTGTTTGGCTATTAACATTAAAATATTCTTTTTTATTTTCCACCTGATAACTTGCCGGATCCGATTGGATATTCCCTGCCGGAGTTACCTGCAAAACAGAACCGGAGATAGGATCTCCGGGAAAACTCTCCGACGATCAAGTCAGTTTTTGTAAGAGGGTTGGTAATTTGACAATAATATTGTAGGGCAACAAATGTGAACGTACCTTTTTCCCTTGTTCTTAAGGCCTTTTATAGGTGTTTTTTAGGTAACCGCCGAGGGCGGTTACTCCTTAGTGGGCCACGTTCTGAGGGCGGTTCCCCCTTTTTAGGCCATGTCCCTTTCGTGGCTTTCATGGCAACGAACGTGGTTCTGAGTGGGAGTCTTGATGCTCCGTTTAGGAATTCGGGGCGGTTACTCGCTTCACCCGTTTCCGCTTATTCGGGTCCCATTCGGGACGGTTACTCGATGCGCCCGCTTCCTTTATTCGGGTCCCATCCGATCTTAGACCATGGGTCTAAGTATGGGTTGGGCCTGCGAAATGAATATGACCCGGTTTAGCCTCGCGGGTCATCACATGCCTCCCCTTTAGTTTGATACAAGAGCCCCTTTAGGGTCTGTTCATAGGGGACGCTTCGTTTTTGCTTGTCTATTCAAAATTCAAAAACTTGTGAATTTTTCCTCTTTCGTTATTTCTTTTCCGGCGTCATCTTTTCCGGCGTTGACCTCTTATTTCCGTCACTTCTCTGTGTTGTCTTTCCCATGTAAGTTTTCCTCTTCATAACTTGTACCTTGTTCGGCTTTTTACTTCTGTTTATTTCTTTTCCTCAACATGTCGAACCCCGATCTCGACTTCGCACCGTTCGATGAGAACTACGTCCGCGAGGTTTCTCATGAAGTTGATGAGATAGTTGATGAAGTTTCAACCAGTTCTCATGGGTCTGATTCCCACCCCGCTGACTTCCTCCATCTGGCGAATACAACCGACGAGGGTCTAGATTTTGACCCTAAGAAGTTGATTCCGCCACCTGTCCCAACCCCCCGTTTGTTAGGAAAGAGGGACAGGTCGGGAAGCCTAGTTTGTCGCGAGACCATTGAGGATTTCCGGGTGCAATATCCTTGGCTCCAAGGTCTCGAGACCATCATTCCCGGGGAGGATAGAGGACCGGGCGATTACCCAAAGGGGTATTTCACCATTTTCGTCGCCCAAATTATCTGCGGCTTCACTTATCCGCTGGCGGATGAGATTGCTTCCGTCCTCGGCGGTTACGGAATCGCACCCGGGCAGTTACATCCAAATGGATGGGCCGACTTGACCCTAGATAAATTTCTGGCGGATTGTTTGGAGGTTCCTTTCTCGCTGAAAATTTTCTCCAAGCTTCATCATTTCAAGAGTTCGGCGGGATATTTCACTTTCATCCGCCAGAGCGGATACTATGGTTTTGACGAGAAGCTGAACAAGATCCGCGAGTGGGATCGCTCTTACTTTTTTTATCAAGTTTAATGAGGGAAATCTGAACTTCCTTCGCCGTTGGGCCCGGCCCAATGTGAAGAGTTTGAACTTCGGTTACCCCAGCAAGGAAGAATCCGCTGTCATCGAGTTCCTGAAGAGTACCCCTCCTTTTGTATGGACATATGATCAGGCCTTCCATATGCTAAGGAGCCGAGTAGCGGTTGCCTACCGCGAGGGGGATCGCGTGGTCTATATCCCTTATCGCGTTTTTGTACAAGGTACTTTTTATTTCCAAGTTGATGATTTCTTTTAACCCTTTGCAGGGGTGATCCTTTATCTCAAATCGCTGCAGATCGGGAGGCTAAAGCCCTAGCGAGAAGGAAGAAGCGGATGGCGGGAACCGCTTCCGTTGTAGGGGCGGATTCTTCTGGAGGAACGATTCCTTCCATTGAGGCGGCTTCTCCTGTAAGGGCCTCTGTTTCACAAGGTCCCGCTTCTGCCTCCGAGGATCTTCCTTTGACGAGGAAGCGGAAGATAAGTGCGGATACAGAGTCTTCTCGTCCCAAGAAGAAGAACACCTCCGCGTCCCTTACTGTTGGCGGTACACCCGTATCCGCCTCATCCAAAGGAAAGAGCAGTACCCCAATTCACGAGGTATCTTGATCTATTCCCTCTTTCTATATTGCTACTTTTTTCCTCATGAGCTATCTGCTGTTCTCTTGATATTTTTCTTTACGCCTTTGCAGCCAATTCCCGACATCAGCGGATGGTGGACTAGGACCTTTGGCATGGCCGTGAGTTTTTCTTGCAAGGACATTGTCTCTTCTATATGCAATGTCCTCGGGCGGCTTCCCTCTGCTTCTCGTGTGCGCGAACAAGTACCGCTCCCTACCGCTGTGGAGGGGATCGAGAAGCGTTCTGTAGAGGTATATTGTTGCTTGTCATTCTCTTTCAAGGATCTTGCATCCATTGTAACCGCCTATTTCTATTCGCCCTTTTTTATTCATGAGCCGTCTTATATGCAGATTATTAATTTCGCTGAGGGCATTCTCCGAAGGGATGCCGAGCGAGCCAAGGAGTTGGAAGGTCTTGGTA
Organism: Euphorbia lathyris; assembly: GCF_963576675.1. Taxonomy (NCBI): domain Eukaryota; kingdom Viridiplantae; phylum Streptophyta; class Magnoliopsida; order Malpighiales; family Euphorbiaceae; genus Euphorbia; species Euphorbia lathyris. The sequence continues at coordinate 30,756,999 of NC_088917.1, forward strand.
CTGAATTGGCGACTCAGAAGTCGCTTTATGATGATGTCCAAGGGAAGGTGAAGGTCCTAGAAGGCGCCCTTCAGAAGGCTGTGAGCGAGAAGGAGGAGGCTCTTAAATCTCTTCAGGCTAAGTCCGATGAGCTGCGAAAGGCCCTCGATAATCTAGCTGATTCCAAGGAGACACAAAAGAAGAGGGCTGAGGAAATTCTGGCTGAAGACGGTGCCCGCATCTACTGGTATGGGGAGCGGATTCATGCCGCTTATGAGCATGGACATCAGGGTCTCGTACTTAACCGCCCCAAGGTTCCCATCCCTGAAAAGGATTTAACTGAGAAGTGGGACAAGCTGGAAGCCGAGGATGCTGATATGGATGAGGTACTCCTCTTAGATTGGAAGAGTTTTCAGGAATCTCCAATTATCGGCGAGATCCCTACCCAGAATGCGGAAGAAGGGGCACCGCATGACATCTCTCAGCCTGAGCAAGAGGTACCGCCCTCTGAAGCAGTTATTGATTCGAGGGTTGAGGATTCGCTTGAAGTAGATCCGCCCACTGGAGGAGATGAGGGAGTTGCTGGAGGCGAGGAAAGCAATAGGGGTGAAGGAGAGGAAGCTGTAGCATAGTTTAATTTATATTTGGACTTTTTGTATGTAACGAACTGCCCGTATATATTAATTTTATTTCACTTGCCGCTTTGCCTATACGTGCGATTATTGTCACTTTATTTTCATGTATGATCCTTGCCTTTTGCCGACTTCATACTTGTAATTCTTCATAGTAATTTTTGCTTTCGCTAGGGTGGCCAAACCCTTTTTGCAATTTTTGAGTACTCGTTTATTCGCTTAATTTTATGCCTTACTCTATTATTTTTCTTTCGAAAATAATATAATCATAAGGTTAATCATAAGGTTTTGCGAGTGATGCGTAATCATGCATCCGCCTTTCTTTAATAGGCAACACATTTATGTGTTTTTTGAGTTTAACCCTAAGGGTTTTGCGAGTGATGCGTAATCATGCATCCGCCTTTCTTTAATAGGCAACACATTTATGTGTTTTTTGAGTTTAACCCTAAGGGTTTTGCGAGTGATGCGTAATCATACATCCGCCTTTCTTTAATAGGCAACACATTTATGTGTTTTTTAAGAACAATCCGCATTCGGGCGTAACATATTGAATAAATGTAATAATTGAATACCTTTATTGATAAAGAGAAAAGGTTTATTACATAGGTACACCAACTGTGTGGGATCAAAGCCTCATTAAAACCTTTTATCAGAAAACCCAATGGGAAAAACTCATAAAAGGAAAAAGAGTACTCGTCATTTCCTCGAACTACTCGGCCTTTTTATATAGGCGTAGATTCTCTAGATTCCAGGTGCGCGGGAGCTTCTTTCCGCTCATTTCTTCTATTTCAAAAGTGGCTGGTCCCAGCTTCTTGGATACTTTGTATGGTCCGATCCAGTTGACGCCCAGTTTGCCTTTGCCATCTCTGGATTGTATTTTATCCGCTTTTTTCAAGACCAAGTCGTTCTCGTTGATTATTACTTTTCGCACTCTTCTGTCATGATATTTCTTGATTCTATTGCGGTATACTGTCATTCGCATGTAAGCTTTTTCTCTTCGTTCCTCCACAGAATCCAAAGCATCTCTAATGTTGATAGGATTTTGTGTGTCGCAATAATAAATTATCCGATCTGTGGGCGACTTGATTTCAACAGGTAGGACTGCTTCGGCTCCATAAACTAGCGAGAAAGGTGTTTCGCCTGTTGCTGCCTTTACAGAGGTTCTGTATGCCCACAACATATGGGGTATTTCATCCTCCCAACCTGTTTTTTTGTCTCCTAGCCGCTTCTTGATGCCTTAAATCATGGCCCTGTTGGTAACCTCCGTCATACCATTCGATTGGGGATGGTTTACGGAAGAAAAATGATTTTTGATCCCCATGCTTTCGCAGTATGCTTTGAACTTGGCACAGTTGAACTGGGTGCCATTGTCGGTTATAAGCTTTTGCGGGATTCCAAATCGCATGATAATGTTCTCTCGTAAGAACTCGATCATTCGTCAGGTGTTTGTGCGGTTACTGCCTCCGTTTCTACCCATTTGCTGAAGTGGTCAACTGCGACTATCAAGTACTTCCTTTTCTTTGTCGTTTCTGGGAATGGACCCACTATATCGATTCCCCATGTTGCGAATGGCCACGCCGTCATTATAGCGATTTGTTCGGCTCCGGGAACATGCTTTTCATTCGCATGTATTTGACAATTGTGACATTCCGCAACCATCTTCTGGGAATCTTCCACCACCTTGGGCCAGTAGTATCCCATCAGTTTGACCTTTCTTGCCAACGCCGCCGAAGCTTCGTGCGCGCCACAAATTCCTTCATGTAATTCTCGCAGCACGTAGTCTCCTTCGTTGCGACTAATGCATTTCAACCATGGACATGTGTACGATTTCCGATACAAAGTTCCATCCCGAACTGAGTATCGAGCTGATTGCCCAATTAGCTTTCTGGCTAAGCTCTTATCAACCGGTAAATCTCCCTGCTCCAGATATTGGCGAATGGGCATCCGCCAATCTTCATCGTCTTCCAGTTCTTCGATGACCATAATCTGATCGACCTCGAATGCTGGTGCCGATTGTCCGAAGTGGATCTAGCGGCATCTCTTTCTCGCCAGGTTTGAGCCTTATGTTCCCTGTTGACATCATCCACTTCCATGAATTCCTTTGCTATTTTCATGAGTTCGGTCACTGTGCGCGGCTTGTTACGGATGATTTCCTCCCGCATACTCCAATCTGTGGTTCCATCTGCCATGATGTTGCGGATGCTCACGATATCCGGGTTTTGCAATCGCACCAGAATATCGTTAAATGCGACAACAAATTCCCTTAGGGAATTATAGTTCCTCTGTTTGATCTCCTTCAGCTACCTATCCGTCACATCCGCTGCTTTACAGCCTACAAATTTCGCACAGAAATCCCGACTATATTGATACCAATTGTGAATAGATTCTGCGGGTAAAGATCGAAACCAATCAGATGCGGCTCCGCCCAAAGTTGTCGAGAATAACCTGCAAATGATGCTTTCACTCGCTCCTGCAACATCCATTAGTTCTCTGTAGTTCCTGACATGAGCCTCAGGATCAGAATTTGGATCCCCATAGTATTTAGGTATCGCGGGCGCTTTGATTCTGTGATCTGGAATGAATTCCCGCAACGAAGGGGCAAAAGGTGAATCGCTCTGGACCTCTGCTCTCGGCCTAGGCGAGTACCCCATTCGCTCCATCATGCTCCGTAATTGATCTTCTAAGTCAATATCGGGTACTCGCCGGACTTCTTCCATCCGCTGCTGGTGAATTCTGGGTGGCATCCACCCGCCCATCGGTGTTGAGACGTGTGCCTGCTGGGGGACTAACCGCTGTCCCGTTATAGGATCAAAGTTCCATGTGTGCTCTCGCCCAGGAGTCATCAACTCCGAATGTCTGTGAGGAAAAGGTTCCACTTGCTGTAGCGGAAGAGTGCCTTGCACTCCTGGCAACGGTTGGGATGGCTGCCAGGTCGGATGTATCGTTGTAATAAGATCTGGGTGCGAGTAGTTGCTCGGGTGGCTGTGTGGGTTTGTGCGACTACTCTGGCCCACTTGATTTGGCGCCTAAGATGGCTGCGGGAGGGCCGATATGACAGGTATAGTCGGTGATTGTGTTGAGATAACCACATGTTCTTGAGGAGCAGCCGCCACGGCGGTATTGTGTTCGGCGAGGGCAGTTAGTAAATTAATCATTCGATCTCCAGCCGCCTTGCTCATGTTCGAAGCCAAGACTTGTCCTGCCATCTGCACGAAATCACTATTGGACATTTCCATCTCAGTTTGCACTTGGACTTCCAATAAGGGACCCAATTGTCCCGAAGGACCCGATGAGCTAGGCACCACAGGCTGTGTACTTGCAGGTTGCGAATTCGCAATCCGTGGTCCCCTGGAGTTCATACTGGTTGATCTAGTGGTAACGCCGGTCGTTCGTGATGGTTCTGACATGTTCTTCGCGTACCTTTAACCAAATGTTGGTAAAAAAGGTCCACGATCACCGCACCAATGATAACTTGCCGGATCCGATTTGATATTCCCTGCCGGAGTTACCTGCAAAACAGAACCGGAGACAGGATCTCCGGGAAAACTCTCCGACGATCAAGTCAGTTTTTGTAAGAGGGTTGGTAATTTGACAATAATATTGTAGGGCAACAAATGTGAACGTACCTTTTTCCCTTGTTCTTAAGGCCTTTTATAGGTGTTTTTTAGGTAACCGTCGAGGGCGGTTACTCCTTAGTGGGCCACGTTCTGAGGGCGGTTCCCCCTTTTTAGGCCATGTCCCTTTCGTGGCTTTCATGGCAACGAACGTGGTTCTGAGTGGGAGTCTTGATGCTTCGTTTAGGAATTTGGGGCGGTTACTCGCTTCACCCGTTTCCGCTTATTCGGGTCCCATTCGGGGCGGTTACTCGCTGCGCCCGCTTCCTTTATTCGGGTCCCATCCGATCTTAGACCATGGGTCTAAGTATGGGCTGGGCCTGCGAAATGAATATGACCCGGTTTAGCCTCGCGGGTCATCACCACCTTATCTCTATTTCTATTTTAACTTATCCCTAAAATGTACTGTAGCATAGAATTGAAGCCGAATAAGATATGAAGATTCGATAAGGACAAAAGGTAAGAAAAATGGAGTGATCAAACATTACCTTATATGGATGCTTATCCTCTCAGTAACATTATCTCATCTCATATGAACTTTCTGGATCATGAAGCTTTTCCCAACTTGTTTAACCTTTCTCCTTGCTTGTTTGCTTGCTATATTTCTTCAAATATTCTACTTCTCACCCATATCTCCTGACTTCCTTCAAATCCCTCCTCCACCCTCTAATTTCCTCCCCAAAAATAACAAGTTACAGGAAGTGATTAAACTCGGAGAAGGACATTTAAAAGGCCCCGAGGATACTTGTGTGGACAAAGATGGTTTACTGTATGCAGTGAGTAGAGATGGTTGGATCAAAAGAATGTATGAAAATGAAACTTGGGAGAATTGGAAGAAAATAGAAAGTGATGCTTTACTTGGTATCACTACATCCAAAAATGGTGGTGTTATTGTTTGTGATGCTGAAATTGTAAGTAAATGTTGTCAATCTCTTGTTTATTTCTCTGATTTTGTTAATACAATTTAATTATTTCATCAGGGTTTGCTTAAGGTTACTGATGATGGAGTAACTGTTCTTGCATCTGAAATTAATGGATCAAGAATAAGGTAACTAATAATTCAAATGTTCTTCTTTGCCTATGTTAGCAGGCCAATTTCTAATTTTTTTTGAAGATTGAAATAGATTTGCAGATGATGTGATAGAAGCATCAGATGGTAGTCTGTATTTCAGTGTGGCAAGCACCAAATTTGGGTTCCATGATTGGTATCTGGACGTTCTTGAGGCTAAACCGCATGGCCAATTGCTCAAGTATGATCCATCACTCAACCAGACTTCAGTTCTGCTACAAGATTTAGGTTTTACAAATGGTGTTGCTCTCTCTGCGGAAGAGGATTATCTTGTTTTCTGTGAAACTTGGAAGTAAGTAATTTCTTTTAAGGCTTTTTTTATTAGGAAGAGAAAAATAAAAAAATAAATTTTATGATTACATTTGTTTTCGATCGGCACTCTTGTGGCATAAAAATTCACAAACTGCTATCTTGAGGTTTATTCTGTTAGCAAACACAGAACAAATTAACTAACGGTGTTAAAAAATAGTCAAAAGTCAAAAGAAAAAGAGTTAATTTTATCTTTATATTTATTTATTTTATAAATTAACCTCATTATTATCTAATTATCACAAACAAACCTCCTTATAAATTAATATTTGTTTTGCCATTTTTATTAAAGAGAGAGAAGATAGTGCAATTTATTTTTATTTTTTATTTTGTGGTTTTTTGTGATAATTAGATAATAAGTGGTTAATTTATCAAATAAATAAATATAAGGACAAAATTAACTCTTTTCTCTTTGACTTTTGATTTTTTTTACATCGTTAGTCAATTTAGCATTCGTTTGCTAACAGAATGAACCTTAAAATACCAATTTGTAAATTTTTAAACCACAAAATACTGATGAAAAACATATGTATCATGTCCAAATTTAACTCCAAAAGTTTTTAGAAAGTGAAGATATACCTTTAAATAAGAAATGATAAAATTCTATCCTTATCTTATCAACTTGAAGCAATTTAAATCCAAATAATAGTGCATGGAATAATTTTAAACATAGATAATAAAACCCATAAAACAGAACTCTTACCTCAATTCAGAGCTGGACAAAAAGGTACAGATATTGGTCATGGGCAACCACTCCTTAGGAGAGGTGATTTCTCATGTCCACCCTTCAAACTTCATCCTTAGGGTGGTAACTCCTTTCCTTGGGGGGTAAAGAAATATTTTTACACTCGATCTATATAGGTTCGGTTTTATTTTCTACACTCGAAACAGTTAAAAGTTGTTTCTCACACTTTCTAAGATTAAAATTGCTCCATATTAGAAACATTGGTTACAAAATTTTAACATTCTTACTTTAAGGTATATTTATACTTGTGAAAAACGGCATGGACAAATTTAGAACTTATCCCTTTATTTTATTATTCCATTTTATGTTGCCAAGTTTGAATAATCACATCATTGCCAATTCCTAACTAATCCATGTTTGGTGCATGCACATGGATCAGATTCAGGTGCCAAAGGTATTGGTTGAAGGGGGAGAACACGGGAAAAGCAGAGCTTTTTATAGACAATCTTCCAGGTGGACCCGATAATATAAATCTAGCTCCAGATGGAACATTTTGGATCGCTTTACTAGAGTTGATAGCAGAAGGGCGTGAGTTTGTGCATTACTCAAAGGCATTGAAGCACATAGTTGCTTCTTTTCCAAAATTAATAAAACAACTGAATGGTGTTTTTAAGAGAGCATCGGTTATGAATGTAAGAGCTGATGGAAAGATTATAAAGAAATTTGATGATCCAGATGGAAAAGTTATGACCTTTATCACTTCAGTTTTGGAGTATAAGGATCATCTCTTCCTCGGAAGTTTGAACACTAATTTTGTTGGAAAACTCTCTTTGAAATCTACTTAAATGATTCCACCTAGAAGATAATATAACGATATTTGTAGCAGTTTGTCGTTTTTTATTTTTTCTAATCTCAGTAAATATTTTGTTAATGAGAATTCGTTACTACAAATTATGATGGTTTAAAAATTTACAAATGCAAGTTTGAAGTTTCTTCTATTTATAAAGACAAATATTTTCGATTGCAAAATCATAGATCAAGATGTGAATGCTAATATATTTTTTTTATAGACGATAAACCAAAATAATCTTAAAAGCTTAAAAATTTAGGAGACTTCGAAATTAGGTAGAATGAATAGAAATGAATCAACAATTCCCATATTTGGGGATAAAAAATACTCGAACCAAAGATTATAGTCAACATCTAAACATACAGTAGAGAAACCTATCTTTTGAATAGCATCTCATGTTCAAATCTTCAAATTGAGTTGACAGTAAACATCTATAGAGGTTACATTTAATACTGCATTTTTTTAATTTTTATGTTCTACCCAACAGTTCATTATAGCAATATTATGGATGGATGTTGAGAGAAGGACTTAATTGAATAGATTTTATTTTATTGAACTGAAATTAAAATTCTATAAAACTATTTTGACACTACTCACCAGTTAGGGATACACACTCACCATTAAATTGATGCTCATTTCTCAACGCACCTGCTACACCAAGAATACCCAAGCTATCGTATTTACAGCAACCACCTAGGTGGGTGAACTACAAGCAAAAAATGATTTAATAATTAGTTTAATGGGCAAATTACAAATCTAGACTAATTGATATGGTCCATTAACATATTTGACACACTTTGCAAACTTTCATCCATTTTGAATAAAAAATACCCTTAATTCTATATAACCTAACCTCCAACAACCTCTTTTTCCTTTTCGGTTATTTCAAATTCTTACAACAAAATTCATCAACTCTGATGCGGACATCCTAACTGGCAGCACTGATCACACGTGCTCTGGCGGATCCTCAGACATCAAACCCACGGAGGATATACCGAGAAGGGCGGATCCCCAGGACATACGAGTGGGGCGGATCTAGGAGTACACAAAGAGGCGTATTAACATCTACCCTATGCGGATCTCTAGGTTTACTTCCTTTCGAAGTTATTCACCAACAACCCTGACAATCCATACCTGTACCATTGTACTGATTTTCGGGGCGTATCACCTATTTTACCCTTTTATGGATAACCTTATTAAAACCCTAGTAGGGGTAGTCCTTGTCTTTTATTATCATTAGGGGGATGTATTTAAACCCTCATTTTGTAAGCATGAGATAACTTTTATCAATCAAAATCATTCTCTTTGAGAACCTAAGGTTTATACCTTGTTTATTGGGATTCACTCCTTCTAGTTTAGCTAGAGAAGAACCTCTTTGTTGGTTTACGATTAAAACCTTCATTTATCGCTTTCAATCTGTATCAGTTGGTATCAGAGCCGATCGTTTCCTGACCCGAAACTTCTTTTGGCAATGGTTCAACCCCGACAACCGCAAGATTCCATGGAGACCAGTGATCGGAGGTATGAGGAGCTGAGGGAGCACCTCGCGGAGCAGATCCAAGCCAGCCATGAGCGGCAGAGGCAAACCGACCAACGGTTCTTGGAGCTAACCACCTCCCTAGAAAACTTCAAGCTGGAGGTTATGGCTCTAATCCGACCAACCACGGGAGGCTCAACCCAGAGAAAGGAAGGAGTCCCTGAACCGCAGCTTCCACAAATGGGTCCTAGGGATCCTGAGGTAAGAAGACCCAACTATGTCTTTGTGCATAATGCTGATAGTGATAGTGATGACTTTGAGGGTATTGGGGATGATGATACCGTTAGAACTACGAGGTATGTTGGGCCTGTTGACAACCGACGTGTGGAGGTTGCTAGAGTATCCCTAGGTCTAGGAAACTTTGATAGAGATGATGCCTTTAAGCTAAAAATAGACTTACCATCTTTTGGAGGCGAACTTGATATAGACAGATTCTTAGACTGGTTATCGCAAGTTGAACGTTTCTTCGATTATGTTGGGATTCCTGGTGAGAGGAAAGTGAGGCTGGTGGCGTATCGCCTGAAGGGTGGCGCATCAGTTTGGTGGGATTAGATGAGGGAAGAGAGAAGAAGAGGGGGCAGAGATCCAATTAGATCTTGGCTACGGATGAAGGCGATGTTGAGGGAGCGCTTCCTACCGCCGGATTATGAGCAGTATATTTACAGCTCCTACAGGGGATGCTCTCAAGGGACCCGAAGTGTCCATGAATATACCTCAGAGTTCTTAAGGCTTTCGGCAAGGGCCAACTTGTCAGAAACAGAAAGACAAAAGACCTCTAGGTATCTAGAAGGGTTGAGATACAACATCCATGATCGTATTGGCACGCAGATGGTGGTTCGGGTACAAGATGCCAGGAATTTAGCCCTCAAGGCTGAATCCCAACTAACCGGAAGATCCAGGAGATCCGCCACTACTGAGTATACGCCTGGAGGAAGAGATAACATGAAGCCTTATGACAAAGGCAAGCAGGTGGCGAGTGCCAGTGGGGCCAAGGTCAACAGTGTAGGAAGGGGATCTGTCGGAGATACTAGGCCATACAAGGAAGCACCTATACCACCTAAGAGCAACAATCCGTATGCGAGGCCAGCGCCTTTTAAATGTTTTCGGTGCAATGAGCCAGGCCATAGATCCAACGAATGTCCTAGGAGGAAGAGCGCCAACATGGTGGAAAGGTATGAAGATGACTATGACGAAGGGGATGAAGTATTTTGTGAACCATTGGGAGAAGATGACGATGAGGCGGATGAAGAGAGATACGCCATTCATGTGGTACGGCGTTTGTTAGTCTCCAGCCGGATAGAGGGAGATCAGAGGCACAGACTATTCAGGACCCGCTGTCTCGTGAAAGGTGGGCGATGCAATGTGATAATAGATAGTTGGAGCCAAGAGAACATTGTGAGCAGCAGCGCCGTTTGGAAATTCAGGTTGTTGGCGGAGGCACATCCCGACCCCTATAGGGTGGGATGGATCAAAAACGTGGGTGAACTTAGGGTGACCCAGAGATGCAGGGTACCTATTGCGATTGGTAATTACAGTGATGAAGTCTGTTGTGATGTGGTCGATATGGATGCCTGCCACCTATTGTTGGGCCGACCCTGGTAGTTTGATAACGATGCCATCCACGCAGGAAGAGAGAACACTTACAGATTTGTGAAGGATGGGGTGAAGTTCGTCCTTACGCCAATGATGAGAGAGCCAAAGGCCGACGAGAAGTCTACCTTGGTAGTCTGTCCTACACACAAATCATTTGTCAGTGAATGTGAAGAGAGCCAGATGGTGTATGTGGTAATGGTTAAGGCGAATCACGAATCCGCCCAAAGGGGCGAAAGGGAGATGCCAACTGAGGTGACCCGCCTACTTGGCGAATATCAAGATCTGTTCCCTGAAGGGCTACCGAGTGGGTTACCACCTTTGAGGGACATCCAACATCATATCGATCTTGTGCCCGGGGCTAGTTTGCCAAGCCTTCCCCATTATCGAATGAGTCCAAAGGAAAATGACATCATGAGGCAGAAAGTGGAAGAGCTCATTGAAATGGGATACGTTAGAGAAAGTATGAGTCCATGTGCCGTCCCAACCCTACTTACGCCTAAGAAGGATGGATCTTGGCAGATGTGTATGGACAGCAGGGCCATTAACAAGATCACTATCAAGTATAAGTTCCCTATCCCAAGGCTGGATGATATGCTAGACCAACTTGGCGGATTCCGAGTTTTCTCCAAGATTGATCTCAGGAGCGGTTATCATCAGATACGAATTCGATCTGGGGATGAGTGGAAGACCGCCTTCAAGACCAGAGATGGATTGTATGAGTGGTTAGTTATGCCATTCGGGATGACTAACGCCCCCAGTACTTTTATGAGGCTGATGAATCAGGTGCTTCGCCCGGTGATTGGAAAATTTGTAGTTGTGTATTTTGATGACATCCTGATTCATAGCGAGACCTTGGTGGAGCACGTGGAGCATTTACAGATAGTGTTTGACCTGTTAAGGAAACACCAGTTATACGCCAACACTAAGAAGTGTGATTTCGTCATGGAGAGCCTGGTTTTCCTTGGGTTCGTGGTTAGTGGCGATGGGATCCAAGTTGATGGGGAGAAGGTAAGAGCCATCCGAGAATGGCCCACTCCGAGGAATGTAGGGGATATCAGAAGTTTTCATGGACTAGCAACATTTTATCGCCGATTCATCAAGAACTTCAGTGCCATAGTGGCCCCGTTGACAGAATGTTTGAAGAAGGGAAGGGGGTTCGAGTGGGCGGATGCCCAAGAGAAGAGCTTCGCCCTGATCAAGGAAAAGTTGAGTACAGCGCCCGTGCTGGCGTATCCCAATTTTGATAAACTGTTCGAAGTTGAGTGTGATGCCAGTGGAGTTGGGAATGGTGGAGTCTTGATGCAAAAAAAGAGGCCCATTGCTTATTTTAGTGAGAAGCTCTGTGAGGCACGGCAAAAGTGGGCCACGTATGATCAAGAGTTTTATGCTGTAGTGAGGGCATTGAAAGTGTGGGAACATTACTTGGTGGGGAAAGAATTCATCCTCTACACTGACCACCAAGCTCTCAAGTACCTGGGAAGTCAGAAGCAACTTCAAAGCTCCATGCATGCCCGGTGGTCCGCCTTCATAGATAAGTTCCTCTATAAGCTTGTCCATAAGGCTGGAAAACAGAACAAGGTGGCGGACGCCTTGAGTCGAAGGGTGTCACTAATAAAAACAGTCAACCTGGAGACCGATTGTTTTGAACACATCAAAGGAGAATACTTGGCGGATCCTGACTTTGGTAGTATCTGGGAGAAGTGTCAACACCAGCATGGGGATGGGGCGTATCACCTGATGGATGAGTATCTCATGAGGGGCAACCAACTTTGCTTACCCTGCACTTCCATCCGCGAGAAGGTTATTCGTGATCTACATGGCGGATCACTTGGAGGACATTTTGGGCGAGACAAGACATATGAAGCAGTGAGTTCCCGTTATTTCTGGCCTAAGATGAGGAGAGATGTTGCCTACTTAGTAGAACGATGCTATATTTGCCAGACCGCCAAGGGACGCACTACAAATACTGGATTGCAGATGCCTTTGCCTGTGCCAGAGACCATATGGGAGGATCTGTCCATGGACTTCGTCTCTAGGGTTACCCAGAACTCAGAGGGGCATGGATTCCATCTTTGTCGTGGTTGATCGGTTTTCAAAGATGGCTCACTTCATACCTTATCGTAAAACTAATGATGCCTCAGCGACTGCTAAGCTATTCTTCAAAGAGATTGTCAGGCTACATGGTGTACCTAAGAGCATTGTCTTGGATCGTGATACGAAGTTCCTCAGTCACTTCTGGCGAACGTTGTGGGCTCTGTTTGATACGTCTCTGAAGTTTAGTACCACCGCCCACCCTCAAACAGACAGACAAACCGAGGTGGTCAATAGAACTTTGGGAAACTTACTGCGCAGCAAATGTAAGGATAAGCCCAGGATGTGGGATGTGGTTTTAGCTCAAGCTGAGTTCGCCTACAACGGCTCTGTACATTTGGGAACCGGGAGATCCCCATTTGAGGTAGTATACACAAAGACCCCAAATCACGTCCTTGATATAGCCCATCTTCCTAAAGGAAATGTGACTGCGAACCAGCTGGCTAAGGATTATGTACAGATGCACCAAGAGGTGAGAGAGACTCTTGAGGAGAGAAATCAGAAATTAAAGGCTAAGGCGGATGAGCACCGTAGGGACCTACAGTTTGAAGTTGGGGATGAGGTTATGGTATATTTGGGCAAAGAGAGACTCGCCAACGCCACAAGCAGCAAGCTTCGGCCTAGGAAATACGGGCCATATAAGGTCACCAAGAAGATCAATGCAAATGCCTATCATATAGCATTGCCGAATTGGCTCGGTAAAATATCACCAACGTTCAACATGTGTGACCTTAGCCCGTGGAAGTCAGGTGGTCCTTTGGAGCTCAACAAAGACGAATCAGTGCCGAGATCTTTCAAAGAAGGAGAGAATGATGCGGACATCCTAACTGGCAGCACTGATCACGCGTGCTCTGGCGGATCCTCAGACATCAAACCCACGGAGGATATACCGAGGAGGGCGGATCCCCAGAACATACGAGCGGGGCGGATCTAGGAGTACACAAAGAGGCGTATCAACATCTACTTGGGCGGATCTCTAGGTTTACTTCCTTTCGAAGTTATTCACCAACAACCCTGACAATCCGTACCTGTACCATTGTACTGATTGTCGGGGCGTATCACCTATTTTACCCTTTTATGGATAACCTTATTAAAACCCTAGTAGGGGTAGTCCTTGTCTTTTATTATCATTAGGGGGATGTATTTAAACCCTCATTTTGTAAGGATGAGATAACTTTTATCAATCAAAATCATTCTCTTTGAGAACCTAAGGTTTATACCTTGTTTATTGGGATTCACTCCTTCTGTCTCCAAATTATCCAAATATCATAAATTTCAAACTTTGCAAGTATTCCTCTTAAATATATATTCTAAGTTATACATGAATTTTGTAAAATTGGGGTTTTTCACGATCTTAGTTTTATTGTGAAATTATGGTTCAAATGAAGCTATTGACTATGCTTCTATGTGAATTTCAGATTTTACTTGATTATGTTGATTTAAGCTTTACTTTAGTTGATTAACTTTGGCTTAAGTTTTGAGTATATTTTATAAGGTTTTGATTAAATCCCTTTATAAATGTATATATGTAGCTATGTTAAGTAAAATTGATTTTTATAGCTGATAGTTTCTTACTGAGATTTCTGTCAAAGAAGAACCTCTTTGTTGGTTTACGATTAAAACCTTCATTTATCGCTTTCAATCTGTATCAAACTCAACTCAAAATCTAAACATATCCATACATCATTTAAGTTCATGTAAGTATTCTTTCTTCAGTTTACCAGATAAAAAGCCATGTCATCCTGTCAAGTCCATGAGGTTTGGTCAGGTTAATTGCCTTTATTGCTGTCTCCACCTCACTGTGTCATTTTCTGAACTACAACATCAGCACCAGATGGATTTGATGAGCGAAAAAGAGTAGAAAAATAATTCTCCACCAACTATGATATTTTACCATCCCCAAGGAACCAATTTCTATTTTCGTTTGCAATTTCAGCAGCGAATTCGTCTTCCTTCGAGTAGACGCCTTCAATGAAATAAGATTGTATTCACATCAACCCCCTGCAACCATTCAACTCGAGAATGCTGTTGTCACATAACCCCTTCCTGTAAAAGCAGCTACCTCTAACGCCTCAGATTCATGTTTAATTTCTCTTCTAACGGAATCAGTACCCCAATCATTATGCAGCTCAACTATCTGCTCTCGCTTCTGCTTAATTTGCCTCCAATGTGATCATAATTGTCCTTATTCTAACTCACCAAAACCTTAGCACACGATTTTAATTTCCCCAGAATATCTCATCGATCACCACCCATACCTATCATCCCTCAAGCAGTCTGAATAACATCCTTATAGCTCTTTTCACGCAACCACATTGCCTAAAATCAAAACAATATTTTCTTCCCCTCAGAATTCATTTTTAATCCTCCCATGTCAATTAGAATAGGGAGATGATTAAGGATGGCAACGGATAGGGTACCCGCGGGTAGTTCCAATCTCAAACTCTTACATGTTCCAATCTCAGATGATGGGAAGAAAGTTTCACTAAGTGGACACTTTTGCCTCAGAAAACAATTGGTCCTAGATAGCATTGGCCAAAAAAAAAAAAAAGTGATCAAGCATCTCCATAACTAGTTGCTTTGTCTCCCCCATTCGTCCAGGTAAACTGTGCTCTAAAAAAATCCCAAATTTTTTAGGTGACAAGTATCTACACATTTCTAGAATTTTTCAATCTTTTTAAAGTCCTTCTCTCTATCCGTAACTCCTCAGAGTGATTCAGAATTTCGTCGAAATCACAAAAAACGAATAATTATCTGGAGAATTAAGAAGTCCAAAGTTTGAAGTTGAATGATAGTATATAATGTCAAAGAAAAATTGAATGGAAGTACGTGCAATTTTATCATGGTACCTCATGTGGTGTTCAACATTGACAAACAAAAAAAAATAGTACTAATTTTTTTAATCACAGTTGAAATTGATAATGTTATGAAAAATATTTATATCCAATCAATTTTCTCTCTTCATTTAAAAGAAAACAAGAAAATAGCATATGAGAAAAGAAATTTCAAAGGCTTAATACATTATTTGTCCCTAAAATTTACCCAAAAAGTTTGATTGACACCTTAAACTTTCAAAATGTCTTGATAGTTCTTTCAACTCGTGGAAAATGTATTAAACCAATTTCAAATTTTATAGACAAGTTGTATTAAGCCAATTTCAAATTAATAGCACTTGTTTGCTCTCAATGGCCATAACTTTAACTTTTAAATAGAACTGCAATTAAAGTAACTAGAGTTCCCTGCAAAATAATGAAATGAAAATGCATTGTATCCTCTCAATGGCCATAACTTGTTAGTACAACGGCCATTAAAGTAACTAGAGTTAATGAGTGGACAGAAATACTCTCCCGAATAATATACATATATATTTAGCCTGCAAAATTCATATTTATTTTGAGTCTGAACCATGAAGCTTTTCCCAAGGTGACAAAATTCATTACATTTATAATGAGAAGTAATTTTATTTTTAATATCTAAAATTATGTAATTTTACGTCTAACATTCGCGGTGAACAGCAATTTTACCTCTAATGTTAATAAGTTTGATCAACTTGAGAAATAATTCATCAAATGGTCTTATCGGTCATGAATCTTATCATCTACACTTTATATATATAATATAAGATTCGGTCGGATCGGACTTTTGAAAAATCCTAAGCGCCTCTATGTACGGACTTAAACGAGTCTGGACGGACCAAGTCAAACATGAAATATGCATGTCCAAGTTAATCCATTAAAGGCATGCTTGGACGGATTGGACGAGCAAACTGGTCTATGAACATGTTTAGATGAAAGTTTTGTTTTATGTGTTATGTTACCTAGATCCAAAATCATCCAAATGTATTTTTATCAGGCTAAAACCGCTCTATGTTGTGAGCATTTAGAACAAAAGTTTACTATTCTTACTCGAGAATTATATGTGTACTTCTCTAAAACATTAGGAGTAAATTTAGACATTATCACTTCATTTTATTGCTCGATTTTAAGTTTTCAAAACTTGAATTCATGTTTGGTGGTTGCGTGTGAATCAGATTAAGGTGCCAAAAAGATTGGTCAAAGGGAGAGAAGACAGGAAAAACAGAGATTCTAATAGAGAAGCTTCCAGGTGGACCTTATATATAACATAAAGCTAGCTCTGGATGGAGCATTCTTGATCGCTTTGCCAGCGTTTATAGAAGACGGAACTGAATTTGTGCATTCTTCAAAGATATTGAAGCACATATTTGCTTCTTTCCTGAAATTGATTAAACAACTTAATGGCGTTTTTAAGAAAGCGTCAATTATAAATGTGGGAGATGATGGGAGGATTATAAGGAAATTTGATGATCCAGATGGAAAAGTCATTACTTTCGTCACTTCAGCTTTGGAATATAAGGATCATCTCTTTCTCGGAAATTTGAACACCAACTTTGTAGGAAATTTCCCTTTGAAATCTACTTAAACAATGTGCAACTTCAAGATAATGTAACAATATTTCTTTTCATTTTTCTCATTTTTTAATTTTTTATTTTAAATCACAATAAAGATCTTATTTATAAAAATCGCACCTTTAAATTAGGATGATTATTTTTAATTTAAAATTACAAAAATAAATTTTGTGTTTTCGTATATCTGCTAAATCTGGTTTGTAAGTTTAAGGTTTCTTCCATTTACAATATAAATTTTTCATTAAGATGGTTTGAATCTACATCCTAGGATTTAAATCAACCTAGATTTAACGATGAATGACCAAATTCAACGTAGTCATCAGAAACCAAATTCAACATGGTCATCAGGAACCATGAGAACATTTCTGTCCAAATTCACCTATTGTTTTTTCAAAATAAAATTTTAATGATTTGTCCATGTCCTAACAAGTATTAACATTTTATTGAGTAAAAAAAAATAAAAAGATATCTAAAACTTTTATTTATAAATGGAGAGACCTTAAATCCGTATTTGAAAACTTTTAAAGCATAAAAACGTTTTTTCTGCCTTGAAAATATATCATTACACAACTATCAAGACTTCCAAAATACTCGTCCTATTTTTTTCTCTACAAAATCTCTGATTTCAACCCCTTTAAATATTTATTATTTTCGTGGATTTTTTTATCAGAATAATGCAAAGGAACATTATTTCTTTCAAACTGTCAGGTTAGAAATTATTTTTTCGAATAGTGCTGACTATGATGATGAACTCAGATGAAGCTCGTCCAACTTCAAAACTGTAAATAAATCGGGCAGAATCTGTTCTACTTCTTTACGACTTGTGTATTCCAAGCTTAGGTTACACTGAGCTATATACATATATGGTTGGAAGCGATATTCATATAATTTTTTGCTTGTGTATATCCACCACTTAAGTAAAATAACAGTGATTTTTCCTTAAAATCAGATGAATCTTTTATAATAAGTTTGGATGAACCTTATATATTTTTATTTTAAATAAAAAAAATTTACTAGGAGGTCAACTGAAAAGTTAATTGACCTTCATCCGACTTCCCAATGGGAAGTCGGAGGAAGTTCATCGGACTTTCCTATTGGAAAGCTTCATAAAAAAGTCATAAAGAAGTGAACGAACTTCATCCGACTTCTTTACAGTTTGAAAGTTGAACGAAGTTCGTCTTACTTTACCCCAATTAAGTGAGCATTATCCTCGGAATAGTGGAGCATTATTCTAAGCAAAAATTACCGACTGATTAAACAACTCAATGATGTTTAAAGAGAATCTGAAAATTGTTTGATATCGGTGCTTCTTCGTATTTGATCATTTCAATCTTTATCAGCACTGGATAGTTTAACATGATAAATGCAAGTTGTTACCTCGATCTCAGTTGCCCTGAAGTCTTCCTGAAGAACAGATTGCAAAACAGAAATAGCCATCTGCATGACAGTAACAATGTGCAAAATTAGATGATCTATAATGTTAATCACGGCATCTCCCCATAGGTTTTCATTTTCCAAAGAATAATTTTCAGTTATCACCATTTGAAATTGTGTATGGAATTCCTCCACCAATACACATTTCTTACTTTTCCAGCAGATTCGAAGGTAGAGTCGGTTGATCAGTTGCTTAGAGACAGAAAAGTGGCATTTGGGGTCATGAAATATCAGTTGAAAAAAAGCTCAGCATAAGATGAAACAGCAAGCTGATGGAGGAAGGTCTGAGAGAGTTTTTGACATTGGAGATTGGATATATGTCAAACTGCAATCTTACAGATAGCAGAGTGTTGTGCAGAGAAACAACCAAGAACTTGCTCCCCTATTTTATGGACCCTAGCAGGTAGAAGACAAAATAGGGCAAGTGGCTTACAAGCTTAACCTACCTGCCACTTCAGCTATACATCCAGTATTTCATGTATCTCAGTTGAAAAAGAAAATTGCTGAGCATTTGGTTCCTTCTACTAATCTGCCTGGAATTACAGAGCCATTGCCTACTCTAGTGGCAATCTTAGACAGGAAAATGGTGAAAAGGGGAAACAGGGCTACTACCAAACTCCTAGTGCACTGGACAGGTAGCACTGTGCAAGAAGCAACTTGAGAGTTTTGCTTACCAGTTGCAAAAGAGGTTTTCTGAGTTTGACCTTGAGGCAAAGTCTTAAAGAGAGTGGAATGATATGCGTTGAATTGTGCAATTTATGTTTAATTCTATTATTTGCGTTTTATTCCTTATAGGTTGCGTTTTGCAACTTTTGTCTGTTTTTATTCCAATTGTTAAGTTAGTTACAGAGAGAGAAAGGGATTGACACGTGTTGTGTGAAAACCTAGGAAACCGCTTAATGTGACCTCTACCTTACCAATGAAGATATGCTATTAATGCCTTTGTGCAAACCTAGGAAACCGCTTAATGTGACCTCTACCTTATCAATGAAGATATGCTATTAATGCCTTCTCTCCTTTAGTTTTCTCTACTCTTCTTCCTTCTTCAGTCTTCTCCATTTCTTCCTTATTTTGCCCAGTATCAAAATGGAGAGAGAGAGCAAGCTTGGATCGGGGTAGCGATAAGAGTTTGATTCGCACAGTGGGAGATAAAGAGAAGCGGCGGACATTATGGCAATGAGAAAAGGGGTTTTCAATTTCAGAATTTTTGTTTTAGTGAATTTTTTTAGATCTTGTTTTGGGGAAGTTATTGCGGCTCCTTATTTTGGGACCAATTAATGGACGAACTTTTTACAGGGAAAACTATAAAAATAAATCTTATGATTTGATGGATTTGTAAAAACAATCCATATGGTTTAAAAGTTTACAAATGGAGTTTTGTACTTTATGAATTTTGCAGTTAAAAGATATGTAAATCAATTTTTTTACTAAACAATACTTGTGGTTTAGTTAATTTGCAAAATTAGACCTTGAATTTTGGATAATTTGTAAAGTCAAACTTTTTAATTGATCCAAATCGCTCCCTTTCGGGTGAATAGCCACAACAACCATTTTTTAAGGAATGACTGAATTTGTAAACTGCAAAAAACACACACCCTTGTTTGTAAACTTTTAAACCACGTGAATTGTTTTTGTAAATGAATCAGACTACGAGGTTTATTTTTATATTTTTTCGTTTTTTTATTATGTAAATACTCATTCATATAAATGGTGATGCGGACATCCTAACTGGCAGCACTGATCACGCGTGCTTTAGCGGATCCTCAGACATCAAACCCACGGAGGATATACCGAGGAGGGCGGATCCCCAGGACATACGAGCGGGGCGGATCTAGGAGTACACAAAGAGGCGTATCAACATCTACCCTTGGCGGATCTCTAGGTTTACTTCCTTTCGAAGTTATTCACCAACAATCCTGACAATCCGTACATGTACCATTGTACTGATTGTCGGGGCATATCACCTATTTTACCCTTTTATGGATAACCTTATTAAAACCATAGTAGGGGTAGTCCTTGTCTTTTATTATCATTAGGGGGATGTATTTAAACCCTCATTTTGTAAGGATGAGGTAACTTTTATCAATCAAAATCATTATCTTTGAGAGCCTAAGATTTATACCTTGTTTATTGGGATTCACTCCTTCTAGTTTAGCTAGAGAAGAACCTCTTTGTTGGTTCTGTATCAGTTGGTATCAGAGCCGATCGTTTCCTGACCCGAAACTTCTTTTGGCAATGGTTCAACCCCGACAACCGCAAGATTCCATGGAGACCAGTGACCGGAGGTATGATGAGCTGAGGGAGCACCTCACAGAGCAGATCCAAGCCAGCCATGAGCGGTAGAGGCAAACCGACCAACAGTTCCTGGAGCTAACCACCTCCCTAGAAAACTTCAAGTTGGAGGTTCTAGCTCTAATCCGACCAACCGCGGGAGGCTCAACCCAGAGAAAGGAAGGAGTCCCTAAACCGCAGCTTCCACAAATGGGTCCTAGGGATCCTGAGGTAAGAAGACCCAACTATGTCTTTGTGCATAATGCTGATAGTGATAGTGATGACTTTGAGGGTATTGGGGATGATGATACCGTTAGAACTACGAGGGATGTTGGGCCTGTTGACAACCGACGTGTGGCGGTTGCTAGAGTATACCCAGGTCTAGGAAACTTTGATAGAGATGATGCCTTTAAGCTAAAAATAGACTTACCATCTTTTGGAGGCGAACTTGATATAGAGGGATTCTTAGACTGGTTATCGGAAGTTGAACGTTTCTTCGAGTATGCTGGGATTCCTGATGAGAGGAAAGTGAGGCTGGTGGCATATCGCCTGAAGGGTGGCACATCAGTTTGGTGGGATCAGATGAGGGAAGAGAGAAGAAGAGGGGGCAGAGATCCAATTAGATCTTGGCTACGGATGAAGGCGATGTTGAGGGAGCGGTTCCTACCGCCGGATTATGAGCAGTATATTTACAGCTCCTACAAGGGATGCTCTCAAGGGACCCGAAGTGTCCATGAATATACCTCAGAGTTCTTAAGGCTTTCGGCAAGGGCCAACTTGTCAGAAACAGAAAGCCAAAAGACCTCTAGGTATCTAGAAGGGTTGAGATACAACATCCAGGATTGTATTGGCACGCAGATGGTGGTACGTGTACAGGATGCCAGGAATTTAGCCCTCAAGGCTGAATCCCAACTAACCGGGAGATCCAGGAGATCCGCTACTACTGAGTATACGCCTGGAGGAAGAGATAACATGAAGCCTTATGACAAAGGCAAGCAGGTGGCGAGTGCCAGTGGGGCCAAGGTCAACAGTGTAGGAAGGGGATCTGTCGGAGATACTAGGCCGTACAAGGAAGCACCTATACCACCTAAGAGCAACAATCCGTATGCGAGGCCAGCGCCTTTTAAATGTTTTCGGTGCAATGAGCCAGGCCATAGATCCAACGAATGTCCTAGGAGGAAGAGTGCCAACATGGTGGAAAGGTATGAAGATGACTATGACGAAGGGGATGAAGTATTTTGTGAACCCTTGGGAGAAGATGACGATGAGGTGGATGAAGAGAGATACGCCATTCATGTGGTACGGAATTTGTTAGTCTCCAGCCAGATAGAGGGAGATCAGAGGCACAGACTATTCAGGACCCGCTGTCTTGTGAAAGGTGGGCGATGCAATATGATAATAGATAGTGGGAGCCAAGAGAACATTGTGAGCATCAGCGCCGTTCGGAAATTCGGGTTGTTGGCGGAGGCGCATCCCGACCCCTATAGGGTGGGATGGATAAAAAACGTGGGTGAACTTAGGGTGACCCAGAGATGCAGGGTACCTATTGCGATTGGTGATTACAGTGATGAAGTCTGTTGTGATGTGGTCGATATGGATGCCTGCCACCTATTGTTGGGCCGACCCTGGTAGTTTGATAACGATGCCATCCACGCAGGAAGAGAGAACACTTACAGATTTGTGAAGGATGGGGTGAAGTTCGTCCTTACGCCAATGATGAGAGAGCCAAAGGCCGACGAGAAGTCTACCTTGGTAGTCTGTCCTACACACAAATCATTTGTCAGCGAATGTGAAGAGAGCCAGATGGTGTATGTAGTAATGGTTAAGGCGAATCACGAATCCGCCTAAAGGGGCGAAAGGGAGATGCCAACTGAGGTGACCCGCCTACTTGGCGAATATCAAGATCTGTTCCCTGAAGGGCTGCCGAGTGGGTTACCACCTTTGAGGGACATCCAACATCATATCGATCTTGTGCCCGGGGCTAGTTTGCCAAGCCTTCCCCATTATCGAATGAGTCCAAAGGAAAATGACATCGTGAGGCAGAAAGTGGAAGAGCTCATTGAAATGGGATACGTTAGAGAAAGTATGAGTCCATGTGTCGTCCCAGCCCTACTTACGCCCAGGAAGGACGGATCTTAACGGATGTGTGTGGACAGCAGGGCCATTAACAAGATCACTATCAAGTATAAGTTCCCTATCCCAAGGCTGGATGATATGCTAGACCAACTTGGCGGATCCCGAGTTTTCTCCAAGATTGATCTCAGGAGCGGTTATCATCAGATACGAATTCGATCTGGGGATGAGTGGAAGACCGCCTTCAAGACCAGAGATGGATTGTATGAGTGGTTAGTTATGCCATTCGGGATGACTAACGCCCCCAGTACTTTTATGAGACTGATGAATCAGGTGCTTCGCCCGGTGATTGGAAAATTTGTAGTTGTGTATTTTGATGACATCCTGATTCATAGCGAGACCTTGGTGGAGCACGTGGAGTATTTACGGATAGTGTTTGACCTGTTAAGGAAACACCAGTTATACGCCAACACTAAGAAGTGTGATTTCGTCATGGAGAGCCTAGTTTTCCTTGGGTTCATGGTTAGTGGCGATGGGATCCAAGTTGATGGGGAGAAGGTAAGAGCCATCCGAGAATGGCCCACTCCGAGGAATGTGGGGGATATCAGAAGTTTTCATGGGCTAGCAATATTTTATCGCTGATTCATCAAGAACTTCAGTGCCATAGTGGCCCCGTTGACAGAATGTTTGAAGAAGGGAAGGGGGATCGAGTGGGCGGATGCCCAAGAGAAGAGCTTCGCCCTGATCAAGGAAAAGTTGAGTACAGCGCCCGTGCTGGCGTATCCCAATTTTGATAAACTGTTCGAAGTTGAGTGTGATACCAGTGGAGTTGGGATTGGTGGAGTCTTGATGCAAGAAAAGAGGCCCATTGCATATTTCAGTGAGAAGCTCTGTGAGGCACGGCAAAAGTGGGCCACGTATGATCAAGAGTTTTATATTGTAGTGAGGGCGTTGAAAGTGTGGGAACATTACTTGGTGGGGAAAGAATTCATCCTCTACACTGACCACCAAGCTCTCAAGTACCTGGGAAGTCAGAAGCAACTTCGAAGCTCCATGCATGCCCGGTGGTCCGCCTTCATAGATAAGTTCCCCTATAAGCTTGTCCATAAGGCTGGAAAACAGAACAAGGTGGCGGACGCCTTGAGTCGAAGGGTGTCACTAATAAAAACAGTCAACCTGGAGACCGATTGTTTTGAACACATCAAAGGAGAATACTTGGCGGATCCTGACTTTGGTAGTATCTGGGAGAAGTGTCAACACCAACATGGGGATGGGGCGTATCACCTGATGGATGAGTATCTCATGAGGGGCAACCAACTTTGCTTACCCTGCACTTCCATCCGCGAGAAGGTTATTCGTGATCTACATGGCGGATCCCTTGGAGGACATTTTGGGCGAGACAAGACATATGAAGCAGTGAGTTCCCGTTATTTCTGGCCTAAGATGAGGAGAGATGTTGCCTACTTAGTAGAACGATGCTATATTTGCCAGACCGCCAAGGGACGCACTACAAATACTGGATTGCAGTTGCCTTTGCCTGTGCCAGAGACCATATGGGAGGATCTGTCCATGGACTTCGTCCTAGGGTTAGCCAGAACTCAGAGGGGCATGGATTCCATCTTTATCGTGGTTGATCGGTTTTCAAAGATGGCTCACTTCATACCTTGTCGTAAAACTAATGATGCCTCAGCGACTGCTAAGCTATTCTTCAAAGAGATTGTCAGGCTACATGGCGTACCTAAGAGCATTGTCTCGGATCGTGATACGAAGTTCCTCAGTCACTTCTGGCGAACGTTGTGGGCTCTGTTTGATACGTCTCTGAAGTTTAGTACCACCGCCCACCCTCAAACAGACGGACAGACCGAGGTGGTCAATAGAACTTTGGGAAACTTACTGCGCAGCAAATGTAAGGATAAGCCGAGGATGTGGGATGTGGTTTTAGCTCAAGCTGAGTTCGCCTACAACGGCTCTGTACATTCGGGAACCGGGAGATCCCCATTTGAGGTAGTATACACAAAGACCCCAAATCACGTCCTTGATATAGCCCATCTTCCTAAAGGAAACGTGACTGCCAACCAGCTGGCTAAGGATTATGTACAGATGCACCAAGAGGTGAGAGAGACTCTTGAGGAGAGAAATCAGAAATTAAAGGCTAAGGCGGATGAGCACCGTAGGGACCTACAGTTTGAAGTTGGGGATGAGGTTATGGTATATTTGGGCAAAGAGAGACTCGCCAACGCCACAAGTAGCAAGCTTCGGCCTAGGAAATACGGGCCATATAAGGTCACCAAGAAGATCAATGCCAATGCCTATCATATAGCATTGCCGAATTGGCTCGGTAAAATATCACCAGCGTTCAACATCTGTGACCTTATCCCGTGGAAGTCAGATGGTCCTTTGGAGCGCAACAAAGACGAATCAGTGCCGAGATCTTTCAAAGAAGGAGAGAATGATGCGGACATCCTAACTGGCAGCACTGATCACGCGTGCTCTGGCGGATCCTCAGACATCAAACCCACGGAGGATATACCGAGGAGGGCGGATCCCCAGGACATACGAGCGGGGCGGATCTAGGAGTACACAAAGAGGCGTATCAACATCTACCCTGGGCGGATCTCTAGGTTTACTTCCTTTCGAAGTTATTCACCAACAATCCTGACAATCCGTACCTGTACCATTGTACTGATTGTCGGGGAATATCACCTATTTTACCCTTTTATGGATAACCTTATTAAAACCCTAGTAGGGGTAGTCCTTGTCGTTTATTATCATTAGGGGGATGTATTTAAACCCTCATTTTGTAAGGATGATGTAACTTTTATCAATCAAAATCATTCTCTTTGAGAACCTAAGGTTTATACCTTGTTTATTGGGATTCACTCCTTCTAGTTTAGTTAGAGAAGAACCTCTTTGTTGGTTTACGATTAAAACCTTCATTTATCGCTTTCAATCTGTATCAAATGGTCCCTATTCTAATGTTAAAAAAGTTCCCGTTCTAATGTAAAAAAGTCCCTATTCTAATGTTAAAAAGTATTACTAATATTCATCTCTATTATTAATTTAACAAATAATATCTCTAACTATTTGTACCTAAAACTTTTTTTTGGTAGTGTAACTTTTTAGTAGAACGGCCATTAAAGTAACTAGAGTTCCCAGCAAAATAATGAAATGAACAAAATGAGTTGACAGAAATACTCTCCCAAATAATATATAAAGATTAGAGTGTAGCCTGCAAAATTCATATTTATTTTGATTCTGAACCATGAAGCTTTTCTCAACTTGTTTAACCTTAGTCCTTGCTTGTTTGGTTGCTATATTCCTACAAATATTCTACTTCTCACCCATATCTCCTGACTTCCTTCAAATCCCTCCACCCTCTAATTTTCTCCCCAAAAATAATAAGTTACAGGAAGTGATTAAACTCGGAGAAGGACATTTAAAAGGCCCCGAGGATACTTATGTGGACAATGATGGTTTACTGTATGCAGTGAGCAGAGATGGTTGGATCAAAAGAATGTATGAAAATGAAACTTGGGAGAATTGGAAGAAAATAGAAAGTGATGTTTTACTTGGTATCACTACCTCCAAACATGGTGGTGTTATTGTTTGTGATGCTGAAATTGTAAGTAAATGTAGTTAATCTCTTGTTTATTTCTCTGATTTTTGTTAATACAGTTTCATTATTTCAACAGGGTTTGCTTAAGGTTACTGATGATGGAGTAACTGTTCTTGCATCTGAAATTAATGGATCAAGAATAAGGTAAATGTTCTTTTTTGCCATGGTTTCCAGCAGCCAAATTCTAATTTTTTTTGAAAATTGAAATAGGTATGCAGATGATGTGATAGAAGCATCAGATGGTAGTCTGTATTTCAGTGTAGCAAGCACCAAATTTGGACCCAATGATTGGTATCTAGACGTTCTTGAGGCTAAACCTCATGGCCAGTTGCTCAAGTATGATCCATCATTCAACCAGACTTCAGTTCTGCTAGAAAATTTAGGTTTTACAAATGGTGTTGCTCTCTCTATGGAAGAGGATTATCTAGTTTTCTGTGAAACTTGGAAGTAAGTAATTTCTTTTAACGCATGTGCAGAAAGAAGAAAAGCCGCGTGAGTTCGTTTTATATTAAAGATGATAGATTAATGATTTTGTATACATGAGGTTTGAATGAGCCAACTATAGGTATGGGATAAGTTTTTAAAGCAATTATATATACTACAAGTGTGTGATAGATTAGTTTAAAAGGTCAATGTGCCAATACACAAAATGTGTCAAACTTAAAGGTGCAAATATACATTAAACCCCAAGTTAATCCATGAAAGGCATGATTGGATGGATGGGACGAGCCAAAAGATCTATAAACATACTTAGATGTCATGCTTGTTTTATCTCTATATTCTAAACATTTAGAACAAAAGTTTACTATTTCTTACTTGAGAATTATGTGTCCTTCCCTAAAACCCTAAATTTGGATATTATCCCTTCATTTTATTGCTTGATTTTAGGTTTTCGAAACTTGAATCCATATTTCTTGGATGCATGTGAATCAGATTCAGGTGCCAAAAATATTGGTTAAAGGAAGAGAAGACAGGAAAAACAGAGATTCTAATAGAGAAGCTTCCAGGTGGACCTGATAATATAAAGCTGGCCCCGGATGGAACATTCTAGATCGTTTTGCCAGCGATTATAGAAGAAGGAACGGAATTTGTGCATTACTCAAAGATATTGAAGCACATATTCGCTTCTTTTCCGAAATTGATTAAACAACTTAATGCTGTTTTTAAGAGAGCGTCGATTATAAATGTGGGAGATGATGGGAGGATTACGAGGAAATTTGATGATCCAGATGGAAAAGTCATTACTTTCGTCACTTCAGCTTTGGAATATAAGGATCATCTCTTCCTCGGAAGTTTAAACACCAACTTTGTAGGAAAACTCTCTTTGAAATCTACTTAAACAATGTTCAACTCCAAGATAGTGTAATAATATTTCTTTCAATTTCTCTCATTTTTTCACAAGATTTATTTTTGTGTTTTAACGTTATTATATTCAAAATATTGCTCTAGTTAACTCATCACTATTTGAGAAAAGACTATATTTATAAATGGAGACAGGGGCGGAACCAGGGGGGGTTAGGGGGGCTCGAGCCCCGGCAGGCGGCCGGAGAATTGAGAAAAAAAAAATTTAGTAATGGTGTCTGGTAATATTTTGGAGATAATGATATAGACTCTGTATAGTACTATTTCAATGTTTAAAGGTAGATGAGATGGTCAAGGATGCTTACTTCTATTTGAGAGGTTCTATGTTCGACTCCTTTCAACCTCATTCTTTTTTTTTAAAAGTTTTTATTTATTTTTATTTTATTTTTCAATAATTATAAAAACATGTTTCCATTATTAATTAATTTAAATAGACTCTTTATTTTTATTTTGATAACACTTTTGAATTCATTTTTAATATGTCTTTACCATTAAAAAAAAGTAGACATATTTAATACTTATTTTTATTATGTCTTTACCATTAAAAAAAAAGTAAACATGTTTAATTTTCTATTAGTTTAATGCTAGTTTCTAAAAAAAATGATAACATTTTAACAGTTAATTTCGATTTTTTTTTGACGTTTTAAATTTTTTTTTTTACTGATATGTTTGAGCCCCAGATCATCCGGGGTCCTGGTTCCGCCACTGAATGGAGATCTATAAATTCTCTGATTTCAGCCCCTTTTAAACATTATTTGCGCCTTTTAAACATTTATTATTTTATTTCTTTCAAACGGTCAAGTTAGAAATTATTCTGGATTACAGTGAAGTTAGATGAAATTCGTCCAACTTCAAAACTGTAAATAAGTCGGACGGAATTCATTCTATTTCTTTATGACTTGTGTAACCCAAGCTTGGGTTACACTTCCTAACATGAAAGTCTGATAAACTTCATCTAAAAAAAATAATATTCATATAGTTTTTTAATATTCATATAGTGTTTTGCTTGTTTATATCCACCACCCAAATAAAATAACAATGATTTTTCCTTGAAATCAGATGAATCTTTTATAAGTTTGGATAAACCTTGTATATTTTTATTTTAATAAAAATAAATTAAACTAGAAAGTCAATTCAACTTCATCCAAGGAAAATCAAAGGAACTTCATCTGACTTCACTGTTAGAAAGCTTCACAAAAAATTGTAGTAAAGAAGCCGAACAAACTTCATCCAACTTCTTTACAGTTTGAAAGTTGAACAAAGTTCATATGACTTTATCCTAATTAAGTGAGCATTACCCGGGGAATAGTGGAACACTATTCTAAGCAAAAATCCTATTTCGGCACAGTGAAAATACCTACAAAAATTACCGAGTGATTAAACAACTCAATGATGTTTTTAAGACAGCATCTGTTGTAAATGTGGCACCAAAGGCATGAAGCTAATGAAATTTGCACTACTCAGGTATAAAATTTGCATGATGTTGGCAACTAAATGTTTTTCCCACGCTAAATTCATCCAGTTCATTATAGTTTCTTAACACAAGAAAAGTGAACACAATAATTTCTCTCGCCTCCCTACAATTTGTTGTGATCAAAGATAAACCAAGGGATATCATGATATGCTAGTAGAATTTTCTTCTTTCCTTACAATGCGTTAATTCACAAAATCAGTCACGTTCAGTTATAGCAGTTAAATGTTCATCAATCTCCTCAGTTGACAACACTCTGAAATTTCGACTGTCCGCTCTTACAACTCCTACCTGCAAAGCATAATATATAACTTTGATCGATCATTTCAAGAGAATCTGAAAATTGTTTGATACCAGCGCTTCTTCGTATTTGATCATTTCAATGTTTATCAGCACTGGACAATTTAACATGATAAATGCAAGTTATTACCTCGATCTCAGTTGCCTTGAAGTCTTCCTGAAGAACAGATTGCAAAGCAGAAATAGCCGTCTGCATGACAGTAGCAATGTGCAAAATTAGATGATCTATAATGTTAATCACAGCATCTCCCCATAGGTTTTCCTTTTCCAAAGAATAATTCAAAATATTTTATTAAGTTCACTGCATACTGTATCATCCATCGTCTACCCCACTGTCAACTTCGTGACAAACAAATTAAAGAACTTAGCTGAAGGGGAAGAGCAAATAACTTCAATGTCAACAACCTTGGGTAAAAAAAATGGGAAACCTCAGAGGTATAATACACTGGAAAAAGACGGTGCATTTAAAATGGCTCAACCAACCTTCCTATTCCGCAGGCACAGGAAAGACAAAAATACAATTCATACTTTGGGGTAAGAAATTTCTAAGGATATATTTGCAAAATTTTAAAATAGATACTCAAAGTTTTCCCCCTTTCCATTTTTTTTAGGCCAAGCTACTAGGAATGATATTAAAGCTGCCTTCACAATCTTTTGAAGAGGTGGGAGAAGAAAGAAGTACCTGCACAGTTTCCTCATAGGAGAAAGCCGGATTATTTTTCATTTTCTTTTCCAAGAAATTGATAGCCTCTTGTTCTTTCAATCCAGCACTTGTAGCCTGGAATATATATTAATATCAAGTTCCCTGAGTGAAATGTTACCTTGAAAATTCACTTAAAAGGAAATTTATAAAAATAAAAAAGCAATGCACACATCAATAGTTTTTGAATTACATATAAAGAAAGCATCCTAAATTACAAATTATAATACTCATCTTTTATTTGTAGTACAACAATTACACTTTAGAAAGTCTGCTAAATGACTTCAAGGTTTTAGTTATATTCAGTGCATACGGCCTGATTTAGAATATACTTAAACAAGGAAGCACCTCAGCACAACCAGCATCAATTTATATTCATAGCAAAACTGTGAATGGTTAAGATTCAAGAAACCCACTCATTTTCATATTTATACATAGTAAAACAAGAACACTTCAGAATGTTTCTTCAAAATCTCAAAGCTCAAAATGGCTTCGAGGGCCATGTTTTGTATAGTTACATTTAAAGTGCATTTGATTTATAATATCTGGAATTATTGAAGCTTCCTTAGCACAATCAGCATCAAGTTATGCAATTAACAAATTTGTAGAAAAATTAAAATTTGTGAAGCCCAGACAAAATGAATCCCATGGTTGTGCTGAATTCAAAAGCAAAATTAATAATTGTTTTATTTTTTTCCAATCTGATACTACCACAAATCCATCCACGATATGTTAAGTGATCATGAGCAACCATAGTCTTGTGTAAATAGTAAATACCATGTACATAAGAAACAACATACATTTAAAAGAAACAACAAAGTAACACTTTGGTGAGAAAATAAGCAAGCTAGCTAGCTACCTTGTGGCCATAGAAGTGACCAGCAGGATCACACTTGTAGAGTTGAGGCCCTTCCTCTTCATCAATACCCAAAACCATAGCAACTTCGATGCACAAAAAAAAGTGTTAACAAGTAAAACTAAAACTGCAAGACAATTAGCATTAATATGTAGTGGGATATGGTGATATGTATGTGTAATATATAAACATATATAAATCTGTACATATACATGAATTTAAAATAGCTGCCAGACAAAGCTCAGCTATTTGAAGCAATAAACTTTTAAGTGTGCGAGTGTGAGAAAGAGAAAGAATATATACACACCTACTCCAAGGGGTCTCATGTAAGCATGCTGAGTGTAAACCTGTGATTTGTCTGCAATCCTACATGCACCAAATTACAATTTTAATCCTAAAAGCTTATTACTTGAGATAAATGAGCCAGAAAGAGAGAAATCACTACAAACTAATAATTCAGCATTATAGATCATCATAAGAATGCAATAATAATAAAATACCATTTGGCCAATACATCCACAGGCATTTCATAACCATATTTGAACCGAAACTCAGCTGCCTCATTACGAGCTTGTTGGACTAAAGTCCTTGCATCAGCTGTAAATAGACAGAGAAGATGAAGTTTCATGCTAATAATCCGTAAGAGTTTAACCAAAAGCAAGGATGCAGATGCAGTACAAACCAGAATATTTTGCAAACGCAGCAACATTTGAAGCAAAGAAGAGTTGAGATTTTAAAGAAGATTCATTCATGAGTAGCTCAAGCTGGTTTCAGCAGTATTTATCTAGAAATTAAACATTTTCCTGAATTTAATTTCAATTCGACAGTAACTAGAGAGGGTGAATTATCAGGTCACAGCCTAGGAAAGAAATACGAAATATGAAAACTTCTAGCACGCAGGCTTTCCATCATAAAGAGCATGAAATGTTTAGAGAAACCACAGTCAACAGGTTATTTTGATTGTCTAAAAAAATGAGGTATCCACATTATTTCCCAGCATTCCTATCATTACCTATCCAATCATGCTTCACAAATGTGTACATTACATGCTAAACTAAAACCTTTCATTAAACAGCATTAAACTCTGTAGTGAGTAAAATAAAACTGCATGACATCATAAACAGAAATGCAGTTTCACAGGAGGGAAAGAGAAGCTGACCTGTCATGCCGGTGGCCAGTAATCCAAGGAACTTGGTAATAGGGAAAAGATGGGTAATACTAGTCTGATCCAAAAGTTTGTCCTGCTCAAATTTCAAGACGTTAATTATCCAAATTAAGCAAAAACATTCGAGTTCTACATCAAAAAAATTGAGAAGGTAACTTACCGGAACCTTCTTCTGTGTGACAACACAGACAGAGTCCTTCCCACGAACCCCGATGGAGGTAATGGAAGCCGCCTTCACAGCTTTAAACGCATATTCTGCAATAAAATCACTTGAAATTTAAATAAAAGAGCGGAGAGAACAAAAAGAAGAAAGCCATGAACGGATGACAAAGAGAAGGAGAAGATTTGGATGCGTACCGACTTGGAAGAGGCGACCTTCAGGGGAAAAAATGGTGATGTGGCGATCATAGCCACCTCCACTTCCTCTACTCATCCTTCCTTTTGTTTATCTTTATGAACAGAGATTCTTCGGTTTTGTTCAACTGCGAAGCTTGGTAATGCCTAATGTTCAGTCTGATTTGGTTTTCAGGAGCAACTGACTCGCTGAACAAGAAAACTGAGAACTTGCTTTCTCCAAAATGCCCTCAACGATTTTACTACAGCTCTACAGCCCAAACGGCGTCGTGCGACATCCTCTCAATTCTTGGAATTAGTAAAACCTCAATTCCTCTATAAATTAATAATGGGTCATCGAATTTTATTAATTTATAGAGTTATTAATTAATCGATAAATTAATAATTATTAATTTATAAAGTGATTTTAAATTTTTTAAAAATAAATTTTAAATTACTAATTTAAATAAAGTTTTTATCTAAAATCAATGAACAAAGAAAATTAAATGTACATTATATAAGTTTTTTTTAATGAAAGATTGAGTATTATAAATTAATGAATGTCCGAACCCAATAGACTAACAAATTGGGAAGGAATAGACGTTACAATCGGAATTGAAGCAGATAAACCTAGTCTGACAAAGGCATCTGCCACTTGATTTGCTGATCGCCGCACAAAGCCGAAAACACAGCATGGCATTGAATCCGCAATAAAGCGACAGTCAGAAAGAATAAGTCCTAAACTAGAAAAATTTGCTTCATCTTCGTTTTGTAGAGCTTGAATGGCGGTTTGAGAATCTCCTTCCACACATACCACAGTCTCTCCTCTCTCCTTTATCCAGCTGAGAGCTTCCCTGCACGATATCGCCTCAGCAATAAACGGATCTGAAATCCCACTAATTCGTTGAAACCTAGCAGCCACAAAAGAACCAGTAACACTTCTAATAACCGCACCAATACCACTAAAGCCTTCCACCTGGTTTACTGCTGCATCGAAATTTACTTTTAAACCGCTTTGAGGGGCGGACCAGATTTCAGGATGCCGAATATCAGTTGCAGCAGCACCATGGCGTCCCATTTCCTGCACTTCTGTCCATCTGCGCAAAAACTCGGCAGCTCGGCCCGTGATCAAATCTGGACTTAGCAGCCGTCCGTTCCAGGTTTTTTGATTTCGCCAATACCACACAAACCAAAGAAGAGTTGCCCACTTTCTTGCTTGTTCTGGTGAGCTATTGTTCAATGCAGCACTCCACCACAGGCTGTAATCAGGCGTTGTCAACTGTTTGAAGCTTACTAAATTCGATGAAGCCCATATCCGTTCAGTAACAGGACAGCTGAGAAGAATATGAGATATGGATTCATCATGAGTTCGACAAAATGGACAATATAATTCGATATCCACGCGATGTGAGTAGAGGGCTACTTTTGTTAGGATAAAGTTCCAGGCAGAGCGCCAAAGGAAATTTTTAACTTTAGGAGGACACTGAACTTGCCATAGCCTGCTCCAATGAGCATTACGAACCGCTTCGGGAGGGCCAGGGAGGTCATCCGTCAACGCGTAGTAGGCCGTTTTCACACTATAAACACCTTTCCTGTCTCTCCTCCAACATATCTGATCATCACGGATCCGATTAGAAATAGGGACTTGTAAAATAGCCCGAACATCATCTGGATTAAACGAATCAGCAAGTAACTCACAATTCCATTGCCCATCGCGAATCAATCTATCAACCATCCATTCCATGTTATCCTCAGACTGAACAGTACACGGCAGCCCTGTTACAGTATTTAACCATTTGTCATGCCAGATTCGAGTATGCCTTCCATTGCCAATACGGTTACCAGTTTCGCGCCTGATCAAAGATTGAGTTTGATAGATGCTTGCCCATATAGCACTGGGATTGTAGCCCAAAACTGCATATCTGAAGTTTGTGCGAGGGAAATACCGGGCTTTAAATAGCCTACTAACCAAAGATTGAGGGTCAGTCAAGAATTTCCACGTCTGTTTTCTAAGGAGCGCGAGATTGAATTCATGGAATAGTCTAAAATTCATGCCACCCCATTCTCGCCTCAAACATAAAGCCTTCCACGCTTTCCATTTTATTCCACGGCCCCACCAGTAAGCATTCAGAATGATCTCGAGTCTATGGCAAATTGATTTAGGCAGCAGGAATACCTGGAATACATAAGATGGAATGGACTGAGCCACTGCTTTAATCAGAACCTCCTTGCCACTTTGTGAAAGTCGTTTATTGTGCCAACCACGTACCTTGCACTGGAGCCTATCAACAATATAACTGAAAGCTGCTGTGCGATTTCGCCCCACAGACGACGGAAGGCCCAGGTAGTAATCTTGACTGTCTACTTGTTGAACATGGAAGAAGCTTGCTAATTCAGTTCTTTTAGCAATCAGGACCTTTAAGCTGAAAGCTATCTTGGATTTCATGAAATTGATCTTCTGCCCGGAAGCTTGTTCGTATTTGTGAAATATACTTCGGACGGTTTCACTTTATTCAAGAGTGGGTCTAAAGAAGAAGTAACTGTCATCAGCGAAGAGTGAGTGGGAGATCATAGGGGCCCCGCGGCTAATACGACAACCGTGAATGCTACCAGAGGCTTTAGTTTGATAAAGTAGGGTAGACAGAACCTCAGTACAAAGGATGAAGAGATAGGGGGAGCTTGGATCCCCTTGCCGGAGACCTCTTGTTGGCTTAAATACGGGGAAGGCAGCATTACTATTAGATATCTGGTACTCTACAGAGGAAACACAACTCATTACAAGTCCAATGAACTGAGCCGGAAAGTCGAACCTGATCATAACTGCTTCTAAAAAACTCAATTCCACTCTATCATAAGCCTTTGTCATGTCAACTTTCAACACCGCATAACCTTTGCTACCACTCTTTCCCAAACGAAGAGCATGACCAACTTCATAGGCAAGCAGGATGTTATCAGTAATTGACCTCTTTGGGATAAAAGCACTCTACGCATGAGATATGAACTGATTTAGAATCCTTTTTAACCGGTTTGCAATGGTTTTGGTCATAATTTTAACCAAAACATTACACAAAGCAATAGGGCGTAGATCAGAGATAGAGACCGACGGATTCTTTTTTGGAATTAATACCAGGTTAGTGCGGTTTAAACTGGGAGGGATAAGGCCGGAGTTTAAACAATTTGTGCAGTAAAGAAGAATATCAGACCTCAGTACCTGCCAGTGCTATTGGTAGAAACCAGAATTGAGCCCGTCTGGACCCGGAGACTTGTCAGGGTGCATAGAGAAAACTGCTTTTTCAACTTCATCTTTAGAGAAAGGCCGGGAGAGTTACTGTTTCATATCAGGAGGGACTTTTGTCTGTATAGAATCCACAATTTCAAGACCCAAACATCCCTGTGACTGAAAAAGAGTGTAAAAGTGATTTTGAATACTGTCGGCTAGATCAGCCTGCCAAGTGTGAAAGACGCCCGCCTCGTCAGTTAAACCCATGAAGTTGTTCTTCCTTTTTCTTGACCGTACTGAAGAGTGGAAAAAACGCGAATTGTGGTCACCTTCGCGCAGCCATTGGATTTTGGAGCGATGTTTCGAGTAAACCTCTTGCTCAAGGCGGACCTTGTCGAGTTCTAAGCTCGCTGTACGGTAATCATCTGTATCAACTGACCCCCTAAGCTCCTCAAGTCGGTTCCGAAGCTGACGAGTACGACCTCTGAACTTTCCTCTAAATTTTCTGCCCCATACTTCCAGTTTTCCTCGACATTGTAGAAGACGATCAGGGAAAGCTCTTCCATCATTGATGATCCATGCATCAGTAATAGCTTGTTTACAATCTGTTTCTAATCCCCAAGAATTTTCATATCTGAACTGATTTACTACAGTCTGCACCAAATTCTCAGGCCGTAGGACCAGTGCAGAATGATCAGATTGCGTTGTTGCTACATTAAGAATAGAGGCAAGCGGGAAACGGTCATGCCAGTGTTGGTTGGCAACACCACGGTCAAGCTTCTCCTCTATGCATACTTCACCAGCCCTCCTACGGAACCAAGTGAACGGGTAGCCATTCATAACAACTTCAGACAATTCACAGAAGTCTAAAACATCATTAAAACCTGATAATAGTTGAGATGGGTGTCTCTGACCTCCTTTTTTTTCAAACGAGTACAGCATATCGTTGAAATCACCCACCACTATCCAAGCCATATCCGATAATCTATAAAGATCTTTGAGGGACTGCCACGAGAGTGCGCGTCTACCTCTTTTCGGGAGACTATAGAACCCTGTAAGCCGCCACGGTTGCATATTCTCTGAACTGACTGTAACATCGATGAAATGCGCACCGTATTTGAGAAGGCTAACAGATGTGTTCTGACGCCACAGCAAAGCTAGACCTCCTCCTCCACGAACACTGTTAACTGCAAACTGATTTTCGAAACCAAGAGAAATTTTTAGACTGTTAATCGCATTAGAACCCACCATTATTTCCATGAGGAAGATAATAACGGGTTTGTAGGCCTGAACGAGCTCTTTAAGCTCTCTGACTGTCTCGAGGTTGCCCACGCCCCGACAGTTCTAGCTTATGCAACTCATAGCTTCCGGCCGGTCCGCTCAGTGGAACCTGCCGATATCTCTATTTCATTATCAATATTGTCTTTGTGTGACTCCTGATCAGTAGTCTCAGTTCTTTTGCGTTTTGGGTCTGTCGCTTGCAGCACTTCATTCTCCGAATTATGAACTGTTTCTGTATTCTCTTTATCCTGTTGGCGGGCTGTTTCAATATTCGAATGTGGGATCATCTGTGTTGACTGATTTACTAGTGTTGGCGCTTGCTTCAGCCACGGGGATGAATTCTGTATAGTGCGTTTAGGAGCAGCTCGCAAAAACGCGCCGTAGATCATAGGATGATTTTTGTAACATCCGTGTCTAAAATTTTATTTTATTACAATAGATAGTGTGAATTATTTATGAATTTAAATATATTATAGGGTTCAATTTAATGTTTTTAGGTGTAAATTAAAAGATTTGAGTAAATTTTAGAAAAGTTTATAAATATGGAGGACCTTTTTAATAGTTAAGATTATATTAAGATTATATGTTAATATTAATTCAATGATTATAATATAATATTATAAAATGTTATGATGATTAAAATTTTAATGTATTTAAAAAAAATTAATGTAATTAAATATATAGTTGACACGTTTAAAACAAATGTCAACATAATAACTAATATAAATTACATTTGTCAAATGTATATAAACTACCTATGTCTTATTTATTTTCCAAATATATATAGATTAGATATGATGGAAGAAAGGAGGGGAATTTTATAATAATAATAAAAAAATGGGCATACATAAAAGGAAAATGGAATTCTTGGGGTAGAGGGGAGGCGGGTAGAGAAGAGGGAAAAGAAATATATCAAGTTTGGATTAAGGGGTTTGAGGAGGAAAAACGTTTAATTTCAGTGATCGATGACGACGTTCAGCTGTCAACGGATCACACGACGTCAACGGATCACACCGATTAATTTACGGTGACCGACGACGATATTTCGGTAACTGTGTTTTATATCTAAATTATTTATAAAGTGTTTTAGGCATGAGTTTGAGTAAGTTTAGTTTCGATAGTTTCGTCAAATTTTAACAGGTTTACAAATAATGATTTATCAAGTCTATATTTTACTAATAAAAATATAAAATTTAGACAATTGTCTTTTAGATTTATCGAAATGAAAGTTCGATTCGGTATTAAGGCTTTTAGCAGCGTCATAAGTTTAAACATACAATCGGTCGGAATTAACGATGTCAATTTAAATAGTCAAAATTCGAATATTTATAGATTTGGACAATTACAACGAATTTGAAGATAAAAATTAGTAATGATAGACTCCTATGAGTATCACTAGTCTAACTGAACCTTAAGTCGGAATTAACGATAACGTTTAGTGTTACGCGTTACAATTTTGGCGACAAACATAGATAGTCTCATATGGTGACAAACATAAATAGTTTCATAAAAGTGTTTGGTTTAAAATTTAGTTTTATATAATAATTAAGTGAGTTTAATTTGTCGAATTAAAATAAGGACTAATACCGATATTTTCTAATTAGAGTCGGTATAAAGTTAAATATAAAATTAGGACGAATATACTCTTAGTAGTTTAATGTGGTTTAATGAGTGTAATAGTATTTATAGTTCGAATCAATTATTCAGTTTAGAATTTTTGTTTCGGTAACCGAAATTAGTCCGATAGGAATATTTACTTTTAAACGATATTAAATTTTCTCGATATAATATTTGAGCTATAATATTTTTGAAGTTGGATTAAATTATGAATCGGTATTTTATACGAGTTTTTAATAATTTTACTTTTAATCGTAAGAGATTTTGATATTTTGTTTGTAACTATTTTGAATAATTGTTTACGAAATAGTTATAATTGAAGGCAAATGGTTTATAGTTATGAGATTATTTGGAAATTTGATTGTTTTAAAGATAGTTGAGCATATTGTGATTTTATGAGTTTTATATCCATCTAGAGTAATCCGGACCGGTGGTTATATATTTGAAGACCATGTTCAGTGAGGGACATGGCATGTGTACACAGTGTAAAGATCTAGTCGGGTATTGGCAGCGAAGTGTGGGGTAAGACCAATACAGGATTAGGCAAGGTTAAAGAGACAGTCTCGACTATGTGAAAAATGTGGTTATGGATTGATACATAAGGGGAGAAACTCTAGGATGGATATAAGGTCTTA
Organism: Euphorbia lathyris; assembly: GCF_963576675.1. Classification (NCBI taxonomy): domain Eukaryota; kingdom Viridiplantae; phylum Streptophyta; class Magnoliopsida; order Malpighiales; family Euphorbiaceae; genus Euphorbia; species Euphorbia lathyris. Next base: position 30,796,118 of record NC_088917.1, read on the forward strand.
TGTTTTCGGTTATGAGTTGATTTTGATATAAAGTTTTACGTTTGATTGATTACGAGTTTGATTAATTACGAGTTTGATTGATTACGGATTTGGTTTGATAAAACGTTTTATTAATTACGAGTTGGTTTGTTAAACCATTTGATTGATTACGAGTTGGTTCGATAAAACATTTGATTGATTACAAATTGGTTTGATAAAACGTTTGATTGATTACGGTTGGTTTGATAAAATGCTGATATAAAGATATCGATATTTATTTATGATTTGATTTAATTTGATAATCTGATTTTTTTAAAAATTTAAAGTTTCGTATTGTTGAATCGATAAAGTATTCGCGTATACATAATAAATAAATTTATGATGGTCTGAATAAGCGTTTTTGGTCTATTTCGTAATTAAGTTAAGTTATAATGAAATTAAATTAAGTTTCTAAAGGGTTATAAATCGACGAGTCGAAATCGTAGATCGGGATGCTAAATATATTATGAATAGTAGTAGCGATAAAATGAAATCTATTAATTTCATCAGTGTGTAAATAAGTTAAAGAGAACTACCTAATATAGGTAGAACTACGTGGCTTTGATTCCCGGTTTAAATATTAAAAGATGTTCGGGATACGTAGGAAGCTCGATAGAATTATCGAGTCCAAGCCAAATAATTAAATAAAACTTTAGGTAGTCCAAATAAATTTTTATATATTAGAAAATATGTTGGGCTTTTAGACTGTTAAAAGTTCGTTACCTTGTTTTCCATTCATACCCGATGCCGTTTTGGGTCGGGTGTGACAATTTTGGTCTTGAAGGGCTCGATAAATCGAACACTCCCTTTCTACATGTCCCAGCAGACCACAGTAAAAACAGAAGTGAGGCAGTCTTTCATACTTATAGTTAATCCAAACCCAATGTGACACCGAAGTTCCCAATTTCATCCTTCTTTTGAGCACCTTACTGACATCCAAAAGCACTTGAACCCGCAGATAGCCAATGAAAGGTTTAGAGTAGTCACGAGGGTCTGTTCGTAAAACGGCTCCTATGTATGCCCCGCATACCACTGTAATTTTTTCCGAACGAAAGCCGCCTGGGAGGTCATGAAGCTGTATCCAGAATGGAACCTCAACGAGGGGGACTGTGTAGAACTCTTCCTGTTTCTCGATTCTTCTAAGGACTAGTAGCTTATTATCGAAAGACCATGGGCCTCCGTTCAAGACCGCATTGACATCAAATATGTGATTAAATTGAAATAAAAAACGATTATTCTCAAGTTCAACGATAGCCATGCCACCAGCTGGTTTCCAGAGTTTAGAGAATGTAACTTTCATACCTTCGACATTAATAGACCTTTCGGACACAAGTCTGCCCACACAGCTCCAGCGAAGATCATATGTTGGCGCGGACTCATTAACAGGGATTATAACTGGGGCCGAGTCTTCTTCCACCAGCGACAGATTAAGACAGTTGTTGGTTAGCGATTCCATGGTGAGGGATGAGTCGGTTTGATAAATAAACAAGAGGGAAAAGGTAGGAGGTAAGATGTGTTGGGGTTTAGTGTCCTATAGACAATTGTTTTAGGATACGGACGTAATGTAAATGAAGTGTTCTTTATATCATTTGTTTTAATGAGATATATGTTTTATAACTATATAAAGGCAATCCCTTTTACGAACTAAATAAAGTCTAATAAAAGGAAATCCGTAAGTTTGTTTAAAGTGATCATAAAGTGTTCATACAAGCATGAAGTGAGACTAAACTTTATGATAAACTAATAAACTTAAAACCACCCCAAGTCAAGTGATATGCCCAGGATTGACATATATCACTGTTGAGACTTGCATGTAACAATGTCTTCTGTCCGACAGAAAGCTGATCTCACAAGCTTCATATATACAGATATCTGGACAGTTACGTGGATCTAATGAAAGGGAGTTCATTAGGATTGGGGATCCGATTTGAGATAACAGGATGGGTAGATTCATCCTTGTCACCTATTCATCTCATTGGTATTAATAGGTATAACTAATCCTCAGACTCAAAGGAATGTTAATTGGTCATTCTGAATTACTGAATGTGAGACTTTGATCCTGTTGTAACACGATCCTTAACAGAGATGACTCTGGGGTGTGAACAGCAAAGGTTGGTGTCACAGGAGGTAATTTCAGGATAGTTATACATTGGATTGAGCATTTATCACTCCCGATAAATGGGAGATACATCCAAGGATCGCTTGTGGAAGACTCGACTCTAAATCCTTGCAAGGTGATAGCTTAAGACTTGAAATACAGATTTCACTTAACCTATCTATTTGAGTTGACTCGGCCTGTACAAGTAAAACGAACGTCTCGCTATATGTGACTTGACATCATCCATAGTCATAAGATTCAGTTCAAGGATGTAGTTGATAAAGGATCGAATTATACTGTAACTAATACGGAAAGGTTAACGACAGAATCAACCTGTCTTCTTATGGCTCTGGGGGAATGATTACGGACTTGCTAATCACATACTCTGTACATCATTCTGTTATGCAAAGATTAAATATAATTCTTTGAAAATTAATTTAATAGTTGCATACGGCCAGAAGCAATAGGAACCTAATGGGTCACACATAAGACTTGGAACCTAAAAGAGAGATAGATGTTAATTAATTGATGGAAGCCCAACTGAGCCCAATGAGGCCCATGGACCATAGGGAGGGTCGAAATTCATGTATAATACATGAATGATTAATTTGATTTTAATCAATCCTAATTAGATTAGGATTATGAATTAAATTAATTAAAAGATAAATAAGTTAGGAGTTCTAATTAGATTATAATACTCTTATTATTATCCAATAAGGTTATTATTATTATTCTTAATATATTAGATATATAATGAGATAATAATTAGGAATTCTATTCCGAATTGAATTCCTATTCAGTAACCTAATTCTATCTAACTAGGGATTAGATACAATAGATTATAAATACCCCCCTATATAGGAATTTCGGCCAACACAAGCCAAAATCCCTAGAGTGATTTTTGAAATCTACTATAGTGCAAGAGAGAGAATTTTCGACCCCAGTTCGAGGACGAGATTTTCTACGGCTTCCTTCCGATCAATTGATTTCATCTATTTCTTTTATCCTTGATCTTGTGTTGATTAATTAGAGGCAATCTACTTTGGTTTCTATTCAACGATTGATTATAACTTAATCTTCCTGTGTTTTATTTTGTGCTTGGGAACTCGGAGAAGAGTTGTGGGCACTTCATTAACAACGGTAGATTGATCATCAAAAGGTAATTCTTCTTATCCCTCTTTATATGAAATAACGATTAACGGATCCTAGGGTTAATGGAAATAGGTTAAAAATTTTATATTTCCGCTGCTATCCCTTAGCCTAATTTCCAACAAAATGTAGTCTAGTAGTAGAGCCACAACAAAGAATAGGCGATTGGATAGACAAGGGTTGGGGATCGGAGGAGTAAAGCCAGGGTGAGAGCAGCACAAACTTGGACCCCAAGGAAGGGTAAAAGAAAAACCCTAGCTAGAATCGCAGGGTAAGGACGCAAGATATGATTAATGGATAAAGTTTGGTATGCATTATATAAGTTAATTGAACCTAGAAGTTCATTGTATTTATGTTAAAAATATCCAATGTATCATAGTTAATGAATTACTATATAAATTTATATGGAGTGTTGTTTCAAATCATACCAAAAATAAGGATGAAGCTTAGGATAATTCGGTACTTTTGAAACTAGTCAAAGGAAATGAAGTAATTATAGCATCATCCACTCTTTACAATTTTTTGTTACAATTTAACAAGGATACACGGGAACTTTTGAATGCACTGAGAATAGTTAGAGATAAAATTCAATTAGATTTAAATTTCAAGAAAAAACAAAATACTATAGATTCATATTTTGCTAAATTATCTTAAGTATGTATATTTATATATATTTCACATATGTATTTGAGAAATTATTAATTTATAGAGGTAATAATACAATATATTTATAAAGGGTTGTTCCGGAAAATTATTATCTTATTAATATATTAAAATTGATCATTTTTTGAACTGGCCCAAGTCGGGACCAAAAGAAATTATTATTTTAAAGAGTTTATTAATTTATCGAGTATTAATTTACAGAGGTTTTACTGTATGTTTATTTTTATGAATTATTAAATTCTTGGCTAAAGGATAGGGGTGCACACAAAAATCTGTAAAACCGAAAATAAGGTTAACCGAAACCAATGTACTAGTGTACGGTTTTTAATTTTAAAAATAGTGGTTAATGGTTAGGATTACGGTTTTCATATTCTACCGCGGTTAATCGAAACCGGCCGAATTCAATTAAATAACTTGCCAAATTTGAATTCCAACCTTATGATTTTACTGCCAAAACGTCCTATGGCAATGCACGTGGATCAATTTCGCTCGATAGTCATGAGTAACTTCTCTTTCAAGATTTTATCAAAAATCCTAGTTGACAGGTTAGCATCTGTCACATCTAAAATCATCTCTCTAATCAATTTAGTTTTCTTCAGGATCAGAATGTTCGCAAAGTCTTTCGAGGGTCACATGGCCTTGAAGATTGACATCGGGAAGACATTTGACACGCTCGACTCAAACTTCCTTCTAGCGGTATTGGAAGCAATGAGTTTCTCGCTAGAGTTCAGAGATTGGAGTTTGAATATTCTAGCATCCTCCAAAATTTCAGTTCTTATTGGAGAAAAGTATGGGCTACTTTCACTATTTACGCAGAGTGAGGTAGGACGATCCTCTCTCTCCACTGCTATTTGGCATTACGGAGGAATTTTTCAGCCGGTAGCTGCACAAACTGGAATCAGACAACTTATTTTCACTGATGAGCTACGATTATGGTACAAACTTTCCTACTCATCTGCTTTACGCGGATGACATGTTGCTTTTTTGTCATGCCACTATTCGTAATATACACTACATTAAGGATATATTCACTTTTTACGAATCTATTTGAGGGCAAAGTGTTAACTGTGATAAATCTGCAAGTTGTAAAATAAATTTTGAAGACCCCCTACTGTATTATTGTTGTTAAGTGGCGGTGATTGAAAAAGAAAAGAAGAAGAGCCAATCTTTATTATTATTGTAGACTTTCCTTTCCATTTTAGGATGTTGTCTTATTGTTATATATGTTTGCTATTAAATTCAGATGTGGAATATTCATTAATTTTGGATATACTTTTTAACAATTGATATTTTAATCATTATAATACAATAATGGAAATAAATTTTTAATTTTATTAAAAAATAATTAATAGAAGGCCCTTAAATGGGAGGCGCCGAGGCCTCCTAAATAGGCAGATGTCGAGGTGAGCTCCCTGTAGCCTCCCCGACAAGAAGCTATGTATAATTTTTTTTGTGGTGGATAGGGGAAATTATGAACCTTAATTTTTGGACCGATTCTTGGATTTGGCCACCAATTGCAGACCAAATAAATAGACATGCATCAAAGAAGACTGAGTTCTCATCGATTTCCGTCAGCAATTCATTTTGCTTCGCCCTGTTCAAACAGAGAAAATCGATTTTCATTTTAGATTCTGTAATGGCTTTCAGTGTTTTTTCTTATTCTTCAAGTTTGATTTTTGGTAGCAATCAATTATTCACGCTCATCTCCTTAATCTGAGCTCAAAGGTAAGACATTATTCATTATTTATTAAATTATTATTCTTCTTTTTTTGGTATGAATTTGAAACATATGTTTGCCTTTTGTTTTTATTTTTCTCTGGTGAATTAATTGAACTGCGATGCATGGTAAAGCTTATGAGAGGGTGAGAAGAATCGAACCGAAAATCTAAAAACCGAAAAAACCGGATTGAAGAAACTGAACTGAACCGAACCAAACTAAATTGTATTTCGGTTTGATTCGGTTCTTATTTTTAAAACAGTTTGGTTTTCGGTTTGGTTCGGTTTAAAACCGAATAAAACCGAAAACCGATTTCCAATTTATATTTTTTAAGGTTTTATTTTTTAAACCCTAACTAATCTAAAATACAACTATTAATAGTCTAATATTGGAAATATAAATATGTGTAATTAAAACATTAAAGTATATATATGAGTTTTTATGCTTATGGTTGTATCAAGTCAGATGGCAGCTAATATTGATAAAATTAAACTACATACTATTGTATGTCTTTTGTTATGATGATGAATAAAAAGAGCATTGCATAAATGATTTATCCATGCATAAAAAAGATAAATAAATATACTGCTTGGTCCAAATCAAACTTTTTCTATCTGGTTTGACAACTTTCGAACCTGACATTAAACCAAATCAAACTCTTTCTATCTGGTTTTGGTCCATCAATTTCCATTGATACGATGATGACTATATAACTTTTCCTTTTTCTCTGGTCTATTATCATAGTTATATAGTTTTTGTTCTTTAACTTTTTTTTGAAGAATAGTTTATGTTATTTAATTGATTTATTGTATATAAGTATTTTTTTTAATATTTGTAAGTGTTAAAAAGTAGAATAAAATTTAATTTTGTTTGGTCTTAATATGAACCAAACTGGACCGAATCGAAATATATCGGATTTATCCATACTACCGAATTACAATTCGGTTCGATTCGGTTTCAAAAAATATTAGTAATTTGGTTCGGTTCTATTTAGTTTAGTTCGGTTTTTGGACCTCACTCCTCATAAATACGGCGCCAAAATGGCCAGAATTACTAGATTCGACCTCTTGAAACTATTATTGATGAGCCTGAGCCTGGTATTGATTTGGTGTTGGGCCGATTGTAGCAACTGCTGATTAGAGAAATCTGTTTCCTTTTAATTGTGTAAATGGTTAGTGTTTTTTAATTTATTTTATATTATCTATGCCTATATATTTTTAAAAATAAAGATTTGTTTTAAAGCAATTTGAGGTAGTCACATTTAAATTTATCCTTTTTATTTTTTCTTACACGATATCGATATCAAAATCAAACATAGAGAAATTACCCTATACTCTTTCAGAGTATCACTATTTAAACATAGATTTATTTGCTTTAAGTGTAAACCATATTAGGAACAGTGATTTTATGGGTTTTATTGGCTGTATATAGATGATCTTATGGTAATTATATTTGTAATTGATTTTAGATTTAGGATTTATTTTTTCACATGTACCATTCTAACGCAAGTACTTATATAGATCTCGCGAGAACCGTTGATTGTTTTTTGGTTTATTTGAGATGGATAGTTGAATGATGAAATCGATGGCTAAAGATATTTTCATTTATAGAGAAATGAAAATTGATAAATTTCCTGTTTTTTTTTTAGTTTTTATACGAAATACAACCAATAGTCTTTATTTCTTTATTTTTTCCTTTTATTGTGTTCTAATTATTTCCTAATATATATTTAATATTGTTTAAATTGTAAAAAAATCTTTGGCATCTATAATTCTGAATTTAATTTGGCATTTTTTAAAGTTAGGAAAACATGTCGGCTATAATCATAGTAGTCATCAATATAGCTAAATTGATTAAGAGTGAGGTTTATTATTAAAGCACAAGACATGAGTATACTGAAGACAAGATTTTCAAGTTTTGAATTGGTTTTGTAATAAATATGTAAAATTAGTGTAAATTAATGTGTTTTTCCAAATATTAAAAAAATCCGTCTTTCCGAGCCATTTCGTGAGACTCCGAGGCAGAATCATCCTATTACGGAGAGGATTTTATAGTTCTAGAGGCACGCACACAAGCTAGCAAACCTTCATGTAATCTTAGTTGGAGAACATTATTTGAAGAAGCGGTGGTGACTTATCCTCCCAAACATCAGTCTGATCATCGCTTATCAAAGATCAGGTTGAGGTCAAGGAGGAAGTACTTTGATGATAAATACCTTTTTATTTTGAATAATTTTTTGATAAAAAGAATTGATTAAATAATATTATGTTGCATGTGCATCGCTCGAGTCTTTGACTTGTATATATAACTAATGTGGAGTACAATAAATAAATAAATAAATATATATATATATATATATATATATATATATATATATAATTTAAGAGGTTGTAACTACACTTTAGCTGATGTGCTATGTATATACATATATTTTTTTTTAGTAAAAATGGGGTGATGGTTTAGAGAAATGCTATGTATATACATATATAATTGTAGAAGAATAATAAAAAAAAATGAAATGCTTAAATCTCTTTTTTTCATCCTTTAAAAATCTTCCGATACTGAAAATACTAATAATAATTACATGTTATATGTACATAAGACATAATGGTTAAATTATATATTATAGAATAATAATAATAATAATTACATGTTGTATGTATACAAGACATAATGGTTAAATTATACATTATAGAATAATAATAATAATAATAATAATAATAATAATAATAATAATAAATTTGTTGTGTCATATAATTATAAATATTAAGTTTACCCGTGCAACATGCTGGTATACAACTAGTAAAATCAATTGCATATACTAAAGCAGTAATTCACTTGGCTGATTTGTCATCTCCTTAAGTATGCTTATGCTGATGTGTAATTTTTCTATTTTCCTATTCTTTTAATAATATTTTAATTTTTTATTTTAAATTTTAGCAAAAGCAATATCTCCTTTTGAATTCGAATTTGGATGTTTAAACTTCTTCTCCGCAAACCCCTCCCACGTTTCCCATAACTACCCTCATTGAAATTCTGAACTACTCCACCCTCTTACTTAACCTAGACATTCTATAAACTGATTGAAACTCCTTTTGGAACAGCCCCTTTCTCTCACACGTCCTAAACTAATCGGCCAATTCGCAAAAACCAAAACATCTTCCTCAAATTCGTCTTTTCAACTCATTCCATCATCATCATAATCAAGCTTGGATATCTAATTCGTTCTCGATGTCCATATCTAAGTTTTGGTTGCTTCAGATTGTAAGTCTCATGTTTTTTATTTGTGAACTGAGATCTGATGAGGTCATATAATTTTGTAGAGCTTTACTATTTTGTCTCTCAAAGTCCACTTTTGTTGTGAGCAGATAAAGCTACAAATCAAATTGGGAGTTCCACATCCTCTCCAGCAATCCTTCGATATTGAGAGGGTCAAGTCTGTCGACATTTTTGATCTGGTTAGATTGATTTTTGTTCCTATGTTTAACATGACATTTCCATTGGGGTGTGAGAATTCCTTTTAAAGGTATAGTTTTACTATTTTATCTGTCGTAGCCCTCTCCGGTTTGTTACCTCCTTTTTCTCAGTTCTGGTTGCCTTGGATATTTGGTAACAACTATTTCTTTGATTTTGCTCATCACCTTTTGCAAGTTGGTTTCATCCAAATCTGCAATGAGTTTTTCCTTTTTCTTTTAATTGTGGCTTGGATTTATTCCTAACTCCAGGCTCAGTGATCATTCATTTTCTAACTTATCCATCGTAGAAAAAAGGTTTCTCATACAAACAGTAAAGAGAAATTCTGACCATGAATTAGCATTGGAATATGTCAGTTATTAACTATCTAATCTATACCAAAATGTATGAATTGTTCTCGATGGGTTCAATTAGGTGTATTTTGGAAATGACTTGCTCAACTCAAGAGCATTGGGTTGGTTCTCTTAATATTTTCTATTATGGTTAAATTTTGAATCCAGTATTGGACCTGCACAGAAATAAGAACATGTAGATGGTATGCTTTTTATCTTTACAATTGGTTGCTTTATTGTTTATTTTTTCTCTTTTCCCTTTGTTTATATTTTTCTCCTGTTTTTGCTTTCTTTGCTTCAATATTTTGATATTGTTGTTTGTGATATTGCCTTTGGATATCTATATTTTGATTATATTAATATGAGTATATATATGCTTCACCATTTATTTAAACTATGGGTTTCCATTTGTAGAGCTCATGTCCATTCTGTTTCCAATTTAGCAGGCATGCAGTTGAGTTTGAAGAGAAATATCAATTCAACTTTCACTTGAATAAGGTAATATAAAATGTGTGCATTCCATGCTTTTATTTTTCCTTAGAAAATGAAAAGCTATTGTCAAAAATAAAGTGTGGACTTGGTTTTGAGAATGGATGAATTGTTAGCTGCATTTGAGATACTATAGAATGTGTTCATGTGTAAAACTAATAGTATTGTTGGAATTTAGTTTTTATTTTTGCTTGGCATTGGGTAATGGAAAACAAAAGAATTAAATATAGTCAAAGGGTATTTTTATATAGATATTGCATTGTTAGCATGTAATGTATTGTGTTTGCTTTCAATATGTATATTTATCAATTTTTTACCTGTGACCATTTTGCATTAAAGTCAGAGAGGGACCACTAATGTTGCAAGGGCTGATAGTTATTATGTTCAACTATTTATGTGGTTGATTTTCGGTTTTTAGTTTCTCAGCATTCCGTTTGCTCTAAAAAATAAATCGTAGTCTTTTGTTTTTGCTATAACTAACAACAATGTTCTTTCTCTTCCTTTTCTGCATTTGCTATGATTTTATTTATATATGTATTAATGAGAAATGTGTTTTTAGTAAATTTGACCAACGAGCAATATTGAACCATATAGAAGTAGGATGTGTTGTGGGAGGAATATATTACAGTGAACAGAGACACTGTTAAAGGGCATTTAATTCTTTTTCTTTCTCTTTGCATTAGCTCTTAGTGTTTGTTTTCTACATTATCAACATATTATTCAGTTTTGTCAAAGTTTCTAAATGAGAGATACCAACAAATTTCACATTGTTGTTATTTATTCAATACAAGTGATTTCAACTATTTCTCTTTCCACTATATGTCAAAGCATATACCAAATGCATATGAGAAAAAATATATATTATGGATTTTGGTTTTCTATGATCAATTTCCTTCTGATTAGTATCTGACCTCTACCCATTGTGAAGGAATTTTACTGGTTCAGCTTTGTTGTATAATTTTATAAAAAAAATGCATTGGAGGAATATCAAGAATTAGAAGCAGCGTTTCTCATGCTCTTATGCAATTTAATTTTGGGTTGGTTACATGAAGTTCACAATTATTATAAAAAAAATACAGTTATCTGACAACTATGTAATGAATTCTAAATTTGTCAAATATTGCTTAATTCATATTATATATATCATGAATAGATATATCCTTTAGATATGGTGAATTTCATGGATTTTCATCCTCTTCTCTAATTGCAGACGCTATGGATAAGGAGAGGAAAAGAACCTGTAAATAGCAATGCAAACAAAGGATTCTTTTGTTGAACCAGTCACCCAATATCCTTGAATGTTGGTTCATGAAATTTGAAAACTTAAATTAAAAAAAAGGCTGTTAGAGTTTAGAACAGATTCTATCACTTATTTTTGTGATTGTTTGATTCTATTAGGAAATTTCTCCTTAACCTTGAAGATCTAATAGTGAAATAGTGTTAGGAAAGAAAGGCAGTGAAGGAAAGAGGAATCAAATAAAAGAAGATGAAATGTACCGCAAAATGAGGGCGGGTTTGATACTATAAGAATTACAGAAGCATGGGAGATGAAAAAGTAAGAAGCAGGTCAATGTTAGAAATTATTAATTTTAAAATATTGTCTTAACTGTTTTAGTTTGATAAAAAGTAAGATAAAAATTAATTTATTGATAAAGCACATAAAAACGCCTTCATTGAGTCTAAATATAATAATTTTCTTTTTAATTTTTGGCTTTTTGATACTTAACACTAATAAAAGCAATTATGATACTACAATAATTTTCATTGAGAAATCAAAACTTATGTGTTGTCATTTTATTATAATATTTCATGGTATTTAGTTTAATTTTTTAAAAATAAAATGTAGAATTCCAATGACTTCAAAAGTATTGATTATGTAAATTGAAATGTGTTTGTTATTATTTATAAAAAAACCTAAATAATAGAATCTCTTAATCAGCGTCAGATTAATAGAATCTCATATTACAACTTTACGGGATAAAACAGATTAACAGTACATAATTTAACATCTTTCAGTTCTTTCAATTTCAAAATTCATAGAACTAAGAGTTTAAATTCTAAGTTGACAGGGCATTTTATTATTTTAAACATCAGAATTCTTCAATTTTAATTTGATGAGGCATTATAGTATTCTAAATATCAGAATATCTTCATATTTTTTGAAATAATTTTTATGTTCATAGAATTAAGCTCTCTAAATTGTATGTACAGTTGATCATTCTAATCTTTAATATTTATAATTCCATTACAATATTAAAAAACTATCACTGCTTAATTAAAGTAATAAAAATTAAGAAAATTATATAACTCATGCATAAAGTATAAATTAATAAATGTATTTAATACTATGCAATAAAATGTATATCAAATAGCTGCATCAAAAAATTGAAAAATGTAAAAATCTAGAAAGAGAAAATGAACTACAATTTATTATAAAATTGTATGTACTATCTTTTTTAGGATGTCAGGAAACAAAGAGGTATTATAATTTTAAAATTATCTTACAAATTTTATTGGATATATATTAATTTCTCGAAATAATTTAAAAAATAGTAAAAATATGCAATTCGTGCATTGCACGGGCCTTCCGCTAGTAACAAAAGAAAGAACAAGAGAAGAGCAAATCAAGTCAAATTTATTTATTATTTAAAAAGTAAAATGACATGGAGAAAGTACATAGGAAAATGATTAAGGATAGATTAATTGCAAACAATTAAACACTTGCATAAACGTTTTTCATATCCTAAGGGTTTGCAAAGACAATCCTTAGGCATGGAAATTGCTCCATATTTTTCGAGAAAGTCTAATAAACATGAATAAGCTTCACAGTTTTCCCTTATAAAGGTATCCTCCTTTGGGCACCATATGGGTTCTTTTTGTTTACCTATACAATATAAAAATATTGTTCAATTAATAATCTAACAATAATTATAATCATAAAAATTAAGAAATTAAGAAGAAGAAGAAAAAGAAAAACCTTGATCAAATGTGGATGAACATAATAACAACACAACATAAGAAAGGAAGATAATGGTTTTTGATGTTTTCTGTAACTTTTTTAAGTTGTGATAATGTGTAAGTTCTTTACATTTTGCATGAATTTATAATACAACAAAAAAATTATATTTGGCATTAAAAATCTCAAAAAAATTATATTTGGCATTAAAAATCTCAATGGATTCACTTGATGTTTTGTTTCCTTTTAATCTTCATAAATAATAAATTTAATATCATTTTTTCTTTCACTCAACATATTCCCTTATATATATATATATATATATATATATATATATATATATATATATATATATATATTAGGTTATATTTGATAATTAAAAAATTATTTAAAAAATATGTCAATCACTTTTTTTTAAACCTTATCTACTAATTACTTAAAATCTTCAACTATCACAAATAGTAAAAACTTTGGGGAGTTTATTTCAGTTTTTGTAACAATAATCACCGATTTGATTATAAACAACTAAAAGTATAATGTTCGGTTAAGATTGTAAAATTGAGTAGTTATCTGTTTTGAGGCAAACTGCATCGATTCATGAAAAGCTCTAACTTAAAAATCTTTGTCTGCCTTTTCGTTTTTTTTTCTTTTAGCTTCTCAATTGATAAGTTTTATTTTTCGTTAATTGTTTAAATAATTACTAGTCTGAACGTCCGTGCAATGCACGGGATGCTTGATAATTTTCTTCATAGACAAATTTATATTTGAAATAAAAGAGCGATAATAATTATGACAGTAATTTTTTTACTATAAGTTGACTCACTAAACAAATCAATTGAATAGGTAGAGACCGTGATCAAAACAGGAAACATATGATTAGAAATTCAAAGCAAATATAAGAAAGGGATAAAGGAGTGTTATACAACATTTGTATACCATCAAGTACTCCTTGGACAACTAAGGATTTCTGAAACTAAGAGTTCTTTTTTCACCATCAATTTTAACAAATATAACTCTAGGATGGATATCAAATAAACTCGATAAAATTTAAAATGTGGGCATTATTTATAATTAAATCTCTTTGGTTAGTTTAAAAGAGACTTTACAATCCGAGAAACTCTTGAAGTACTTTAGTAGCTACAATTTAATGATTAAATTGGGGTTCCATCACAAACTCATCTTCTCGTTGACCCTGGAATTTTTTTCAAAATGCATTGGCACAAATTAAGCCACATCCATCTACTACACAAAATGACACGTTAAAAAATTGTCAATATATGCAAAACCATCATAATTACAATTTCTTGTGTCTTTTTGTATTAGTTTGTTCTAAATGGTGTAGCTCTTTCTACTTTGCATGCTCATTTAGGTCATGCTACAATTTCAATCTCTTTTATGAACCGTGTTGTTTGAGTAAAATTCATAAATTTCCTTTTACCAAATCTACTTTTGTCACTAAACATCCACTTGAGTTAGCATGTTCTCATGTTTGTGGACCTATAAAAATATCTTCTCATAATGGTTATTCCCATTATGTTCTCTTTTTTTTTTATCATTATACCAAACATTCATGGATATATTTTTTAAAGCATAAATTTGAAGTTTATGACACCTTTATTAAATTTTGGATGGTTGTGGAGAAATATTTTGGTAAAAAGATTAAATCTTTCCAATCAAATTAGGGTGGAGACAATCGAGCCCTTACAAAATATTTATCTGATAATGGAATATTTTAAAGGCCATCATGTCTATATACCCCTGAATAAAATGGTTATGATGCACAAATACATCATCACATTGTTGAAACTAGACTTGTTATGCTTAACCATGCATGTTTACTTCCATCCTTTTGGATTTATGCTTTTCATACAACTATTTATGGTTTGAATCTTTGGCCCACATCCACTAAATTTTGAAATTTCATATCGATTATTATTTGGGTCATTTCATGGCTATTCACAATTGCGTATTTTTGGATGTTTATGTTATCTTTGGTTACATTTAAATGCTCCTCATATATTAGCTTCTAGTTCAGCTAAATGTATTTTCTTGCCAAAACTTCTTGGAGATTGAATTATTTATAAATTTTAAGTGTCGCTACTTCTCTTTAGAGGTGGACTGCTTAATACGAGAGGAGAGTTTATAAATAAGTGAAGAGGGAAAGAAGAATTAAAACAAATAAAACTAAATTCAATTGATTGATTTTTTTTTATCTACATTTTCTTATATACATAAAGTTTTGACAAAAATAGAATATTAAAAATAACAAATGAATATAAATTATATAAGATAAATGGTTTATATTTGCTAATGATTATAACCACAAACTTTTAACGGTTATAATTATTAATTATATAATTATTAATTAATTTAATCTATATAATTATATACATACATTTATATATATATATATATAATTATTAATTAATCATTATATAAATGATGTAAGATCCTTCTGGATCATGGCCCCCCATTTAAGAATCTTGAGCTTCTGATCGAGAGAACTTTAGATGAGGAAATTCTATAATTACATTTGCTTTCCCATGCGAAAAGACTCATATTTTCCATTACGGGTCTCATGAACTTTTTGTTCTAAAATACAATTTTCTTCTAAAGGATCTTCTCATTCCATCATCAAGTTGTCGACTGAAGGAAGTTAAGTGTCTTTATCATTAAGATCATCATCCAATAGAGATGGTTCAAAAAGCTTCAAATTCTCAGCATTAATAATTGAACACATATGCATGTATGGTGGTAGATCAAGTTGAAACCATTGCCAAAAAATTTTTTTTTCATCTTGAACGATTCATATCGGATAGGCTTGAGTTTCTTTCCTTCTCCTTACAACCGCTTCATCCTAAGGTGTAACCATACTTAATCACCTTCTTTAAAGTTGTAGGGAGCATGATGTTTTTCATGTCGTGTTTTGTATCTCTATCGACATCGCTGCAATTGGGCTTCAGTTCTGAATGCATCTTTGCAACTCGTTTGAGAAATTTTTATGCTCAAACATGTTATTTTTCTTGCTTTGGACTTAATGGTTTTTCACATGTAGTGAATGCCATATCAAAAGGGGCTTGGGGTAAGTAACCTAAAAAACCCTCAAAAGGAGATTTCAGTGTGGAGCTATGAATTGCTCGGTTAAAAGTGAACTGGAAATATGGGAGACTTTCATCTTATGTTTTGGGATGCTTTGAATTATATCCCCTTAATAAGTGTACCATAGTCTTATTCACAACTTCTATTTGTCCACCGGTCTATGGAAGAAAAGAAGTGCTACATTTTAACCTGGTATCTATCAATCCCTATAAGGACCTTCAGAAATGACTTAGAATTCGAATATCTTTGTCTGATATAATTGATGTTGGGAGCCCAAAATGTTTTCGAACATGTTGGAAACATAATTTAGCTACACCTTCTCTAGTGACAGTCTTTTTGCATGAAACAAGTATCACCATCTTGCTGAAATGTTCCATAACTATGAACAAATAATCATTCACGAACTTGGTTTTAGGTAACTGACGGTTGTCGAATCCACCAAAAATAAATATAACTTGACAGCCATTAGGCTTGCACAAGGGTAAGCAAAGGTCGTACCCAAAGGACTAATACTGATCTAATTTGTAAATATAACCAAGAAAATGAATAAAAAGTAAAAAGGGGGAATTGGAATAGTTGATTGCTAAATTAACAAAAGTAATAGAGTTGAGTTGAAATTGAATATAATGATTAATTAGAATTTCAGCTAAGGGTTTCTCAGGCAAGGAATTTAGTTAGTCTTGATCATTGACAGAAATGATATTTCTTCTAAATTGCATATCAGACTAGTTTGGTATATTCTTCCTAAATAATGAATTAACCAAGTAAGACTGTAGTTAACTCCTAATTAACGAATAACCTTACCTCAGTGGCTAAGATTCAACCCGTTAACAGCGTTAGGAATTAGAGAACCTAATCTAAGCCAACCGATTCTCAGCGATATCGATTCAGAAACTTAATTACTCATTCACTTGATGAGATAAAGTCGAAAATAGATGTATTAATGTCACATGGAGAGTTCTCAGTTGTCAATCTGATTATCACCAAATACAATCTATATTTCAACTTTATAGCATCAATTACTACTAACTCAGATTTAACTAAATAATGACTCGTTGATTATCTAGTTTAATCAGATAGCTGTATGTGAGTTTAATCAAATGAACAATCGGCCGTATCATTCAAAAGCAAACTAACAATTGAGATAAAATCCCTAAAAACAGTGAATAAACAAATGATATGAGTAAAGAGAAAATACTAGAAGAGAAACGATCTCACAATACTTGAAGATTCCTGCCTTTGAATTATCCCTTAACCGAAATAAAGGGATTAGCTATGAATAGCCATTAAGAACAAAATAAGTGTTTTTTCGTTTTCAGTCTGAAGAACGATCTCTAGAAAAATGTACGTCTAAAAAAGAAGAGAGAGAGAGAGAGATAATCTAATCTCTTAACCTAATGTTTTTGTAAATAAGATATATCCCCCCAAATTAGCTAACAAAAGAATATCTTTTTCAATCACAAATCTTTTCTAATCTTCTCATATCCCTTATTTTCTGCCTTCTTCTTTGAGTAGGAAAGAGTCCTGATCAATCTAAACATCATCAGTTCAGAGTCTTAGTCTTGGGCAAGACTAACTCCATTTTCGTTTCAGCTACTTTGATTCAGTTAGTCTTGGGCAAGACTAACTCCAATTTCGTTTTTAGTCCAAAGTTTCTTCAAGTTAGGTCCAATCCTGCTCCTTTTTATCATTTGAGTCCTGTGGAGACAAATCATACCAAAACAAGCAATAATACCTAAAATAACACTAAATTAATTAAAAAAACCTAGCACTAAAGTGGACATTTGAACGTTGAATTGGACACTTATCAAAACACCCCACACTTACCCAATGCTTGTCCCTAAGCATATCAGATTATGTCAACAGCTCTTTACTCTTATGATTTCGTGTTTACCAACCTTTCCTGACCCCCCTCACAATGTAAAGATTATTAGCAATGTTATCAGAACCGGACCGGACATCGAACCGGATTGGTGACTGGGTCACGGGTCACTTGATCGGACCGGATGGCTCGGATTGGTCGAACCGGATGACGTAATAAATAAATAAATAATATATTAATTATATTTATATATTAAAATTATATTTATATTATGATAATAGTCTGATATAATATCCACAAGAGACACAAAAGTTCATATACACAATAGTGTAATATAATATCCACAACAGGCAAAAGTTCATATCCAGAGGCAGAACAAAAGTTCACAAAAGTTCACTTTAATAAATTAAATACACAAAAAATTTACTGATATGATAAATAAATCCACAAAAGTACACTTTAATAAATTAAATACACAAAAGTTTACTGATAGGATAAATAAATCCACAAAAGTTTACTTTAATAAATTAAAATTACTGAAATGAAATGAACACAAACCTGGAGGCAGAACAAATCCGACCGGTAGCAGAATAAAGGACGGAACAGAGCGAAAGAGAGGCGGAACAGAGGCGGAGTCGCGGCGGAAGTAAGGCAGAGTCGCAGCAGAAGAAAGGCGGAACAGGGACGGAGTCGATCGGTGTAGCGGAGTCACTCGATCGGTGGAGGTGCGGACTCAAGGGATGGAGGAGAGGAGGCAGAGGATCGATTTCGTTTTTACTAGAACTTAGGGTTTATTTTTTCCTTTTCTTTCTTTCTGATCTAATCTCTAACACGTTTTTTTGACTTTTACTAATTTACCATTTTAATTTCAGAATTTTGAAATCAAAATTTTAAGTTTTTAAAAAAAAATAAAAAAAAAAATGAAAAACCGGGGTCACACCGGTTCCCGGGCTGACCGCCGGGTACCGGGTCAACCCCGGTTCTCTCCGGTTATTTGATTATTCAAATAACCGGAGTGGCTCGGACCGGTTTCCTGGCTGGTTCCCGGTCCGACCGGCCGGTTCGGTCCGAGCCTGCTAACATTGATTATTAGCCATCAACTCTCCAAGCCAAGACATTATTCATGTTTAAACATACAATGTAACTACTTGAAAAATCTCAGCAAACAAGCTTTTGACCATGTATATAATGTAACATCCCCAAAACCCTAACACATGAGTCTTCCCACATTCATATATGTTTTCATGATTGAATACATACATTTTAGATTCATCGCATTGTCATTAGAAGTTTCATATGCATAATGCGATTACCGTGCGATTAGTAGGCGATTAGTGTGTCGTTAAGATGTAACGATTGGTTAATTGAGTTAGGACTTAAATGAATGAATGAATGAATTTATATGTCCTAAATTGATTAACTTACACTTTAGGAGGGCTGAATTTGAGGTTTGTGAGCAAGCATGAGGTGTCACCCCAATATTAAGACACAATGCACCTCTTCATTTTACAAAGGATGTGCACAACTCAATCCTTATGATATTCAGCCACAATTTCGACCAAAGCTTCAGCAAACCTTCCTTTTTCATTTCCTAACACCCTCCAAAGAAAAATCTTCCAATTTCTTCCATTTTCAAGCCAAACAAGTCAAGTTAGGAAGCATACTAGGTGATAGACACGAGTTGAAGGTTAGTATGTTGTTTTAGCTTATTTTCTATGAGTTCGAGATTCTGAAATACCTAGGTATGATCATAGGATTTGTTGTGGATGAGTTGTGATGGAGTTTGTTGAGTTTTGGTGTTGTTTAAAGTGGTTATAGGCTGTCCAAATGAAAGATATGTATCAAGTGCCCTAAACAGAAATCTAGGGTACTGCTTTCAGTCATTTTGGAGCATGTTTTTCATATTGATATTGTTCGAATTTGAAGATACATAAAGAATAAACTATGTTCCTATATGTGTTATGAAACCCTCTGTAAAATATGGGACTTTAATTCCATATATAGAGGAAGAAAACCTAGATGGATCATGACTGCCTCGAAATGGAATGTCATGTGAGGCAGCCATGTTGATGTAGCATTTTGAGGACCTTAGAGTCATAATTTAGGAAAGTTTATTTATACAAAAGTGTTCCTAACTACTTGACGTATACGTCTGTAAAAGGATTTGACAATCCATTGTGTTTAGTGTGAGCTAGGTTGAGTGAATTATGGTAGATGCAAATCTGGGTAGTCTGTTTCTTGGCTGGAAATAGGACATAATACTTTTGCATGCCATATATTGTGTAGAAGTGATATTAATATGAATTTTGGATATGTTATACCCATATATGTCTAGTTTCAGTAGGTTCAAGAAACAGGAAATTTGGATTCATATAGAGAAAGTTATGGCAGAATGTGTGCAAGTAGGTCATGTGATGATCTAAGACAAAAGGATTAGATTGCATGAACTTTGTGGAGTTAGTGTCTTGTAAATCATAGAGAATTCATTAGTGTATATTGTCATTAAGTTTATGTGAAGGCTAATGGTATAAATGTTATGTGACATTAAGAGGACAAGGTGCAATTGAACGCACACCCGATCGTGTTGAATAGATCGAACCATGTGTGACGGTAAGCATATTGCTTATATATGTGTATGAATGTATTGTTCCTTGTGATTTGTTGAGTGTGAGATGTGGTTGAATCTGATGTGAATGATGTGGATAATGTTTGAGTGTTTATGATACGTCATGATTGATAAGAAAGTGATATGATTGAGTATGTTGCAGTGTTATGAGTAAATACGGCATGTTGAGCCTTATGCACATACTGGAACTGAATAATGGTTGGATTATAAATGAATATGAGCTTGCTTAGATGGATATGTGAAATGGTCCAAGTTGAGAGTGCTATCCGAATATTGTGAGCCGGAAGCACATGTGTTGAGATATATGAGTACGTGAGTTGAGTGTAACTCCTCCGTAGCACAGATGATTGTATTCCGAATTTAGTGAGCCGGAATACAGATTGGGCCCAAGGACCATTTTATATATATTGTTTAAGTACAGCAAGGCCTTTCTAAAATAAGTATTATTATAATAAGTGAAACAAATGAATAAATTCTAACTTGGTACTAATGATATATTTTGCTTTGTGCTCTTTACATTACTTTTGTATATACATATATGCGTAATATGTTTATTGAGTAGGCAGCTCACCCCTTGCCAACAGATTTTACAGGTTAGGTGGAGTTCTTCTTGCTTAAGGTCGCACCAGCAGTGTCAGTCCATTCTCATCTAGGCATTTTGGAGTCTTGTGATGTACTTTTGTTTTGTAAATCCTCTATGCAGGATAATGACTTAAACATGTATTGTAAATTGTAAATGCTTTCTCTTGTGTATAATATGTAAAGTTTATATGAGATTGAAGTTTATATGATTGAGAATTGAAAGCATGTCTATAACTGATATTGTGTGAGATATCATGTGATCCAAGTGAGGGGGTTACATATAAAGTATAATTAATTTCAAGAAATCACTCAAGTCATAACCTAAAATGAAATTATCATAAGCTTGCCAATATATCAAATCTCCACCACTTAGTATGAATTCAAGACACTAAATCAAAGGGACTTAAAACAGGGTGTAACGTTGGCTGGGGGTAAGGTTTGGAAAGGAAATGAAGGAGAAGGGTAATTGATGAAAATTGAAATGGCCAAAAATGAAAACCAAAACACAATTATGTACAAATTACTTACAATTCTCAAACTTCAGAATGAATGAATGAGACGGACTTAATCAACTGTAAACAAACTGAAATGAACAAACTAAACAAAAATTTGTTTTGTTCTTTTTGCTTATGTTTTTTTCTTTTTTTTTCTGCCTCTGATTTTTCTTTTTCTCTTTTTTTTCTTTTTTTTTTTACTAAAGATAATACTTCAAACTAGAATAAGAAAGCAACTACTTTTCAAGCTAATGTCCATTTAGACACCTTTTGAAGCACAACCACTTATAACTAAAGGATTTATGCTAAATCCTTATACTTTGATGAATTGTGGTTAATTTGAAGAGATTGCTTAAAACAGCAACTAAACACATAAATAAGTGAGAGAATGTATAGACTCTAATGGCTAGAACGTCCCTGGCCAAGGGATTTGAACAAGGGTATGTCAAGAACGGGGAAAAGGCTCAAATGTGGCTAACTAATGGCTGATACTGTTATTTTTTGCTAGTCTTGGGCAAGACTAAGGGTTCAAAGTTTATTTGAAATGGCTAACAGAAAAAAAAACCTACTGCCCTTATCATTTTTAATACTCGAATACATCAATGTGGTCTCGAAATGTATAACATGGCAAGTTCTAGAATTTGAAACTAGAGTTGGACAACACTCAGAAAAATATAGAACAAAGTGTAATATTTTGTTCTTGCATTTAGGCTCAAAATCTTTCCAAAAATTAGGGTAAAATTGGTGTTGTTTCATTCAAAACGTTTGTCATATAATGGGAAATTAGTCAAGTGGTTCATATGCATGCTCAAGACAATTGTGCAACCCTGACCTTTTGAAATTGACAGCTTTACTCAAAACAAGACTTAGGGGTTTCAGTACTAAGTTGGCAACCTAGTTTCAACCGAGTGCAAAACTGAGAGCTAGCATTGTTATTTCTAGGGACAAAACAAAGGGTGGACACCCCACACTATTGCAGACAAAAATAGACAGAAATTCTGGAAAGAACAGGCATAAAATGAGGTAATGAAACGGTATATCTCCATGAAAGTTAGACAAAATCAAAACAAACAAACAAACAAAACATACTTCTATATCAAAAAACCCTCCCCCACTTTCTCCTCGCACGGTCTCAGTGCGGAATTCACACAATTACGGGTGAAGGGCAGCAAACACCACAACGAAAAAGATAAAATTCAAACTAAAAACAAAATATAAACGAGTTGTGGAAAAGCTTACTGCCCCTTTTGGAGGAGGTATTATACGACTTTCTGGTACGACTGAAGTTTCTGCCGGTGGCAGTGTGTCTAACGGAGCCGTGATTGACATCGGTAAGGTGCGGCGTTTTTGCTGAATTGCTGAATCAGATTATCTGTTTGCTTGCAATGGTGCTGGCGATGATGCTGTGTCCGAAGTAGTGACGACCATTGTTCATTGCCGGTTGAAGGTTGCAGGTTTTTGGGGATTTACGGTACTTCTTGAATTTGAACGAAAAAAAGAAATTGAAATTGTGAGGTGATGAGTGGAATTCAAAGGAAAAGAGAAAAGAATAAAATAAAGAAAAAATTTGAGGGAAGTGGAGGTGATGTTGTGAGCGGCGAGTATATGAGGCGGTGAAATTAAATGGCGGTGGTGGATGAAGTGAATCAAAGGAAGAAAGAAAAGCAAAAAAAAAATGAAGTGGAAGGCTTGAAGTTGGTGGGATCAAATTTGTAGGAAAGAAAGGAATTAGAGAGGTGAGTGGGATGGTGGGAGATTTAAGTGGAAATTTGAAGGAAGTGAGAGGTGGTGTTGGGTTTGAATTTGTAAGGGACAAAAGGGAATGGCGGTGGTGTTGGCGGAATGAAGTGGAACTAGGGTAAAAATTGTGATTTAACAAAAATTGAAAAATTAAAACAATGGTCAAATCATTTTTTTCCTTTTTAACCCCTCTTATTCAACGCATTGGGCCATTCTTTTTTTTTTTTCACTTCTTTGGGCCTTTATTCCTCCATTCTTTCCTTCACACCTGAAAATAAAACTCAACAATTGAAGCCTTTGGAGAAGATGTGTTAGTTAAGTTAGTTATTGCAAATAAAATAAATAAATAAATAAATCAAATGAAAATGAAATTATGAACATTATTCTTGGGCAAGAGTAAAACTGGACTGCCTCCCAATAGCGCCGCTAGTTAACGTCTTTGGCTAGACGTTCTTGAGCTCTAAGGCTAGTCCCCAGGAACTTGTAGCTCCATAACTTCATCACTTTCAATCGGGATATTCTCATAAAATGGCGTGAGACGATGGCCATTTAATTTCTGCACTTTCCCGTTCTCCAAAAGCTGAATTTCGACTACACCATAAGGAAAGATATTAGTTACCAAGAAAGGTCCGATCCGACATGATTTTAATTTCCCTAGAAATAATTTCAAACGTGAATGGAATAGGAGCACTTTCTGTCCTATTTGAAATTGTTTATGGACTATCATTTTGTCGTCATGGAATTTCTTGGTCTTCAATTTGTAAATCCTTGAGCTCTCATTAGCTTCATTCTGTAGCTCTTCAAGCTCCTGTACTTGCAGCTTCCTGAAACTTTCGATTTCAGTGCTTCCTTCAACAACTACCTGTAATTCATCTTCCTTATATGACTTAAAAGCATGTTCTGTTATTGGTTTGATAACATTTATACCACAAATGGAATGCACTTCATTAGGAAATTTCATGGCCTCATAAACATTAAATTGAACTATTTTACCATCGAATTCCATAGTCAGTGTTCCTTTATGAACATCTATCTTGGTCCGAGTGGTCGTTAGGAATGGTCTCCCTAACAAGATTTCTGATGCTTCCGAGGAATGATCATCATCTTCCATGTCAATAACAAAGAAGTCAGCTGGAAAAATTAGTCCATCAACCTGCACCAAAACATCTTCTAACAGCCCCTCAGGGTAAACAATAGATCAGTTAGCAAGTTGAAGCACTACTCCCGTTTCCTCAAGAGGTCCAGCATTTAAGGACGAATAAATAGACATAGGCATGATATTTATAGACGCTCCTAAATCGCACATTGCCCTCTTAATGCTAGTATTCCCAATTTGACAAGAAATTGCAAACATACCTTTATCCTTACATTTTCGGGGCATTTTCCCTTGGAGTACAGTAGACATATTCTCACCCATGGTAATCTTTTCATACCCAATTTTTTTAATCTTGTTCGCACATAATTCTTTAAGGAATTTAGCATATCGAGGTATTTGTCTAATAGCATCAAGCAATGGAATATTTACCTCAACCTTGCGGAACATCTCAAAGATGTCTTTCTCCTCCTTTTCTTTCTTTGACTTGGCTAAACGATCAGGGAAAGGTGGTCTAATTACCAAAGGTGTGTGTTGATTTGTGGCTTTTTCTCTAAATGACTTACCAGTTGAACCTTCTGTCTCTTTTTCCGTCAGCCCCTCTTTGCTTGCAGATTTCTCTGACACGGGTTGTTCTGATTCGGAAGCATACTTAGTCTTGGGCAAGACTAAATCTTTTCCGCTGCAAAGTGAGATTGCACTCATATTCTGCCTCGGATTCGCCTCAGTTTGTGAAGGTAACTTCCCTTGGGACTGTATTGCACTCAGAGTGGTCGCTATCTGACTCATTTGCTTCTCCAAATTTTGGAAGTTTGCTTGAACATTGGCATTAACCTTGCCTTGCTCTTCCTGGAATTTCAGCAAGTTAGTCATAACCGAATGATCATTGGAACTAGATGCCATACCTGAACTTGGGTCCATTTGAACGGGACTATATTATTGAGGTCTTTCGTACTGTTGGGGAATATTCGGTTGAAGCACATTATTTTGCTGCTTGTAGCTGAGGTATGGATGATCCCGCAGTCCAGGATTATATGTATTCGAGTATGGATCATACTCCCTTAGGGGATGTCCCTGATATCCGAGGACGACATTGATCTGTTCCGGTGTACCTTCGTGCAATGTGGGACATTCATCTGTGGCATGTCCAGTAACTGTACAGATCCCGCATGTCTTAACTTGAGCTGATGTCCCTACAACCAAATTTTAAACAAAAGACGTCAAAGCATTTAGTTTTTCCTCAATGGAAGAAGTACTTACCTCATAAGTTTTCCTTGGAGCATCTTGTTGCTTCCTAAATTGTTGGGAAGTTGCTGCCATACTTTTGATCAGCTCTTTAGCTGCAGTTGGTGTTTTATCAAAGAGGCTTCCCCCACTAGCAGCATCTATCATCTTTCTTTCCATGCCTAACAGTCCCTCATAAAAATATTGAATAAGAGAATGTTCAGTTATCCCATGTTGGGGACAGCTTGCACATAGCCTTTTGAACCTCTCCCAATAGTCATGGAGTGTCTCAATATCTTTCTGCCTTATTCCACTAATCTCCCTTCGAATCATTGCTTCTCGAGAAGCTGGAAAATACTTTTCTAGGAATGCTTGTGCCATACCCATCCATGTTGTGATGGATCCAGAGGGCAAGTTGAGAAACCAGTCTTTAGCTGCATCCTGTAAAGAAAAAGGAAAAGCTCTCAATTTAACTTGTTCCTCAGTAATTCCCTGTGGGCTCATACCTGAACAGACAGCATGAAACTCTTTTAGATGATTGTGCGGGTTTTCACTTTCCATCCCATGAAATTTAGGCAAGTAATGAATCAGTCCCGACTTAAGCTCAAATGCAGCATCCAGGTTTGGGTATGTGACGCACAAGGGTTGCTGGTCAGCTTGAGGTGCATGAAGTTGCCTCAAAGTTCTGTCTGCCATTTTTTTCTACTTCAGATGGTTCATTTTCCTCGCTAGAAATTCCCTCTTCTTCACTAGAACTGGAAGTTTCAGCACCTTAAAGTTTCAGCAGTTTTGCTTCTTTTCGGAGTTTCCTTACTATTTTTCTATTTCTGAATTAAATAGAAGTTGCTCCAAAGTTTTAGACCTGGTTATAAATGGCTTTAAATCAAGTTAGATTAGTCCCCGACAATGGCGCCAAAATTTGACAGTTGTCGAATCCACCAAAAATAAATATAACTTCACAGCCCTTAGGCTTGCAGAAGGGTAAGCAAAGGTCGTACCCAAAGGACTAATACTGATCTAATTTGTAAATATAACCAAGCAAATGAATAAAAAGTAAAAAGGGGGAATTGGAATAGTTGATTGCTAAATTAACAAAAGTAATAGAGTTGAGTTGAAATTGAATATAATGATTAATTAGAATTTCAGCTAAGGGTTTCTCAGGCAAGGAATTTAGTTAGTCTTGATCATTGACAGAAATGATATTTCTTCTAAATTGCATATCAGACTAGTTTGGTATATTCTTCCTAAATAATGAATTAACCAAGTAAGACTGTAGTTAACTCATAATTAACGAATAACCTTACCTCAGCGGCTACGATTCAACCCGTTAACAGCGTTAGGAATTAGAAGAACCTAATCTAAGCCAACCGATTCTCAACGATGTCGATTCAGAAACTTAATTACTCATTCACTTGATGAGATAAAAGTCAAAAATAGATATATTAATGTCACATGGAGAGTTCTCAGTTGTCAATCTGATTATCACCAAATACAATCTATATTTCAACTTTATAGCATCAATTACTACTAACTCAAATTTAACTAAATAATGACTCGTTGATTATCTAGTTTAATCAGATAGATGTATGTCAGTTTAATCAAATGAACAATCGGCCGTATCACAGGCCCGTCCCTGAGTATGGGCAGGAGGAGCGTCTGCCCAGGGCCCAAGGATGAGAAGGGCCCCAATTATAGTAATGTATTAGTACCTATTAAATTATACTTGATTAAATTAAAAAAAATTATAGTTGGTTAAAAACGTTGGCATTAGATTCTTTCCAAATAAAAACGTTGGAATTAGTTATTAAATAGTCTTTCTAAATTCCCTAATTTATCTCAAAGTATTTCTATAATTATCTTTCCCACCTATCAATCCCAACAAAATTTTATAATTTCTTTCTCCCTTTTTTAATCACACTCCAATCCCAAAGAATATTAAACAGTAATATTATCCTACATCCTCGGTTCATCTTCTCAATTCATCAACTATATAATCAATTTTGTTTTCTAATCACCTCACTATGAAACTTCCAATTACTAATAGCCTTTTTTGTTGTCTTTGAGAAACTCTATCAGATTCTGATTTACTCGGTCTTCAAAAGTAATTTGGGAAAAACGTATCAAAATCTTCCAATTTCAAGAACTTAGGCGCTAAACCTCGTTAAATGATGTGATTTTCAAATTTGGTTTTTCATTTTTATGTTATCATGCTTTGTATCGTAAAGAGCATAAAATCTATTAGAACTATTTCATAATTTATTAAATTTAAGAAATTTACTTCTAGAAATGCTCATAGACATCATTTTGTATAAGAAATTTGGTACTTAAAGCTATATATACTGTTTTTATTAGATATTTTGTTAAATGCAACAAGAAAAGTGTCATTTTTAAATAATTTTCTTTTATACAATTTACTTTTCTACTTTTTTTTATATATTTCCACTTATTTATTAGAGCCACATTTGGTAATTCGTCCCGAGCCTCTAAAATCTCAGGATCAGCCCTGTCGTATCATTCAAAAGCAAACTAACAATTGAGATAAAATCCCTAAACACAGTGAATAAACAAATGATATGAATAAAGAGAAAATACTAGAAGAGAAACGATCTCACAATACTTGAAGATTCCTGCCTTTGAATTATCCCTTAACCGAAATAAAGGGATTAGCTATGAATAGCCATTAAGAACAAAATAAGTGTTTTTTCGTTTTCAGTCTGAAGAACGATCTCTGGAAAAATGTACGTCTAAAAAAGAAGAGAGAGAGAGAGAGAGATAATCTAATCTCTTAACCTAATGTTTTTGTAAATAAGATATATCCCCCCAAATTAGCTAACAAAAGAATATATTTTTCAATCACAAATCTTTTCTAATCTTCTCATATCCCTTATTTTCTGGCTTCTTCTTTGAGTAGGAAAGAGTCCTGATCAATCTAAACATCATCAGTTCGGAGGTCTTAGTCTTGGGTAAGACTGACTCCATTTTCATTTCAGCTCCTTTGATTCAGCTAGTCTTGGGCAAGACTAACTCCAATTTCGTTTTTAGTCCAAAGTTTCTTCAAGTTAGGTCCAATCATGCTCCTTTTTATCATTTGAATCCTCTGGAGACAAATCATACCAAAACAAGCAATAATACCTAAAATAACACTAAATTAATTAAATAACCTAACACTAAAGTGGACATTTGAACGTTGAATTGGACACTTATCAGTAACCCTCCTAAAAAATCCATCGAAATGCTCT
This sequence comes from Euphorbia lathyris, assembly GCF_963576675.1. NCBI lineage: Eukaryota > Viridiplantae > Streptophyta > Magnoliopsida > Malpighiales > Euphorbiaceae > Euphorbia > Euphorbia lathyris. The sequence continues at coordinate 30,824,933 of NC_088917.1, forward strand.
CCCACGATTAGTTAGGTACTGGAAATGGAAGATACAATCCTAGTTTCCTATTGGAAGGTTCTGAGGTGTTACATAAAATACAACCTCATACGTATCAGGAGACATTTAGGTAAATCTTTGGCCAAAACACATATGGATGAAGATTTAATAAAGTCTTCTCTACTCCAAAATGCTCTACTACTTTGGATGTATGAGCTTCATGAATCCATTGTACTATGTCACCATTTTTTGTTAAGCACAATTATGCCCCTCTGTACATTAGTCCATTTTTTTTATTTAAAGCTCATTAGTCTTTCCTTATTGCAGCTTAGCGTGTGCTAAACTAAAATCATTATTAGTGTCATACTGTTTTGCGTACTTTGAAGGAACTATAGGTTAGATTTTTATTGCTACCAATAATGCAGAACTTACTAGTGCAGGCAGCCGAGATAACATATCCGCCAACTTATTAGTAATTCCCTTTTTGTACTTGTTAACAATATTGAATTTTTGTAGGTAAGATATCCACTTTGTATGTTGTTCTTACTGCAAGTTTGACTATGTAGTTAGACATTGAAAAGGCTTATGCTCTGAGTGAACGATAACTTCTTTCCCTAGCAAGTAAGCTATCCAATGTTTCACTACTTGATGTGATGCATACAACTCCTTGTCATAGGTGGGATAGTTTAATACTGGTCCAATGAACATCTCAAAATGGTAAGCAACTCGTTTTCCATCTTGAAGTAATACGACCCCCATTGCATAGTTCTTGATGATTGTAATAGGTTGATTCATTCGTTTAATGATGTTAGTATCATTTTTTCTAATCGTTCTGCGAATAGTGTTGCCCATGAACTTGTAAGGACATCCTATTCTATGTCAGGACGATGGAGTGGCATACTAGTCCTCCATATTTCATTGTTCAAGCATTCTATTCTGATTTTATTTAATGCATGATCTTTTCTTTCAGAAAAACATGTGAATATCAGGTAGAAATAAACACGAAATACTATTAATTAAAAAAGTTTTAAAAAAAATATAGGCGAACCAACATAGGTCCCGATGAGAGTCTCCTTCTACCATTCATCAAGTTCATTGTTTCTTCTTTATCTTTCTTTCTCTACTCCATTGCCTTTTTTCTTTGCTTCTTGAAGATTTTATCTTTGCTTCTTGTCTTCTTTTGTTTGTTTCATCTTTCTGTTTAAATAACTTATAGCTCCCAGTCCCTCCTGTTGGAGCGTTTTTCATCTTCTCTCTTAAGAAGTTTTTAACCTAATTATATTTTATGTGATACTTACCTTACAAACTAGGGTTTCGACCCGATTTTCAATGGACAAGGGGAAGGGATTAATGGAGGCCTATTCCCGATTATTTTTAGAAGATGAGGAGGAATAATGGATGATTTTGGGAGAAGAACATGTTGTTAATCCTATGAATCAAGGTTTCTACTTTGCTATTGGTAAGTTTCTAACAGCCAAATTTGTACACCTTGAAAATGTGAAGAATATGCTAGCATCAATATGGAAGCCTATGAAGGGAGTCACCAGCACTGCATCGGACTTAGAGGGGATATTTATTTTCTAGTTTTTTCACGAGCGAGATGTACATCGAGTGCTGAATGACGGTCCTTGGACATTCAATCAAAACGTGCTGATAATAGACTCCTAGATGTAATGGAGCAAGCAACCCAAGTTGAATTGCATGACTTAATCATATGGGTTCAGATATCTGATCTTCCAGTTGACTTTCAAACATAAGCTACGTGTAAAATTCTAGGCAACTAAATAGGCCATTACTTGGAATCAGATCCGAATAACTTTACTAGTGCGCGGAGAAATTATCAGCGAATAAAATTTACTATCGTTGTTCGAAACCCAATCAAAAGGGGTCAGAAATTAAAACGTAGTGGCAGAGAGTGGTTGGGGATCAATTTTCGCTATGACAGATTACCATCCTTCTATTTTTATTGTGGAATTATCGGACACTCAGAAAAATTCTGCCAATTGCTATTTGACAATCCTAATGATCCTATTGAGAGACATTTTGGCAACCATTTACGTGCCCATCCAAAAGAACGATGAGCCAAATTGGAAGAGGATGGTTGAGGAATCCATTGGAGGCAGTTGATGAGGATAAGTCTAAATCCAAGGCGTTTAGGAGCAAGAATATACCAACAAGTGGTGGCCCCTCCCGAATTGACAGTTCAAACAATAAGGAGAGTCAGAATCCCTCTATTGAAGACGGACTTATTCACGGTCCAAAATGGCCACGCATGGACAATGTAAGTATATAAGTAGAATCTGATATCCTATAAAAAAAATGGATATGGGGTGGGTCCTGGAGTCTAGGCCCGCCTGTGGTTATGAGTCTCATAAGCTGGAACTGCCATGAGCCGGGCAACCTATGGACAGTTAGTGTTCTAAAGGATCTGGTGCAGGTCCACATGCCCATATTAGTGTTTCTTATGGAGACAATGATTAACTCAGAATGCATCTCAGAAATATGTAAACAGCTTAGTTTTGATGTCATTTTGTCTTGTGTTAGTATCTTAAAAGAGCTAGGCAATTTCTCAGTCTCTTATATAAAATGTTCAGCGAATTCGGCCGCTCATCTCTTAGCTAAGACGATCAATTCTCAATCTGTTCGTGGTGTGTGGGCATGTCCAGCACCCTATCTCAATGTTGTTCTTTCTTCTGATTCTAATAATTAAGAAGTGTTTTATTTCCAAAAAAAAAGAGAAAAAAATTGAAAAAATAATTATAAAAAGGGAAAATTACAAAATTGGGTTAAATGGGAGACCCATTTACATATTTAGCTCATTTACCCAACCTATTACATATCTAGACTATATTAATGTGACTTTTCCAAAATACCCCAACTTTTCATCTTCTCCCCTTCCCCTTCCTCTTCCTTGTACGGTTTCTCTTCCCCTTTCCAAATCTTTGATCTTCCTATCTTCCTTTATATTGCGAAATCTACACCATTTTCTTCATCACCATGTCTTTCTCTTCTTCCTCTCTTTATCTCTTGATTCTTCATCTTCATATTTCTAGAAAATTAAGCCATGGTTCTTCATATTCCTGTTTCTTCTCGTCTCTTGGTTTCTTTCTTCTTGTGCAGATCGAAGACATCGTTATTCGATGTTATTTTGATTGTTTTTCTGCGTTTATCATATGATTATTGACGACTTCAATGGTAAAAAGCAAAAAAAAAATGTAAGTATCTACTGTTTTCTCTTTATTTTTTTTCCAGAAAATCACTTCGCAAAATGAGTTTTGCGAAGGTATGCGAGGAAAAAGAGGCTGAAACGGACGATTTTACTTCGAGAAACCAGATTCCGTGAAGTTTGCGAAGAGAAATGTTCATGATTTTTACCTTCGCAGACTTCACGTACTCTGCTTTCGCGAAGTAAAATCGTCCTTTTTATGTTATATTTCTCTTCGCAGATTTTGCGTATTCTGCTTTCGCGAAGCCAAATCGTCATTTTTCTTGTTAACACGACTTAATTTTTATGAAGGTGGTTGAATATAGAGGCATCAATCACAGTATGCGGTGTACTGGGATGTATGTGAGATGGGAACCTGCCGATTTTTTCTTGGATTCTTTTCTGAAAAGAAAAGAAAAATCACCACAAACTTTGGATTCCATTTCTCATCTCAAAATGACGCTTATTCCACCGATTTGTTCATTCTGCTTTTGGGATTTAGGGTTTAGGTTTTGAATTATTGTTGCAATTTTGTTGTAAAATTTGATAATGTTATGATTTTAACGTTATTATTGTTTGAATCTTGTTGTGAATTTTGATAATGTTATGATTCTAATGTTAGAATTATTGTTGCACCCTTGTTGTTATGTCTTTTTTTTTGTTATATACCATTTCGCATATTTCGTAATATACGAAGTATGCGAAGATAATACTGCTTAAAAACGCATCTTTTACTTCACATATTGCGAATTTTGCGAATATGAAAGTTATTCTGCGAATTAGTATTGTCTTCGCATGCTTCACATTGCGAAATATGCGAATTAAATTCATGTTCAAAAGCAAAATATTAACTTCGTATATTTCGCATATTGCGAAATATGTGAATTCAGACGGAAAAGAAAAAGAAGAAAGTCTATTTTTTTTTAAATGTTATATATATATATATATATATATATATATTATGAGTATTTTGGAAAAGTCACTGGAAAAATAGTCTAGATAGTTTATTATAAATTAATTCAATAAAGTTTAAAACCAAAATGAGTTTTCTTGTACAAATTGAAGTATGAAAGAATAAATAAATAAATAAAATTATATTTTTTAAATTTAAACATAAATTATGTTCGGTTTTCGATTAGATCAATATTTTTTTTTAAAATAACCGAATCGATAATCGAATACCGAACAAAAAATTTGACAATCGAACCGAACTAAAATATTAAAATAACCAAATCAAATAAAATTTAAGTTCGGTTATCGGTTCATCAGTTTTGGACTTTCTTGTACAAATCCAAGTTTACTCACTCCATTCTGGATTAATATAATGTAATATCTCCCATTTCACCCCGTATAATCGTAAAAGTAAAAATGACAACAGTAAAAGGAAGCGTGGCGTAGTTCTTGCCCACGTGTGCATTGTCTGTGCCCAAGTTATAATTTGATTGACTAATCACTGTGCTTGCTTTCTTTGAAATTACACAATCTTAATTTTCTTTTCTTTTTAATTACTATTATTAATTTTATTTTCACCGTCTTGCTCCTCCGCCCCCGCTTCTGGTTTTCCTTTCTTACAATATCTTTTGTGCAGAAATTCTTGATTATCAGGTACTTCTTTTTAATCATTTCCCAGTTACTCTTCTGATATTATTACGAAAGCATGCATCTTTATTGTCTTAGATCCAATTCTTTTCTTTTTTCGCGGAAATCCTGGTTTCTAATTTCTTGACTATTTTGATTTGTTTCGCTTTGATCTTGTTACATGCTTGATTGATTTGAAATGGTTTGTTGTGGATGTAGTATGAAAGGAGGGATTTCCAGATACAGGGGTAAAGAATTCTTTCTTCTTCTGATTGTTATTTTGGGTACATCCGTTCTTATCTGGAGATGGGATAGAACTCCATTTATCACTACTTTGCTTCCTCCTAAAGACCAGTTGCGCCTTTCTCAAGGTAAAAACATGAAACTTAATCGTATATCAATGGCTGATTAGATTTAGAAAGTTGAATCCTTTCTACTCCAATGAAGTTACTAGGCATTTCATATTCATGGATCTTGAGTATTATCTTGTCTACTGGGGAAGAGAATTGTAATTGTTGAATGTTGAAATTCATATTCCTTTTGTTGTTGTTTTTTGTTGGTATTGTTGCAAGCAACTCTTTTCATAAGTACATTCTAGAAGTTATGATATCTATCATGTGAATATGCAGAAACTCTGTTAACTTCAGATAAAGAGGTCCTGGAAGTTGGAAAACATGGTACTGGGGAAATTGAGGTAAACGGAGACCGGGATTTAGGAGAAAAAAGTCCACCAGAGAAACAAAGAACCCTTGATTTGAAACCACCAGTGAATTTTACTACCGCAGTCGCAGATGCTAAAGACAATCAGGTTATAGGTAATGCAGAGAGTTCTGATGCGGCAGACGAAAAGCCTAAGCAAAGCATAGGCGAAAAGGATCCGAAACACAAAGAGGGAAATGAAATGGTGGATTTAGCACCACCAATTGCAATGAGCCCTGCAACTAAAAGCTCCTCAGTATTGAAACAAGACGAGAAGAATTACACAATGCTTGAGAGCAGTCAAAGTAAGATGTGCTATCTTTTTTTATGCATCTGTTCATACACATTTCATGATTAGGAAAACCTGAAAGAACATCTATATATAGAAATGGATGCATACCTTGTTTGAGGCCTGTTAAATCAATGCTGGGGCCACTTTAAAGAGAGTAATTTTTCTTTTTTGTTGTTGAGCTCTGTTAAATCAATGCATGCATATAGTGGTTCTCAGTATATAAACTAGCTGCATTATTGTTATTTATCATGTATAAAGTGACCATCATGTGTTTCCTGTTGGATTGATTGATTGGCCTAGCATTTTACACAATCAAGATCTACTATGTGTTTTACAAACATTCACTGATCCTCCTTGTATCCAATCGTTGCTGCAGCCTGTAATTATGCAAAAGGAAAGTGGGTTATAGATGATCGCAGCCCTTTGTATTCTGGGTTTGAATGTAAACAATGGTTGGCACCAATGTGGGCCTGCCGGTTGATGCAACGTAAGGATTTTTCCTATGAGAGGGTAGGATGGCGACCAACCAATTGCCAAATGGAAGAATTTGAAGGGGCTAAGTTCTTTGAAAGGTAATGCTAAAGTTTTTTATATGAACTTTTCATGTAAAATGATGGAACTTTCTTTGTTTTTCAACATGGTCATGGCTTATGTGTTTTAGGTGAAAATTACTTCCAAAAATCCCAACCTCTTCCGCCCTCATACCCATGGATGCCTTCTAGTTTCATTGACATAACTGTGATCTTTTCGTCTTCTTTTGATAAGTTTTCAGATGACTTTTGGTAAAGTAATCTGGTTAGAAGTACCTTTGTAGGCATAGGCCAATGCTATGGTGTTAATTTCAGTAAACTTGAATAGCTAACTTCGTAAATCTAACAGAAAGCATAAGTAGATATGCTGTGACTTTTAGATTGTTGCGTCAAGCCTAATTGTTCGTCACATGAATTAAAACTTCAACTATCTTGCAGTCACACGCTTGTATGTGCACAATTTGTCCTGTTTGTCTCATGTGAGTGATTGCTTCATTTATTTTGCCTTAAAATATACCCTTTTGTCCGGTATTGTGATAATTGAATTGACACGTCTCAGGATGCGAGACAAGACTCTAGCTTTTGTTGGAGATTCGCTAGGTCGACAGCAGTTTCAATCGCTGATGTGCATGGTCACAGGTGGAAAGTGGGTGCCTGATGTCATTGATGTAGGACCGGAATTCGGACTTGTCATACCTGAAGGTGGATCCCGCCCTAATGGATGGGCATATCGGTTTCCAAATACTAACACAACCATCCTATATTACTGGTCATCTTGCCTTTGTGACTTGGAGCCTATTGATGTTAAAAACCCAGCAACTGAATATGCCATGCATCTAGATCGGCCACCAGCATTTCTGCGTCAGTTTCTTCACAGAATAGATGTGCTTGTTCTCAACACCGGACATCATTGGAACCGAGGGAAAATCCGGGCAAATAAGTGGGTCATGTATGTTGGTGGCATGCCGAACACCAACAAGAAGCTGGCAATGATTGGAGATGCAAAAAATTTCACAATCCACAGCATTATAAGTTGGGTGAATAAGCAACTGCCAAAACATCCCCATCTAAAAGCCTTCTATCGAAGCATCTCTCCTAGACATTTTGCTAATGGCGACTGGAATACTGGCGGAAGCTGTGACAATACAGTCCCTATGTCTATCGGGAAGGAGATATCGCAAGACAAATCTAGCGATTATAGTGCTGGCAATGCAGTGAAGGGGACAGGGGTTAAGATCTTAGACATAACAGCTCTTTCCCAACTTAGAGACGAGGGGCACATATCAAAATATAGCATTACTGCCTCAGCGGGCGTACACGATTGCTTGCATTGGTGTCTACCTGGTGTTCCAGACACATGGAACAAGATCCTCTTTGCGCAAATTACTGATATGTCACGAGTGCAGAATGAATGAATAACCATCGTATATGCACAGATGAAGATTTGGTTCTCTCAAGGCTTCAGTCAAGAGTACTCCTACGGGCTTATTGCTCATTTCACAAGAATTTGTGCGTTTTGTATTGCTGCGGTTTCCTTGAGAAGGAGACTTAAGAAGTGAATTTTGACTTCCACAATACCTGAAAATGTGAGAGGAAGTGTTTGAGTAGGAGAGAGAGTGAGTAGAAAGAAAATTGGGAAATATGTATTCATACATTCAACGGCTGGAATTTGTACAAAGATGAGCATCTCAGATTAAAACGCATTTAGATTGCTTAATTGCATCATTTCTAATTGAAGTGTGCTGTGTAAACAAGAAATAGAATCTAGACTCTTTGCTAATGTGATAATAAATTGCTATTATGACTGCTAATGTGATAATAAATTGTTATCATGACATGACAAGTATTTTTTTTTTACTTAGACTGTAAAAGGACATTATTATTTATTTATTTTTTTTTTTGTAATAAAACATATTACATTTTTCTACTTGTACAATCCTGAATGGGCTAATTAAAAAAAAACCTGTCTTGCAGATAGGTTTAGAATTACGTTTACCATGAAATATGTTTTTTAATTTTTAAAAATCATTATTTTTTGGTAAGCATTCACTTTTTCACTTTTAAAGAATATCATTTCCATCTGTCCCTTCCCTGTCTCTCAACCAATTAATTACACCTGTCAAATTAATCCTAATCATTATTAACACTAATTACCTCTTTTAACCATGGTTATCCATACTCTCTCACGTTAACAAACTCTAATTCACTATTGTGACAGATTTCACAATGTCTATCTCTGAGTTCGATGTTCTTCTTTTTCTTCTGTTAGATTGCTCTCTCTCACTTCGACTGTTCTTCTTCTTCGGAAGGAGGAGTAGCTATATTTTGGGAAGAAATGGCTGATTTTTGGAGCAAAAACAGTGGCATTCTGTATATATATATATATCTCTCTCTCTTAGTTAGACCATGCTTTTTGAAAGCTATTTCTGCTGTAAGTTCATATGTCTATAACCATCTGTTGCATATAGTAGCAAATATGTTTACAGCTTAAAAGAGGATTTTCTTTTCTTATGTTGATTTATAAGGTAATTTTTGGCTAATTGATCATGTCAATGAAGGTGGGCAAAGCTGGAGGAGAGAAGTTGAAATCAATGTCTGAAGTTGTAAGTTACTAATTTAAATGCTTTTCAATATTTCTATTTGTGCTTATGGTGTTTGTTAAAATGCCTGACTGATCAGGTTTGAGATATGCAACCTTCAATTGATACTTGATTTGTGTTCTTTGTCTGATTTTCCGCTTCGATAATACCTTGTTGACTGAATTTCCTTATAACAGAGAGTCTGAAAAATCCAATTCTGAAATGTCATGATGATGACGAGACTGCATAGGTAAATAAGATTAAATCTGACTCTTCTTGGATTGAATCATCCTTTGGTTTTTTTAACAACATTTCATCATTTTGCACTGCCTGCATCTGAAGTTTTCTCTAGTCTAATATTTTTAAGTTCTGGTATTCATGTAAAATGTCGAATTAAGTCAACAACTATCATTCCTTCAGTATGTGTGCAAAAACAAGCATGATTGCATTTATCAAGTTCCTCACTAGTTAATATTAGTAAGTTTGACTTAATGTTTGAACAGATGACAGTTTAGTTCGAAGAATTTACTGAAGTTAGGAGTTCTTACAATTAATGACTAAACCTTATGTTAATGTTTTTGGTTGGATGATGGGTGGATTAACTCTTATCTTATGAAGAGTTTCATAAGCTTCAATTGTTCATAGTTTTGGACAATTTTATGTGTTGTTTTCTAGTTACCAGGTGATACCATCATGAGCATAATAAAATCATAGAGGAGTCACATTACCATCATAATGATCCAAGAGAAAAGTTGCTACAAAATTTGTCATATTGTAGGATTCCCTTCATTCAACATCTAATGTATGTACTATTCGGGTCATCCACGCAGAATTTGATTAATTTAAGTTTAAGAAAGAAAACCAATTGTTGCTCGGTGGTCCTAGGCCTTCATCTTGATTAGAAGAGCATATAGAGTGATAGTTATTTGATTCTTTGAAAAATGCAGTTAATATATATATATGTTGTATAGGTAGCAAAAGAAAGAGCCCTCCTAATAGGACCAGAGGAAGGTGGATTTGGAATGCCATACAAACTAATGTATGGGAGCGTTGGGTTTTTATGGGCAGCTCTAATTCTAAACAAATATCTTAGAGAAGGGATAGTGTCTAATGATCTCCTCCTACCTATCGTCGATGCGGTTTTAGCTGGGGGAAGAGCAGGAGCATCTGATATTCCAGCCTGCCCCTTGATGTACAAATGGCATGGAACAAGGCACTAGGGTGCAGGTAACGGCCTTGCTGGAATTGTTCATTTTGCATTGAATCTGAACTCTATGATGTTTGTGCAGTTGTTTGGAAATGATATGGAATTCTAGGATGCAGCCATAGAAGCAGGGAAGTAGTACTGAAGAGTGGATTAGTGAAGAAAGTTGGGCTTGGAGATGGTGTATCTGGAAATGCATATGCATTCCTTTCACTCTATAGACTGGCAGGAGACTCTGTATGTGAAGAAAGAGCAAAGGCATTTGGTAGCTTTTTGCATCACAATGCAAGTAAATTTGTGAATTGAGCAGACAATGTTTATTCCCTATTTCAAGGACTTGCAGGTGTTGCATGCCTTTGGTTTGATCTTCTTGAACATGAGTATTACTGTGATAATTTTAAGCACTTATTAGTGGCAGTCTTGGCTACTATAGAATTATTTTTTCTTATGTCCAGAGTTGAAATGACAAAGGTTTCTAAAAAGGAAGAGTTGGCAATCAGTCATGCTTAGTTCTAATATTCTCGGAATACTGTCTCAATCCTTTTTTTTACTTTCTTGTTGTCCAAATCCAGAAAAAAATAATACTTGACCAATTTGCAAGTACTGGTTGGGGCCTATAACTGCAGTTAGGCCCTGTTCTTTATTACTTAATTTCAGTAACAATCAGTTCAGTTCAGTTCAGTAGTAATCAGTTCAGTATTCAGTTTCAGTATTCAATAATTTATCATTATTTATTATAATTATTATATATTATTATTATTTATATATAATTTATTATTATTATCATTATTTATTTATAATTTCAGCAATTTATTATAATTATTATAATTTATTATATATTAATTTATCTATTTTCATTATAATTATATTTATATATAATTTATGCTTTGTCATTATATATATTATCATTATTTATTATAATTATAATTATTTGGTGCAACTTATTTGCAAATTTTGCGAAAAGTAAATAAATATTATATTAATACGTTTACATTACAATGCTCTAAAAAATTAACTGGCTCAACTACCTTAATATCTCAAATAGTGCAATTTTATTCCTAATATTAGAAGCCAATAGCAATTTTACCCTTAACATTGATAAATTGAGTCAAGATTTTGTATTCATATGAAAATTCATATTTAGACGTTAGGAGTAAAATAACCCCGGACCCAAAACGTTAAAGGTATTTTGTACCTTAATACTTAATTGTAATAAAAAGTTAAGAGTGTGTATTCATATAAAAATTTGTATTTAATTTCATAGGCTTTAAATTATATATAAATTTGTGTTTGTATGTAATTTATATTTTTAATTTAAATTAGACTCATTTTTATTTAATGTCATAGGATTTTATCGAGCCTAGATTTTATTTGATATTTAATTTAGTTTAATCTTTAATAATATGTTTATTTATTATTGATATTATTTTTTTTGGTAGAAATATTATTATTATTATTATTATTATTATAAGCTTATTAATGTCCAATATTATCATTAAATTATTTTAAAGTCTAATATCATCATTATTGTTACGTTCGATTAAATTCGGTTAAGTTCGGTATCATTCAGTTAAGTTCAGTAGCATTCAGTTAAATTCAGTCCAGTTCAGTATTTAGTATCAGTTCAGTTCAGTTCAGTTCAGTTCAGTAGCATTCAGTTCAGTTCAGTTCAGTTCAGTTCAGTTCAGTTTTTTTCAGTAATAAAGAACAGAGCCTTAGAAGTGCTTTATGTGCTTCAAGATTTCATTTCAAATCCGTGTAGAGCAGAATCTTGAAAAGGAAGCTCTCTGATTCTTTGCTAGCACCATCGGTAAACAAGCAGCCAACAATAGGGTTGAAGCTAGAAGCAAGGGATTCAGGACTTCAAAAACGACTGCATTTTTAATTTAAATTATGTAAATCAATTGTTGTTGATATGCAGATGTTTTTTTTTTGGAACAAGATTCATATAAAGCCTTGGTGCTCATATGCAAATTTGAACATGTTAATCATCAAATTGTTCTATGAAAAACAATCAATTTTTTTTTTTAATTCTGTTAATTAGTATACCATCCTTGTTTGTTAAGGAATTGTTACATATGGCCCGAGGTTTGCAGGTTATATGATTCATCAAACACAAGCCCCTTTTACTCAGCATTTTAACAATCAAGGATTAAGAAGGTCATACACTTTTCAACACCTCCGATTCCTTCCAATTTAGGCATATTCTATTATCAAATACAAACAACAGTTGTGCTGATTTTTACAAGTCAAATCTGATGAATGTTCTAAGAATCATGTTTTCTAGACATAAACTTTTTCATACATAACAATTCAATCATTAAAACCCATCCAAAAAGCTCATTAAACTAAGAACCATGGCTAATTGTATAAACTAGGTCCATCACATATTTTATCTTGCTAATTGTATTTTATAACTTGAAATATTTTCAAGAACTTTAATTACCACATATAATAGTTGATCATGACGATTAGAACAAAATTGGTTAGAACAACAAAATTGAAAATAAAAGAATTGGAAATCCTAACAGGCCATGATAGTTAGAATAAATACACAAGTTTGTGTTGCAATTAAATCTTTAAAACTAAAATTGGTTAGAATTGAGGAATGAACAAAATTGAAAATAAAGGAATTGCAAATCATGTTAGGCATGAAATTTAGAACAGATACACAAGTTTGTATTGAAATTCAATTTTTAAAACAAAAATTGTTTCAATAACTAGTTTCTGTTGCCTGCTATTGAAGTTGAATTGAAGTCGGGAAAAATCACTGGTTTATTTGGCTTTTCCAAAATTCAAACAGCAAATTTTCTATTGAAGTTGAACCGGAAGAAATTTGAAACAAGCAACAACGGATTAAAGTCGAATTGGAAGAAAATATCGTTGGTTTCCAATATTCCAACATCTAAAATTACATTATCAGATGTACCGTGCCTCAGTTTCTGCTCTAGAAATCAACGAATTCTTTCCAAAACACAACATTCCTCCTTTCAAAGAATAATAATAATCGAACTGAGAGAGAAGAACTGAAGGGAGATGTCGTTATACAATATCACAACAGAAATGAGCAATATAACAGAAGAAGAAAAACACGAAAACTGATAGAGAGAGATCTTGTGAAATCTGCCACAATCGCGAATTAGAGTTGTCAAGAGAGAGAATGGATAAGATAACCATGATTAAGAGAGGTAATTAGTGTTAATAATGATTAGGATTAATTTGATAGGTGTAATTAATTGGTTGGGGGACAGGGAAGGGGACAGATTTGAAGGGACAGAAGATTTTTTTCCCTTATTAAGTATCTGATATTCCATATCATTTGGAAAATATTCAATTAGTTCATATTATATAGGACAAAATGTATAGAAAGTTCTCTATTTGATATGGTTGTTGGAATTATTTGACTTGGTCTGCATATTGTTAGCTAAAGAATAGGTAGGAGCTGTTATTTAATTTGTTAGCAATTGTAGTTTCCTTAACATTCGTTTCTTCTGTTTGTAAGGCTCTATAAAAGCCACAGCTCTATTCCTTTTTCAATAATCAAGTAATCAGTTTTCTTTATCTGGTATCAGAGCAATTACATACTTGATAAGAGAAACATATAAACTCGGTATTTGAGAGGAAAAATATTGAGATAAGGAGAGAAAACGCTTGTAAGGGTGTTTGAGAGGAAAAACACACAAATATGGCAGCAGATTCAGGAAGCTTCACGACGCCTTGTGTTCCAAAATTTGATGGAGATTACGATCACTAGAGCTTGATCATGGAAAATCTCCTGCGTTCCAAGGAATACTGGAGCGTCATTCAATCGGGTTTCGAAGAACCAAAGGGAAACGAAGTCATAAATGCAACGCAACAAAAGGTAATCGACGAAGCGAGGCTCAAGGATCTCAAAGCAAAGAATTATCTCTTTCAATCCATAGACAAAAGCATTCTGAAAACAATCACTCAAAAGGAGACGACCGAACAGCTGTGGGATTCAATGAAAGTCAAGTACCAGGGAAGTGCTAGAGTGAAGAGAGCTCAGCTTCAACGACTTCGCAGAACTTTCGAAACTCTTGAGATGAAGATAGGAGAAGGTGTATTTGAATATTTTGCAAGAGTCATGTCAACTGCTAATGACATGAGGAACTGTGGAGAAGATATGAGTGATGTCAAAATCGTTGAGAAAATACTTCGAAGTCTCACTGACAAATTCAACTTTGTAGTATGCTCAATTGAGGAGTCGAAGGACATTGATAGACTTTCAGTAGATGAATTACAAGCTTCATTGCTTGTACATGAACAAAAGGTGATTGAAAAGAGAAGTGAAGAGCAGGTTCTACAAGTTGAAAATGAACCAAGGAATACACAAGGAAGAGGCAGATTTCAGAGAGGAAGAAGCAGCTTTAGCAGAGGTCGGGGAAGAGCTAGGCCTTTTGTCAATAGGGCTGCCATTAATTGTTACCGATGTGGAAGGTAGGGACACTATCAATTTGAATGCAGAAGTTCAGAAAGGGGAGTCATCAACTATGCTGAATTTGACGAGGAGGAAGAATTACTCTTAATGGCGCACACAGAAATCAGCAAAGATACAGGAAAGGGCGTTTGGTTTCTCGATTCAGGATGTTCAAATCATATGACAAGAGACAAAACCTGGTTTGTGGAGTTGGATGAAAGCTTCAAACACTCTGTCAGATTGGGGAATAGCTCGAAAATGGCTGTTGAAGGAAAAGGCAATGTTAGATTTGAGGTGGAAGGTATCACACAAACTGTATCAAACGTTTATTATGTTCCAAATCTTACCAACAATCTGTTGAGCATAGGCCAGCTATAGGAGAAGCGCCTGGTAATTTTAATCAAAGAAGGAACCTGCAAAATCTATCATCAGCAAAGGGGCTTGATAGTAAACACACATATGACTGTAAATCTACGCAAAAATGAAGCCACTGCCTAGAAATTGTTTGAAGATAGAGGAAGAAAACTTGGAGATTCTTTGGCACAGGAGATATGGACACTTAAACCACAAGTCCATTCAAATTATGCAGCAGAAAGAAATGGTGAAAGGGCTTCCAAAATTAAAAGAAACAGAAAAGGTCTGTGAAATATGCAATGTGGGGAAGCAACAACGATAAAAATTTCCAAAGAAAAGCAAATGGAGGGCATCAGAGAAATTGCAACTGATTCATGGAGATCTCTGTGGACCAATCACCCCGACCTCCCACAGTGGTAAGTGATACTTGTTGGTGCTTGTAGATGATTTCTCCCGGAGAACTTGGATTTATTTTCTTGCAGATAAAGCTGAGACATTTGAAACATTCGAAAACTTCAAAAGTCTTGTTGAAAAGGAAGCAAAAACAGCCATTTGCGGACTAAGAACTGACAGGGGAGGAGAATTCACATCAAATGAATTCAACAAATTCTGTAAAGACAATGGCATAAGACGTCAACTGACAGCAGCTTACACTCCACAGCAAAACGGAATTGCAGAAAGAAGGAATCGGACCATCATGAACATGGTACGATGTCTATTATTTGAGAAGGAGATGCCGAAATCATTGTGGCCGGAGGCAGCCAAATGGATAGCTCATGTTCTTAATCGCAGCTACACAAAGGCGGTTAAAAACATGGTACCCGAGGAGAGGTGGGCTGGATCAAAACCACATGTAGAATATTTCAGAGTCTTCGGTTCGATTGCACATGTGCATATTCCTAAACAGAAAATAATTAAGCTTGATGATCGAAGTCACAAATGCATCTTGCTTGGAGTTAGTGACGAATCAAAGGCTTATCGCTTGTATGATCCAGCAACAAAGAAAATAATTGTAAGTAGAGATGTCATATTCGAAGAAGGTGAAAAATGGGACTGGAACATGAGTACAACAGAAACAAATCAGAATATATTGGCTTGAGGAGATGATGAGACTATTACAGAGGAGTCCGAAGAAGAAGAGAGTGAAGGAGAATCTGTTGAAATAACAGATAAAAATTCTGAAGTTATTCCAGAAACTGAGGAGTCCTCTCCAGAAATCTCACGACAGACAATAAGAAGAAGAGAGCCTGCATGGATGCGCGACTATGAATCTGGTGAACGCTTATCTGAAGAAGAAGAATCAGAAGAAAGCTTCACATTTCACACCTCACATGATGATCCAACATCCTTCAATGAAGCCGTGAAGGAAGAAAAATGGAAGGAGGCCATGAAACTCGAAATTTAAGCCATTGAAAGAAATCAGACCTAGGAGCTTGTGTCATTACCACATCAAGCTAAGAAAATTGGCGTCAAATGGGTTTTCAAAACAAAATTAAATGAAGAAGGAAAGGTGAACAAGTGTAAAGCTCGGATCGTCGCCAAAGGATATTCTCAAAGGGTTGAATTAGATTACAACGAAGTATATGCGCCTGTAGCTCGATAGGATACGATCAGAATTCTATTGAGTCTAGCTGCTTAGCAAGGATGGTGCATCTATCAACTCGACGTCAAGAGTGCTTTCCTATATGGTGAATTAAAGGAGGAGGTTTACGTTGAACAACCAGAAGGGTTCGTCAAAAAGGGAGAAGAAGACAAGGTGTACCGACTGAAAAAGGCTCTCTACGGCTTAAAACAAGCTCCACGGGCTTGGTTCAGCAGAATCGAGAGTTATTTCAAAACAGAAGGCTTTGAGAAGAGCAACTATGATCATACCTTGTTCCTGAAAAAGAATGGTAACAAACTGTTGCTAGTAAGTCTTTATGTTGACGATTTAATTTATACAGGAGATGATGAACATATGTGCAAAGAATTCAAGTCATCAATGCAGAAGGAGTTTGAGATGACAGACTTGGGAAATATGAAGTTTTTCCTTGGAGTTGAAGTTCGTCAAAACAAAGATGGCATTCATTTGTGCCAAAAGAAGTATGCAAAGGAAATTCTGGAAAGATTCAACATGTGGAATTGCAATGCTGTAAAAAATCCCATCGTTCCAGGAACTATCTTGTCGAAAATAGGCAGCAGAAATGTTGATGCAACACTGTACAAACAGTTGGTAGGATGCTTAATGTACCTAACGGTAACTCGCCCTGATTTAATGTTTGTGGTATGTTTAATTTCTCGTTACATGGCTGATCCTAAAGAAGAACACATGTTGATTGCTAAGAGAGTGCTGAGATATTTGAAAGGAACGCTAGAATTTGGAGTCTATTACAAAAGAAGTTCAGGTGTGAATCTGCTAGGATACACTAACAGTTATTATGCAGGAGATAAGAATAACAAAAATCTGCTGGCATACACAGACAGCGATTATGCGCGAAATGTGGACGATAGAAAAGCACCCCAGGCTATGTTTTTCTTCTAAGTGGAGCGACAGTATGTTGGAGCTCAAGGAAGCAAGGAATTGTTACTCTATCATCAACAGAGGCCGAATACGTAGCTGCTACTGCTTGTGCGTGTCATGGAGTATGGCTGAAGGGAATTCTGAAAGAGTTAGGGGTCAAAACTTGTGAGTGTATTGATATTATGTGTGATAATACTTCCGCAATTAAGTTATCAAAAAATCCAGTTATGCATCGAAGGACAAAACACATCGATATCAGATACCATTACTTGCGCAATCTTTCAACTGAGGGAGCTGTAAAATTAGTCTTTTGTGGAACTAAAGAGCAAGTGGCGGATATAATGACCAAACCAATTAAGTTGGATCAAATTGTGAAACTTAGAAGCCTGCTTGGTGTTAGACGACTTGAAGAAATAAACTGATGCTGTTGTTCAAGCATATTTCAGTTTATGGGGAGGAATCTGTTGGAATTATTTGACTTGGTCTGTAGATTGTTAGCTAAAGAATAGGTAGGAGCTGTTATTTAATTTGTTAGATAAGCTAGCCATTAGGAGTTGGATTTATTCAAATCTCAGCAATTGTAGTTTCCTTAAAATTCGTTTCTTCTGTTTGTAAGGCTCTATAAAAGCCACAGCTCTATGCTCAAGGAAGCAAGGAATTGTTACTCTATCATCAACAGAGGCCGAATACGTAGCTGCTACTGCTTGTGCGTGTCATGGAGTATGGCTGAAGGGAATTCTGAAAGAGTTAGGGGTCAAAACTTGTGAGTGTATTGATATTATGTGTGATAATACTTCCGCAATTAAGTTATCAAAAAATCCAGTTATGCATCGAAGGACAAAACACATCGATATCAGATACCATTACTTGCGCAATCTTTCAACTGAGGGAGCTGTAAAATTAGTCTTTTGTGGAACTAAAGAGCAAGTGGCGGATATAATGACCAAACCAATTAAGTTGGATCAAATTGTGAAACTTAGAAGCCTGCTTGGTGTTAGACGACTTGAAGAAATAAACTGATGCTGTTGTTCAAGCATATTTCAGTTTATGGGGAGGAATCTGTTGGAATTATTTGACTTGGTCTGTAGATTGTTAGCTAAAGAATAGGTAGGAGCTGTTATTTAATTTGTTAGATAAGCTAGCCATTAGGAGTTGGATTTATTCAAATCTCAGCAATTGTAGTTTCCTTAAAATTCGTTTCTTCTGTTTGTAAGGCTCTATAAAAGCCACAGCTCTATTTCTTTTTCAATAATCAAGTAATCAGTTTCCTTTAATGGCGAGCCAGATGCTTCTAATAATTTTTTCATTTGATACACCTTTAATTTTAAAAGTGTAAGATTGTAGATGATAAGTTATGTTTGTATATTTCACATGGTTTAAGAATTCGTTTAATGTGGAAGTTACGATAAATCTTTATATATATATTACAATATATATATATATATATATATATTTATATTTATTTATTTATTTATTATAATATTCACATGAATCCTAATGACTAATGAAATTTGATCATCACGACTTATAATTAATTAGTCTAGAATTAGATTAATTGAAATTTGGTTATTAGATGTAGGTTTATATTTGATCCGTCTATATATATTTTCTGTGTTAATAATAAATTAATACTTTCAAAGGGAAGTAGTAAAAGAAAAGATGGGCAAGCCCTTTTATTGAATTTAATGTTTCGACTTGCTTTCTATTATTGATTTAAATCTTGATTAAGATAGTGTTGTTAATAATGTGGCCCTTGAATTTCATTTTTCTTGACAGCTGAACTTTGAATTATTGTAATATTGAAGTTTAGTTCCATTAGATATTAATAAAATATTGGATTGGACA
This sequence comes from Euphorbia lathyris, assembly GCF_963576675.1. NCBI lineage: Eukaryota > Viridiplantae > Streptophyta > Magnoliopsida > Malpighiales > Euphorbiaceae > Euphorbia > Euphorbia lathyris. The sequence goes on from NC_088917.1 coordinate 30,844,136, forward strand.
ATTTTAATCATACCATTCACTCATTTTTCTTTTATTATCTATATCATCATAAATAAATTATGATTATATATAATCCATTTTTTACACTTTTTTATTATATTATTTTTTATATGGTATGGAGTGTTGGACAGTGAAACACTGTCACATTCATAAGATATCGGTGACGGAGATGCGTATGTTGAGATGGATGCGTGGTTGTACGAGAAAGGATAGAGTGAGTAATGAAATAATTAGAAAAAAAAGTAGGGGTTACATCTATTGAGAATAAAATGAGGGAAAACCGACTAAGGTGGTTTGACCATGTAAAACGAAGAGCGCTTGATGCGCCGGTTAGGAGGACTGAAGAGTGGCAAATAGATGTAGTGGTGAGGGTAATGGTAGACCTAATCAAACTTGAAGGAGGGTGATCAAGAGTGATATGAGTTTATTAGGGACCGAGGAGAATATGGTAGTAGATAGGACAGAGTGGAGGGAAAGAATTTGTGTCGCTGACACGACTTGATTGCACGATTTCATATGATGGTTCATGTTAGCCGACCCCAAATCATTTCGGAACTAAGATTTTATCATTGTTGTTGTATGGTAACATGAATAAATAAATAAATAAATAACCACTAATATGATCAAATTTGTTTTGTTACGTACTACCAAAATTACTGAAACCCAGCAGCATTTAATTTTTTAAGAGATTTTCAGTGTCCTTTCGAATAAAAGAAAAAAAATTCCAGTGAAATACAATAATGTCAATTGTAAAAGTTACTATATATTAAAGAAAAGTTACTATATACTATTAAAAAAGAAAATTTAAAGATAGCAATATATCCCAACGGACATAAATAAGAAAAGAAAGAAATCGTAACAATACCTTGCTTTGTGTAGATCGAGAGCGATCTTATGACAAAGACTCCATCCAATAAATGTATTCCACGTATTCCTCCAACGTGTCCTACAACCCTTACAGTCTGTCACTTTAACGTTACAATCTTTCTATTTTCCTCATGCAGTTTGCAAGCTTCGAACTACCTGGAATATCAGGGGCCGGCATCTACGTGTCAAACATAGATTGGCTTATGCATTGCTGACTCAGCTCGGGCATAACGAAACGGGTATTTGTGCTGATAATGAGAAAAACGTCTATAGAAATTCAAACCGAGTCGCGAGCTGCCAATTCGCCATTGACGCCAATTCCCTAAAAAGAGAAAAACAAAACCCAGCTTTGGAAGTGATTCTTTTACTGCTAATTTCTTCATCTTCCTCTTTAATTTCTTCCCCTCCAAACAACTAAGTCAAAAAAGGCTTCACCTTTTTTCTTTTTTGTGTTTGGGGGAAGAAAATATTTTCAATTCAATGGCCGAGGAATTTGGAAAATGCGTCGAGGATGGAATCAAGCTGTCCAAACGCTTATACTACGGTAAAGACAGGGCTGTCGTACCACCTAGAATGCCGTTGTTCATGGATAAATCCGCCGCCGCATACATGCCGACGGCACCCATGGTTTACGCGGTTATTCCGGATCCGGCGATTGTGGATAATCCAGATATGCCTAGTTATCAGCCCCATGTGCACGGAAGGTGTGATCCGCCTGCGCTTATTCCTCTACAGATGAACCGGATAGAACTTGAGGCTGATTCTTATTTAGATAATGTTATTGTTCGGGTAAGCGGATCCTGGCGTGTCCACTGCATTATGGGCAGCAAGAGCTGTGATTGCCGTATAGCGATACCAATGGGAGAGCAGGTCTGTTTAAATAATGCAATTTTTTCAAAGCTCTTTTAATAATATATCTGTTGATTCTGTTAATTTTCAATTGCAAAGTCATGATTTTTTTTGTTATAAAATAGTTAAGTATTGTTTGACATTTGAGGAGCCAGCGTTAGGTCAATATAGGGGTATTGCATCATTAGGAATTTCATTTTCTTGTTTATACTAAAGAAATTCTAATTAAGTAATTAATTTTGATCATTAGAACCACTCTTTTTTGTTGTCAAACTCTTATTGGAGCATTGCCTTTAATTTTTGCTAGAAAATATGGTCTTTACCTGCTGCATCTTTCAGAATCTGATAATAACTTATTCCTTTTAGCTAGAAATTTCAGTGTTAGTTTTGTTTATTTTTGTTCTCAAGCAATACATTTATGTGGCTAACAGGGTTCAATTCTAGGTGTTGAGGTGGAGGTTCCAAGAAAGTTGTACCAAACTGAACTGATCCCAATGGATGACAAAAAGGATGTGGAAAAGGAAGCCAGGCCTGAAAATGGGGGCTTTTTGACACCCCAAATATTTACGATGACCATACCAAAAGTGAGTGATCTGTAATCATTTTAAAGTGTAAAGGTTGATTTTTTATGTGTCCTGTAGTGTTGTAGTTTAAACTATTTTCTTCTAATGCTTTTTCCCTCCAACATTTCTAGGTTGATGGTGGCTCCAATATTTTGGTTAAAGTAAGTTGGACACAAAAACTATTATATAGCAATGGGGAGTTTTTATTGCAAGTGCCATTTAGTTTTCCAGAGTATGTCACTCCTGCAGTGAAGAAATTGGCAAAGAAAGAAAAGATACAAGTGAATGTCAATGCTGCTATGGAAACTGTAATTATGTGCAAGAGGACTAGCCATCCTTTTAAGGTGCAGCATTCACAAAGGTTCCTTCATTTTGCACTACGAATTATTAGAATGTCAATATCTGATATGTTCTTGTTTTGTTACTTTCAGCAATTAAAACGTGAAGCAGGAAAATTGGGATTATTATATGAAGCAGAAGTTCTCACTTGGACAGATGTTGATGTTGCTGTCTCCTATTCTGTAAGTTGTCATTTAATGCCTTTTCAGTTCACATGCTTATCCAGTGTCAAGAATATCAAAACACACAACAACTTCTATAATAAAAAGCATATTTTGTGCCTTGCTTAGATCTCTTCCAGTCATGTATCTGGTGGTGTGTTTTTGCAATCGCCATCGTTTCAAGATGTTGATCAAAGAGAAATGTTTTGCTTCTATCTTTTTCCAGGAGATAAACCAAGTGAAAAGGTTAGTTTAATATATGTTGTATCTTATACACGTGTTTCTTTAATTCAACCATCTTTTATTGTATCTCCCCCTAATTTTAATCAATCTGATAGGTGTTCAGAAAAGAGATTGTATTTGTTATCGACATAAGTGGAAGCATGGAAGGAAAGCTAATTGAGGCAACGAAGAATGCATTGTCTACAGCCCTAACTGAACTTGGTCCAAAAGATTCATTCAGTATCATTGCTTTCAATGGAGAGACTTATTCATTTTCTTCTTCAATGGAGTTTGCTACTAAGGAAACAGTTGAAAAGGCTATTGAGTGGATGAATGTGAACTTCATTGCCGGGGGTGATACAAATATTTTGCTTCCACTAAATCAGGTCTTTTTTCTTGTGGTTTTCTGATAATTTTATGTGTGTGTGTCTATATCAGCAAATTAGTCAGGTTTGACATCTGAAACTGGTTGGTTCAATAGCACTGATATAGGCTTATCATACTTTCAGGCAATGGAGATGGTATCTAAGGCTAATGGTTCGTTTCCAGTCATTTTCCTTGTCACTGATGGGTCTGTTGAAGATGAAAGAGACATTTGTGAATCAATGAAAAAGAAGTTAACTGGCGGAGGATCAATATCTCCACGTATATGCACTTTTGGAATAGGTAATGGTTTTTATATCTTATGTTTCATTCTGGGGGATGGGTGGACACTTTTCAGATTATTATTTTTATAGCCTAGTAGATTTTGATTTTTCCTGTTAGCTTTGAGTTCTGCTTTATTAGAATCTTAGAAATAGTTGAATGTGAATCCTTTATCTAACATATGGGCTTGTCAAATTTCACACATTACAGGTACTTACTGCAATCACCATTTTCTGAGGATGCTTGCAATGATTGGCAGAGGACAATATGATGGTGCATATGAGATAGGTTAGTCCTGGTACTTTGCGTTCTTCTTCTTGAAGCTTTCTATTGGATCTCTATTTCATATACTTCTGCATTTGGTAGTTGGAGTTCAAATTTTTCTTAACGCGCTGAGCTAAGAATTAATCTTGTATTAATGCCAGTCTATGATTTTTGAATGTTTATTTGTTCGTAACCAGATTCAGTTGAGTCCCGTATGCAAAAGTTATTCAGCAAAGGTCTATCTCCTATCATTGCAAACATATCAATTGATACATTTGATGATCTTCATGAAGTTGAGGTATGCTTCAAAAGAATTTATAGTCTTGGTCATTATCACAATCTATTTAGCCTTCCACACACCTTGTCTTACAGGCTTAATTGAATTGTGATTCCAGATTTCCAGTTGTCTTTCACTTTTCACTTGCTTCTTCTTTTTTGTGTTTGATGAATATCTTTCAATGGACATTGATAACATATGCAAGGAAAACATGAAGTCAAATGCTTGCTGAATGGCTGAATTCCACTGTCCATTTAAATCAATAACGTTCAATTTTCCTATATTTTTTTATGATGTTTATGATTTTTTTTTTCCATTAATTGTCGTTGTTCGTCATTGGATAGACTTAATCTGCTTTTTGAAGTTGTTGATTAATTATCTGATATAAATTATTATCATGGTAGGTATTTCCTTCTCCCATTCCAGACCTTTCTGAAGGCCCGTTGGTAATTTCTGGGAGATATAAAGGGAAATTCCCAGAAGATATTAAAGCTAAAGGTCTTTTTGGAGATCTGAGTAGTTTCAGTATGGACTTGAAGATACATAAGACAAATGATATGCCTTTCGAAAAGGTAAGACAAGAACGAACTCTGGAGCTCTCATTTTATATCAATTCAACAAAACTCTATTACCTAACGCAAACACTGAGATTCATCTTTGTACCGGATCTTCCAATTATACAATCTGTGCTAGCAATTCAGTAAATAAGCTGCAAACCTATTTAGTGCATCGTTGTATCTTATGATTTCTTTATGATAAAACTTCCTGATGTAATTCCTCCCTTCTATGACAGATTTTTGCAAAACAGCAGATTGATATACTAACAGCCCAGGCATGGTTTACAGAAGATAAACAGCTTGAGGAGAAGGTTTGTTGATGTGTTCTTCTCATCTGTATATATGTTTTGTGCTTGATCAATGTCAGAATAAGTGATTTATCAAAACTATATACATGCTTGTTGAATCTATTTTGTTTTAGTGTGAAGATCCTAAACTTGTTTAGGAGCTTGAGCTTCATCAGATGTTTGACAATGTCCTGCTGAGAATCAGAAAGATTCCTATGAGAAAGGAATATCATTTCTTTAATTACCTCTGCTGATTTTGTTGTACATACTTAGAAATTTTACTAATATCTACTTAATGTGACCTTCCTATATCAGACAATTAGAGAAGTTGTTGATGTTCTTTGTTTCCTTATAGGTCGCCAAAATAAGCATACAAACTGGTGTTGTATCTGAATATACTCGGTTGACGATGCTTGAGACTGAAAGAGCAATTAATGTCAAAGAACCACCTAAAGCACCCAAGGTAAGTCTACTATTCTGCAAACATCTTACTGAATACATCTATCCTACAAGGTATTCCTAAATCCTGAAAAACACAGTTGGTGATGTACTGTAAGGATTAGGCCGTCCAGCCAACCGTTTTCTTTGTTTATTCCATCTTCTAATTCATAATGAATTTGATGTTAACAGGCATCCAACAAAACTACCTCCTCTGCGAAGGCAGACCTAAAAGTACAAAGGAGAATATTACTACAGAAGCTTGGTGTTGGGTTTGGCAATTTGAGTGCCACTGCCGATAACGTTTCTCCAGGAACTGAAGAAGTAAAATTACCAGAGGCAGCTGAGATCATGATCAAGGCGGCTTCAAATTGCTGCAGCGGCATGTGCAATAAATGCTGTTGTATGTGCTTCATACAGTGTTGCGGGAAAATGAATGATCAATGTGCAGTTGCTTTAACGCAGCTCTTCACTGCCATTGCATGTTTTGGCTGCTTAGAGTGCTGTTCACAAGTTTGCTGTGCTGGAAATGATGGAAACTAGAAAACTCGGTCGGATCTTGAATATGTCTGCTTAAACAATGTATATTGTAGTATTATACATCACACAGAATCACTTACGGAGTCTCCATTTGTTCGGCCTGAACTGCCATTTTGTACTATAATTACTTAATTCATATTGATAAATCATAGCCATTTGCTGCAACTGTTGACACTTATCTTTCAATGAATAGTGAATTATCCAAATAACTTCTCAATCAGTTTCAATAGGCATAATTGTGTTAAAGAATTGCAAGGAACCATTGTTATGTAGTAATAGCAAAATTGCACTGAAGAATTAATCTCATAGCCACATTCTTCTCATATTCCTGCGGACATAAAAACCTTGTGGCATAAGGCACACAAAATTGCAACTCTGAATGCAAACAGGTATTTAACAACCGTCACTGTTTGCTCGAAATGATTTCACTTCCAGAAAATTTGTCTTCAACAAATTCTACTTTGTCCAAGTCTTCCTTCTCATCTGAACTTGCTGATCTCCAGTGAAAGGTCTCCTGGATCTTTGTTACACCCTTTTCCACGGGCCCCATAGCTTGATTTATCGTCAAGAAAACATCGTTGACAACCTGCTTTCAATGGTTGACAATGTTAATATGAGTGCTAAAGAAACTACAATTTCCTGACACACAGTGAACGAAGACTTACACGCTGACCACCTTGAACAACAATGTCCTGAACACTCTCCGTGAGACTAGTTCCAGGAGCCTCATACCTCGTTTCTGTCTTTTCAAGCTTAGTAGATTTCTCTTCAATGATTTCCTTCTTTTTTGATTCTATTTGGCTTGCTTCAGTAGTAGGAATCCTTCCATGATCAGAAGTAGGAACAAAACGATAAGGTTCTGCTGAAAAGACAAATACATGGGCTACTGCTGCGATGGCCATCTGTGAAGCCCCAGAAACATTATGAGGAAATAATTAGAATAAATAATGAAGAGTCATATTCTGATTTATATGGGTAATTACAGTGAGACAGTGGATGTTCTGGATAAGAAAAACCATAAATGTTTTTGCTAATTGACACCATCATTTCTATCAGTAAACAGATCTATGCCTGCAATACATTTCAGTAACATTCATTTGAAGATTATCTACATATTTCCTTGTAATTCAAGGAGTAAACAAAAAAGGAACACAACATGAAGAGGATGGACTTATTGAGAAGTTAGATGATCATTGTAGACAAAAGAAGCTATACTCTACCGACCTTTGAACAAATATATCACTTTGCATCCTCGATAGTTATTAGATAATTAAAACGCCCACTTAATGAACTGTTAAAATTAATATGTTTCGAAAGCCAAATCAACTTACTTCTATACAAATCAGAAAATCTTGTAATCCTGTTTGAAATTTCCCATCATTTGGCAGAATTTCAAAAGCGCACAATAATGCAATCCCCATCCCTTGCCACCAGGTAGCAAATACAATAGCCTTAAAGCTGACAAACTTTGCGAGTGGCTTTATCGGTTTTAGTCTTTCATGCATTACATTATAGAACTGCACAAGACAATACAATGCCCACATCTGACTGAAGTTTAGCACTATTACTATGTATGGATACCTGCATTGCACCAAAGCATTTGCATCAGAAAAATTCTGCAAAAGTTTGGCTTCTCCAGACAACCATTGTTATCTGCTTGATACCCCTTAAGAAGGAATCATTAATTGCTTAAAAATAAGATGACAACTACAATGGACAGAAGTAACGAAAAAATCCATACCCACAGTTCCACTTGAATTCGCCATCACCATAAACCCCAAAGAACTCCAAGACGAGTGCCAAGAATGCACAAAGTGTCTTCAGAATCATCTGAACTCATGGAAAGATTTAAGAATCCAAATAAGAAACAGATGAAAAAGAAAAATATATAATAGGAAAATTCAATAGCTTACATATTGTACGATACCAAATTTTTCTATTGTGAAGACATCCCTTCCAATCATTTTTGGCCGGCAGAAAAAGTTGATAAAAGACCCTCTTCTTACACCTTGATTCTCGTTTTTCCCTCCTAGCAATGGAAGATTTAGTCGTCTTTGTGATTCATTTTCAAGAAGTTCAACAACTCTAGTTTCTCCACCTGATATAACAATTCAGCATAAGTAAAGCTCACATAACATTTTTGTCCAAACACTTAAATTTGAAAAAATGAAGTATGTAAACTCTGATATAGAAGATAATTTAAATCTCTAAAATGAAGACGGATGTTTAAATGAACTGCTACGCATAGATTATGTTCGATAATTCTCGAATCTGAGTTTGAATTCATGCAGGGAGCCAGGGACATTAAGATAGAGACAGTGGCACCATTTTATATTATGAAAGGAAACAGAATGATCAATTAGGCAAGCCATGAAAGGTGTCTCACCTAGACAAGCAACCAAATAGCTACCAAAAGCATATAGAGCGAAAGCTTCATAGCAACTTCTTAAAATGTCACAGGCAAGTGAGGTTTTGGGATTCCACAATGAAATGATCTGCAACCAGAGGAGATTCATTACGTAAGTGATCAAAGAATATTTACTTATTTCCAGCAAGGAAATGTTAATGATGAACTAATATCAGAACCAACAAACAACCAAAATGCAGAGGGATGAAACCTCAAACAAACGCCATTATTTGAGATAGAAAGTTACCGATTCCGTAGCATAGACAGGAATCATGAAAATAACTGCGACCATCCATTTTTGTTCCTGGAAAGAAGTTAATTCAGCCATCCCATTAATTAATCTGCAACATTAAAAAAAATCGAAGAAAACGTAATAAATTGAGTAAAGTAGGAATGTTGAGATGGGGAAAAGAACACACCGAAGGATTTGTGTATGATGTAAGATGCTGGAATTCGAGGAAAATGGAAAGCAGAACTGCTATAAAAGCAAAGCATCCTCCGACTAAAACAGCTGGTTGGTGCAAATCGCTGTATGTATCTCCACGATAGGCTGTAAAATAAGTTGGAGACATCGATTGTTCGACTATATCAAAACCTGAATCGAGAATAGGAAAGCTAGTAATTTAGTGGAGAATGAAGTGTGATAGTGGGATAAATACAGATTGCGAATCCCTAATTGAGCTTAATGTGATGAAATAGAAATGAAAAAGAAAACCGTTGAGCAGGAGAAGGAATTGTTTGTTGCGCGGGACTTTATATACTGTGCTGTTTCAAGTTTGACACGTTTGCTTTTGCTTCATGACACGTGGCCTCCGCCGTAGTATGAATATTTCCCCATGCATTAAGCTTACTATTTTTGTTTTTTTTTGGGATGGAATGGAAGCATTAACATAAGGATAGAGGGAGTTCTAGAAAATAACATCATTTTAATTCTAACTTTCTTTTTTATCAAAATCATTGCTAATAAAAATTGACATATTATTATTATATTTCAGTTTTAATATTACAAATTGATATGTGTTAATTTTTATTATTTGATTGCTAAATTTGCTTTTCCTAAAAAAAAACCTTTAAATCTATTTTAATTTTGGTACCTTATGTCAGAAATAAATAATGTAGAAGGGCTTAAAAACACACTGAATGAATTGAAGTAGAAAAAAGATGAAAGGTTATTTTTATAATAGTACTCATCTTCCATTTATTTTCATTATTTATGACTTATCATTTGATTTTTCATCATTCATATAACTGACAAAGTTATATAAATTTTGCTGAAATCACTTATTAAAGTCAATGTAGCTGTATCAGATCATTTAAACCACCAGAAAGGGTAGGGACCAAATCAACAAAACTTCTTAATATATTTGGTATGTGTTGCCAGGTTCCGCTCTACATGTGTTAGGAATGCGGCCATCCAAGATCCAAGGTTAAAAGGGATTCAATTTTTTTACTATATACATTTAGTAATTATTTATCATATATAAATATAGTTATAATATCAATTCAGACTTAAATGGAACTAAATAAAAAGATATTTTAGACCTAAATTAGTCCAAATTTCTATTTTAAACTTTTTAGTACATTTTTTGTTAATAAAGGTTTTTATCTCTTATTTCGTCTAGAGCCCATAAAATGTCAGGACCGGTCTACGTAGCAGCCATATGATGAGATGTGAAAATTAAAAGAATGAATTTTATAAATATTCTAACCGTAACTCGTATCCCAAATTGCTCCATTTTTTTAAAGATTAATTGTCTTGTAGTGACATGCATTAAAAAGATCATGAGATGTTGGTGACATGACAACCGCAATAGGTTTTTTTATAGTCCAAATTTTCGGATCCAACATAATGGTTTTATTGACACAAATTTTGCTTAGTAATTTTATTGAGTCACAAACTACTTTAGTGACCACTTGATGCACAAAATCCCTACTTTAATAACCATATAAGAGCAATATATTGTGATATGTTGTATTGCTTTGTTTTTTTAAAGTATTGCTTTGTATTTTGAAAAATAGGATTGGTGTGTTCTAATTTTATCCAATTTCAATTACTTTATATCAGATTGCTCGTACAATTGTCTATTTTTCTTTTATTTATTAATTCGTACAGTTATTTATTAATTTGTACAGCTATCTTTTTTTTTATTAATTTGTTTTATTTCATCCAGTTTCAGTAAATTTCTTCAATTTTAGTTCTTTTATATAAAATTTCTCATATGTTTGACTATTATATTATATTATTATTATTTTTGTTTTGGCCTTTTTCAGTCAATTTCTCCCAATTTCAGTATATTTCACCCAATTTCAATCACTTTACATTGAATTGCTCATACATTGCCAATTTTTCTTTTATTTCAGCCTATTTCAGTCAATTTCACCAACTTCCCTACTACTTAATCTTACTTTACTTGAATAATAACTTAACTGCAAAACAATGTTTGATTTTACACTGAAAATATGAAAATTGAATCCTGAGAGAAGTGCAACTATATTGCATTTCAGAGGTTTACAAGTAAACAGGATATGTATAAAATAAACATGAATTGGTAACCCTTCAAATATGACATAATTCAGATATATGACTAATGACTAATGTGACCTGTAATTGAAAATCTCTTTGTATTATTGATGTCTTTTCTCTTTTCATTACAAGATGAGAAGCATCAGATTTAATGAGCTAACATATGTTGGCATTCTTCCACTTACGAGTTCCATCAGTACAATGCCCATGCTGTAATTCATATAAATTCTCCTTTTAGTTTTTAATTTCTATTTATTCTAGAATGTTTTCACAAGTTGTGCCTTTGGTAGGCTACTTCTACTAAAGCACATTGGTTAATAGAAAAAGGAAATGCATAATTCTTGAAAACAAACATATTAATTGTAAAATGTAAAATCAATCAAAGTTTACTTTGACATCCGTTTTAAGGAGTTATATAAAATTTTTGCTTCACACAATACACCAACCTAAGGCTCTCCCTCCCCCCTTCTACCTTGCAAGGCACTTGTCATTACAATAAAAGCCTTTGCCATAAAGATTTCAGCAAAATGTCATAAGCAACTTCACTTTTCATCACTTGGTGGCTTGTCTTCTTTCTTCTTTTCTGAAGACTGCCAAAACCAAAAACATCACTATATAGCAAAATACAACCATAAGCATAACTCAGTCAACCATGCAATTCTTACTTACCTCAGATTGGCCTTGCAATGATGCAAGCAGATCTTTTACAGAAGGATCATTAGGGTCAACTCCTGGAAGCTGTCACAAAAACAAAATTGTCAGCACATCATCATTCATTTGAAAATCATTCATCTGAAAGGTCTGAAAATACATACAGATGCAAGAACAGATGACATAAAAGACTGATCCTCTAGCACTTTGCTCACATCCGATTGACTCGATCCATCTTTTGCATCCTCTTGCATGGACATTTGAAGAGCTGCACAAGCCAGACACCCGGAAATCACAAATTACTCACTTATTATACAAAACAGAACATCCTTAACCTGTTTTGAGTTTGGACTACATCTTGGCAAGGTTAATAAACTTCAAACATCAATCTCACCACAAACTAGTCACTTATTATACAAAACAGAACATCCTTGATCTGTTTTGAGTTTGGACTACATCTTGGCAAGGTTAATAAACTTCAAAGATCAATCTCACCATGACTTCGGCCAAGATAATACGAGTTTGACTAGGTGTTCAGCAGAAAAAATATGACATGCAAGACAGTAGAGCCCGTATTTTTTTTTTTTTTTATGTATAGTAAAAGGAAACAGTATCAGATGCATTCAGTTGCAGTGTCCTTATGACTAGCATTCACCATGTCGAATTATATGCTATAGAGTAACTATTAGCATCCAAAACATGTATTCCAGTCCTTACTCGCTATACAGCTGGATGTAAGTAAATCCCAAATTCAAGTAATCACAATAGAGTTGCCAGCAAAATTTGAATCTAGATTATTAGGTCTAGATGTCCTAATAAAGTTCTGCACTATTGCTGCAGCATTTTCTACACAAGTGTATGTGTCTGTGTGTGTGTACACATCACCTTAAAAGAAACACAAGGGAGAGAAAGGAACTTGATGCAGCCTCAATTGAAAGTAAGAAACCTACCAATAGCCAACTCCTGATCCTCATGAGTTACATCTGACATATCAACGTCACGCACAGCAGAATCAGATCCAGGAGTTTGCATTGACAGTGCAATAGCCTGCTGCAACAATGCATTCACTTCATCCTATCACAACATCATTATGTAAAACACTTAGCTGAGCACAAGCATCCTTCAAAACATATAAGTACAAAACAATCCGGCAATGCCAAGTATGCAATTAAATAATACCAACCATTGGAGCAGCATTATTCCCTGTTTCTTCATCAGCTTTATCATCAGTATTGTTGACCATGGAGACATCCTGTGAATTGGATGATGCTCCCTCCACCTTTTCTGGTCTAGATGATTCTTCAGCAGCCCTCTTGGCAGCAGCTTCTTGTCTTGCTCTCTCCTCTTCCATAGAAACTCTAAGAGCAAGAGCCAGCTCTGGATCTAAGTTAGGATCTACACCAAACTCATAGTCACCCCCACCACCACCTGCAGCAGCAGCTGCTGCTGCTGCAGCAAAACCACTTCCTCCTGCTTCACCATTGAATACAGGTGTGCTGCAAAGGAATAAAACTTCCAATCACCTCACAATGGCAATTTTGCATGAGGTCGTAAAACAATTTTTCCAGAATATCAACTCAAATATAACAATAAAAACCACTTCTAGTCCGGACTTATCTCAATCAATCAACCAATACTATTCACCTTTTATAAGCAAAATTATACAAGAAATTCCTTTCTCATTACTAACTCAATGTCATTTGCACAAGTGTTACTGTTGCCCAAAACTTAAAAGCAAATAAAAATTCAGATGATATACCACACCTGATAAGCACATCAGACAAAGCATTTGGACCAGGGGGAATGTGAACTATGTGGCTACTTTCATTATTATTGACAGCAGCAAGGAGCGCCTCCAACTTCTCTGTCTTTTCATCATCTTCTTCACCAAAGTTAACAACATCGAGAGCTACACTGTTCTTTTTCAATTTCTTCCCAATGAGCTCAAGTGTCTTTTTATCATATTTGACAGGACTAAAACATGAAGCAAACAAGAAACACATAAGATGTTAAAGAAAATGAAAGGGTGAAGTGAATCATAAACTAACAGGCAATTTACCTTCCAGCAAAAACAATTATTCTTTGCTGCTGATTTTTGTTTTGACGATGTTTAAGAGCTAGTTGAGCAATTTGAATTGCAGCTGTCATGTTCATCTCACCCCCAATTTCAACATCTAAGCAATTTCAAAAATAAAATAAATCTAAGTGAGAGGTAAGTAAATTGACTCATCATCTCATCCTATGTGATCATTAGGAACAGCATAGTGAATATACCACAACATAATGATACTGTCATCAATGTAATGCATCCAATTGACTACCCTACTAAATTACTAATGTACCAGATTCACCCAACGAATTGGCACCAGTGTCTCGCTAAAGCGGGCTCTGCCATTATAGCAAGTATACTTTTCTTAATGTTGCAAAAATCTAGATTCCTTTTGGTTCTGTTTAGTGAGCACATCAAGGGTTACCAAATCAAATATTAAATATTACCAACATAAGCTCAAAGACCATTGACAATAACGAATCAGATTATTTGGTGCAAGTTGTTTTGCAGACCATGCAGAATATGCAGTTTATTCCATCTTTGACACATGACTTCAAGGATTCAAACGTGCCTATAATTTCAAGCTGAGGTTTTTTGTTTGTTTGTTTGTTTGTTTTTTGGTTCCAATGCAGTTCCAAGGATAATTAACTCCCCATTGGGGAGCCAAATATTGATTAGCATTTTTAAACCTCAAATTATTAGTTCCGAACAACAACTGAATAGATGAGTCAGGACATCCCACGGACTATTCATCATAATTGCAATACGCATTAAGGAAAAAGGCACAGAAAATAGAGAAAAAAAAAAACAAAAAACCCACCAAGCGTACCATGCATACAAGCCAGAATTTTGCCAAGATCAGTAGTAGGAGTGGTCAAAACACGCACTCCTTTGCCTGCCATGGTCAGTATCCCGACTGTATTCTCTGGATTCGACTGCAATTTCAATAGAAAATAAATAAAACAAGAAAAGTAAGCACGAATAGCAGCGATATCAACCAAGAAATGACCACACAAAACCCTAACTGAACATAGAAACAGAAAGCCATTCAACAATGTCTTAAAAAAATAAAAGAATCACTTGTGTTTTGGCGCCGGAGATGAGATTAACAGCATCAGCTTGAGCTTGGAAACGAGAAGGAGAGTAATCGCCATTTCGCATCCATTCAGAATTGTCGATGCATATCATAGTAGCCTAATTAAAATTAAAAAATAAAATGAAAATGAAAGATGTAATGAAATTAACCAGAGAGAGCTTTGACATTCAGAGATCATACCTCAAGAACCATTGTTGAATAATTTCAGTGAAAGAGCAAGGTCGCTGAAATCAAATTGCAAGAGTGTTTCTTCTTGTTCAAGGTAGGAAAGGTCACTTGAATTCTATTCCTTTCTTCATCCTTCTTTTTGTCAGTATATAACTTGAAATAATGGGCTTGATATTGGCAGGCCCATGGACAAGATTTATAATTGACTTGTATATTTTAATTTGGGCTCTTTCAGTTCTTGTATTTCTTTTTTCTATCCAATTCAATCTCTCTCAATAAAATTGAAAATTAAATATTATTATATTATAAAAGTAAATTTTAAATATTAGAAGTGCATAAATATATAAAAAAAAAAAATTAAATATTTTAATTTATTAAAATGAATGATTTTTAATTTAATTAAATATTTTAAGTAGTGGAAGAATATGCAATTATTAATACACTTAAAATAAATAATTTTTTTTTGTTACATAAGAGAGATGGAACCCCGAGAAACAAAAGGACTAATCTCTAATCACCCGAGGAAGACGAGAGCCGTTAACATCTTCAATGAAAATATCATGGATGCCTACAAGAGGTATCTCAAACTCGTGAAGACCAAGAGAGATATGTCCTGCGAAATTTGCCATCCAATCAGCTGCTCGATTCCCCCCCATAATACGAATGCATTAAATGAACTTCCCAATCAAGACCTAGCATCTCCCTACACTTGTCAATAATCCAATATAGACGATGCCTCCTATAAACTCTTTTACCAAATTCAGGACAACATTTGAATCTATTTCAGTTATCACTCTCTTGTAACCCTTTGTCCAAACCAACTCCAACCTGAAGAACAAACCCCACAGTTCTACCAAAACATAAGTGCATACACCAAGGTTACAAGCAAAACTAGTGATCCAATGACCTGATGCATCCCTATCAAGCCCACCAGCCGATGCCAAACCCAAGTTACCTTTACTGGTTCAATCTGAATTGAGCTTAACCCAATTATCCGACGGATGTTTCCAACCAACTAAGATCTTCGGACCACCCTCACATATGTAACCATTGAAAAAGTGAAAGCTTGCTGGTACTTGAAAATTTGGAGACGCAGAAAAGCTGTTCGGTCATTCGGGGGGCTGAACTTGGGTCGAAAATACGATGGCACCTCCATTTCCACAGCGACCATGTGACCGAAACAAAAACAATCGACCACTCAAAAGTCTCCCAACGAGCTTAACACTGCAAATTTATAACAATCTAAGCGTTTAGTGAGTTTCCAAAAAGCTGACCAGCTAGCATACTCGGGACGAAAATCGGACTAAACGCTCCTTGCAAACGAGCAATCACGAACAGTATGCAAATTTGATTTGTCTGTCGTGTAGACCGAACAGGCAGCAGTCGAGCTCAGATGATGAGCCACATGATTCACGTTAGAGAGTATACTATCACGCTGTAACAGCCAGATGAAAAAATGAGCTTGCTCCGGGGCTTTAACGCACCAGATTGCCTTCCAATTGAAGTCCAAATAAGGAGAAATTAAATCCTGATTTTGAGCAGCAAAGGCTGAAGCAACACTAAAATTTGTTGAGGCCGAATGAGTCTTATACCAATCATCCCCCACATATGAATCCGGGAAAAGAACTGTAGAAGCAATACGAAGAATACTACTTTACGAAAGCAACGACGCTAGTGCCGCCTAATCCCAACCTCTCTGATCTAACCAGTAAGAGCGAACTGATCGAAAACTCTCGCTCCCAGAGATGTTAGCAGTAGCATATCCAATAACGGGTCTATCATCCACCCATTTGTCAAGCCAAAAGCGAGTATCTTCCCCATTCCAAACCATTTTACCCAGCCCTGCCTGTAAATTCACAACTCCCTTGAAAATACAAACCCACATATGACTTCACACATGTCTATCTCGGAACATAGCCAAGACGCTAAAATCAAAAGCATAATAGTTAAGCAGAATGCATACCTACTACCTAGAGAGCCGCCTCCTCCATAAAAAACCTTCAACTTAATTTAGTAAGAGGAGCAGTGTTGCACCCCCCTAACTGAGCGAACACCTAGCCCTCCTCTGGCATGGGGGTGAGTAATGACATCCCACCATACAAGATGTATCTTCCGCTGATGTTCCGACCCTCCCCCTAAATAAACCTTCAAGTAAGGGCATAAAGCCGATTACAAACAGAAGCAGGAAACAAAGCCATCTGCATAGAATAGATGAGGATAGTTGAGGAGACAGCTCGAAGTGAAGTCGCCCGCGCTGCCATGGAAAGATAACTCACTTTCCACCCGCTCAGCCAGTTTTGCACACAGTCAATAATAGTTTAGAAATGGCCCTTGGTGACCCGCTTATGGAAAAGAGGAACCTCAAGGTATCCACCCAGATCCGAAGTGCACTAGACCCCAAGCTCAGAGCAAATAGAAGTTTTGAGCCGTTCGGGCACATTATCAAAGAAGCAGACACGAGATTTGGGAAGCGATACCTTTTGACCGAGCTATTGCAAAAAATCTTTAGAATACCCTTCATGAGAGCGACTTGCTCAACCGAGCCTCTCTTATGAGAATAATGTCATCTGCAAAAAAAAACATACGGGAGACGTCAATCCCCTTTCTCAAAAGACACACTAGTTTCCAACTCCCTCCAGCAATAACATCCAAAATCAGATGCCTTATGTGCTCAATACACAAGACAAAAGGAGAGAGCGGATCGCCCCGACGGAGACCCCGAGTCAGTTTAAAGCTGCAAGTCCTCTCTCCATTCCATAACACAGACATAGATGATGACGTAACACATTTCATAATAATAGAGATCCAGTTAGCCGGCAAACCAAGAGTATCTTGGAGAAAAGTCCAGCTAATGCGATCATAAACCTTCTTTAAATCCAGCTTCACCACCATTGAGCCAACCCTTCCTTTCTTATGCCGAAGCAAAAATACAACCTCCTGTATGATAATAATGTTATCTGTTATCTAACGACCCGACACAAAGCTACTCTGGAAATTACTAATCAAATGTTGCAAATGACCCTTGAGTCGTTGAACTAAGCACTTGGAAATAATTTTATAGAGTCACAATATATATTTGATTAAATGACAACAATTTTTTTTTTGTTATTATATGATGATTTCTATGTTAATAAATATGTACCTTTAATGACAATAAGATTTCACTGATTATTATGCTTCAATGGCAAAATTAAATGTTAAAGCATTTAATTACAAATAGATTGTCACTAATTAATTAATATACTTCATTGACAAATTAAATGTTAAAGTTATGATGAATATTATAGTTATAATGTCATTAACATTATATAATTTCAATTTCATATATAAACTCGTCACTTTAATTATAATATTCGATAAGAAAATATGAATTTTGTTAGTTTATTATTTACGTTTCATGACGAAGTTTAATCTTAAGTGATGAAATTCATGACAGTTATTACATCACTAAAACTTTATAATTTCAATATTATATCGGTATTCACCACTTTACTTATATTTTTTATATAAAAAAAACTTTACTTATATTTTTTATATAAAAAAAACTTTACTTATATTTTTAGATAACAAAATTTGATTGAAGTCATTTACATATTTACTATTCATGAAGAAATGAAATCTTACATGACAAAATAATCGTCGTTAAAACAAAATAGTATAGTGGCATATGATCTTTTTCGTTGTATGAAAAAGTAAATCATTTATGACAAAAGAAAAATGGATATATATATAATCACACACTACTACTGTGATGCTCGTTGTGACGATAAATTTTTCATCACCTACCGTGTATTGTGCTAAAAAATCATGCTTTCATGAGAAATTTTGTACAAAATTCTTATGGTATATCTGAATCCATGATAATAGTGAGGAACCATATAACCAGTCTCCACATGTTCAATTGCTTACTAGTGTGTGGAATGACTTTTGAAAAGGTGGGACGAGTTGCCATCATATTGAAAAGACCAACTTCAGACACATTTCCCGCACTTATAATAGGGAAAATGTAGCCTATGGGCATAGGCAAAGAAAATTCTCCTGCAACAGTTTGCATTGAAGTAGCAAATGATCTCATATTCACGTTAAAGATTCAAACGATATTACCTCTCCTTTTATGGTATGAAAAAACATCTTCAGGTCTAGTAAGAGCCCTAGTGGTTGGAGCAATATTCTCAATTTCACCATGTCGTGAGGTCATCATGGAGAGGAAACTTATGAAAATCGCTTGAATATTTAGGACTTAGAAATCTAGTGATTCTATTGATGAGTTGTTCGACTGTCTCATTATTAGGAGGAACATACATACTTCCTATGAGAGTATGAAGAACCTCAGATGTCGAGGGAATAAAGGCATTGGTTGTTGATAATGTTCTGAAAATTGGTCCAAGTGGTCGTCTAGGCAGAGATTTTCACAACACCGTTCCGATTTCTTCAAATCATGTAGTGTAAATCGGTTTACTGATTTTTCCACTTGGGTAGACTTAGGCAGCCTTAGGTGGACCTACGTAGCCCTTTCAAAAAAACCAGTCCTTGAATTTTATGACAATTTTTTCAATTTTAAATAAAATATTAAATAACCTAAAACTAAAAGAAAATACCTGCATGTTATTTTTAAGGTATTAATCTTATTTAATGATTAACGTTTTTTACAACCTTGGTTGTTGGTTCTGAGGTAGAGACTCTAATCGCTCTTGTGTTTGCACTTGATAAAGTCATATGGTCCATACTCATCATACTAGTATGATAATGTAAGTGTAAAATTTCTATTGGAGATTTGGATGACTTCATGGATGATCCGGGAGATAAAGATAAGGATTGATTGGATCTCAACTAGGGACTATCTTATGCTGAAATCAGTTCTAATCTAATCAAAAGTGAAGACAATAGTAAACAATATTTAAAGAGTTTGTAAGATATGAGATGTAACTGTTATAGGAGTGCCACTCTTCATGGAGAAGTGAGAAATCCTATTCTAAATAAAAATAAATTGATTCTATTTAGGAAAAAAATCCTTAAACAAATAGCGTTAGCGTGTTTTCATTATATAAATACATTTGTCAAAAAATTCTAATTAGAATAGCAGTAAAATATTATAATCTAATGGGGTATGCAGGTCCATCAAGTTGGATGAGTTTCCATTTTAGGAAAAGAATAGGTAGCTAGAAAGCGAGCAAGTTGAACATATATTTAGCCATCAACGTCTTGCATCTCGATGAACTTTATTCCACCTTCTCATTTTCCCATGCTATATGCCAACTTTGATCCACTTTTCCATGCATAACATATTACTATTTCATTTACGGATTTCTTCTGTTAATATTTTAAACATCATATATACTCAGGCTTAGCCAGCTAAAAATAAGCCAAGGTCTGATTAATTAATGATTTGTTCTAAAATGTAATCTAGGACTAGGAGTAGCAAGAATGATTGGTATAAGGACCTGATGACCCGCGAAGCCAAACCGGGCCGAATTCATTACACGGGCCCAGCCCATACTTAGATCCATGGTCTAAGATGGGATGGGACCCGAATAGAGGAAGCGGGTGAAGTGAGTAACCGCCCCGAATTCCTAAATGGAGCACTAAAACTCCCACTCAGGACAAACGATACCACGTTTGTTGCCACGAAAGCCACGAGAGGGGGCATGACCTAAAAAGGAGTAACCGCCCTCGGAACATGGCCTGGAAGGGGTAACCGCCCTCGGCGGTTACTTAAGAACACTTATAAAAAGCCCTAAGGCCAAAGGGGGAAAGGTACATTCACATTTTTCCCACAACACTATTGTCAATTTACCAACCCTCCTACAAAAACTGACTTGATCGTCGGAGAGTTTTCCCGGAGATCCTGTCTCCGATTCTGTTTTGCAGGTAACTACGACAGAGATCATCAAATCGGATCCAGCAAGTTATCATTGGTGCGGTGAGCGTGGACCTTTTTTACCAACATTTGGTTAAAGGTACACAAAGTACATGTCAGAACCATCACGAACGACCGACGTTACAACCAGATCCACTAGTATGAACTCAAGGGGTCCACGGATTGCGAATTCGCAACCTGCAAGTACGCAGCCTGTGGTGCCTAGCTCGTCAAGCCCTTCGGGACAATTGAGTCCCTTATTGGAGGTTCAAGTGCAAAATGAAATGGAGATGTCCAATAGCGATTTCGTACAAATGACAGGACAAGTCTTGGCTTCAAATATGAGCCAAGCGGCGGGGGATCGAATGATTAGTTTGTTAACCGCAATGGCCGATCATAATACCGCCATGGCGGCTGCTCCTCAACAACCTGTTGTTGTCTCCACACAACCATCGACTACTGCCGCGATATCTACGCTTCCGCAGCCATCTCGAGAGCTAACCCAGATAGGTCAGAGTAGTCGCATGAACCCACGCAGCCATCCAAGCAACTACTCGTACCACGATCCTAGTATGACGATCCATCCGACCTGGCAAACATCCCAACTGACATCGGGAATGCCAGGAATCCTTCCACTATAACACACGGAACCCTTGGTTAACGGGCATTCAGAATTAATGGCGTCTGGGGCGAATATGTTTGGGCAGGAGCACACCTGGAACTTTGATCCTATAACCGGATGACGGCTAGAACCACGGCGAGAACAAATCTCAACATCAATTGGCGGGTGGATGCCACCTAGAGTTCACCAGCAGCGGATGGAAGAGGTTCGGCGAATACCCAATCTTGAGTTGGAAGATCAACTACGGAACATGATGGAGCGAATGGGGTACACGCCTAGGGCGAGAGCAGAGGTGCAGAGTGATTCGCCTTTTGCTCCGTCGTTGCGAGAATTTATACCAGATCACAGGATAAAGGCCCCGGCGATACCTAAATACTATGGGGATCCTAATTCTGATCCTGAGGCTCATGTCAGGAACTACAGAGAATTAATGGATGTTGCGGGAGCGAGTTAAAGTATAATTTGCAGATTATTCTCGACCACTTTGGGCGGAGCGGCATCTGATTGGTTTCGGTCTTTACCTGCTGAATCTATTCACAACTGGAATCAATACAGTCGTGATTTCTGTGCCAAGTTCGTGGGCTGTAAAGCGGCAGATGTGACGGATAGGCAGCTGAAGGAGATCAAACAGAGGAACTATAATTCCCTAAGGGAATTTGTTGTCGCATTCAACGATATTCTGGTGCGGTTGCAGAACCCGGATATCGTGAGCATCCGCAACATCATGGCGGATGGAACCACGGATTGGAGCATGCGAGAGGAAATCATCCGCAACAAGCCGCGCACAGTGGCTGAACTCATGAAGATAGCAAAGGAATTCATGGAAGTGGACGATGTCAACAGAGAACATAGAGCTCAAACCCGGAGGGAGAGAGATGCTGCTAGATCCACTTCGGACAATCGACGCCAGACCCAGTCCAAGGGTAATTTTGTTCGCAGAGGCGATCGCTCCTTTCAAGGGGGAGGATATCAAACACCATTGAATACGACTTGTCAGGAGGTGTTACTTTGGATCGAAAAGAACCCCCTGAAGAAGGATGTGCGGTTCCCCGAGGCGAAAGGCCGAACTAGTTTGGGGCGATATCCTAACAAATATTGCAGGTTCCATAGATTGAACGGCCATGACACGAATGATTGCTATGAACTGAAGAAGGAAATAGAAAAGCTGATTGAGAGGGGCAAGCTAGGCCAATTCGTAAGAAAAGAAACGATTGATGAGAAAACAACGCTCTCGCATGAGGGAGAAGCAAGGCCCGAAAAGAAACAGAAGAAAGGGGTGATAAACATGATAGCTAGCGGGATCTATGAGCCGCCAACAAAAAGGGCTCGCCGTGAACAGCGAAAAAGCAACACGCATAGGGGGGATGCCCTCAATTACTCATTTGCGTGAATCACGAAGCCGCATGCGGATGCTTTGGTGATTACGATGGCTGTAGAAGGATGGGACGTCAAGCGGGTCCTTATTGATACTGGCAGTTCTTGTAATGTTATTACTCGGACTGCATTCAACAAGTTGGGAATTAATGACGAGCGAGTGGAACATACATTCATAGATGTAACTGGTTTTAGAGGTCAATCGTCTCAAACAAGTGGACAAGTGGTGTTGGAAGCAGAAATGGGCGATAAGAATCTAAAATGGCGAGGTGATCTAGAATTCGCAATTGTTGATCTCCCGTTGGCCTACAACATAATTCTGGGGCGTCCGTTCCTATCGGAAACGGAATCGCTCATCTCAATGAAGCACTTGACATTACATTTGCCAACACACCAAGGGCGAGTCATAGTTGAAGGTGATCAACTTGTATCTCAACAAGCCTATACATTGTCACTTGAACCAAAGCCAGGTGAAGAGGATAAAGTTGACGAGAAGTTGCCGGCAGAAGCATTAGGAGAAACAGAACTATTCGCCATCTCAAATGACAAGAATGTACGAATAGCGGCAGGACTCCCCGAGGAAACGAAGAAAGCCATTACCGAGGTGTTGATCCAATGCGAGTCGGCATTCGCCGCTCCGAATGAAGTGCTGAAAGGGATAAGTCCAGATATAGCAACCCATCGTTTGAATGTGGACAAAGGTGCAACCCTAGTGCGACAGAAAAAGAGAGGACACGCTCCAGAGCGGCAGAAGGCGATTGAAAAAGCTGTGGCGGATTTGCTAAAATCAGATGCAATTCGAGAAGTCACCTATCCGGAGTGGCTAGCCAATGTGGTGCTAGTCAAAAAGCCAAATGGAACGTACAGAATGTGTGTCGACTTCAAGGATCTGAATAAAGCTTATCCGAAGGATATGTATCCGCTACCTAACATTGATATATTGGTAGATGGAACTGCAGGATTTGAAGCTTTATCGTTCACCGACGTGAAATCCAGTTACCACCAGATACCCATGGAGAAGGCGGATGAAATCAAAACATCATTCATAACTCATCAGGCGACTTATTGCTTCAAGGTGATGCCCTTCGGATTGAAAAACGCAGGAGCAACATACCAGAGGATGATGAACAAGATATTTTCAGACAAGTCAGGCGAGAACTTCTCAATCTACGTAGATGACATGATCATCAAAAGCAAGAAGATGCGAGACCACCAGCAGGATATCAAAGAAATCCTGGAAGTGCTAATCAAATATGGCCTCAAGTTGAACCCAGAAAAATGCACGTTCGGAGCAAGGGCAGGAAAATTCCTGGGTTTCATTGTTAGTGGCAAGGAAGTTGAGGCGAATCCTGAGAAGGTTAAAGCAGTAATGGAGATGAAAACTCCGAGGAACGTAAGAGAAGTACAAAGACTAAATGGGCGGTTGGTGGCATTAGGGCGATTCATATCATGCTCGGCTAGAAGATGTCTACCTTTCTACAATGCCATCAAAAAATCTAAGTCCATTGAATGGACGCCGGATTGTCAAGAGGCATTTGAGGGTATAAAGCGACTGCTATGCTATCCACCCTTAATGAGCAGGCCGGAGGACGGAGAAGATTTATTTCTTTATGTATCCGTCACTAGTATGGCGATATGCACTGTAATGGTGCGAGAAGAAGAGGGCCAACAATATCCAGTGTACTATGTGAGCAAGGTCTTGAAGGATGCAGAACTTCGGTATTCGAAGTTGGACAAAATGGCTCTCGCGGTGATAACCACGGCGGCTAGGCTAAAACCATACTTTCAGGCGCATACTATCATTGTGAGAACCGGAATTCCAATGCGGAAGGTACTGCAGAAACCTGACGCATCCGGCCGATTAATGGAATGGTCAATTCGCTTGGGGGAATTCGATATTCGCTACGAAGGAAGACCAGCACTAAAGGGTCAAGTACTTGCCGATTTCGTGAATGAATTCACGTGGGATGAAGATGAACGTCCAAAGGCACAAAAAGAAGAGTGGAGCATGTTCACAGATGGGGCATTATCCACAGATGGGGCTGGACTGGGAGTCGTCATCAAAGGTCCGGAGGTTATTCGTCTGTACTATACGGCAAAGTTAACTTTCAAAACTACCAATAATGCCGCAGAGTATGAAGCAATGATATGCGGATTGAAGCTGCTTAATGAACTTACGCCAGAAAGAGTGGTGATCTACAGCGATTCTAAACTCATGATAAATCAGATCACAAACAACTATCTGGTGAAACAAGAAGATCTGGTCAAATACCATCAGATAGTCGGCAGACTGACGCAGGAGTTAACCCACAAGGGAGTCGTCTGGGAAATGGTGCATGTTCCAAGAGGCCAAAACACAAAGGCTGATGAACTGGCAAAAGCAGCGGCGAGTAGAGAACCATGGAATCAAAAAGCATGCAATTTGGAGATAAGATCCGCACCGGCATTTGAAGTCGATCAGATTATGGTCATTGAAGAGCTGGAAGATGATGAAGATTGGCGGATACCTATCCGCCAATATCTGGAGCAGGGAGATTTGCCAGATGACAAAAGCCTAGCCAGAAAGCTAATTGGACAATCAGCGAGATACTCAATTCGAGATGGAACTTTGTATCGAAAATCATATACATGTCCATGGTTGAAATGTGTTAGCCGCAGTGAAGGAGACTACGTACTGCGAGAACTCCATGAAGGAATGTGCGGCGCACATGAAGCATCCGCGGCGTTGGAAAGAAAGGTCAAGTTAATGGGATACTATTGGCCAAAGGTGATGGAGGATTCCCAGAAGATGGTAGCGGAATGTCACAGCTGTCAAATCCATGCAAATGAAAAGCACGTTCCCGGAGCCGAACAAATCTCTATAATGACGGCATGGCCATTCGCAACATGGGGAATCGATATAGTGGGTCCATTCCCAGAAACGACAAAGAAAAGGAAGTACTTGGTAGTCGCAGTTGACCACTTCAGCAAATGGGTAGAAGCGGAGGCAGTAACCGCTCAAACACCTGAACGAATGATCGAGTTCTTACGAGAGAACATTATCATGCGATTTGGAATCCCGCAAAAGCTTATAACTGACAACGGCACCCAGTTCAACTGTGTCAAGTTCAAAGCATACTGCAAAAGCATGGGGATCAAGAATCATTTTTCTTCCGTAAACCATCCCCAATCGAATGGTATGACAGAGGTTACCAACAGGGCCATGATTCAAGTATCAAGAAGCGGCTAGGTGATAAAAAAACAGGTTGGGCGGATGAGATACCCCATATGTTATGGGCATACAGAACTTCTGTAAAAGCAGCAACTGGCGAAACACCTTTCTCACTGGTTTATGGAGCCGAAGCAGTCCTACCTGTTGAAATCAAGTCGCCTACAGATCGAATAATTTATTATTACGACACACAAAATCCTATCAACATTAGAGATGCATTGGATTCTGTTGAAGAACGAAGAGAAAAAGCTTACATGCGAATGGCAGTGTACCGCAATAGAATCAAGAAATATCATGACAGAAGGGTGCAAAAAGTGATAATCAACGAGAACGACTTGGTCTTGAAAAAAGCGGACAAAATACAATCCAGAGATGGCAAAGGCAAATTAGGCGTCAACTGGATCAGACCATACAGAGTATCCAAGAAGCTGGGACCATCAACTTTTGAAATAGAAGAAATGAGCGGAAAAAAGCTCCCGCGCACCTGGAATCTAGAAAATCTGCGCCTATATAAACGGGCCGGGTAGTTCAGGGAAATGACGAGTACTCTTTTTCCTTTTATGAGTTTTTTCCCACTGGGTTTTCTGATAAAAGGTTTTAATGAGGCTTTGATCCCGCACATTTCATATACCAATGTAACAAAAAGTCTTTTCTTTTATCAATAAAGATGTTCAATTGTTGCATACGGCGTTTGAGTACGGATACTTTTTAGGACAACCACTTCAGTGTGTTATCTACAAACAAAAGGCGGGTAAATCGCGCAAAAACCTTATGGTTAAACTTAAAAACACATAAATGTGTTGCCTATTAAGAAAGGCGGATGCATGATTACGCATCACTCGCAAAAACCTTATGGTTGAACTTAAAAACACATAAATGTGTTGCCTCTTAAAGAAAGGCGGATGCATGATTACGCATCACTCGCAAAACCTTATGATTAACCTTATGATTATATTATTTTCGAAAGAAAAATTATAAGATAAGGCATAAAATTAAGCGAATTAACGAGTACTCAAAAAATTGCAAAAAGGGTCTGGCCACCCTAGCGAAAACGAAACTAAACTACGAGGAAATACAAATATGGAGTCGGCAAAAGGGCAAGGGTCACGTATGAAAACAAAGGGCAATAAAGAATAAAGCAACAATCGCACGTATAGGTAAAGCGGCAAGCAAAAGAAAATATATATATACGGGCAGTTTGTTACATACAACAGTCCAGATATAAATCAAACTATGCTACAGCTTCCTCTCCTTCACCCCTATGGCCCTCCTCGCCTTCAGCGGCTCCCTCATCTCCTCCAGTGGGCGGATCAGCTTCAAGCGAATCCTCAACCCTCGAATCAATAACCGCTTCAGAGGGCAGTACCTCTTGCTCAGGCTGAGAAAGGTCTTGTGGTGCCTCTTTTTCCGCGTTCTGAGTAGGGATCTCGCAGCTAATTGGAGGGTTCTAAAAACTCTGCCAATCTAAGAAGAGTACCTCATCCATATCAGCATCCTCGGCTTCCAGCTTGTCCCACTTCTCAGTTAGATCCTTTTCGGGGATGGGAACCTTGGGGCGGCTAAGTACTCGATCTGGATGCCCATGCTCATAAGCAGCATGAATTCGCTCCCCATACCAATAGATGCGAGCACCATCTTCGGCTAGAATCTCCTCAGCTTTCTTCTTTTGCATCTCCAGAGCCTCCTTGGATGAATTTAGATCATCAAGGACCTTTTGCAGCTCGTTGGACTTAGCCTGGAGGGATCTGAGAGCTTCCTCCTTCTCGTTCATAACCTTCTGACAAGCGCCTTCAAGAGCCTTTACCTTCCCTTGGACATCATCATAAAGCGACTTCTGAGTCGCCAATTCAGTACCAAGGTTCTCCAACTCTTTAGCGCGTTCAGTGTCCCTTAGGAGAGCACCTTCCGCGAAGTTAATAATCTGCATAAAAGATGATTCGCAGATAATAAGAGCGGATAGAAATGTGCGGTTACTACAAATGCAAGATCCTTGAAAGAGAATATCACAAGTAACAATATACCTCTATGGCCCGCTTCTCAATCCCCTCCATAGCAGTAGGAAGCGGCACTTGCTCTCGCACGCGGGAAGCAGAGGGGAGTCGCCCAAGGACATTGCATATGGAAGAAACAATGTCCCTACACGAGAAGCTCACAGCCATGCCAAAGGTCCTAGTCCACCACCCGCTGATATCGGGAATTGGCTGCGAATGCATAAGAAGAAAGATCAGGAGAACAACAGATAACTCTTAAGGAAAAATTAACAACATAAAAAAGGGGAATAGATCAATATACCTCGTGGATTGGTGTACTGCTTTTTCCTTTGGATGAGGCGGATACAGCTGTACCGCCAACAGTGAGGAACACAGAAGCATTTTTCTTTCTGGGACGAGAAGACTCTGTATCCGCAGTATTCTTCCGCTTCCTAGTTAAGGGAAGGTCCTCGGAAGTAGAAGCTGGACCTTGTGAAACGGAGGCCCTTGCAGGAGAAGCCGCCTCGATAGAAGTAATCGCCCCTCCAGGAGAATTCGCCCCTGCGACTGAAGTGTTTCCCTCCATTCGCCTCTTCCTTCTCGCTAGGGCTTTAGCCTCCCGATCTGCAGCGAGTTGAGATAAAGGATCACCCCTGCAAAGGGTTAAAAGAAATCATCAACTTGGAAATAAAAAGTACCTTGTACAAAAATGCGATAAGGGATATAGACAACGTGATCCTCCTCGCGATAGGCAATCGCCACTCGGCTCCTTAGCATGTGGAAAGCCTGATCATATGTCCATACAAAGGGAGGAGTACCCTTCAAAAACTTGATCACAGCGGATTCTTCCTCGCTGGGGTAACCGAAGTTCAAACTCTTTACATTTGGTCGGCCCCAACGGCGAAGGAAGTTCGGATTCCCTTCGTGAAACTTGATGAAGAAATAAGATCGGTCCCACTCGCGGATTTTGTTCAGCTTCTCGTCAAAACCATAGTAACCGCTCTGACGGATGAAAGTAAAATACCCCGCCGAACTTTTGAAATGATGAAGCTTGGAGAAAATTTTGAGCGAGAAGGGAACCTCCAGACAATCCGCCAGAAATTTGTCCAGAGTTAAATCGGCCCATCCATTGGGATGCAACTGACCGGGTGCGATTCCATAACCGCCAAGGACGGAGGCAACCTCATCCGCCAGCGGATACGTGAAGCCGCAGATGATCTGGGCGACGAAAATGGTGAAATACCCCTTTGGGTAGTCGCCCGGTCCTTTATCCTCCCCGG
The DNA here is from genome assembly GCF_963576675.1 of Euphorbia lathyris. NCBI lineage: Eukaryota > Viridiplantae > Streptophyta > Magnoliopsida > Malpighiales > Euphorbiaceae > Euphorbia > Euphorbia lathyris. The sequence continues at coordinate 30,873,355 of NC_088917.1, forward strand.
GAATAAGGGTTTCGAGGCCTTGGAGCCAAGGATACTGCTCCCGCAAATCGTCAATTGTCTCTTGACAAACTAGACTTCCCGACCTGCCCTTCTTCGGTAATAAACGGGGGGTTGGGACAGGTGGCGGAATCAACTTTTTAGGGTCAAAACCTAGGCCCTCATCGGTTGTATTCGCCAGGTGGAGGAAGTCGGCGGGATGAGAATCAGACCCAGGAGAGCTGGTTGAAGCTTCATCAACCATCTCCTCGACCTCATGGGAGACCTCGCGGACGTAATTTTCGTCGAATGGTGCGAAGTCGAGGTCAGAGTTCGACATATTGATGAAGGAAAATGAACAGAAGCAAAGAATCGAGCGAGGTACAAATTCTGGAAAGGAACACTTACATATGAAAGACGACACAGAGAAGAACGGGCGCAAAAAGGTTGATGCCGGAAGAGAAACGACGCAAAAGGTGGATGCCGGAAAAGAAACGACGGGGAAGGGAAAGTCACAATTTTTGAATTTTGAAAATCCAGACAAAAACGAAGAGTCTCCTATAAAAAAGACCCTAAAGGGCTCTTGCCAAACTAAGGGGGAGACATGTGATGACCCGCGAAGCCAAACCGGGCCGAATTCATTACACGGGCCCAACCCATACTTAGATCCATGGTCTAAGATGGGATGGGACCCGAATAGAGGAAGCGGGTGAAGTGAGTAACCGCCCCGAATTCCTAAATGGAGCACTAAAACTCCCACTCAGGACAAACGATATCACGTTTGTTGCCACGAAAGCCACGAGAGGGGGCATGACCTAAAAAGGAGTAACCGCCCTCGGAACATGGCCTGGAAGGGGTAACCGCCCTCGGCGGTTACTTAAGAACACTTATAAAAAGCCCTAAGACCAAAGGGGGAAAGGTACATTCACATTTTTCCCACAACACTATTGTCAATTTACCAACCCTCCTACAAAAACTGACTTGATCGTCGGAGAGTTTTCCCGGAGATCCATGTAGCAAGTACTGTAATCCAGATCCTTAAAAAGATTATATTACATTACATGGGGATGCATTTTTGGTTAGATGGCCAAATTGAATAATCATCAACTTCAATATATGGTTGCCAATATCAATATCATATCATATCCCTAAACTATGCTTAATTGTTTTCGATTGCATGAGATCAGACCAAACTCTTAGAGACACGTGTTGGTCTGGTCCAATCAAATCTAGTGGGTATGGAAACCAACGTGGATCGACATCTTCACGTGTCAATGGTGTGCTCCATCTATGATCTATCCTCCTTCAACTCACTCTTTATACCTTTTTGTTCCACCGTTACTCATTTTTTATAATTCTGATTACTTATTGTTGGAAACTATTTTTATTTTAACTTTACAAAAATTGGAAATTTGATTATCATTTTGGTGGATTGAATTGATTACTTAGCTTTTTCTTTTTCATTATATTTGCGCCTCGGTTTTTATTTTGTTCATAAATTCCTGCTAAAAAAACCAACTTTCAACATAATATTCATTTCATTTGTGAATAATGTTTTTTTTTATTTTTGTGGTGAAGCTCTTAGCCTAATGGTTGAGAGCTTACCTATGTTTTGGGAGGTCATGGGTTCGAATCACATCCGGGTCTGGTGGAGATTTTTCTTTCTTCTTTAATGTAAGCGCATTGCGTAAATTTTTTTAAAAAAAAATTAACTAAAAGAAAATTCTCCCACAATAATTATTGGGAATAAACATTGTAATATTAAAAAACATATAAATCAAAGATTAAAAAAAAATTCAATATTTGGATCAAAAAATTAAACTAAAAATTCTTGAAAAATTAGAATAAATTATATTTAGGAAAAAAACTAATTTGATAGAATGACTTATATAAGCTATGTTTGAAGTAAAATTAGAGGTTTGAGCCATTTTAGAGGTTTTGAGTAGTTAAACATCTAATAGTAGTGTTTGATAAAAAGAGGTTTGAAAGAGATTAATGGTCCAAAAAGCTAATTTTAGAAGTTTCTTAATTAGTTTATTGCTCTATTTCTCTTGAAGAACATTTTTACTTCTAATTATTACACTTTAACTCCAAATAAAGGTTTTACCATTTGTCATTTTACTCGGACAACTATTAGCCATCCGTTAAGTTTTACCAAATAAGTTTACACAATCAGTTAGTCAAATCGGCTAACCAAAAAAATAATCAGCTAACTGAAACATGACTACAAGAGAATAGAGAGAGTATTATAATATGTGTGATGTCAGTAATTTTCACATGGTCAGTCACCATTAGATCTGGACTTATTAAGATCCTATGGTAGAGATTAAAATCATTGTAAGATTTAGATTTACACTTTTTAAATTTACGGTGACTGACCAAGTGGAAACAACTGAATGTGATCAGTAATTTGATATTGAAAAGTAGTTGATATTCCCATATATAGTGGTAATACAAGTGTTCTAAGTAAACTAAAACTAGGAGGCAGAAACAATTAGTAGGCCCTGGGCTAAAATCGGGCCACTGTGATAATCAAATTATGCCAAATTCTAAATTATAGATTTGCATGTCTAATCTAAGGACATTATAGTGAAGTATAAGCATGGGCAGGCAAGGCAATAGGCAAATGAAATTAACTGGAGCTGAAAAGTTGTGGTTGAGATTTGAGATATCTAAAACAATGAAATTCTAGAATTTGGACGTAGAAAAGGTGACAAATAGATAGAGGGTTAGAAGGCGGCAAAAGTCAAGTGGGTTTTGGAACTTGAACCACTATGGATTGGCACTTACCATTTTGTCTCCAGAATTTATCATTCTTATATATCTCTCTTCTCTCTTACTTTTGCACCAATTAACCAAGATGAAGGTACCTTGATTATTTTCACTATATATCACTATTCTTAAATTCTGATCCTCACTTAAAAAACTTCTGATCTATTTGCAGATGTTGGGGTGGATGCAAAACAAACTCAATGCCAGATTTGCCTGCAACTCCCTTCATTCAATCTCACTCAATCGTAAGCAAGCTACCTCTCCTTAATTTTATCTTACATTGATTTTATGAAAACGTTAAATAAATGATTTTTCTGAACAGATCATCCTCCAAGGCAACACATTCGTCCCAAAGAAGAATTCAGTGATTGGCCCCAAGCCTTGCTTGCAATCGGCACCTTTGGAAACACAAAGAATAATGTCAAACAAGAACAAGAACAAGAAAAAGAAAAACAAGAAGAACAAGAACAAGAAGAAGTAGAAGTAGAAGAATTCACAGCTGATGAAGTAGAAAAAATTGAAAAGGAGCTAAATTTGCTTTTGGAAGATGACAAAAGTCTAGTTATTGGAGGTGGAGAAGGAGAAGGAGAAAGGAAAGCAATAAATAATAATGTGGCTAACAGTATTAAGAAAAAATCATTCTCATTTCTTCTCAAGAAAATGTTTGTTTCCAGACCTGAATTCACACCTAAACTTAATCTTAGAGATCAACTCCCTCAATCCACAATGGAAAAGGTATGTATTATTACATAATCATATCAAATACTTAGTTTGTGTCTTGAGAATCACAGATATATAATATATAATATATTTGCAGATATTGAGGGCAATCCTTCACAAGAAGATATATCCTCAAAATCCAAATTCAACGAATTCGTCTACAAAGAAAGTGTTGCACAAAAAACATAAGGAGGAAACTAAAGACAACGGAAGTAAATGGGTCAAGACTGATTCTGAATGTAAGTGCCAACTAATTAATTAATTATTGGGATTAATTCTAATAGATTCATGAAATTTATTACATTTAATTTTTAATTGCAGATATAGTTTTGGAAATATAAATCTCTCGTCTCGCCATTGGAGATTACATTACATTTGGTAAGGGAAAAATTCTTTTTTAGCTAGTAGTACTATGTTTTTTTTTTAATTATGTCAATTAATCAATTCGACTCCATGTTACTCAAACACCCTTAGTTACTGTTCTCCGATTAAGATCACTATCCATACATATTAGGTTTTAAATTCCAAATATCTAGTTTAAACAATTTAATTGGAACTAGTATTATATTTGTTTTATGAATTAATGAGAAAAAAATAAATAAAAAAAAGCATACTAAGGCACTGATTATTTTTATGCATTGAATTCTTAATATTTTAATTTGTAGATTGCGCACCGATCAATTATAATTGGGGATACAGTTGCGTTCACATGGACCCTGATGATCACATAAATTTAGTCATTCACTGTTAAATCTAGACGGATTAAAATCCTAAGGTGGAGATTCACAACATCTTATGACTTATATTTAATCCATCTAGATCTAACGGTGAATGACCAAATTTACGTGGTCATCAGGGTCCATGTGAACCCAACTGATTGGGGATGACCGTTACATTTGATTTGTATATCAAATGTGTAACTTGTTTCATTTTTGCATTAGCAATTTTTAGTTTGAAAACAAATTTTTATATTTATGGTGTGATTATAGTTAATTGATTGACAAATTGAAATAACAAACATGTTTATAATTATGTCAAGTCATAATTTTAGATTATATCAAATTAGTAAAATCAGTATTTTTAATATATTTTAATAAAAGGTAAAATATCGATTGTGCAGATTAATATGATTATTGGGTGGAAGGTGGATTGGATTGGATCGGATCCTCTCTAATATAAACAAAGAGCTGAAGCAAAAGATATGAGGGGAAAAGCTGTAGTATGGAGTATAAGAGCATGAGCATGATGCACACACATGCACATTCGAGTGTATTTATGTGCATGTCCATATCTACTCCATACCTTGTGCCACAATTTAATTTAATTTAATTGGTTGCACCATATTCTCTATTAATTATTTAATGGTGTATGCATAATTTTTTCGTATATTAACTTTTGCATAAGCAGGTTATAATATTAATTTCGAATTTTATATATATATAACCAAAGAGCATGTATTAAAAATAATCAACGAACAAAATTTATAGATAAAACTTAGAGTTGACACCTCTTTAACAACAACGAGTAACCCGTTCACTAAACAATCAATAATTGACTTTCATGTTAGTGAAGCTTGCAATCATTAATGTATCGACAAAAATAACATACATTGTTTTTTTATTTATTTTTCAATCACCGTCTCTTAACGACAATAGCATGATATTGTGTCTCCAATTTTTCTATCACATTTTCTCTCTTAAAAATATTAATAGGAATAATTTATAATTTTAGTCATGTGGTTTTAGGGAGAGCCGATTTAGCATCTATGTACTAAACAATACAAAAAAAAAAAAAAGCATAATATTTACCCGACGATGTAATTACAAACCTCATAATGGAAGATGAGTTTTTTCATTAGCAGACGATGTGAAATTTCAAATCTTATTAGGTGGTCAGAATGATAGAGGTGGGAGAATAGATAGAACATGAAATTACACAATGAAGAACAACATTCATTAACGAGGCTTGAAATTGTACTGTCTCGTCACTTTAAATTTCAGATTGTATTATTTTGTAAATAAAAACTAAATCTGTCATTTTTCAATAACTATAAGGTTAAATTTGTATCTTATCACATAATAATATATAATTGTTAATTGTTTTATTATTTGCAAATTGCTCCCAAAGTTTAAAATTGATTTGGTTCTTTTTGTCTAATAAAGAATTAATTAAATATTATATTTATAAATAAATGGAGAGTGAAAGCTATCTAAGACCTCTAAAATACTAAAGTCGTGCTTGCTTACTAACTTTAATCGAAATCTTTAAACACCACAAGCTCTTCAACAAATCGCCATTTTGAATTGAAGCCAAATCTACCAATAAATTATAATTACTTTGACTAACTAATGACTGTGATGTTCATGCAACCAATCCCGCTTATTGAAATCTTCCCTATTAGACAACAAAATACTTATATATTATTTTGATGCTCAATATTGAAAATATATTGAATAATAGTGCCACCTCTTCTTTGACGCCTAACCTAGAAAACAAAAGAGACCACTAATGGAAAAAGCTCGTTAGAGTCGAGCCTTTAAGACTATTTGCGACGTGCTTTGGCGTCACAAAAGCCTTATACGCTAATGCTTAGTGACACATCAATAACACGCGTAGCAAACAACCTTGTCAGTGCGATGCAAATGACAAGGTCTTTCATGAGGTACTTTGTATAAGCACGTCGCAAATGACCTATAAGACGCCAATGATAAAATCATTTGCGAAATTCTTCTTTGGAGCACATTGCAAATGACAAGGTCATTTGCGACGTGCTGTTTGTCGTGAATGACATAGGCCATTTACGACGCATCAGAATATACAATTAACTTTGTTTTTTAAATGTTCCAGCAACAATTGTGGAATCCACAAAATTTCAAAATTTTGAAACTTACCAAATTCGAGATTTTGGAAATTCTGGAATTCGCAAGAATTCCAGACTTAGTTCATTATAAGTCTACTTCTAAAACATGCATACATCAATTAGAATATAAAATACCACTTCATAACAACTATTTTAAAAGCAATACTAAAAAATATATCAAAATTGAACTTGTGACATTTAACATGAATTTTCTATCAAAAATTCAGCAAAATATTCCCGAGTAAATTACATCAAAGATACTTGAATTATACTCCAATTCACACTTTGACACCTAAATTACATTTTGTCACAAAAATATACCTTAAATATAGATGACCGGACAATTTAATAATTTCAACAGGCACCAACCGGTCAATTTGAATTTGGCAATTTATTTGATTAAAAGTTTGACCCACTCTCTCCTCTTTCTCTCCTACGATTCTCTCACCTTCTCTCTCCTTAAATCTGCTTCTCACTCCTCAATTCTATGGATCTCCTTGTATACTTCCAATTTTTGTAAAACACACCATTCTGTACCTTCCCTTCTCTATATCTCTGCTTCCAGTTGCTTGTTTTCAATTTTATGAATTTTCCCTTTTTTCCAACTCAATTTCTGCTTTATTGGAGTGATAAATTATGGGCGGAGAAGGTGGAGCAGTGTGACGGTGAAGATTTTGGTGGAAGAAATCTCATCACAGAAATCTCAGATGTGTGGCGCTGCTTTTTTACAGAAATCTCAGATGACCGGAGCTTCTTTACCGTCTTCTTCATCGTTGAAGTAATGGGTCCGGTTATTTTTGTTCGTATCGGATGTCATTTTTGGAGTCCCAGAATTAGAAAAAAAAACACAGTATATTAATGGAGTTCATGAAAAGCTTGATGTATTGATAGAGTCCCAAAATTTAAAAAAAAAACAAAGTATATTAATTAGTCTCAAAATTAAAAATACACAGTATATATGTATAAAAAAGTTTGAAGGAATATATGAGAAAGAGATAGATGATTTTTGATTGAAGAAATACATAGTATATATATTTTTACTGTTGTTGAAGATAATGGAAGAAACATATGAGATATAGAGAGGAAAAGAAAGGAAGATTGAGAAAGAAAGAAGATGATCGAAGAAACAGATGAGAAAGAGAGGAATAGAATATTATTTTTAATTCATGGAAGGGTATAATAGTCTTTTTAAATTAGTAAGGGTATAATGGGTCCCATTGATGTGTGTAAAAGTGGTCAAACAGTTGTTGACCAATCACTTACCGGAAAAACGCACTTAAATGTCCGGTCACCCATACTTGAGGTATATTTTTGTGACAAAATGTAATCCAGGTATCAAAGTGTGAATTGGAGTATAATTCAGGTACCTTTAATGTAATTTACCCAAATATTCCCTATAAAACAATCCTCTTCAAGTATAACTAGAGTAAACCCTGCATAAAAATACACTTATATATGTATATATATATTCAACACAACCACAACATATAAGAGGGAATTGAATCAATTATATATATATATATATATATATATATATATATATATATTCAACACAATTGCAAGACATGAAGAGGGAATTGAATCACTTAATCCTGAAACATAGTACTTCTAGAAATTTTCTTCGATTCATTAAAACATATTGCATCAAAACATACGAATTTTGCTTACAAAATATTCTGCCACTATATCTTGAACCACATTAATCTCCTCCAAATACGATTTTTTTTAGAAAAACATGCAAAAAAAGAAAGTGTAAAAATTTAAAGAATACAGTAGCCAACTTAAGAATTTAGTTAAATTAGGATTACATCTTCATCAACACTAACCTTTGATAGATTCATATAATTGTGATGTTGCACAATAAGTGGTATGCATGCAATTTAAAAGAAATCACAACTAGTAATATCTTAATAACATGTTAATTAAAATGAAAACGTTACAAGTGCAATTAAAAGAAGCTAATGAAAAAAGGTTAATAACTACAAAGATACCTATATATTTACTCTCTCGCCTTCATTATTATGATCTTGTCATGTAAAATTTATTACAACGTCTATTATTTTAGGGATATTAAATGGGAGGTGGAGTCTTATTAAATTGCTCATCATACTCTTGTCCACCACCACATCATTAATGCCAAGTATTCATCTCTTGCCTTGAAGCACAACAGAGCATTGAGGATCCGTATGGTCA